>NW_027555847.1:479419472-480019472 GCF_003287225.1 Phascolarctos cinereus
CTTGCTTCATTTCTTCTAAGTATTCATGTGGTCTTTGTGGAGAATCCATTTTCCCCCTTGAGTCTTTGCTTATAGTTGTTACGGAGTTTCTTTCTCCTTCTTTTGGGGGATTTCTAGAGCTGTAATAATTTTTTATGCCAGTTGGCATTTTCTTTTATTCACTCATTTCTCAAGCTGTAGCTCCTGAAGTGGGGCTTTGGGTAGACTCCATCCCTTGCTGTGTTTTAGAGTGGGGTAGTCAGCCTCGTTTGTTCTTCATCTGGGGCCCCAGATGCTGACCTTCATCTCCTGGAGGTAGGCTTTGCCGGATCTTTGAGGTTGAGTGCTGGATTTTCAGGACCATTACTGGCTTCTCAGGACAGAATGAAAGGAACCAGGAGGTGCCTGGAGGTTGCAAAGTTTCTATCCTTGGGCTTACTGGGGGGAAAACCCTTGATGCCTCTGGACAGATAACCTTGAAGGCTACAAATTTCTCTGTCCTGTCTCAGTCATACTGGAAAGCTAGCCTGCACTGGCATTGACTATACCTGTAGTGTCTTTTTCTATTATCTTTGTGGAGAAGTAGTTTACTGTAGTTTTTCATTGGATTTCTTGATATTTATTTGGTCTGGGTTTTGCTGGAGTAGATATTTGGGAGCTATACAGTCTGCCTCCCATTTGGGCAGTCATCTTGGCCATAAGTCCCAAAGAATTTTTTTTTTAAGAAAAAAAGAGGAAGATAAACAAAATCACCAAATCAACTAACACATTGAAAAAAACCCAACAACCTGATTATATGTAATGTTCTACATTCATGAATCATCCACTTCAAAAGAGTAGAGACAGGTATCTTTTCCTATGTCTTCTTTGGGGACGAGCTTGGTCTTTCTCATGTGCGACATTCATTTTTGAATATTTTGTGCTTGTTGGTCTTCCCACTTTCATTGTTGTAGTCACTGTGTGTATTGTTTTGTTAGCTCTGCTTACTTCACTTTATATTAGTTCATGTCTTTTTATGCTTCTCTGTATTCACCATATTTGTTATTTCTTACAGCATAGTAATTTCCCATTATATTTATGTATCATAATTGACTTGGAACTTTTAATGGTAATGTTAGTCATGTCCTAATATTCACTGTACTACTGAGAAACTAATTATGCATAAAACTACACTTAATACGTTATACTCTTGCATATAATAAACATTTTTGTGTTATAGCAAACTATAAAATCTAATTTTATGAATCAAAGGACTGTGACTTATGGAACCTAATCTGTCCAATTTTCATTACATTCCATAGCATGGAAGCCAAACATACTAATATTTCTACTCTGTTTAAGTATCGATATATGAGTAATGTAAATTTCTACATTAACTTTTGGGCTAATTTGTGTCCAGCAGACACAAATAACTGATGACTTTCTTTTTGTTTGTGTTTTCCTAAGGGAGGAAAAACAAAAAACAAAACCCAAAATTTGCACTTTAACAGTACTACTCCATTGTGTGTGTGTGTGTGTGAAATGTATGATTCTTTGGCAGAGTGCCATGATTCATTTCATTGTATGATAGAAAACCTAATAAATATTATAATTGTAATTCCTCTTGTAACAGACTGTCCAAACTTGTGAATGTTTTGAAGTTGTAGAGAGAAATGAATTTAAAATCAATGTAAATGATCTTAGGTGCTTTATTCTATAATTTATGGCATGTCAAAGCAGACTGAGGGAATGAGGAGCAGTACAATTCATTAAGAGACTTCGCATCTTCACCAAGAGAGAATCTCAGTTAAAAACCACATTTCTTTCCTCTTTAGGAGTTCCTAGGAACCTTACATTTAAATGATCAATTTCATGTACTATCTTTATGTGATTTAGGATCATCAAATATGTAAACAAATGGAAATTAGTTAATTATCTATCCTTTCCTGAGGGAATAGCATCCAGCCTTTCAATTTCATCAGTTTAGGAAACTCCTGGCATATAAACTTCCTGTTCTAGTCCAGTGCAGATCACCAACCCATTTGTAATTTATAATCTTAGAGATTTGCCTGTGATGGTGAGGGGTTACGTGACTTGCCTATGGTCACTCATCTAGCTTATGTCAGACCTGGGACCAAAACACTAGGTCTTTCTGACTCTAAGTAACAGCTGATGAAAATTGGTTTGACTGGTATGACCCCAGCCCCCTAGGATGCATGTGCATTGAAGTTCAACTGTCCCCCAAACCAGGCATTGACCCCTTCCCCAGCCACTTGCTTGCTATGTCACTATTAGAGGTGAGTCCTTGCCCCCCATTCCTCATTCCTTATTAGGCAACTCAGAAAATTCCCTGATTTCAGTGGTCCAGACTACCCTATTGTCTTGCCCTATGTCAGTGTCATATCAGCTTTGTGTAAAACTCTCTAAGTCTGAGTCCTGATTAGCTTTGAGGCCTAGGATTGGAATGTGCCGTATGCCCAAGCCACTAGGTTGCCTTTAGGGCTGGGAACAATGAGGGGCAGGGGCACTTATGCTGTTCCTTTTTGGTATCTGTCCCTGTCCTATGGTTGCCATCTCTGTGTGGCAGTGTCACTCTTTGGGAACAGTCCCCTCTTCTTTTGCCCTGCACTAAGGTTGGTCTACTACCTGCTATATCCGGCTGCTTCTTAATATATCTATTTTTTCTAAAAGCAATTAACTTAAAGAAACTTTTTTTTTACTCTTTGTAAAACATTGACATAAATGATAGATCCAGAGATACATTGCTTCTTTGAATTGCCACCCATTTCTCACAGAATACCCTTTATTTTCCAAGTATTTCATCTCTCCAGAAAGCATATTGTGTGAGTTTAGGCCCCAGAGGCATCTAGAATTGTCTGAGTTAAAATATGAATGTGGAGCCTCAAGTACTATTTAAAATACAGAAGTTGCAGGGTCAAGATGTACTACTCTGTAGAAGAACACTCTTCTATTGATGTCTGGATGGTAAAGCCTGTTTACTGTACAGTAAAGTTCAATCACACTCCTCTTCCAGAGTCCTGAACCTAGGGCCATAGTGATGCATGATTTCAGAGGAGAATGATTTCAGTGAAAGGGAACCTGAAGCCTCACTCTCCATAAAGGCCAATCCTTCTAGATATTTACCCTTGATCACCGTGGACCACTGCCATTATCATCCTCTCTCTCTTTCTCTCTCTTTCTAACCTTCAAAGTCTCCCTACCTAGTGGTTCCTTTTCTGCTGCCTACAAACATGCCCATCATCTCCATCCTTAAAATAATCTCGATAAAATCCTACTGTGTTTGCCAGCTTTTGCCTTTTATCTCCTTTTCATCTAAACTCCATGAAACAGACTCTTATACTCAGGGCCTTCAATTTCTCTCCTTTCATTCTCTTCTAAACCTTTTGCGATCTGGCTTCTGATTTCAGCATTCAAATGAAACTATTCTCATTCAAGTTACCAATAATTAAAATGGCACAACAGAAAGAGTGTTGGTTTTGGAGTCAGATGACCTGGGTACAAATCCTGGCTCTTCTTCTTAATACCTGTGGGACCTTGAGCAAGTCACCTAACCTTCTTTCTTATATGTAAATAGAGGGAGTTGTGTTAGATGATCTCTAAGCTCCTCTCTGACTGGACATCCTTAACCGCCAAATCTAATGGCTTCTTCTTAGTCCTTAGCTTCCTTGACACTATTAACTTACCCTCTCCTCTTGTATACTCAGTCTGGGTTTTTGTGACACTGCTGTCTCCTGGTTCTTCTCTTGTCTGCCCCTTCCTACCTTCCCAGTCTTCTTAGTTACTCCCCTCCACATAGTCTGTGACCCAGATCCTGGCATATGCCACTCTATCTTCTAACTATATGCATTTTCACTGTCTGTCCCTCATTCCTGGAACTCTCTCCCTCCTCATCTCTGCCTCCTGGCTTTCTTAGCTTCCTCCAAGTCTCAACTAAACTTCCATCTTCTGCCAGAAGTCTTTCCTTGACCTCAATAAGCTTAGACCTTCCCTCTGAGATAATCTTCTTGAGTATTTATGCAATCAAACCAGTGGACAATGAGATAGAGAACCTCTGGGACCTGGGGAGTGCTGACCTCATTTTGTCATGCTGGTTTATTGGTCTGGGCCTACGATTTCATCAATGTAGAGAACTCCTGTTGTGAAACTCTCTCCACTAAAACAGATTACAACTTCTCTATAGGCAACAGTCTTAGAGAGTTGACTAGGATGCTGAGAGGTTGAAGTTACTTGTTCAATGTCACACAGCCAGTATGTGTCCAAGGCAGACTTGATCCCAGATCTTTCTGACTCCAATGACTATTCTTTATTCACTATACCACATTATCTCATCCATGCTATTATACTTGAAATTTTAAAAGACACACATTTAGTTTGTTAAATTCACGGCATTGATTTGATCAGCAATTCATTGTCATGAGCAAAGTATTCTTATTTTGGTTGAATACAGCATACTGGTCACGTATGTAAATTGTTAGAGGAATATGTAAAACAAATGGTAACAATAGAGGGTTTGACTTATAGTGGATCTGTAATGGAAACCAAGTAACAAAATGATCTCTTTTATAAAAAAATATTTTTTCCAATTACATGTAAAAACAATTTTTAACAGTTTTTCAAAATTTTGAGTTCCAAATTTGCTCCCTCTCCTCCCCTCTCCCTCACTGAGAAGGCAAGCAATTTGATATAGGTTATATATGTGCAATTATGCAAAGCATTTCCACATTAGTCATGTGAAAGAAAATACAAACCAAAAGAAAACCCCACACAAAAAATAAAGTGAAAAATATATGCTTCAACCTTCATTCAGACTCCATCAGGTCTTTCTCTGGAAGTGTATAGCACACAGAATTATCTCTTTAGCCAGCCTATATCTGGCCTCACCATTGGAGATTGTGCTTTCAACTCAGAAAAATAAAGATATTAATATACACATGAACAAGATGCCTTTAAAATGCACTGGAGAATAACAGGAAAAAAAATCACTAGAAAAAAACCAGGCAATCAGGACACAAAAAACATGCTTAACTTATTATATACTTAAAAAGAAAACCAAGCTGTTCATAATACATATTCATAGCTTCACATACAATCCTCTTTTTTTGTATATGAAATGCTCATCTTATTTGGTGTTGGTTAAGTTCCAAATAAAATAAAAATAAAATAAAAACAACAACAACCAGGGATTATTCCAAGGGAGAGGGGTGGCGATAAGAAAAGGGGGTAGTCATTTGAAATTACTATGCTGCATTGTAAAAGAGTAACAATAAAAGTTTTTTTCTTCTTTAAAAAAAGTTATTATTTATTTATAACATTCTTTCTTTTTAAATTTGGATTTCCAAATTCTCTTTCCCTCCCCTCTTCCATCCACTGATAGGGCAAGCAAAATGTTATCAATTATACATGCATGAAATCATGCAAAACATACTATGTTAACCATATCACAAAAAAGAAAAAAATACAGAAAGTGAGAAAATTATACTTCAATTTGCACTGAGTTCATCAGTTCTCTCTATGAAGGTGGGTAGCATTTTTCGTCATTGTCTTAGATCATTATATTGAATACAGTAGCCCAGTCTCTCATTGCTGTTAACTGTGTACAATGATTGACCAGCTCTTCTTATTTCATATTGCATCAGCTCATATAGGTTTTTGCTATGTTGTTGTTGTTGTTGCTTTTGAAACTACCCCTTTCGTCATTTCTTATAGCACAATAGTACTCCATCACAATCATATGCCACAACTTGTTCAGCCATTCCCCAATTGGTGGGTATCTTCTCAATTTCCAATTCTTTGCCACCACAAAAGAGCTTCTATTAATATTTTTGTACATATAGGTCTTTCTTCTTTTTCTCTGATCTCTTTGGGGTACAGACATAGTTGTGACATTGTTGGATCAAAGGGTACACATAGTTTTTTATAGCCCTTTTGGGCAAACTTCCAAATTGTTCTCCAGAATAGTTGTATCAGTTCACCACTCTACCAACAGTTTATTAGTATACCTATTTTTCCTCATCCCCTTGAGCATTTGTCATTTCTAATAGGTATGAAGTGGTCAGAGTTGTTTTAATTTGCATTTCTCTAATTAATAGTGAATTAGAACATATTTGCATGTAACTATAGATAGTTTTGATTTCTTCTTCTGAAAACTGCCTGTTCATATTTCCTAGCCATTTATCAACTGGGGAATGGCTCTTATTTATATAGATTTGACTCAGTTCTATACTCAGTATATATTTGAGAAATGAGGTCTTTACCAGAAAAACTTGTGGCAAAATTTTTTGATATTTCTTCATTGACCATAATACCTTTTAGCAAAATGTAGTTTCCTCAATTATCTCTTTCAAGGTCTATTTTTGCTTTTGCATTGACTGAGATCATGATTGCCACTCCTGCCCTTTTTACTCCAGCTGAGGTGTAATAGATTCTGCTCCCACCCTTTGTTTCAACTCTGTATGTATTCTTCTGTTTCAAGTGTGTCTTTTGTAAATAACGTATTATCGGATTCTGGTTTCTAATCCATTCTGCTATTGCTTCTGTTTTGTTCACATTTATGAGTACTGTGTATTTCCCTCCATCCTATTTTCTTCTGTTTATGCTTCTCTCCCTCTCTTTTTATCCTGTCCCTCCTCAAAAGTCTATTTTGCTTCTGCCTACTACCTCCCTTAATCTGCCCTCTCTTTTGTTACCCACACCCCCATATCTCTTATCCCCTTCTTCTATCTCCCTAATGGGTAGGGTTGATTTCTATACCCAACTGAGTGTGTATATATTCTTCTCTCTTTGAACTAATTCTATGAGAATGAGGTTTAATAATTGCCCCCCCATTTCTCCATCCCTGCCCCTTCTCCCAGTGCATCCCCTTTTCTCACTCATTTTATTCATTTATTTATTTTTGGGAGATCATCCCAATATAATTGACTCACACTCATGCCCTTTGTCTATGTAGACTCTTTCTAACTGCCCTACTAGTGATAAAGTGCTAGGTGTTACATGAATCATCTTCCCTTATAGGGATGCAAACAGTTTAACTTCATTAAAGTCCCTTATGATTATTCCTTCATGTTTACCTTTTTATGCTTATTTTGAGTCCTCTGTTCGAACATCAAATTTTCTATTCAGCTCTTGTCTTTTCATCAGGAATACTTGAAAATCCTCCATTTCATTAAATATCCATTTTTTCCCCTGAAGGATTGTACTCAGTTTTGCTATGTAGGTTATTCTTGGTTGTAATCCTAGAGCCTTTGCCTTCTGGAATATCATATTCCAAGCCCTCTGGTTCCTTAATGTGGAAGCTGCCAAATCTAGTGTGATTCTGACTGTGGTTCTACTATTTGAATTGTTTCTTTCTGGACGCTTGCAGTATTTTCTCTTTGACCCAGAAGGTCTGGAATTCGGCTATAATATTTTTGAGAGTTTTCATTTTGAGATATTTTCAAGAGGTGATAAGTCAATTGGGGCAGTTTTCCTTGATAATTTCTTGAAATGTGCTGTCTAGGCTTTTTTTTTTTAAATCATGGCTTTCTGGTAGTCCAATAATTCTTAAATCATCTCTTTTTTTATCTATTTTCCAAGTCAGTTCTTTTTCTGATAAGATATTTCACATTTTCTTCTATTTTTTTTCATTTTTAACTTTGTTTTATTGTTTCTTGATATTTCATGGAATCATTAGCTTTCACTTGCACAATTCCAATTTTTAAGGAATTATTTTCTTCTGTGAACTTTTTGTGCTTCTTTTCCCATTTGGCTAATTCTGCTTTTTTTTCCCCTTTTCTTTTTTTAAATATAAATTTATTTATTTTTAGTTTTCAATATTTACTTCCACAAGATTTTGAGTTCCCAATTTTCACCCCATCTCCCCCCTCCCCCCATCCCAAGATGGCATGCATTCTGAATATCCCTTTCCCTAGTCTGTTCTCTCTTCTATCTCTCCCCCCCTTCTCTTATCCTCTTCCCCTTCTATTTTCCTGTAGGGCAGGATAGACTTCTGTACCCCATTTCCTGTATTTCTTATTTCCCAGTAGCATGTGAAAACTTTTTTTTAAACATATGTTTTTAAAACTTTGGGTTTCAAATTTTCTCCCTTCCTCCCTCCCCATCCACCCTCATTGAAAAGGCAAGCAACTCAATATGGGTTATACATGTGCAGTTATGCAAAACACTTCAGTAGTAGATATGTTGTCAAAAACTAACTCTATTTCCCTTAATCCTATCCTGCCCTCCCATTTATTCTATTCTTTCTTTTGACCCTGTTCCTCCACAGAAGTATTTACTTCTGATTACTCCCTTTCCCAATCTGCCCTCCTCTCTATCATCCCCTTTCTTTCTTGTCCCCTTCTCCCCCTATTTTCCTGTAGGGTAAGACAGATTTCCATACCCAACTGAATGTGTATGTTCTTCCCTCCTTAAGCCAAATCCTATGAGAATAAGATTCACTCATTCCTCTCACCTTCCCCTTTCCCCTCCACTGTAAGAGACTTTTCTTTTTGTTTTTTTTGTGAGATAATTTACCCCATTCTACCTCTCCCTTCTTCCTTCTCCTAGTATAATCCTCTCTCATCCCTTAATTTTATTCTCCAGATATGACCCCTTAATCTTCAACACCCTGTGCCCTCTATCTATCTATAAATATATACATATAATTTTTTCCCTACAACTACCCTAATACTGACAAAAGTCTCATGAGCTATAAATATCATCTTTCCATGCAGGAATGTAAACAGGTCCAACCTTAATAAGTCTCTTATTTCTCTTTCCTGTTTACCTCTTCATGTTCCACTTGAGTCTTGTATTTGAAAGTCAAATTTTCTATTCAGCTCTGGTCTTTTCATCAAGAATGCTTGAAAGTCCTCTATTTACTGAATGACTATTTTTTCCCCTGAAGGATTATACTCAGTTTTGCTGGGTAGGTGATTCTTGGTTGTAATCCTATCTCCTTTGCCTCTGGAATATTATATTCCATGCCCTCTGGTCCTTTAATGTAGAAGCTGCTAAATCTTGTGTTATCCTGATTGTGTTTCCACAGTACTTGAATTGTTTCTTCTGGCAGCTTGTAATATTTTCTCCTTGACCTGGGAACTCTGGAATTTGGCTACAATATTCCTAGGAGTTTTCCTTTGGGGATCTCTTTCAGGAGGAGATCTGTGGATTCTTTCAATTTCTATTTTGCCCTCTGGTTCTAATATCAGGGCAGTTTTCCTTGATAATTTCTTGAAAGATGATGTCTAGGCTTTTTTTTGATCATGGCTTTCAGATAGTCCAATAATTTTTAAATTCTCTCTCCTGGATCTATTTTCCAGGTCAGTTGTTTTTCCAATGAGATATTTCACATTGTTTTCTAATTTTTCATTCTTTTGGATTTGTTTTACAGTGTCTTGATTTCTCATAAAGTCACTAGCTTCCAATTGCTCTATTCTAATTTTTAAGGAAGTATTTTCTTCAGTAATCTTTTGGACTTCCTTTTCCATTTGGCCAATTTTTCTTTTTAGGGCATTTTTCTCCTCATTGGCTTTTTGGACCTCTTTTGCCATTTGGGTTAGGCTATTTTTTAAGGTGTTATTTTCTTCAGTATTTTTTTGGGTCTCCTTTAGCAAGCTGTTGACTTGTTTTTCATGATTTTCTTGCATCACTCTCATTTCTCTTCCCAGTTTTTCCTCTACTTCCCTTACTTGCTTCTCAAAATCCCTTTTGAGCTCTTCCAAGGCCTGGGACTGATTCATATTTTTCTTGGAGGCTTTGGATGTAGGAGCTTTGACTTTGTTGTTTTCTTCTGGTTGTATATTTTGATCTTCTTTTTCACCAAAGTGAGATAATATAGTCTGCCTCTTTTTGCACTACTTGCTCATGATCCCAGCCAATTACTTGAGTTTTAAACTCTTTGTTAAGGTACGAGTCTGCTTTCAATGTGAAGAATGTATTGTCCCAAGCTTCAGGGGTTTGTGTAGCTGTTTTCAGAGATACTTATAGGGACCTGTAAATTTTCAGTTCTTCCAAGGTGGTATGAAAAGGGGCGAGGTGTTTACTCCTTTCCTGGCCTGTGACCACAAATACTCCTTTCTGTACTGGAATTGTGAGGAGGGGTTCCTCTCCACAGCCACCACAAGCTCCACCATACCAGTGCTCCTCCTCACCCCAGGACCACCACCCAGAACTGTGACCCAGATCCAAGCACTGGCAAAGTAAGGGATTCCTGCCTCAGCACTGGGAAAGAGATCCCTGCAATCCCTCTCTGATCAGCCACTGGATTCACTCTCAGTCTATGGGCTGGAAGCTCAGGAGGCAGATGCCCCCCTAGGGCCATGCTCTTGGGGAATGGAGCTGAGACCCTGCGTTCCTTTCTCAGCACTGCAGAAACAGACTTTTCCCACTGACCTTCTAAGTTGTCTTTGGCATTCATGGATTGAGGAGTCTGGAAACCACCACAGCTGCCTGCAATTCAGTCTTCTGAGGCCTGCTCCAGGTTTGCGTGCCCACACTGAATTGCGCTCCTCTACCAGCCCGGCATGATATACCTTTCTAATCAATCATCCAGGTTGTTTTGGGCCAGAAATTTGTTTCATTCTGTCTTTTTGTGGGTTCTGCTGCTTTAAAATTTGTTTAGAGCCATTTTTTATGAGTATTTGGAGGGGTTTGGGGGAGAGCTCAAGCAAGTCACTGCTTTCACTCTGCCATCTTGGCTTTGCCCCCCCATTCTGCTTTTTAAGGCATTCTTTTCTTTAGTATTTTTTTGTGCCTCTTTTACCAAACTGGTAATTGCCTTTTCATAATATTCTTACATCACTCTCATTCTTTTTCCAATTTTTCTTCTACTACTCTTATTTAACTCTTCCAGAAATTCTTGTTGAGCTTGGATCCAATTACCATTTTTCTTTGAGGCTTTACTTATAGATGTTTTCATATTGTTGCCTTCTTCTGAGATTGTGTCTTGCTCTTCCTTTTCACCATAGTAGTTTTTACAGTCAGGTTTGTTTGTTTTTTTGCTCATTTCCCCAGCCTATTTCTTGACTTTGAAGTTTATGTTAAAGTTGAACTCTACCTACCTAAGAGTGGGGAGGCACTGCCCTAAGCTTCAGGTATTTTGTGCTGCTGTTTTCAGAGCTAGTTCTGGGGTCTGCAAGTTTTTTGTGTTTCCAAGGTGGTGTAGTCCAGGGAGAGGTGTTGTCACTGTTCTCCTGGTCTGCACTCTAGTTTTTACCCAAGAAGGGTCCCTGCTCCCCTGCAGCTGCCTGTGCTAGCCCTCCTCTTGGTCCTGGAACTGTGATCAGTACCCCTGCTCCCTTGTAACAGACCATAAGTACTCCTCTCTACCCTGGAACTGCAACCCAGAACTGTTTATGGGCAATAGAATTACCAGTAAGCGTCAGCTGCACCCAGTGCCAACAAAGGGTCCTCTGTAATTTCTTTTTGACAAGTTGTCTGACTCCCTTACCATCCCTGGGCTGAGAGCTCCTGAAGCTACTGCTCATAAAACATTTTTTCTTTTTAGAATTAAGAAATGCATACTCAGTGTAGCAATGTACTTGGATAGAATTTGGATATCTGGAGATTATGAAAAAATTTAGGAAATCATTCAGAAAACTGATCACTCTTGAAAGAATCCAGTGAATCGAAAGCTTGCTAAGTCTCCATAATGATTAGTGGTATTGTTTAGGAATTACTATAACAAACTCATGAATTGAATTGAGGCAGTTTGGGGTAATGGAAAGAGTGTAAGACCTGAAGTTAGAAGATCTGGGTTCCAGTTCTGGTTTGGTCACTTATTCGTTGTATGGGTTTGTTGGTTGCTATTCATTCACTTTTCAGTCATGCCCAACTCTTTGTGACCTCATGTGGGATTTTCCTGGCAAAAATACTAGAGCAGTTTGTCATTTCCTCCTCCACCTCTTTTTACAGATAAGGAACTGAGCCAAACTAGGTTAAATGTGCCCAGGGTCAAACAACAAGTGAGTCTTTCTGACTTCAGGCCTGGCATTCTATCCACTGTACCACCTAGCTGACCCGAATGAGTTTAGGTAAATCATTTAGGCTTTCTAAGCCTCAGTTTCTTCATCTGTAAATTGGAAATAATCATATCCACATTACCTACTTCACAATATTGTTGTTGGAAAAGTACTTTGTAAAAAGATAATAATAATTATTGATTGCATAAGCTACATAATTATACATGCATTGTTAAGTCTACTGAGCACTTATTTACTTTTTACATATGCTTCAATACTTTAAGGAGCCACAATCCATTCACTATCAAAACTCTTTTCAGTGTTACAGATTGCAATTCACTCTTACTTCCTCATTTTATATAACTCTTGTGAATGTCCTCTCCTAAATCTTCAAAAAAAGGATTTATTTAACACACTGGAGGCTTTTCTTCAAGTCTTTTAACATTACATGAATAGTAGAGCAGCACAGAGGTTTGCCTATCTGTTATTCTCCATTTCTTTTTCTGATTCTATATTTCCTGGATAATAATATTGGCTGATATTTATATAGTATTTTAAGGTTTGCAAAGCATTTATATATAATATTTCATTTTATCCTTATGACAACTCAGAGATATATTATTATTATTATTCCTATTTTCCAGATAAGAAAAATGAGGCTAAGAAAGAGAATAAGCAACTTGCTTAGGGTAATACAGTTAGTGTCTGAAGCAGGATTCAAACCCAGGTGTTCTTGACTATTTTCACTAAAACATCCTGCCTCCATATCTTTTACGTCAACTCTTTCTCTTAATACATGCTCTAACTGCTGAAGCCTATGTATACCCATCATCTCTCTCTCTCCACTGCCTTTGGGTTACCAGTTTCATTCATTAGATATTGTAGTGGTCCATTTTTTTTGTAGCTGTATAGTGTTCCTGCAAGCTTAGTGGGGTTACAGTGATCAGTTTTATTTCAGGGAACAGTTTAGAATTGTTGAAGATGCTATTCAACTTCCCAGATGTAATCCAGCAAGCTTTTTTCCTCTCAGTCAGTTCTGGACCATATTCATTGTCCATTTATCTGTCCAAATAGATATACTGGTAGACTAACTCAATAAATGGCCTATCCAATGCCATATCTTAGTCTGGACAAAAGACATTCTTTATGAACTTTTCCCCACTGTGTGTATTGTTACACTGAACTTTGGAGTGGCTGGGGAATATTATCAAGCAGGCTTTGTATTATTCTGGGGCTCAATGCAATAAGAACAATAGCCTCCACTAACTGGTGAATCATCTGGAGGACCTTACTGGCCACAGAACAAAGGAATCCCTTTTCCATTTAGAACTTTCAGTGTATGGCGCCCATCAAAGGAGCAGACACGCATCAAAATCTATCCAATCAAACTGTTTCTTCATTGATCTTTTCCTCATTTAAAATGTCAATTAAAATGTGCCACTCGTAACCAAAATGTTTAGTAAGAGATTAATTTTTATTATATTTTCAAGTATCAAGTTTCCACTCAGTAATACTGCAGCATACCAATGAATAATATAATAATAAATAAAGTTGCTTATAAGAGGGTTGCTTCAGAAAAGCAAATATTATTTCTTTATACTTTTATAGTCCACACACATGTAAATAAGTAAACTTGAAAACAGAAATGGCTGAACAAGGCCCTTTGTCCCTAATCTCACAGACATCCCCAATTTTTGCCTTGGGCTCCATTGTGGAAAGAACATACAACTAGAACTTAGGAGACCTGAAGTTTAGTCCCAGCTCTACCAGTAACAAGCTCTGGGGTGCTGTGCCAAAGGCAGCATTGCCTAATGGTAAAATTGCTAGACTCTTAGCTAGGAAGAACTGGGTTTGAATTCCACCTCAGACACTTAGCATCTGTGTGATCATGGACAAGTCATTGAACCTCTCTGAGCTTCATTTTCCTCATTTACAAAATGAAACTATAACATAAATGAAGGAAGCTGTGCATAATGCGCTTTATAAGCTTTAAATCACTACATAAATGTCCCTTGTTATTATTTACCCTTTTTGAGACTAAGTTTCCTTATCTGTACAATATGGAGACTCAGCTAGATAATCTCTAAGGTACTTGTCAGCTCTAACATTCTAAGATTCTAGGATCCAGGTAGATCTTGACTATGCCCTCAACATACTGTTTCTTTATGTCCCTTTTATAAGTAGATTTAAAGTTTCCATGTGAGCTGATAAAGTTTAATTGTTAATAGCCTTCCTGGAGTTTTCTTTCTTGCAATCATGCTTTTAATAATTTTATAATAGATTAGGAATATTAATATACTTTAATTTATGTTTCCAAGCACAGAATTCTTTAAATTTTTACTGATAAATATATTCTTGTCATTCAAATAGAAAATACTTTGAAATTTGACCTGAGTACAAGCCAACAACAAGACCATCTAATAAATCGGGCAAATACAATGAAAATTTTAGACTGGATAAACTCTATGGGTCTTTTCCAGCTCTAAAACTCTATGAAATAAATTCTATAATTTAAAATGTTAAAGAGGTACACAGAACATTTCTGACAAGGATTGTCCATTTTGTTTTTAATTTGTGGCTTTTGTGGCTCTTCAATATGCTCTATTGAGGAGTGTTTTCCTTCCCAAATGTTCCTTGCCTTAGTTCTATGGCCAATGAAAATTTGTAGCATGCTCATCTTCTTTCCTGGTTTGGCCTGATGTCTAGGTGAGGATCATAGGAATTATACTATATAGCAATCCTGGAAGTAATTAGAAGAAACCAAACTTCCCTTGTTTTTGACCCCTGCTTTCCTTCATCTCTCCATGGTCAGGTGTTTCCCAGTTTTTCAAACCTCTTAATATCTTCATTGGATATTGGGATATGTGTGAGTCATGAACAGAAAGAATGAGGTTGTCATCCTGTGGTTGAAGTCATATTAGGAACTGGCCCTCCCTCTTCTCAGCCATCTGCATGGGTGGAAACAGGGAGAGGCTCTAAAACAGGGTTGTGTTGTCTCCCTCCTTTCTGGGAGGAGGACCCAGTACAGTTATGACATGACGCAAAAGAAGCACAGAAATTCTTAGGGAACAGGGAGTAGTCACATTCAATCAGTCAGTCACATGCAAGCAGGATGGACCTTATAGTTGCCACTCCTTTTCCCTCCGAGGTACCCTGAGAGGGAGGCATGATAGTCTCCTCCCTTATACTACTTAGCATTGAGAGCCCATTTTTCCTCTCTATTGTTTGCAAGAATGAGCCTTCAGCATGACTCAATCATTGTTTCCGTCTGTACAGTTGGGTAGAGAGTTTGTTTCAATCTGTCCCATTCCTGGGATAAATCTCTTAACTTGTCTTTGAAAGACAGAATTTCTAGTTTGGTTTCCACAGCTGGCATACACATAAACATATAAATATACTAAAATATGCACAGCTTCTAAATAATGAATATTCACATTCAAATGCATATACAAAATCACACAATTTTAGATATGGAAAAGACCTTATAGATCATTTGTTCCAGCCTTGTCAGTTTATGGATGAGGAAATAGATCCACAGAGATTAAAATTATAGAATCACAGAGTTTCCAAGTTGGAAGAAATGACAGTGGCCATCTAGTCCAGTCCATACCTAAAAAAGAATTCTCATGAGGTCCCACCAGATAAGTGATCATCCAACCTCTAACTGAAGACCCCTAGTCAGGAGGAGCCCACTATTTGCTGAGGAGGCCTAGTCCACTTTTGAATAGTTCTGAATGTTAGGAAGTTTTTCCTTATATCAAGACTAACCTCGCTTCTTGGCAACTTCTAACTAAAATGGCAGAATAAACAGAGTGCCAGGCCTGGAGTTAGAAGACTCATCTTTCTGAGTTCAAATCTGGCCTCAGACACTTACTAGGTAGGTGATGCTGGGAAAGTCACTTCACTCTGTTTGCCTCAGTTTCCTAGCCTGTAAAATGATCTGGAGAAGGACATGGAAAATCACTCCTGTATCTTTGCCAAGAAAACCCCAAATGGGGTCACAGAGAGTCAGACACTAGTGACAATGACTGAACAAAAACTTCTATGCAGTCCCCCGTTATGCCCAAGGTTACATAGGGACAAATCTAGGACTTTATTTTAGGTTTCCTGACACCCAGTCTAATGCTTTTTCCATTATACCACATTGCCTTATTTTATATGTATATTAATGTATATGTATAGATAATGTATATATCTCATGTACGTTAATAAGCACCTATTATTACTTTTTTACTGGACCTGTGATTTTCTGGCCTCAGGGAGTTCCTCACCTAGAGCTCCCTCATTTTAGATCTAAACTAGTTCTGCACCTTAGAAAGTTTTTTTTTTTGTAAACAGTATTTTATTTTTCCCAATTACACGTAAAGATAGTTTTCAACATTCATTTTTTATAAGATTTTGAGTTCCAAGCTTTTTCCCCTCCTTCTTTCCCCCTCCCCGACAGCAAGCAATCTGATATAGGCTATACATGTGCAACCATGTTGAACATATTTCCACATTAGTCATGTTGTGAAAGAAGAAACAGAACAAAAGGGAAAAACCATGAAAAAAATGAAAATAATATGCTTCGATCTGCATTCAGACTCTAAAGTTCTTTCTCTGCATGTGAATAGCATTTTCCATCATGAGTCTTTTGGAATTGTCTTGGATCATTGTATTGCTGAGAAGAGCTAAGTCTGTCATGGTTAATCATCACATGATATTGCTGTTACTGTGTATAATGTTCAGCTCACTTCACTCAGCATCAGTTCGTGTAACTCTTTCCAGGTTTTTCTGAAATCTGCATGATCATTTCTTATAGCACAATAGTATTCCATTACATTCATATACCACATCTTGTTCAGCCATTCCCCAAATGATGGGCATTCCCTCAACTTCCAATTCTTTGCCACCACAAAAAGAGCTGCTACAAATATTTTTGTACGTAGGTCCTTTCCCCTTTTTTATGATCTCTTTTTGGGATACAGCCCTAGTAGCTGCACAAGAGAAATGCCCAGGGTCCCTTGAGGGATGAAATGACTTGTCCAGGGCCATACAGCCAGTATTTGTTACAGGCTAGACTTCCAGTCTTATTTACTATTAGTAAGTGTCAGAAACAGGATTTGAACCCAGGTCTTCAACTTCAAATCCAGCACTCTATCCGTTATGCCCCTTTATCCACTACCCCATATGGCCTTTCTCTGTACTCATATATGCACACACGAACCTATACCATTTCAGACATATATTGAGGCCCTTATGTACCCTGTCTTTATTTTTATTTATCTATTTTTGGGAGAGGAAAAATTACATCTTCATTTCAACATAATTGGTTTCCTATGTACTTTATTTTATGCATCTTAATACGTTATTCTGAGAAGGAGTCTATGACCCAAAAAAGGTTTTAGAGGCTCTAGAAACCAGAGTAGATTAGAAAAAAAGTTTTTCTGTCGATGACTGATTAGATTACCATCTATATGGAAGTAAAAAAAGGCTTCCAATATAGTTATGCCATGGACTAACCTGTTTTTTCTTTCTGAAAAGAACACAGAATAATGAAGTCAAGGACAGACTGTTTTTAAGTCTTTTTTTCCTGTCCTTATCCTTTTGTAGCCTCCAGAGAAACATTTTTGAAAAGGCCAGTGAACATCTAAGAGTTTGCTGCAGGTGAAACTATCATTTTTGGTGTTTGATCAAATCAGAGAAAAAGATATTACGGCTTTAGACTGGCTGGTAGAGTGGAGAGGGCATGTCTCTGCAGTATGGTGAGATCCTGTGTGCCCCATCTTTAAATGGGTGCATAATATCTGTACAAAAAGTAGAGGAAAGTTTTAGGATTGATTCAAGGATTAAAAACAGTAAAGCCAAATTTTATAGAGTTTTACTGAGTTTAAAATAATGAATAAAAATAAGTTCTCATTGATTTTTTAATCTAGCAAAATTTTAGAATTAATACTAATGTTTATGCTTCCTACAATTCACTAAATTATTTTTAAGCCTAGTTCTTTGAATTCAATAAAAACATTTTTTAGTTCTTCAGGAAAGCAATGCTGCTAAATAGAAAGGACACTCTAATGAACATTAGATGAGACCTGAGCTTGAGGCCTGGAGCCTACACTTAAGAGCTCTGTGAGAAGGAAATGGATAAGGCTAAAAAGTCAGAGATGCCTGATTCTCTATGTTCAGAGCGTGTCTTTCCATTGGTTGTTTCACTATAACGTTTAGGTTTAAGTCTGGGAATTTGATTTCTAAGAATGTTATCATGACACAATTTTGACACATAGATGCTTGACAATTCCAGAGCAACAAATGTAAATGTCCTGGCAAATCATTCCAGCTCTCCAAGCTTCAGTTTCATCATTTGAAAAATGGGGATAATCATCCCTCTTCCATCCTGGCATTGTGAGAAAGGTATTTTACAAATTTTAATGTATTATAGAAATGAGCACTAGTGTGATTTTAAAATGCTTTTAGAAATCCAGATTCTTATTTTTCTTTTTGCTTGAGAAGATCCTGTCTATACCAATTTAGAGATGAGCTCCTCTATTGCAAATAAGTCAGTTTCTGCATATAGACCATAAAATCATTTTATGTACTTAAAGATTATGTTTCTTTAGAAGGGTTAAAATTTAAATCTCATTAAAATGAATGGAGCATCCAAAATTTTTGTTTTGAAGTTCATTTTCACATTCCTAGAGATCAGATTCTCAGACTTAAGCCTAAATTTTCTAGCAAATGAAGAGATATGTCCTTAAATGCAGAGAATCATATATATATGGCTTTATCTCCATTCCTTTTCTCTTTAGAGTGCTGTCATCTTTTTTGTCATTTGTTTTATGGCTTGTTTGGGAATTTAATGTACTAGAAGGGGTGGCTAAGATGTTCAGAGTGGGAAAGGGGGTCAGGAAAGTTTAAGAGTAATTGTTGCCTGATGAAGGCAAAGTGTTTTGAAAAGCTCATTTCCCCCCCATACAATCAGAAATAGAAGATATGTGACGGGGAGAGCAGGGTAGCATCCACTAGCCCAGGGATCCTTAACATGGGTTCTATAGATCCCCAGGAGGGTTTTGGAGAGATTGCTTGTTTTTATAGAGAGAACTTGTTTTTATATTTGGATAACTATATTTCAACATTTTTTTTCTGTAATCTTAGACATTTTATTTTCTGTATTTAAAAACCTTAATCAGATAAAGGTCCATAAACTGTACCAGTTTGTCAGAGAGGCTCATGGCACAATTAAAGTCAAACCCCCATGTTCTAGTCTAGACTCATGTCTACCTGAAACTTGATCTGTTCTACAGTATTCTAGACACGTTTCTCTGAACATCCACCTCAAGACTTTTAGTGATGGGAAACTCATTTCTCTACTTCTTTCTTTTAGCACAAACAGACAATCATCAAATTCTCTCCTTATAGAGAGTAACTGTTACATGGACAAGAACCACAAAAAGCATTTTCTGTGGAATTTTTCAGTTGTGGGGAATTCTTTATAACCAATCAACAAAGTGATGTGCTAAGATATTGGAAACTGCTTCATTATTCAGAATGCTTTATTATAATAGAATTCTGTAATGGGATTCCCACATCCCCTCCACACATCCCTGGCAGAGTATTTTCTGTTTTCTCTTCTATCAGCATGTAGCCTGAAGCAACAGTGACACTTCAAAAGGCAGCTTTTGCTATTGCCAGGGCCACCTTCCCGAGGGGTGACAGAGAAAGCATTTTCATTCTGGCAGCAGCTGGAGAGGTGTGCTGTGTGTCCCCAGCAAGGATGAGAAATCTGGTCTTTTGTGTATGCTTTATCCCCCCAACTCGACTATAGCTTGCTGGATAGAAGGGAACCATGTTCTGTTTCTTTGTACTCCTCACAATGACTTGCTTAATGCTATGCATAGAATAGTGCACAAATATTTGTTGATTAAGATTTCCTCTTTTATGTATAGACATATCTACTTTCATATCTACTTTCCCCAACAGAAATGTAGCTGAGATGATGGCATCATGAAGTAGTGATTACAGATAGCCTAGAAGATTATTAGTCTCCTCTCCTGGATCATGATCCATTTCATGTCCCTAAATGTTCTGTGCCCTAAAGCTCTGTCCTGAATCCTCTTCTCTTCTTATACGTTCTCATTTGGTGACTTCATCAGCTCTTGTGAATTTAATTAGTTAGATAGCATATAGTAGGTGCTTAATAAATTCTTGTTGATTAATTTATTGATTATCTGACATTCACCATAGATTTTGGGAGAAGAAATTTCAAAGGCTTAAGGCAGAGGATTCAGTCAAAGAGCCGCACTTGAGGACCTAAAGGGCCACATGTGGCCTCGAGGCCACAGGTTCCCCTGGATTCAGTCAAAGGGCTGCACTTGAAGCCCTAGAAGGCTACATGTGGCCTTGAGGTCATAGGTTCCCCATCCCTACCTTACAAGAAAGGCCAGGCAGCATTCCATGAAATAAAATTCTTTAAAAAGGATGGTAAACTCTCAAGAATGAAGTTCTGAAGACACAAAAATTCTTTGTTGTTTAGTCATGTCTGACTCTTCATGACCCCATTTGGGGTATTCTTGGTAAAGATCCTGGAGTGGTTTGCCATTTTCTTCTCCAGCTCATTATACAGGGAGGAAACTGAGGCAAACAGGGTTAAGTGACTTGCTCAGGGTCACATTGCTAGTAAGTGCCTGAGGCCAGATTTGAACTCAGGACGATGAGTCTTCCTGACTCCAGGCCCAGCGCTTTATTCACTGTGCCACCTAGCTTTCTGAAGACACAAAAATTCTATTAGAAGAAAAAGTGGAATTGTCTAAAGAGACCAAAAGATACTGTATTAGTAGGGCCCATTCTAGCTCTAGGCAGCTGCCTGCTGGCTCATTGTGTTGAAGTAAGACATCCCAGTATATGAGGAACTGAACAAAAAACTCTGAGTGAATATGTGTCTATTTAAAGTACCTATGTAACATTTAGAGGCTGGAGAATGGCTCAGGAGAGTTAACAGTTAAATCAGAAACTCAGGTTGTAAACAAATTTAATGACGTGTTTGGTTGTTGTTTTGTATGAGACCTCTTATGAGGGCGAAGCATGAGCTTGTGGTCTCTAGGAATGCCTCCAGCACCCAGCCAATGCCATGAAGAGCAAGCTTCTATTTGTATGAGAACAGGCCCAAAATTAGCCATAGAAGTAAGTCAGACTCTCTTTCTGCTTTCTTTCTCTGAGTAGATATAATGACCAATCGTGATCTTGGAGAACAGATGACACATATAGAGCTGGGAATCATCTGGATAACTGAACCCATGGGAGCTGAAAAGACCACAAGAGAGTATAGAGGGAAAAGAGAAGAGGACCCAGGACAGAGCCTTGGGGGACACCCACAGTTACTGGGTTTGACATGGATGAAGAATCAGCAAAAGAATCTGAGGAGTGGTCAGATAAAGAGGAGAAAGAACTAAGAGAAATGAGTCAAGAAAACCTAGAGCGCAGAAAATATCCAGGAGGAAAAGGTGCTTAATAGTGTCAAAGGCTGCAGAGAAGTCAAGAAGTATGAGAACTGAGAAAAAGCCATTAGATAAGGTAATTAAAAAGTCATTGGTAACTTTGGAGAGAGTAGCTTCAGTTGAATGATGAGGTCAAAAACCACATTTCTGAGAGTTGAGAAGAGAAGGAAAGCTCCTCTCCTTAGCAATATTTTTTTTTCTGGTACAATGCCGAGCCACTATAATTATTCTATTTTTTTCTAGTTGTGTTCCTAAATATAATTTTCCAGTTCCTTTTAGAACTTTAAAACATTCTGATACAAATCAGAATCTTACCCACTTTTGAATCATTCTTTAGTTTCTTTTCTCATGAACCAATTTTCCTAGTTTTGTTTTTTTTTTTAATCTTCTGAGCTCCCACTGACTCGACTGCACTTTTTGGGACTGTACTTCATTGCATGAAAAGGAAGGTAACGTTCTAGGAATGCTTTTGCCACTGTAGCCTTAGGAGGCACTGTTATTTCCTTGCTCCCTGATGCAATGTTTCTGTGTGTGTATATAGCTCACAATAGCTTTGAAAATGTAGTACAATTTGCTTTATGATTTTATCTTCTTGGAACTGCTGCCTTCCAGGTTTCCCTGCCTGTAAATCACTTATTTTCCTTGTTATTTTCTATATGGAGAAGTCAGATTTTTACAGGTGAAACTTGAAAAGATACATATTATGCTATGATAGTAGTCCAGCAGCATCCTAGAAAATGAACTTTTTGGACATGGTGAGAAGTGTCCTTAAAAAAAAAAAGCCAAGGGGCAGCTAGGT
Source organism: Phascolarctos cinereus (assembly GCF_003287225.1). Lineage (NCBI taxonomy): Eukaryota > Metazoa > Chordata > Mammalia > Diprotodontia > Phascolarctidae > Phascolarctos > Phascolarctos cinereus. The sequence goes on from NW_027555847.1 coordinate 479,441,657, forward strand.
GGTGCAGTGGATAGAGCACTGGCCCTGGATTCAGGAGGACCTGAGTTCAAATCCGACCTCAGACACATAACATTTACTAGCTGTGTGACCCTGGGCAAGTCACTTAACCCCATTGCCTAGCTAAACAAAACAAAACAAAAAGCCAAACATGGCATACCCTATTGATAAATCAAAGGAAGTGGTTGCTGGGATATTTAGCAAAATGACAATTATTCAAAAACTTTAATCACACATACACCCCCTTTAGCCTTGACAAATACATAGTCTAAAGAAATGAATATTTCATGATTATATCTACCCCAATAGAATTTTTTTACGTAATATCTTTGTCAAATATTACACCACTGTACCTAATCATTCCCAAAGTTACCAAACGTCCTAGGAAATTATAATAGGAAATAATAGCAAATGTGTTGTTGTCATTCAGTCATTTCTGACACTTCGTGACCGCATGTAGGGTTTTCTTGGCAGAGATACTGGAATGCTTTGCCATTTCCTTTTCTAGCTCATTTTACAGATGAGGAAACTGAGGCAAGCAGGGTTAAGTGACTTGCTCAGGGTCTCACAGCTTGTAAGTATCTGAGCCCAGATTTGAACTCAGGAAGGTGAGTCTTCCTGACTCCAGGCCAGGCACTCTATCCACTGTGACACCTAATTGCCCAGGTAGCAAATGTATGTGATAGTAATTTAATACTCTCTGATCATTCACTGTCCCATGATTTAGATGGATGATTCACTTTGCCATTCTTTAAGGTGTGAGCATAAAGCAGTGAGACTGAGTTATAAGCAAACATGTTTGATCAAACCTATCCAACAAAGGGCTGTCCTCTGTCACTCTAATATGCTACATATTCATTTCAATGATTATACCACTTCTTTTTTTTATGTGAGGCAACTGGGGTTAAGTGACTTGCCTAAAGTCACAGCTAGTGAGTGTTATGTTTCTGAGGTCAGATTCGGACTCAGGTCCTCCTGACTCCAGGGCTGGTGCTCTATCCACTGTGCCACCTAGCTGCCCCAATTATACCACTTCTTAAAACATTTCTGTAATTCCTCTTTTGTAATTGCTTTCAGAGTCAGTTTGTGAGCCTTATAAGAAAATGTTTTTCTCCCTCTAAAACCATATTGCTCTGCTCTTCTACTTACTTTTGCATCACACTTGGTTCTAAATGATATGGGGCTATTTCCAAATATTAAGTCAACCTCTGAGGAGATTAAAAAAAGCTTCTCCAGATTTTGAAGAAAATTCTAAAATTATTTTGAGCAATGGTACCCTGACTGGAATAAATTGCAGAGTTTCTCATGATGACTACTTTTACCCACTATGTTTTTCACCATTACTTTTTGGTTAACCACAGTTCTGATTCTTTAGAAATCAAGGTATTCCATCAATCACAATAATGTAGCATCATCTGAAGAATATTTGTTTTTAAAATGTAAGTTTTTGTATCAGGGAACACCTTAGGCTTATTGAAAGTGTACAATTTCATAAATTCAGTCTATCCTTTCCCATGTAAGTTTTTGTATCAGGGAACACCTTAGGCTTATTGAAACTGTACAATTTCATAAATTCAGTCTATCCTTTCTCATGTAAGTTTTTGTATCAGGGAACACCTTAGACTTATTGAAAGTGTACAATTTCATAAATTCAGTCTATCCTTTCTCATGTAAGTTTTTGTATCAGGGAACACCTTAGGCTTATTGAAAGTGTACAATTTCATAAATTCAGTCTATCCTTTCTCATTCAGTTTGGGGCACAGTTCATTGTCCATCTCTATTGCCTATGCACATATACACACATTCAGTTGGCTACTGACAATTGGGGCAATATTTATACTTTATCCACCATTTTTTAAAAAACTATGTGGATTATTGCAGTAATCTCTTCTGTGCAGTGGCCTTGATCTCATTAAGGATGCTGCCTAGTGTTCTGGGGCTTTGTGCAATCAACACAATGTCAGTCATACAAAGAAGTACTATGTACAGGGAATACCTCTTTCATTTGACTTTTGCACAGAAATTCTCCATGAAAGTGTCAAATACCTTTGTCAAAATATATATCTCTGTGTTTCATGTCTCTTGTGATATTAATGTGGGGTCTTAAGTATTATAAACATGGTTACAGAATCCCATAATGGATCTGTGGGGCCAGGCAGAAATCATGTCTTTAATTTACAAGACTTGCATATGGTAGATACACAATCAATATTTGCTGAATGGATGAGCTCATGCATATAGGGAAATCAAATATGTATTTGATGGTGGTAAAGGATTATCAAGGAAAGCATTCATTTTAAAGTTGTTTTATTTCTTTAAATCTTGCTCTTTTAAATAACTGATTTTCTCTCCAACTATGAGTTCACTTATTCAATATGTATTTATGAAGCATCTGCTTCATTCGTCAAAGTTTTTACTTAACATGTCTATTTGTGCTAAGCAGTTGTTGTTCAGTCATTTTTCAGTCATGTCTGACTCTTTGTTGTTCCATTTAGGGTTTTCTTGGCAGAGATACTGGAATGGTTTGCCATTCCCTTCTCTAGCTCATTTTATAGATGAGGAAACTGAAGCTGGAAACTGGTATTAAATGACTTGCTCACAGTCACACAAGTAGTAAGTGTCCAGGTTGGGCACTCTATCCACTGAACTACCAACTGTCCTTTTGTTAAGCAGGCCAGCTACAAAAAAGAAATTGCTTTTAACATGTAAACGTGTTGTGAATCCCTGAATTTAATAAACTTGATGACAATAGGCAGTGGACTTGCAGAGGACCAGAGAGTACTTCCAAAAAAAAATTGATGATGGGTAGAAAACAGAAAATGGAAAGAAAGGCTAGGGGTTTTTTGTCTGTTTTGAGCTCTTAGCATGTAATGATAGTACAACTTTAGTCTGTGATAAGGAAAGGGCAGTACTATAATCAGCCACTAAGGGACAGCAGAGAGCCAGCCACAAACAGGTGCAGAGCAGTTAATGACATATGCAGACTTGCAATCGTAGCAAAAGGTACCAGAATTGGAGAAGAAATTCAGGTGTAATTAGAATTCTAAGCCATAGAGCAGTGCAGTCATGGAATGATGGAAGAGACTATGCCTTATTTATCTTTGTATATCCTTTCCTGTGTTTTGCACGCTGCTCTCTACATAGTAGACAGGGCACTGAATAAATATTTGTTGAAGAAAGTGGCCAAATCAACAAACCATGAGACATGACAAAGAGGTAGGGAGGAGAGAGGGCAACAGAGGAGCTGGCAGCAGAAGCCAAAGAGAAAGAAGGAAAATAGCTTAGTTGGTGAGAGTGGTTCTTTTTGGGACAATGGTCTAAGTTAAAAGCAGGAAGGTACTTTATGCCTTTAGAGACTTAAAGGAGGGAAAAGTCACTAGCTCACCCTGAGACTGGTGGGTGGACCTCTAAATGGCAGCACCATCCAGAGAGACCTTCTCATCATAGGTCAGAACTAGGGAATTAAAAGGGGAAGATTGAATAATGTGAGACTAAATTAGTGATTCACCTATAGCATACATAGTTTGATTCCATGGTATTACCTCACACTGTAATCAAGTTCAGTTGTTCACCTGCCCTTATAGTATGTGCTGGCCTGTAAAGTGTAGGATGGGAAGAAAGCATACTGTAAAAGAAGAGCAAGAAATCAGAGGTAGCCAGGATCCAGGGACGTGGTCTTGGAAGAAAAAATATCCTGCATCGTATAAGATGTGGGAAATAATAAGACTAAATCATTAGCAAATTTGTCAGAACCTATGTATTTAAATAAATTCCATTCTCCAGTCATCTTGAGAGAAGTTTTAGTTTTGTTTTTAGTAAGGGTAGAATCATTGGAATGACTGTAAAGCCTTCCAGCGATGGCATTAATCAAAGAAAATTCAATCCCTAGGGAATAATGATAGGCTAAAGCAAAGATCTACTAGCAGCAGAGGAGACGGGTATCAAGACTGGAGTTGTCCCTTCTTCAATTGCATAATATATACCAAAGTAGTTCTTAGCAGATTCTTGTGTTTATAACTATCTCCTTCTTAGTGGCTTTAGTTGCCCACAAAGATTACAGTATAGACCTCAACTTATGTCACATTTGCCCATATTAATACTTAGTGATAATGAGATATTCTCAAAAATTCCAGCTTGAATATTCACTGGGAAATAGAAATATATCAGTCTAAAATTTCAGCTTGAAATGAACAAGTGATAACCTGGTGGGGACAATTTAAGTCTACTTTATTTTTCTATTCCTCTATATGTAGCTCAGATATCCTAAGATAATGTTACTAAGGCCTTGTGGCATATATTAGAGGAAGTTTTTTTTTTAATCCTTTTTGCTTCTTTCATTTTGCAGTTCTATCTAATTGTATAGGATTAGATAGTAAGATGCTTACCAGAAAAATAAAGCTGTATCTATGAAATCTGAAGTGAAAAAGTCTAAAAAATGGACACATTTTATTTAAAAGTTTCTTCCTACTAAAGTAGTCTTTGAGACCATTGAGAAATAGTGAAAAAAAGTCTTGTGTTACTTCTTCTTCTTCTATATTGATGGTGTTCATTATAAAAGATAATCAACAAAATGGAAAGCACAAACTTGACTAAGAAATAGAGATGGCTTTGTTTTCCAGAGGGCAGCATTAATATAAAGAATAAAGTTAATTTCATAGATGATTTCAAGGACATCAGGATTACATGCCATTCTTTGAAAGCAAATTAATTGTCTCTTCAAAAATTCAGCCTTAAGAGTTTAGATAACCCTTAGCGTATAGTTTTGTACAATTCACCAAGATAAACCTGTTGAACTTGTATTATAAGTTAAGATATTGGCCATTGAAAGCAATTAAAATGAATGAAAAAGGATTTGTTTGAAAGGAAGGAAATTAATAGAATATTTAAGCAAATGCATGTCACTTAGCATCTCTAATTTCATTGTGTTCTCATTTGTAAAATGAGGACATTGAACTAGATGGCTTCTGAGAGTCCTTTTGCCTCTAAATCTATGATATTTTCTACAACTTTGTTTTAATATTTGTTAGAAAATAAATCGTGACTACGTCCCCTACCCTTCATTATTTAGCATTCTGAATCTGGTATCCTCCACCCTCCAGAAGCGCCAAAACAGAGAAATAACCTAGAGAGTCTCTGAGCATAGTGACAAGGAAAATCTGATAAAAGCCAGAAATGTAAAGTTTATAGAACAAAGGATTTAAATGTTAATCAGCTAAAAAAAAGGAGCCTGTTTATTGGCAGGTAATGGCTATGAAGACGGATCAATGAAAAGAGTACTGGGAGTCAGAATGTTTTGGTCCTAACACTGTCTAGTTGTATTAACTTGGACAAGTAATTTACCTTCTCTAGATTCAGTTTTTTCACTTGTAGAATATGAGGATTGGATTAGATGATCTCTTCTTTTTTTTTTTATTCTGTGATCTTATGGAGAGTATTAAAATCTGAGAAGCATCAGGGAAAGTAGAAACAAAGAGAAAAGTGTATCCACCAGGGAAGAGAGTGGTACATGGCATAAGTGGGTTACAGAAATGAGAAATGGCAATTGACACAGCAAACAGATTCGACCAGCCAGTGATAAAAAGTAACAGCAGGGAAGTGACAGTGATAAAAAGGGACAGACAGGTGGCTATGAGGAAGAAAGGAAAAGCACTAACTAAAATATCACAACAGTCTGGGGGTACTCTACATAAAGGGAAGTAGCCCGACAATCTTCTTAGGATGAGGGTTAACATAGAAATGTCACATGATATGAATAGTTACTAGGAACTGGATAGCTTCTGAAGGTATCCCTGATGGTCTACTAATAGTATGGTAATAGATATTCACAATGACAACCTTTAGTCACCAGGAAACAGGTAAATTATATTTGCTATGCTCTTTACCATTATTATTCTACTACTAATTGCTAACATGTGTATAGGTTTTAAAGTTTGGAAAGTACTTTAATTATGTCATCTCATTTGATCCTCACAACAATCCTGGAAAGTAGATACTATCATTTTTTTAAAAAAATTTTTATTTTTAGGCAATTGGGGTTAAGTGACTTGCCCAGGGTCACACAGCTAGTAAGTGTCAAGTGTTTGGTCTGAGGCCAGATTTGAAGTCAGGTCCTCCTGACTTCAGGGCAGGTGCTCTATCCACTGCACCACCTAGCTGCCCCAAGTAGGTACTAGTGTTATACCTATGTTACAGATGAGGAAGCAGAGATGGTGAGAAGTTAAATGACTTGTCCAGGGTCACACAGCTAGTAAGTTTCTGAGACAGGATTTGAACTCAGATTTTCTTGATTCCAAGTCCAGCACTCTGTCTACTACACCAGCTGGAGAAGTAGAAAGAGTTATATAAAGTTCAATTTTTAAAAAAAATATAAGTTTAGACTTTCAGTTATCTAGGATCCTTACGAATCCATAACACCTCATTTCTTTATCATACTATACTTGATCCTAGGAGTAGGTAGGTGTCACAGTGGATAGAGCACTGGGTTTGGAATCAGAGAGACCCATCTTCCTGACTTCAAATCTGGCCTCAGACACTTACTAGCTGCGTGGATCTGGACAAGTCACTTAACCCTGTTTCCTCATCTTAAAATGAACTAGGGAAGGAAATAGAAAACCACTCCAGAATCTTTGCCAAAACACCAAATGAGGTCAGAGGAGTTGGACCCAACAGCTTGATCCTAGAAGTATTAGAGAACCACTGGAATTTATAATGGGGGAGGAGGATGGAAGTGACATACTCAGATCTATGTTTTAGAAAAATCATTTTGGCATTAGAATGGAAGGTGGATTGGAATGGGGAAAGTCTTGAGGCAAGGCAACCGATTAGTATACTATTGCAATAGCCCACTTAAGTGATGAGGACCTGAATTAGGGGGGTGGCTGTGTAAGTGGAGAGAAGGAGACATATCGGAGAGAAGATATAGAGAAAGAAAAAATAATTTTTGACAACTGATTGTATATATGGAGTGAGAGCAAGAGTTGAGGATGACATCAAGATTTTGAACCAGGGTGATTGGGAGGATAGCAGTACTCTTGGTAGTCATAGCCAAGCCTGGAAGATAGGTAGGTTTGGGGGTGGGGAAAAATGAATAATGTTTTGGATATGTTACATTGAATTTGAGATATCAATAATCAATAGGACATCTGGTTTGCAGTACACAGTGCTTGGCACAGATTAGATGTTTAATAAATGTTTATTGAACTTGAATTTGAATTGAATCTGAAATGACCAATAAGCAGTTGGATATGTGCTACTGGAGCTCAAGAGAGAGACTAGAGCTGAATATATTGATCTAGTAATTTTCTTCATAGAGATGATAATTGAACGCATGGTGAAAGAATATAGAGGGAAAAGAGAAGAGGACCTTGGAAAAAGCCTTAGAGTACTACTGCAGTTAATGGGCGTGACCCAGATGAAGAATCCTATCAATGAAACTGAGAAGGAGTTAATCAGGTATGTAGGAGGAAAATAAATAGAAGACAAAGTCACAAAAGCCCAGAAAAGAGTTTTCAGAAAGAGATTTTCAATGATGTCAAATGCTACAGAGGTAAAAAGGGGTAAAGACCAAGAAAAAGCCGTTAGATTTGGAAATTAAGAGAACATTGGTAACTTTTGGAGAGACAGAGATTTCAGTTCAATAATGAGAGTGGAAGGTAGATTGTAGAGGATTGTAGATTAGAAGAGGGTGAGAGGAGAGGAAGTGGAAGTACCACATAAAGATAACTTTTTCAGAGTTGAGCTGAAAAATATGATAGCAAGAATGGAAGGACATAGATTTTTTTTTTAAGGATGGCAGATATGTGACTGTGTTTATAGGAAGCAGGGAAGGAACCAACAGACAGGGAAAGATTTAAGATTGGGAGAGGGGTGGCTAGTAGAGGGAACAATCTGCTGATGAAGATAGGTGGGGATGGGATCAAGGGTCAATGTAGAAAGACTGACCTTGAGAAGAAATAGGGTTAGCTTTTCATCTGATAACAGAGCCACCTCTTCACCTGAAGGAGGAGATAGTGAGGAATGTTGTTGGAGAGATGTGAGAAAAGGATAAGAAGTGAAGAGGGAACTTTTAGTGAATGGTTTCAATTTTTTGAGAGAAGTATGAGGCAAGGAGATGATGGCCTGGGAAAGTACTGAAGGGTAGAAGGTTAATGAGGAAGAGGTATAGAGTTAAGAAGAGGAAGGAACAGAGAGAAGTGGTATGATATGAGATTATGATTGGGTAAAAGAATTTTAGAGTTCCTGAATGAGGCAGTATGACCCTTGTGGGTGACATCAATATCAAGAACAGGACTATAAGTGTAGCTAAGAGCAGAGGAGTAGGCCATATAAGTTGATTACATTGAGAAATTGAGAAGTTATGGTATTTGAAGGAACATCAACATGTACACTGAAGTCTTTAGCATGAAGGCAGCATTGGGGTGGAGAAGAAATGGAACCAGGCACTGAACTCACTGAGGAAGGAAGGAGAGTTTTGGGAGATTGGTAGATCACAACTGTCAGAATCTTGATTGGTAGATAAATGTGAATGTTATAAATCTCAAAGAAGTTTCTGAGAAATATTCGTAGAGGAAGAACCTAGAAGTATCAGTGGGAGTAAAGAATGTTCTGGCTTCTCCACAAAGACCACTGAATTGGAGAGACCAGTGATTAGGAGCTATAAGAGGAAGTCCATTGAATATTAGAAAGCATGGCTGAGGATTCATTATCATGCTATAGGTAGCAGGTTTTATTGAGTGCCAAAAGATGGAAGGGGCAGGTAGATCTGGAGTGGCACATTGTAGGTAGACAGACGGGGTTGAGATAAATGGGAGTTAGGGATTGGACAACTGGGATTGGGGAAAAGCTGCAGTACCACTGGGATGGGGAAAGTAAAACGTGGTTGGGAGTATGCTCACCTTCAGGACATTAGTTCAAATGAAGTATTCATGGACAGGGAGAGGCCTGCTGATAATGACAAGTCATTAAAAGATTTCAGATCTCCCCCTTGCCCAGACCCTTAAGATCTTGGCGTAGTCCTAAATTGCTGCCATGGCAGACAGTGTTGCTTTGTCCAGAGGGACTCCACCCCATGGCCGGCAAGAAAGTAGTAGGAGGTGATGTGTCTCAGATCCATCTCAAGGTAAGCATGAACAGGAGCTGGAGGTGCTGGGGTTGGGGAGAGTAGTCTGGGAGCTCATTGAGGAGGAAGGAGGTGTTGTATGGGAGGAAATCATGGTTCAGGTAGAAGGAGTAAGAGAGGCCAAAAACATGTAGAATGGACAGAAATATCATGCCTTTCTAACAGAAACATTTTCTTGGAGAAAAGAACTGTTAAGTACTATCTGGTGAACACCAAATAACATCACAGAAAATGAAATTAATTATAAGTGGCAGGAAAAGACTCTTTATTGATACGAGAATGATTCATTGATCACCTGCCCATGTGGTCAAACCACTGACTTGTCAAAGCAAAGAATCACAATTCTTAAAAAGTTAAAAGAATAATAATAAGAGAAAGATACAACACACATTTTTAAAAATCCAACCTTGAATTATTTAAGCAAGGAATTAATAATGAAAAATGGGAAATGAACAACAGAAATTACATTGACACAAGTTATAATTTTATTTAGAAGTTAAGGTAATGTAAACCACTTGCCACAAAAGACCATTTATATTTCCTTTCTTCCCCATCCTGAATTCTCTCTCTCTCTTTTTTAACCCACTGGGTTTATAGGATCAAAGATTTAGAGCTCAAATAACCTTAGAGATTATCTAGTTCAATTCCTGCATTTTATAGTTAAAGAACTGAGAATGAGAGAATGAGAGAGAGAGAGAGAGAGATTGAGATTGAATGTCTCACCCAGGGTCATATAAGTAGTAAATGGCAGAGATGGAATTTGAGTCTGGGTCCTATGATTGAATCCATCGTTCTTTCCACTGTACCACAAATCAAGTCGGTCTCATTTCATTGATCATATGAAAAATATCTGTTGCCTGATTCTTTTTTTTTCAGCAGAGATGGTCTCAGCTTAGAGTTATATGTGTAAGCTACAATCTATTTATTTCTATATGTATTACGTATGATATATATGTTTATTTATATGTTCTTCCAGGTCCCTGCAACCTACATCTTTACCTCAGGGTTTCAGGGTATCCTGAAGAATTTGGGAGTGTCTCTTCATTACTGCCATTAATTCAAGCTGCTAGTGACTGTTTCCCTCAATTGTTACACAGTAATACTCTGCGCATAAATATGCAAAAAAAATTAACTATCTTCCTTACAATTCTGTCCATGAGAGTATATCTACTTTTTTTTCCTACTAAAAATTATTATTGTATTGTTGGGTAATAGCATGCATTTTCCTATGCCCTGTTCTTGTTTCTTTCTTACTGAGAATCTTCCATTCCATGGTGAAATCTGTTGGTAATGACCTTGTTATAGAAGTCATGACATAGGGATTTCTCATCTGATTTTATCATCTTGTCATATGGAGAGTCTGAACTGATCTAGTCTTTCATTTTTACTTTGTGCAAATAAAAGTTCTTCTACAACCCTTTCTGTTCATTAGTCCTTGCTGATCTCAGTTTACAGCCTCCAATGGAAACAATCCCTTATCCCTTTGATAGCAGTAGAAGTCAGAGTCTAAAAGGAGTTTTAAATTAGGTCCTTTGATTTTTCATTTGAGAATATTTTCTCATAGTGTCTTTAATCAGGTTTTCATATTTATTTTTTGTTGATTATACTATGCTTCAACCATCCCAGCAAGGGCCCCTTTTGTAAATATTATTAGCAGTTAAACTGCATATAGTATCTATTTACTTCCCAAACTGTTTCCTACCAAGAGCTAATAAATCCCTCCTTTTTATTTACATTGTAGATATATTTGATAAATCTTTGACTTCTCTGAGTAAAATATTTACAGATACCTGAGATGATATGTGAGCTCTAGAGAAGAATTATTTTATTGATTATTCAAAAGAATTTTCTACAATAACACCCCCAATAATTTTAATAAACTACAACATTAACAATCTCTGAGTAAAATGTTTCTATTAATGATTTGACATGAGTATCATTGAACCTATGTTTTTACATACACCAAAATCTGACCACCTATTCTAAAAAAAAAAATAGAACTTGTAACTTCACATATATCAAGGAGGCCCAGGGTGTAAAATCCTTTCACCAGTACAGATCAATAACCTTTCTGTGACTTAAAGATTTGCCTCAGGCAACGAGAGGTTAAGTGACTTGTTGGGGGGGGGGGACATGTGGCCTTCTAGGTCCTTGGGTGTGGTCTTTTGAATGAGTCTAAGTTTTACAGAATCCTTTTATTAAGGGGATTTGTTCTGTGAAATTTGGATTCAGTCAAAGGGCCACACTTGAGGACCTGGAGGGCCACATGCAGCCTTGAGGCCATAGGTTCCCCACCCCTGGACTTGTCTATGGTTGCACAACTATATGGTGTCAAAACAGAACTTGACCAGAGGTCTTCCTGACCACAAGGTCAGCCTTCTTTATCTACTATGTCATGATGTCTCTCTAATCATTCTTTATCCAGAGTGAGAGGGGGCAGAGCCAAGATGGCGGAATGAAAGCAGTGACTTGCTTGAGCTCTCCCCCTAAACCCCTCCAAATCCCTATAAAAAATGGCTCTAAACAAATTCTAAAGCAGCAGAACCCACAAAAACACAGAGTGAAACAAATCTCCAGCCCAAGACAACCTGGATGGTTGATTGGAAAGGTATATCATGCCAGTCTGGGAAAGGAGCGCAGTGGGGCATGGGCACACAGGCCACAACAAAACTGGAGCAGGCCTCAGAGGACTGAATCTCAGGCAGCTGTGGCAGTTTCCAGACTTCTCAACCCACAAACGCCAAAGACAACTTAGAAGGTCAGTGGGAAAAGTCTGTTTCTGCTGTGCTGAGGGAGAAGTGAGGTGGTCTCAGCTCCATCCCCAAGCAGAGCCTGGGGCAGGGGCTGCCTCCTGGGCTTCCAGCCCACAGACTGAGGGGGAATTGAGTGGCTAATCAGAGGGGGATCGCAGGGATCTCTTTGCCAGTGCTGAGGCAGCAATCTCTTGCTTTGCCCGTGCTTGGATCTGGGTCACAGTTCTGGGTGGTGGTCCTAGGGCGAAGAGGAGCATTGGACTGGTAGAGCTTGTAGTGGTTGTGAAGAGACAACCCTCCTCACAGTTCCAGGACAGAAATGAGTGCTTGTTGTCACTAATAGACCAGAGCACAGGGCAGGAAAGGAGTAAATACCTTGCCCCTTATCATACCACCTTGGAAGAACTGAAAATTTACAGGTCCCTACAACTATCTCTGAAAAGAGCTGTATAAACCCCTGAAGCTTGGGACAGTACATTCTCCACATTGAAAGCAGACCTTACCTTAACAAAGAGTTTAAAACTCAAGTAATTGGCTGGGATCATGAACAAGCAGTGCAAAAAGAATCAGACTATATTATCTTATTTTGGTGACAAAGAAGATAAAAACAACCAGAAGAAGACAACAAAGTCAAAGCTCTTACATCCAAAGCTTCCAAGAAAAATACGAATCAGTCCCAGGCCTTGGAAGAGTTCAAAAGGGATTTTGAGAAGCGAGTAAGAGAAGTACAGGAAAAACTGGGAAGAGAAATGAGTGATGCAAGAAAATAATGAAAAACAAGTCAACAGCTTGCTAAAGGAGATCCAAAGAAATACTGAAGAAAATAACACCTTAAAAAATAGCCTAACCCAAATGGCAAAACAGGTCCAAAAAGCCAATGAGGAGAAGAATGCCCTAAAAAGCAAAATTGGGGGGGGGGCAGCTAGGTGGTGCAGTGGATAGAGCACCGGCCCTAGAGTCAGGGGTACCTGAGTTCAAATCTGGCCTCAGACACATAATACTTCCTAGGTGTGTGACTCTGGGCAAGTCACTTAACCCCAATTGCCTCACAAAAAAAAAAATTGGCCAAATGGAAAAAGAAGTCCAAAAGATTACTGAAGAAAATTCTTCCTTAAAAATTAGAATAGAGCAATTGGAAGCTAGTGACTTTATGAGAAATCAAGACGCTGTAAAACAAATCCAAAAGAATGAAAAAATAGAAAACAATGTGAAATATCTCATTGGAAAAACAACTGACGTGGAAAATAGATCCAGGAGACAGAATTTAAAAATTATTGGACTATCTGAAAGCCATGATCAAAAAAACAGCCTAGACATCATCTTTCAAGAAATTATCAAGGAAAGCTGCCCTAATGTTTTAGAACCAGAGGGCAAAATAGAAATTGAAAGAATCCACCAATCTCTTCCTGAAAGAGATCCCCAAAGGAAAACTCCTAGGAATATTGTAGCCAAATTCCAGAGTTTCCAGGTCAAGGAGAAAATATTACAAGCTGCCAGGAAGAAACAATTCAAGTACTGTGGAAACACAATCAGGATAACACAAGATTTAGCAGCTTCTACATTAAAGGACCAGAGGGCATGGGATATAATATTCCAGATGGCAAAGGAGATAGGATTACAACCAAGAATCACCTACCCAGCAAAACTGAGTATAGGCCTTCAAGGGGAAAAATCGTCATTCAGTGAAATAGAGGACTTTCAAGCATTCTTGATAAAAAGACCAGAGCTGAATAGAAAATCTGACTTTCAAATACAAGACTCAAGTGGAGCATGAAGAGGTAAATAGGAAAGAGAAATCATAAGAGACTTATTAAGGCTGAACTGTTTACATTCCTGCATGGAAAGATGATATTTGTAACTCATGAGACCTTTGTCAGTATTAGGGTAGTTGGAAGGAAAAAATTATATGTATGTATATATAAATAGATAGATAGATAGATAGATAGATAGATAGATAGATAGATAGATAAGTAGGTAGATAGAAGCACAGGGTGAGTTGAAGATTAAGGGGTCATATCTGGAGAATAAAATTAACGGATGAGAAAGGATTATACTAGGAGAGGAAGAAAGGGAGAGGTAGAATGGGATAAATTATCTCACAAAAAAAACAGAAAAGAAAAGGCTCTTACAGTGGAGGGGAAATGGGGGAAGGTGAGAGGCAATGAGTGAATCTTATTCTCATAGGATTTGGCTTAAGGAGGGAATAACATACACATTCAATTGGGTATGGAAATCTGTCTTACCCTACAGGAAAATAGGGGGAGAAGGGGACAAGAAAGCAGGGGGATGATAGAGAGGAGGGCAGACTGGAAAAGGGGGTAAGCAGAAGCAAATGCTTCTGAGGAGGGACAAGGTCAAAAGAAAGAATAGAATAAGTAGGGGAGCAGGATGGGATTAAGGGAAATAGAGTTAGTTTTTGACAACATGTCTACTACAGAAGTGTTTTGCATAACTGCAAATGTATAACCTATATTGAGTTGCTTGCCTTTTCAATGAGGGTGGGTGGGGAGGGAGGAAGGGAGAAAATTTGGAACCCAAAGTTTTAAAAACACATGTTTTAAAAAAATGTTTTCACATGCAACTGGGAAATAAAAAATACAGGAAAAAAAGAGTTTTATTAATCACAGCAATAACTGTTGTAACCAATTTCTAAAAGCTTAGATTTAGAACTGTTTTGTATAGGCCATGGTAAAGTAATATGTTACTTGATAGGAGGCTATGTATGCCATTTTGAGCAAACCTGCCACTTGAAGGAGATAAAGAAGATGAATGAAGAATTATTCAATCTGGTCATGGGATGTTTTTCCTGCCATGGGGTTTCTGTAGTACAGGGGAGCGTGGGGTTGGGGACTTTCCAAGAATGTGGACTAACTCTGTATTCCTGTTACCAAGGGATCTGGAAGGCCCCTTTTGCAAGTCATTGTAATTATGGACCAATCACAATCTTAGTTTAGTTGACACTAGTTGGCATTATGTAATAAACTTATATAAGCAGACTGTGTAAAAGGAAAAAAAAATCATTCTTTATCCAAATCTTTTCTATTTGTTCCCTTACCTAATCTCATCACAGGATACAAATATGGGGAAGAGAAGAACTACCATGATAGAAGCCCAAGAATTGTGAGATGGGTATCACATTCCCGAGCAACTTTCCTCTTCTGTGCCTTTCCCCAGCAACTCTATAGGACATATAATCAGACTCATTAATTATATGATGCTTTGTAATTCTTTCAGCTATTAATGAATGAATGGATGCCTCATAATTATGTTACAGTTACTGTAATAATTTATATTTATATAGAGTTTTAAGGTTTATAACCTGTTTTTCTTACAATAATCCCACGAGATAGGTAGTACCTTGTGAGATTCAAGTGTTAAGTGCAGTACAAACTTTAAAGAACTAAACACACATCGATTATTACTATTATTTTATACTTTTATTTATTTATACTATTATTAAACTTTTCATTTAATGGATTTTGGAGACAGTCTGGGGACAAGTCGTTATCCTGCTATTATTCTTTTTATGTTTAATGTCCCACTAACTACTATGCAGCTAGATAAAAAGGCTAACTTTTTATAACTGAATAAAAGTCTTAGAATGTAAATGTATCCATTGTAAACTCACTGACAGCATCTTTGGGACAACTCCAGAAGGACATGAGCCAACAGAGATGATGGATACTTTATTTTGTTCCCAATATGATTTTGATTTCTTCTCCTCAGTCTCTTGATTCTGATAGCTTTTCATTCCATGTAGTACGAAGATTAAGTGAATTTAGTGTGGTGACATCTAGCAATACATTTTTCTTAAATTTTATGGATCACAAATTTATCTCCCACATTTTATAGCTGAGAAAATGGAGGCTGAGGGGCAGTAGATAGAGCAGTGGATAGAACGGCCCTGGAGTCAGGAGGATCTGAGTTCAAATCTGGCCTCAGACACTTAACAGTTACTATCTGTGTGACCCTGGGCAAGTCACTTAACCCCAATTGCCTCATCAAAAAAACCCAAACAAACAAACAGAAAAAGAAAATGGAGGCTGAGAATGGTTAAGTAACTTGCCTAGATCACATAGTGATAGGGGCAGGATTCAGCTGAGAATTCCTAACTTTAAGTCTTGAGCTCTAATGACCATGCCACCTTTCTGTCCAATATTATATCTTTGTAACAGTGAACAACAACTTTGTCCATGATGATGTTCTGGTTCTAGGACATTTATTTGATGATGAAGATGATAATACCCATTTTACAGATTAGGAAACCATTATTTCCCTAGATAGATTGTTAGCTCTTTGATGGCATTGTTAGCTCTATGATATCTTAAGTTTCTTGTTTCCTCCTTTCTTTCTTCCTTTACTCTCATTCTTTTCTCCCCAACATCATACATGCTGGGGCATAGTAGTGCAGACCAAGCAGGAACTCAGTAATCTTTGTTGAATGATGGCATGAATGCTCACACTGGTCATCAAGAATTCCTCAGGGAGTTTTGCTCAGACAACTGATTTTTTAAAAGTATAAAAATACAACAATGAAGTAAAAACAAGTAGATATCAGAGGTTGAATTTGGGGGCATAGCACCTTAGATCTCCTTTTTCTATACAACTTCATGATATAAAAGAGACTAATTGTTCCAGGTTAATCTCCTGAGGGTGACAAACTTATGTAAACATATATGTGTACATATAAATATACCTACATACACACATAATGTGTGAATACATACACATCTGGGTATGTATTTACACATATTCATATATATATATTTATGCATGTATTTTAAATGTTATTAAGATCAGAATTCTCACAGAAATAGCCACTACCCCAATTTGGGGGGGGGGTCCTAGCAAGATGATAATGGTAACTATGGCGTTATGGTGTTAGGATTCTGGGATTCAAAGTTGTGACTCCTTTAATATGACAGGATAAATGTGACTGCCATACCCATGGAAGGTCCCTTCTATGTGCCAGCCAGGCACTATGCTAAGCACTTTACAAATATTATATCATTTGGTCCTCAAAACAAACCCTGGTGGTAGGTACTATGTCCTATTTACAGTTGAGGAAACTGAGGCAGACAGAGGTTAAGTTACTCACCCTGGGTTATACAGCTAGTAAGTGTTTGAGGCCAGATTTAAACTCAGGTCTTGCTAGGCCAAGAGCTATAGTCACTATGCCATCTAGCTGGCTCTCAAAGGTAAACTGAGAACAACTCTATCTTGTAGCTTCTCATCTTGTTCCTACAGGGACCTGGCTTAACTGTCAGCCATCTAGTTTCTTTTATTCTAACCCAGAGTCATTCATGTCAGATTCACCCTTTTTGTCTCTCCTATTTAACTCAGGACTCAACTTGCCATTGCTAGTGACTCTTCCCTTGACTCTGATACTTTAGCTCTTCTAGAAACCCTGCTTTCAACCTAACCTCCTGGTGCACATAATCATGGTGATTCCCAAACATTTCAGCTACAATGGATGGTTATTTATCCTCTTTCGTCTTTTAAGTTTCCTGGCCAAGATCCAACCAGTAGCATTGTTAGCACACACTTCATTTTTCTATAGGACAGCAGCATATTTTATATGGTCTTGATCCCATCTTGTCTTACCTACTGAGAAGTGCCTTCCTGTCATCTGTTCCCTCTCCAGTCTCTTCATCAGCTCCTTACCTTCTGTCTTTAAGCATTCTTGCAATCTTTCCTATCTTAAAATTTTTTTCACACTTTCCATTCATTCCAGATAATCCCTTAAAATTTGTTGCCTCTTTTTCCTTACTATTAATGCCTTCCTAAACCCATGACAACCTGGCTTTGGCACTCCACTAATTTATTGCAACTCCTTTTTCCTAAATCACCAACATCCTCCCACCCAGACCTAGTGGGATTTTCTCAATCATCTCTCTTTTATCTTTTATCTCTCTGCCTCATTTGACACTGTTATTCACTCCCCCCCCTTGAAATTTCTTCAGATTTAGCTATGATCACATGCTTTCTTGTTTCTCAGCTTATACAATCACCATCCTAAACATCATTAGCTAATACCAAAACCTACTCATCTTTATGACTTCCATACTTAAAATCCATAGTTAGGATCATAAATTTTACAGGTTTAAAAATATTTTTATCTTTTGTTTTTTATATTATCTTCATTTCTGAATATATCTCTAACTCCTCTGCTACCCAGGGATCCATCCTTCGAAATAAGGAATAAAAAAAAAAAAGAAAAAAGGGGATTTATACATGCAAATATTTCACACTCATACTTCCCTACCTCAAAAATAAAGGGAAGGAGGTTCATTTTCTCAACTTTTTTCTAGGGACAAGCTTGGTCACTACAATTGCCCGGTGTTCACTCTCATTGTTATTGCTGTTTTTTTTCACTTACATTGTCATGGGGAATATTTAATTTCCATCCAAGTGCTAAATTTCATTGGAAATCACTTAAAAAATAGCAAACTATATGTCCATTTGAACATTTTTATCAGTGATAATTTTGTTTTAATGTGGCAGGCTGAGTCACATGTTGAATTTAAGAGGTACTTCTTACTTACTTCACTATATGGAAGTTAGGATCATAAGACAGAACTAGAAATGGTCATAAGGTCATTCCATCATCTTAGTCCAAACCCATCATCTTACAGATGTTGAAACTGAGAGGCCCAGAGAAGGAAATTGTGTATAGACATAGGCAGTAATATATTTTGGCCTTAAACTCAGGTCCTTTGACTCTAGACTCAGTGTTTTTTCCAATTGTGTCAGTCACACCACATTTTACCCATTCTCCCATGCTTGAAACTGACATATTACCTGTGACTCTTCTCTCTCCCCCTGATCTCTTATTTTCAATGTTATCAAGTCCCATCGAGTTTGGCTCTGCCATATCTCTCACATCTCTCTTTTCCTTTTCATTCCTATTGTCACTTTCTTTTATTCTTATTGTCACTCTATTCTCCTCATTACCTGGATTGTTCCATTGATCATGTAACTATTCTTCTTACAACAGCTTCCACCTGTCTACCATATAAAGTTCAAAATACTCAACCTGGCATTTAATGCCTTTCACCCCTCCAACATACTCAGAACATATACATGGAAGCATAAGGATAGAAGGGACTTTACAGGGCCATATAGGATCAAATAGATATTTGGAAAGCTTTTAGTACAGTGCCTGTCACATAGTAGGTACTTAATAAATTTGTGTTTCCTACTCTCCTTTTTCCAACTTTCGTTTTTTAGGCAGTGAAACTATGGTCCCTAGGCCTTAAGTGACTTGGCTAAAATCATATATTCAAATAAGTTCAGGCTGAGACTTGAACCTAGGTCTTCTGACTCTGGATTTTTCCACCATTCCCCACTGCCTCTATATAAAATGTCCTCTCCTCTTTTTTTTTCTGTCAATCTAAATCCCACACTTCAAGGTCCAACTCAAGACTCTATTCTCCTACTGAAGCTTTTCCTAACCCTGAACCAAGAAAAGAATATATGCATCCCCCCCAACCCCCCCCAACTTCGATCTCTTACTTCAAATTTCCCCAGTAAATAGACATGAAGTCTGAACCATACTATCATGCATCGACTTAATTATGCACAGCTTTGGAATTGTTCTCTGTTTCATCAATACAGTGTCTGTTTTAATTCAATTGCTTACTATTTTATATTTACTTGCTGTTCATTCTATATAACCTTTAGGGGGAGTTAACTGATTTTAATGAAATTTGGTCCAATGCGAAAGGGCATCAAGATACCTCTTAAATTCAACATGTGATTCAGCCTGCCGTATTAAAACAAAATTATCACTGATAAAAATGTTCAAATGGACATATAGTTTGCTATTTTTTAAGTGATTTCCAGTGAAATTTAGCACTTGGATGGAAATTAAAAACTGAGGTTCGCAGTTACCTCCATGGCAACAAATAAAATATTATAATACCTTTATCAGTAAGTTCAAGACCTATGATTTCATCAGGGTGGGAATTCCCTCTGCCACACTGTATCACTGCCTGTCTATCTTATTCATAAGTTCGTTGATTTAGAGCCACGTTTAGAGAAGAAGCCACAGAAAACATTTAGTCTGACCCCTTCATTTTACAACCAATGAATTAAAGCTCATAGAAGCTAAAGCACTTGCCCAAGGTCACACAGGCTATAAGGATCAGTTGGCAAGGCTTAGAGAGTTTCCAGAAGCTGAGAGGTCGCACAGCTAGTAAATCTTTGAGATGAGATTTGAACCCAGCTTTGTCTGACTCCCAAGTCTAGCACTTTATTCACTGCTTTTGGATGCCTTTCTGCTTCAATTACATAGTACTTAAGAAATCTTCTCCCTAGAACAATAACTCATCTAGGGGCAATAATCAACTTTTACTATAGACAATTATTAAATGATGTGCAGCCTTCCCAATCTCCAGACTAATATGGGTATTGACCATGATTATCGAAATACTGGCATTTGCTTGTTCTCATCAGCAAGTGCCTCTGGAGTCCTTTTTCTAGCAGGCCTGCTGTTGATTAAAATAGGTCTCAAGCTGCCATTAGTGCTCTCAGGGTAGCTTTTCACAGGTCCACCTAATGTCATACTTTCTTCTGCTGCTTCCTGTTTTTACCATAGTTGTTTTTGTGGTATCTGTGACTCTACAGTTCTCGTGGTTTTGGTCTTCGCCAGCATGTTTAGGGTGCTTGACTGAACAGAGACCTTTATGATGTTTTCTTTTTTAATTCTTTTCTGTAGTTATTAGAAGTTATATATATCAAATATGCCGTTCTAAAAATGGAGAACCTGAAAGCGGTAATCCTTATTTTAAATTGTGGGGGGTTTTTTGTTGTTGTTCAGTCATGTCTGACTCTCTGTGACCCTCATTTAGGGTTTTCTTGGCAAAGATACTGGAGTGATTTGCCATTTTCTTCTCCAGCTCATTTTACAGATGAAGAACTGAGGCAAACAGGGTGAAGTGAGTTACCTAGGGTCACACAGCTAGTAAGTGTCTAAGGCCAGATTTGAAATCAGGAAGATGAGTCTTCCTGTGCTCTCTCTACTTCATCACCTGTTTTGAATTGTGTATAAGACTTTGGATACTTAATAAAGATGTCATTCTGTGATGGACGCTAGACATGTTAGCCATAGAAATGGGGGGAAAACTCACCAAGCTGAGGCACGGGATCACATATTAAGGGCTGAGAGGGACTCTAAAGGTCATCTAGTCCAATCCCCTGAAGAACCTAAGGCATATAGACTTAATTGATTTAACCAAGGTTAGATAGGTAGTAAGAGACAGGATTTCTGACTCCAATGCCAATGCTTTTTCTGTTGTACCCCAATGCCTCCTTGCACACTGGAGCTCAATTTTTATGAAATTTGGTACAATGCAAAAGGGCATCAAGATATCTCTTAAATTCATTTGTTTGGATTTGAAGGATTGTTTTTGCCACCTAACAAATGAACCAAGTAGTCATATCCGGTTTTGGGGGTTCTCAGAACAGATATGATATTCACTAATCAAATGTACTTTGCAAGTTATGGATATTTAAGGTTTTTTTAAATGACCCTATGATTTTGATCATTTGATAATAAGAAAGGGACTTGATAATAAGTTATATTTGTGTTGGCAAATAGATAATTTCATTGAGATTCATAATATTTGTATGCTCTATACCAGTTCTTTATTTTAATCTAGTCTTTACGGAGTTAATTATCTTCCTTATACCTTCCCCCCAAACCCAAATTTATTTAGGAGAATCTGGTCATAGTGTTCTAATATCTTTTGTACTTGCTAGCAAAAAAAGGCCAGATAAGTAAATAATTTAAAGGGGCCCAAAGTGAGTTACTTCCGTCATAGTAAATTTAACCCTTATGAAAATGTGACATATTCTAGGCTGTTACATAATTGCCTCCTCTTGACAAATTGCCACACATCTGTCAAAGGAGCTTGAGGAAGTTGTCTTTTCAAAAATATCCAGCTCAAACTAGTTTTGCCAAAAGGTGATTCTACTTAAGTTTTCTATCTGAGCTAATGTCTCAGCAAATGCCTACTTGGCACAAATCTTGCCGGAGGAATTGTACTGTGCACATGAGCCAGAAGAGCCTAAAGCAAAAGAAAAAAAATTAAGGCTCCACGTCCATGATCTTTTGGGACTTCACAAGTTAAAGCTTGTTGTCTATATGGATTAAAGCATGATTTTGTTAAAGGAAACATATGGAAAATTTTTTAAAGTATCTGAGATAACAAGAGGCAAACATTTTATACCATAATCATGATTAATTATGTTTAAATTAATCATGTAAGTCATGTTAAAAAAATCCAAATTCTGCTATGTAGTAGCAAATGGCCTAAAGGGTAGTAAGTCTGTAATTAGAGGACCTGGATCAGAATCCAAGTTATGCCATTTACTACTACTTTGTTCTGTGAAGTTACCTTGTTATTACCATCCACCTCCTTATGTCTCAGTTTAAAACTACCTACATCTTCCTGTGCTCTCTGTAATACTTGCTTGGTAGGCAACACCATCTGCTGCCTTTGCTCCTTGCTTTTATCTAAATCTCTTCCTTTACTACTCTTTTCATCTTCTGGCTTTCACTGAGACCTACCTCCTGATAATAGACTCCTTGACCAAACTTTCCAGCACTGGTTGACTTTCCCTCATTCTCTATCCCCACCCTATCCCCACTAGTAGGAATGGGGGAGTTTGAATATTTCTTGCTTCTCAGTATCACAACCAGGCTCCCTCTCTCTTCACCATCACTCAGTAACCTTTCCTCTTCTGATGTTGACTTAACCATGTCTACCACCAAATCAAAATTCTGGTAGCTGTTGACTACTGACTTCTGGAACACTCCCCTTCTTTCCTTAATGAGTTCATTAACTGGCTTGCAGTCTTTCTCTCCTGTTCTCTCCAACTCCTGCTTTCATACCAGGGAATTTCAATATACATATTGCTATTCCCTCAAACATTCCCTCAAAAACCTTTGGGGCAGCTAGATGGCACAGTGGATAAAGTACTAGGCCTGGAATCAGGAAAACTCATCTTCCTGAGTTCATATATGTCTTCAGACACTTACTAGCTGTGTGACCCTGGGCAAGTCACTTAAAGCTGTTTGCCTCAGTTTCCTCATCTATAAAATGAGCTGAAGAAGGAAATAGCAAGCCACTTCAGTATCTTTGCCAAGAAAATCTCAAATGGGGTCATGAAGAGCCAGACACGACTGAACAACTGAACCACAAAAACCCTTACCCCCTAGTTTCTCAACTTGCCCATTTCCCATGACCTACTTCTCTAGCCTACTTCAGCTACTCACAGAGATGGTTGTGCCCTTGATCTTGCCATCACCCACAAATGTTCCATTTCAATGTTCATGAACGCTAAAATTCCCTTATCTGATCACAATGTATTGTTATTCCACATATCCCTCTGCCTTGCAACCTCCAATCTGTTCTTCATCCTTACTGTGACCTCCAATCCTTTGACCCCTCAGTTCTTTTCCAAACCATCTCCTTGCTCTTGTTACACTTTTCTCCTTTTCTCATCTTGACCCTTAGTAAATGAGTTCAACTCCATACTGTCCTCTTCTCTTGAATTCCTTCCCCCTTGTCATACTGCTGATTGTAGCCTACCAAGCCTCACATCTGGATTACTTCTATCATCATTTCTCCTGCTCATGTGCTGCTGAACAAAGCTGGAGAAAATCATAAAGCCTTGCTGACCAGATCCACTACAAATGTATGCCATCTCAACTGGGGCCCTCATTGCAGCAAAGTAATCTTTTTATACCCTTAATTGACTCACTATTTACTTACTACAATATCTTTTCCAAACCTTTTCAGCTCTCTTCAAATTTCCCATAACTTTCCCTCTTCCTCTTCTCTCAGCTGAGAACCTTGACTCATATTTGACTGAAAAAATTGAGGCCATTGCCAAGTTTCCTCTTCTTACCCACTCTTTAACTTACATCTCTCAGATGCCTTCTGCCGCTATCTCCATCTTCACTATGTTACAGCCTGAGATAGCTCTTTTCCTTGCCAAGGCAAACCCCTCTATATGCACAAATGATCCCATTCCATCTCATATTTTCCAGAAGATTGCCCCTTCTATCACTCCCAGTCTTTCATTTATTTTCAATCACTCTTATGTCTACTGGCTACCTCCCTACTACCTATAAACATGTCCATGTCTCCCCTATCCTCAAAAAACACTCATTTGATCCATCCATCTTCACTATCATCCCTACTCTCTCCTGCCTTTTGTGGCTAAGCTCCTCGAGAAGGCCATCTACAATAGGTGTCTCTTCTCACTCACTTCTTAACTTTCTACAGTTTGGCTTCTGATCACATCATTTTACCAAGACTACTCTTGATCTCTTAATTGCCCAATTTAATGGCCTTTTCTTAATCCTTATTTTTCTCTACCTCTCTGCAGCCTTTGTCACTGTTGAACACCCTCTTCTCCTTGATATTCTCTTCTCTCTGGGTTTTCAGGACATGGCTCTATCCTGGTTTTCCTCCTACCTATCTGCTTCTTCTCAGTCTCCTTTGCTGGATCTCCATCCAAGTGACACCTTCTAATCATGGGTGTCCCATATAGCTTTGTCTAGGGCCCTCTTTTTTCTCTCTACACTATTTCACTTAGTAATTTCATCAGCTCTCATGGATTCAACTATCATTTCTATGCTGATTATTCTCAAATTTACTTATTCAGCCAGAACCTTTCTCTTGACTTCCAGTCTCAAATTTCCATCTGTGTGTTGGATAACTTGAACTGGATATACTATAGAAATATTAAATGCAACATGTCTAAATTAAACTTATTATTCTCTCTCCCAAACCTTCCCCTCTTCCTAACTTCTTTATTACTATTAAGGGTACCACCATCCTCCCAGTCATCTGGGCTCACAATCTAGGTGTCTTCCTCTACTCCTCACTCTCACACCTCAGAAGTAATCTATTGCCAAGGCCTGCCAATTTTACCTTCACAACATTTCTTGACTCACCCCCTTCTCTCCTCTGAGATGGCAGCCAACCTGCTACATGCTCTCATCACCAAATGTCTGGACTATTGCAACAGTCTGCTGATTGGTCACCCTGTCACAAGTCTCTCCTCGCTCCAGTCCATCCTCCACTGGGCTGTCAAAGTGATGTTCCTAAACGCAGGTCTACTCAATAAATGCCAGTGGTTTCCTATCACCTTCAGGCTCTAAAATAAAAATCTTCTGTTTGTTGTTCAAAGCTCTTCATGATTTGCCCCTTCCCTACCTCTCCAGTCTTTTTATACCTTGTCTTCCACCCCATCCCATCTCTCTGCTCCAGCCACATACGCTATGATCCAGTGATACTGGCCTCCACGTCATCCTCCTACAAGATATTCCATTTCTTGACTCTGGCATTTCTATTGGCAGTGCCCTATGCATGGAATGTTCTCTCTCTTGTTGCTTATACTTCCTGGCTTCTTTCAAGTTCCAGCTGAAACCCCACTTTCTACAGGAAGACATTCTCAATCTTCTTTAATTCTAGTGTCCAATTTCCCATGTATATGTCCTGTTTGTACATAGTTATCTGCAAATTATCTTCCCCATTAGACTGTGCATTCCTTGAGAACAGGGATTCTGTTTTGCTTTTCTTTGAATCCCCAATGGGTAGCACACAGCTTGGTACATGGCAGGTCCTTAATAAGTGTTTATTTACTGACTCACTGACTATATCCCTTGGGGTCTCAGTTTTCATGAGGAAGTTGGACTAGATGACTGCTAAGGGACTTCCAGCTCTAAATCTAATCATAATCTATAGTTTAAAAAAAAACCCCAGTGGCATGAAGGAGCACATGCTGTTTCCAAAGGTGATAAGGACAAGGCTTGGATCTGTAGTTTCATTGGTATAGGGAACTCCCAGGTTAGGAAACTCCTTCTAGAGATTTAGTTCAGCAACTTCTCTGCAACTTGGAGTCTTACATAGGTGCCTAGACCAACATGAGGTTAAGTGATTTGCCTATGGTGATACAGCCATTATGTGTTAGAGGGAGGACCAGAATCCAGGTTTTCTAGGCTTCAATTCTATATCTATCCATTATGACATACTACAGCTCTATTTTCAATTTTTAGTTTTAAAACATGCCTAATTTTAAATTAGGAATTACATTAAGTTCTAGAATAATCTGACTCCTTGTGTACAATAGAAGCCATTCAATATGGAGAAGTATCCATCCCTTCACATGAAGTGAATAAATGGAATTAGTGAGAAAGAAAGAAAGAAAGAAAGAGTTATTTATAGTAATAGAAATGTGTGTCCACAGTTCTGGTACTTGATATCATCAATGAGCAAAAAAGAGAACAATATACATGTATCTTAAGAGCAAACCATGTAGAGTACCCAGAGTAATAACTTCTTTATTCCATGGATTACTTCATATACTTCTGTATTAGCTAAGAATGGGTTTCCTTAAGCTCCTAAACTATTGATTCCCTAATTTTGTTCAACCTGAGGATATATCGGCAATGGTCAGCTATGGCAGAATTTTCTTTAATGCATCCCTAGATAGATTTACACAAATAAAGAGATGATCACTTGCTTCTACTTTCCCATGAATGAATAGCTGGGTTCTGCATGGATCTACTAAAGTTTGTGTAACCTGAAAGGGTGGGTGACAAGGGTGATGAAGATAAAATCTCCTTGTAAATACTGCTGCATTCTCTTAGAAATGTTTGGTTTCACCAACTTCACAACAGGAAAATAAAACACATTTCTAGTTGTTTAATTGCCAAAATACCACTTCAAGGAGTGATCAGGGCAGTTTTTCATTTCAATCAGTCCCAAACTCAGAAAAAACAGGCAACAGAAAAAAGAGGAGCAGGAAAGAAGGGATTCTTTCTTTCCTCCACAGTTGAGATGGTGCTTAGGTTGGAACCTCCTCAAGCCCACTATAACTTTGAGCAAGTCTTATCTAGATTGGAGTTTCTTACCCTACAATCAATGGAATTGCAAGTTGGAGCTCCTACTAGATGAGAAAAAAAATTATGTCTTTATTTTCACTAACCTCTAACTGAAATTTAGCATTTTCTCCAATTATTTTAAAACCACTATTCCAAGAATGTCCCTAGGCTTCACCAGATTGCTAAAGGAGTTCATGACACACAAAAAGGGCTAAAAACTCCTGATCTATATAATTACAACAGGTATTGAAAAAATATTTTCAAATCCTAAGTGAAATTGTTAATTAAAAGTAAGTACCTCAGATCAGAAAGATGTTCCATTGTCTTTAATGATCATTGAGAACAGTCATACAAAATATCATTTTTTGGACAGATTATCATGCTAATTATATTTTAAAAATTAATCTCTATGCAAATAGCTAAGAAAATGAGCAAGTATTTTGGAGATAAGTTAATTTATTCTACACATTCATAATCATACTTATATCTGATTGAGCATTCAGTCACATCCCACTTTATTGTGAATGGCCTCCAAAATACCATTCAACTGTACTATGTACTGACTCACAACATACAGTGTTGTCTACACTCTCTAACGGTACAATGTAGCTTACTGGGTACAGACTTGCATGGTGCCAGATGAGTCAATGACTCACACACATATTGTACTGAATGTTAAGCTCTGACTCATTCTAAACTGTATTAGGAGCTGATTGACATTGTACTTGTTTGAATACTAGCTCACATAATGACTCACCTAGTGGTGCGTTGGGTACCAATTCACAACATTTCCTTTTGGACAATGATTCACACTGATCATATTGGGATTTGACTTTTTTTTCATAATGCTTTAAAAGCCTCATATACGGGACTGTATTTGGGAGTGAAATAGTAAGCTATGTCCCTTGATATGGTCTGTGAATCTATCTGAGGATATGTAGTAGATGTTCTTGAAATTCAAACTAAAGGGTATTACCCATTTCATCCACTGGAAAAATAACCTTGGTTTTTCTTCCTGAAGGGTTCAGCCATAATTCTTTGAAAATACTTTTCCTGGAAGGCATCATTTCCTTAAATAACTTTGCAATGCCAGACACTCATTTGAAAAATTCTGCAATGCTATTCCTAAAATATTCACATTAGAGATGCTTTTTGAAATCTGTTATTGGACCAACTTGCCATATAAGTTGGTATTCCCTATGTGGACATAGTAGATGATTTTTTCCATTCATTTTATTAAATATCTCGGAGTAAGATCAATGAGTTATGGATAGACTATTGGTTAATAATAGGACTATGTTCCTGCTGCCTTCTCTAGCCCACAATGGTCCAGGATAATGGCATTCCCCTCCAAGTGGCTACAAAGCTTCTTTCTACAAGAGCTTATATGTATTCTACAATTTAAGAAAGAATCAAAATGAATTCCAATTTAAAATTACTATATTACATTGGGGCTGCAGGAGACTAATTAATGGCTGCCATTATTATATGGAATAAGCAACAAATTGGAATAACCTCAAGTTTTAATCCTGGTTTGTCTCTAGTTTCCTCTATAACCTTAGGCAAGTCTTTGAATCTCATCTTTTAACTAGTGCAATGGACCATATTAAGCGCAAGTAATACAGAAGTCCAAGTTGGTTTAACCTGTGGTCTTTTTTCTTTCATGGTGGAAAAAAGCATCTGTGTACCATTTTTATTTTAAAAAAAAAGATTGTGTTTTGTTTTTATATAATACTGTTAACTCTCTAAGTCGTTTTAAAGTATAGGGGACTTGTAACTAAGAAAACATCAATGTGATGTAGTGGAAAAACCCTGGAGTGGGAAACAAGAGATAAAAGTTCTAGTCTCGGTATTGCCTCTACCACTGTGTGATATTGTGCAATGACTTATGCTATCTTAGCCTCAGATTCCTACTGTGTTAAAATTAGGGGAGTTTGAATAGATGTTTTCTGAAGCTTTTTCCAGCTCTAAGATGATGTGATTTTTACATTAAGGACATTTTAGTTAACGTGAGACCGAAGTGGTATTAACCATCCAACCAATCAATCAGTCAATCAAAAACCATTAAGTGTTTACTATGTGCCGGGTACTATGGCAGGCTCTGAGGATACAAAGACATTTAGTTTCTTTAAATAAAACAGATAATGCAGTAACTAGACGGTGCAACTAGGAGTAGCCTAAAGACCTCCTTGTGCTAGATATGGAGACTCCATAGAGAAGATTGATGACATCTCCTTGAGGGGGTAAAGTAGTCTTATCAACTTGACAGGGTTAAAGGATGAGTGTTTTGTTCTGTCTATTAAAAAAAACCTCTCTATGGAGTATGTTTACATCCCCATTAATACCACATAGAAGTAGATTTATTGAGTCAAGTATACTGAAGGTCTGAACCTTACTCTTGAATTCAGGCCTATAAAGGAAGCAATCAGGTCTGACAAAGAAGCATACCAAGTAACCAGATCAGAGGTGAGATGAACTGAGATGTGCACAGAGCAGGGATGAGTTTCCTGTGGGGAAAGAGAAACATGCAAGGAGCTCAGACCTACAGATGACAAAGGTACTAAATGGCTCCTGAGGAGAAGAGGGAACCACTTATCCCAAGCAAAAGAAGTAGTTGGGAGTACTGGGTGGAGTGGCAAGAATTCCTGGATCCTGACTCCTAGAGAGAATGGCGGGTATTCCTGGACAATACTGAGTTCTTATTCATTGCTGAGTTCTCGTACTCAGGAAGAGCAAAGAAGGAAGGAAGGAAGTTAGGAAGGGAGGGAGGGAGGGAGGGATAGAGAGAAAGGAAAGGAGGGAGGGGAGGAGAGAAGGAAGGAGGAAGAGAGGAAGGAAGGGAAAGAGAGAGAGAGACAGAGGGAGAGAGATAGGAAGGGAGGGGAGACAGAGAGGAAGTGAGAGAGGAAAAGAAAGAGGGAGGAAAAAAGAAGGAAGGGAAGGAGAGAGGATTGCAGGGAGGGAAGGAGGAAGAAAGGGAGGAAAGAAAGGAGGATGGAAGGGAGGGAAGAAGGAAGGAAGGAAACAAGTATTTATTAAGTGTTTACTATATGCTGGAGTGCAAAGTGCTAGAGATACAAAGACAAGTAAAAGAAAGGCAGTCCCTGCCCTCAGGGAGCTTACATTCTACTGGGGGAAGACAACACACAAAGGGAAACTAAAAAGGGGAAAGTTGGGTGAGTTGAAGTTACTCAGCAGGGGGGCATGGGGGCATTGAGGCAAGCACAAGGCTCTCACTCTGGAGAAGCAACAAGGGACTAAGTCACAAGGAAAAGTTGTAAAGCTAGACCACTGTGATGTGTGCACACTGTACAAGTCTAATAGGAAAGAGGGTTAACTTTCTAGCAATCCCAAATGCAAAATTCCCTTTGGGAGGAACACAAAACCTTAGGGTAGCACTATAAGTCTAGAGGACTGCCAAGGTACCTGAGGGAAAGAAGGGCTTACCAGGGAGAAAGGGTCTTTTTTTCTATTGACTTCAAGTGTTTTTTATTCCATGGTAGTCTCAATCATAGGGTGTAGCTATGAGGATACATAGGTTCCTGAGTGGAAAATAATACTTCCTAGAGAGAGAAAGAGAGTTGTCTTTAATTATTCGTGAGCTCTTTATTATCTATCTATTTTATATATATATATATAGTTAGTTAGTTAGTTAGTTACTTAGTTAGTTAGTTAGAAAGCCTGCGTGTGGCAATTTTACCCAAATCTATAGAGACCTAGGCTTGAGGTGTAGTCTGATTTTTCTCAGACATTCCTAGATGGGATCAAAATGATCTAAATTATAAGGAACCCAGGGGCATGAGCCAGATAGAGATTTTGAGACCTCCTCCCCTCCCCCCAAATTGAACCTGGCCTGGGTAAACTCAAAGCACGAAGTGCTGGGACATAGGCTATAGGAGTATCTAAATGAAGATAGTTTATATCCAATATGTTATGGGTCAGAATGCATTTTCTATGTATATATTTCTAATGATATAGCCTAATTCTATCAATGACCTATTTGAAAGATATGGTATAAAGGATATCGTTAAGGAAATGTATGATTGAAAAAAGATGAGTCAGAAATGTGGTAAGAGTAATGGGTAGTAGACAGACAACTAAAGTGATCCACTAATACCCACAAAAAGTGCAAAGTAAGAACACCTAGAGGAAGGCCTTCAGCACACTGAGTGCATCCTCTTCAGATGAGAAGATGGGTTATTTTTTACATCAATGGAGAGACTACCCAGTTTTTTTCTGGAAGTTACATGAATAAGATAAACCAATATTATTTGACATAACTTCAAGGCATTTGAAATAAGGATATTTCAAATTCTGAAGAAATGCATTCTATTTGAAATGATTTAGAAGGAGAAACTGACATGGAAGAAATACATCTCATTCTCTAAGTTTTCCACTTTATTATGGAAGACAATTTGTTAAGAATAGCCTAAAGTTGATTGAAAAAATTTCAGGAATACGCAATACTTAATAAACTATGTAATGTATTAAAATGTGCATTTGGAGCCTGAACCTCCCATATTTTGAAGTACATATAAATTCGGCTTTGAGGGAGCACTATGGTCAAATATGTTTGACCAGGGCTATTTTTTATATTTCTTTAAATCCTACATTGCCTGGTATAAGTATTCACTAAAAGTTTGTTGATTTTTGGGAAAAAAATACATATGAAAATTTCTACTATATTTAATTTAATAACTTAATTTAATAGTTTTCTATATAGAACTGATTCAAATTTATAATACTGAGAGCTATTCTGCAGTAGATAAATTGTCAAAAGATATGAAAAAACAGTTTTCAAAGGAAAAAAATCCAAGGTATCAATAACTCCATGAGAAAATGCTTTAAATCACCAAAAATTAGAGAAATGCACATTAAAGCACCTCAGTTTCATCATATTTGCAAATATGACAAAAGAGAAAAATTATCAATATTGGAAGGCCTGTGGGAAAACAGGCACAATAGTGCTCTGTTGGTGGAGCTGTGAATTGATGAAACCATTCTGGAAAGCGATTTGGAACTTTGCCTTCCAAAGCTACTAAATTATGCATACCCTTATCCAGCTCTTGATTTCCCATCTCTCATCTCCAACTACTTATTAGACATCTTGTAGTGTATGTCCTGTAGACATCTTAAACTCAATATGTCCCAAACTGGACTTATCATCTCCCAAGAACTTCCCCTCTTCCCAACTTCCCTATTACTATTGAGGGTACCACCATTCTCTCAGTCACCAGGCTCACAACCTAGGTGACATCCTCAATTCTTCATTCTCACTCCTCTCCTCAAATCCAATCTGTTGTCAAAATTTGTCATTTGTAGCTTTGAAGCAGCTTTTGTATGTATGCCCACTATTCTTCACTGAAATTGACATCACCTTGGTGCAGGCCGTAAACACCTCACATCTGGGTTATTACAACAGCCTGCTGATTGGGCTCCCTGCCTCCAGTCTCTCCCCACTTCAATACATCCTTCACTCAGCTGTGAAATTTATCTTTCTAAAGTGCATATTTCACCTTACCACACCCACCCATACCTACCTGCATTCAATAAATTCCAAGGGCTTCTTATTATTTTCAGGAGCAAATATAAAATCCTCTGGCTTTAAAGTCCTTCATTGCTTGGCTCCTTCCTACCTTTCCAGTCTTCTTACACTCTACACTCCAAGTAACCTGCAGTGTACTAACACTGGCCTTTTTTGCTGTTCCTCAAACAAGACACTCCATCTCCTAGCTCCAAGGGTTTTCACTGGGTGTCTCCAATCCTTGGAATTTTCTCTTTCCTCATCTCCTACTTTCCTGGCTCCCTTCAAATTTCAGATAAAGTCCCACCTTCTGCAAGAAGCCTTTTCCAGTCTTCCTTAGTATTACTGCCCTTCCTCTGAGACTGTCTCCAATTTGTCCTCTATAGAGATCATTTGTATGTAGTTGTTTACATGTTGTCTCCCCATTAGACTGTGAGCTTCTTGAGAACCTTTCCTTTCTGCATTCCCATCATTTGGTACAATGCCTGGCATATAGTAGTAGGTGCCTAATAAATGCTAGTTGACTGACTATGCCACTACTAGGGCTATATCCCAGAGAGATGCAAGAAAAAGGGAAAAGAAACCCTATATGTACAAACATTTATAACAGCTTTTTTTTTTGTATTAGCCCCAAACTGGAAACTAAGGGATTGCACTCTTGTTGGAAAATGGCTAAACAAATTACGGTATATGAATGTAATAGAATTTATTGTACCATAAAAAATGATGAATGGACAATTTCAGAGGAAACTGGGAAGACCTCTATGAACTAATGTAGAGAGAAGTGAGCAGAGTTAGAACAATTATTATGCAACGACAATGAAATTGTAGAGAAAGATAGCTTTGAAAGACTTCAGAACTCTAATCATTATAATGATAAACCATGAGTACAGATGACTGAAAATGAAGCATGACACCCACCTCCTCCCAGAGAGGTGATAGACTTAAAATGAAGACTGAGAAATACATTTTTGGACATTGAATATTTTGCTGGACTACTCAATTTATTATGAGAATTTTATTTGTCATTTTAAAATTGTTCAATGAGGCAGTGGGAGGGAGATATAATAACTGCATAAATAAATCTTTTTCAAAAGATACAATAATTTCACACACACATCCCTATTCTGGTCATTTTATTTGAATTACAAAATAAGGAATAGATACTATGTATAAATACAATGCCCACAGGTTAAGAAGCATCTTTAAAATACATTTCAGTAGTATATTGAGTATATCTGTCTGCTTCATACACTCCCTTCCTCTCTCTCTCAGTGTGGGTATTGAGTACTTCTTTACTCATATTGGGTACTAAGCATTATAATCAAGAAGACACGTTCAAGTTCTGTTTCTGATATATACTTTCTGTGTAACCATCTGAAAGCTCCTACGCTAAGGAAATTGCAGAACTCTTCTTTTTCTGTTTCAGAGAAAAGTATTTTCATGATATTGTCTTGTTTCAAGAGCATAATTTCAAACCCATTGTACCAGTCAACGAATTAGCAGAAGTGCAGTGATATAAATTAGGGTGTGAGCAAAAAAAGAACTTCAATAAAAATCATAAATTGCCACTTATAGCTCTGGTACCTTTCAGTTTATAGCCATCAGATATGTTATCACAACCAACACTGCCAAGTTTTCAAAGGATTGCAGGACTGCATGGTGTAGTGGGTAAAGTTCTGGGCTTAGAGTAAGGGAGATCTGGGTTTGAATTATACCTCAGATAATTGATAGTTGGGTGTCCTTGGTCAAGTCACTTAACCTCTCTGGGCTTCATATATAATGCGATAGGTAGAACACAGTGACCTCCAAAGTCCCTTCCAGTTCTAAGATGTTGTTTAGTCGTTATTTCAGTAGTGTCCACTCTTCCTGATCCCCTTTTTGGGCTTTCTTTGGCAAAGATATTGGAGTATCCTTCTCCAGTTTATTTTACAGATGAGAAAACTAAGGCAAACAGGGTTAAGTGATTTGCCCAGGGTCATACAGCTAGTGTGTTAGGCAACATTTGAACTAAGATCTTCCTGACTCCAGGCCTGGCTCTCTATGAATTGTGACACCTAGCTGCCCACAGTTAAAGTGTATGAGCCTTTAAATCTTCAGCCTTTAATTGAAAAAGCTAATATACAACATGGAAGTGGGATACTTGGGTAATAGAATACAAAGCCACTGAAAATACTGCTATGAACTCTGGAAGAAGCTCTCCACCTTTGACATTTCAAGTGCCAGGGATGCTAAGGTAAATATGTTTTTTGGGAAAAAATATACTCTATAACTGCTAATATAATTCATCTGCCCACTGATCAGTGAGGGGTGAGAAATATGAGTACGAATATGAGTTCAGGAGGGAAATCCTCAGGATGTCCAGTAATTGAGGCTGCCTGGAAGCAGGCCGGGAAGGCAGCTGCAATTAGTAAGCCCCAAGAAGTGACCTCTGTGTGTGTGTGTGTGGGAAGAATGAGTATTGCCTCTGCCCTTTGCTGAGTAGGGAAAGTAAAGAGAAAGGGTTTTCCCATTGACTCTTCCAGAGAGAAAGCTGTTAAGCTGTTTCTGTAGCAACTTCTCCTCTTCCACTCCTGTGGCACCGCTAGTTGCCTCAAGCCTAGCTAACTCTCGCTAGGAGATCGCTCTCTTCAACAACCGTCCCCCGCCACCCCCTTCCATGATCTTCCCTGCTGCCTGTCTTTCAGTTAAAGGGTTCATATTAGAACGCTAGCCGCCCCCTCTCTTTCACTTTTGTCTCTGGTTTCCTGGTGGAAGATTCTTTCCTACTGGACGTCTCTGGATCAGCCTCCTTTCTCTTCTGAATTCCGGAAACCCACTCATCTTCTGTCTCCCCTTCCTCCCACCCCCCACCCCCAGTCCCCAACCCTAGAGCTTGGGGATTACTGTCCTTAGGGCTCAGTCGTCTGTTTCATACAGCTCTGGGGGTGGGGGGGGAAGGCACTCTTCCCAGGGGAGAATGAGGCCACAGGCTCCTGCACTGTAGACTCCACTTCTGCCCCTTGGAGGTGGAAGCCCTTATTCCCCCTCATGCCAGTGGCCTCAAGACCATTAGCTGCCATCCTCTCCGCAGCTCCTACACCTTACAATTACAAACTTCCTCCAGTTCCGCTCGTAGCTCCTCGATCTTCCAGCTGAGGCTAATAATTCACGGGTTTGTTCAAGGAGGGGTTGTCGAAACTCCCCAATCCCACACGTCTGGGAGGGCTCAGTTTATTAATGTCTTAGATTTTCACTCCTTAGAGACCTGAAGTAGAGCTCTCTGAAAATGCAGTAACTGACTCTCGTTCTCCTCAGAATACCTGAAATCAGAGGCATCTAACTTCTTCCACCACTTTTCCGACCTGCTTCCTTCTCCACCTCCCCTCCCCACCCCAATTCCAGGGTAGTGTCTTCTCCAGAAGAGACATAGTTTATTATTCGGATGGTTGTTGCTGTCGTTTTGGTCTTCCTTACTAACGGTTGCACCTAAACTCTCCCACCCCCATTGACTGTCAAGTTCGAGAATCATTTTCTCCCCTTCTGAGCTCCTGGAATGTCCCTTAGTTTGTTAAAACTCATTTTGCAGTTTAAATGCAAAGCTATTCGGCTCCCCTTACCACCCCACCTCCTTCCTAGTAATTAATCCATTTAAGCTAGAGTCAGTTTAATTCTGCAATCGCTAGGTAGACCCACACAAATAATCGATCTAATGACCCCTCCCCGCACATCCCATAGAAATTCAAGTCATTAAGAAAAAAAAAACCCAAACTCAAACCAAAGCACTTAAAAATGAATGGAGGAAAGTAAAGGACGGAAAGAATGACCCTTCGACGCCGTACACTTTTTTTGAGGGGAAAAAAAGTGCCTTCTTTGCGGAAAAAAAGGGGCTGTATTCTCCAAAGAGAAACGGCAAGAAGCTTCTCTCCTCTTGCCCCCAACCGAGAAAATAAAGCTAAGAACCCCTAGCCCCCGCCTCCGCCCAGTGTCGGCTCGAGAACTTCCCCACCCCGAAGGTAGTCCACTTTGTTCCGCAACTTTAGGGAAGGGAAGAAAGGGAAGGTAGGGGGTGCTTGGCGGTGGCGGAGCAAAGGAGCCAGGGAGAGAAGATGTCGGTACTTACAATTTCACCATCAGTACCGGGAGACAGATGGAAATCTTTGCTTTGATCCGATCGGTTAGCGGCGGGCTCCTCACCCAGGGACGGCGGCTCGCCAGCCATGCGCATGCGTCCCCCAGCTTTTCTTTTCTTTTCTTTCTTTTTTTTTTTTTTTTAAATATTGATGATTGTTATTCTTATATATAGTGGCTATCCCACTCACTCCATTGCCTCCTCCCGCCCCTACCTCTTTACTCCTACTCCCTATTCCCTCCCTTTCTGACTACAAATAAAAATAAATAAAGGTCCTCTCTGCAGTTAATCCTACTCCCCTGCCAGCTAGCTTCCCAGGTTCTGCTTCCAGCCTCTCCTGCTGCTGCTGCTGGGGTGGGGAGAGAGAGGCAAACACAGAGGCAGCGGCAACGGGCGGCAGCATAAAACAGGGAGGAGGCGTGGGTTAGATTGGAGTAAATGAGAAGTGAACCATGAACACCAGGGAGACTGAATAAAAGTATCCCCTCGGAAAGGACAGCGGGTAACAACAGCTCGCTTCCTCACCCAGTCCCTGGACAGCAGCAGCATTTCCCCCGCGGAAGCTGAGCACAGCTGTAATTTGACAAGTCAAAGGAAAAAGAGCGGAGGTGCTTAGCGTTGTCTTGTGTTGTTCTTTCTCTCCTCCCCCACTCATGCTTCACCCAAAGCTCTTTGGATTATGAAATACTGGAAGTGTTTACTCGAACGATAGGCAATGTACAGATGGAGTTCGCAGAGCCACATCTGTGAGGGAGGAATGGAGTGGGTGGGTGGGACAAAGCATTCTATGTGTGCGTGTGCGCGCGAGTGTGTGTATGCAAGAATATGTGGGACTGTGCTTAAGTTAAGTGTGGTAAGTGAACTACTGGGGTGTGGAGTGTGGGATGGAGCGGAGTCGGGTCGAAGGCTCTACGTGTTTAGATTTTTTTTAACTACATAAAAAAAAATTCCAGGATGCACTTTTGTCTGAAGGGCTACATTCTACGTCTTCTCAGTTCAGAGACATATTGCCCTGTCCTGATGCCCCCCATTCCTGCCTTTAATCACTGCCATCTCTTTTCTTCTAGAATCGAGCCAAGCCTGCTCTTCTCTTGAATCCAACCTAAGGTCAGGAAGAAAGGCTAACACTTACCCGCCCTTTGTGTCTAACCCTAGAAACCAGACCCAGAGAGATGCCATCGAGAAAAGACTTCTCTCATCATCTCCTGAGACACACATTAGAGAGCCGGAGTACCGGTTTGGGAGAAACACTCTGGTCCTGAGGTAATACGGAAAACTCTTTTCCCCACCCACACCTGCAGAAACAACACTGGTTCGGCAAAGGAAACAGTAAAGGAACTGGCAAGGAAATGAGGCATCTTCCAATTGAGAGAGTTTACACTTGGAAATCAGTAGCTGCGTGCGCTTGGGGGCTTTGCGCCGGACCTAGAAGGACTAAATAATATTTCTCTGAAGCTGTAAACTGACCTGACATATGAATAACATCACGTCATTTCCTCTCATTTCTCGGGAGCCCTGGTGACAGAAAGACAGATAGGGAAACTAGGTATGGGGAAGGCGGTAGGCAGAAAAGATAAGAGGAGGAGGAGGAGGAGGAGGAGAAGAAAAGAAGGAGAAAGAGAAGAAGGAGGAGGAGAGGAAGGAGGAGGAGGAGGAGGAGGAACTTTAAAAGCAGATCGTAGGAGTAGCAATGGTGACTGGAAGCTTTTGAGGGGAACTAAAGATAGGAAATGCACCAGGAAAAATAGCCTTGAATCTGTCCTTGGAAAAATAGAGATGTTGGAGACGTTTCTATCCATCAATTATTAAGTAAGCCGGGCCATGTTTAGTCCTAGTTTCCCTAAATGTTCCCGCTGTTCCTTCTGTTGATTCACTCCTCTTACCGTAGAGGTGGGAAGTAGCAACGTTTTTGAAAAACTGAGGTTAGGTTGGGCAATTGTAGGCTGACGTCGGTGCGGTCTGAGAGTGAGATTAGGCTAAGGTAATAGTAAAGGAACTTGGTTGAGAAGAGCGTACTCACAGGGATGGACGAGGTTTGCCAAGTAGTCCCATCCTCTTTCCCGAGCCGGGCGTCTTTCCATGTAGGTCTTGGCTGACTCTCCCAAGATTTGCGGATGGGCAGAGCCAGGGCTGTCCAGAGCAAGACTCTGAAACGACCTGGAGCTACTGCCTCCCGCCAGGAGAGAAAGGGCCCTGCAGAAACTGGGCAGCAGCGAGTGAGGGCGGCAGCTGGCAGAGCAGGAAGCAGAGGGGAAAAGTCAGGACGACGCCTGTGAGCCTGAAGTGGGGGTTGCTGAAGAAGATGAGAGAAGAAGCGAGAGAAGCCAGAGAGCAGGCTAAAAAGGAGTCTGGCAGCTTTCGGGCCAGCAGAGGGGTCTGGAGGCGGCTGTGCAGGGCAAGGGCAATGGGAATGGGGGTGGGAATGAGGAAAGAAAACAACAAAACAAATACACCATTACTATTGGTTCCAGTCACAGTCGAGCCAGCTTGCAGCCAGAGATTTTCTTTCCCTATAAGGCTGTAGGTTTTTTTTTCCTGAGGAGGAAAAAAAGGACAAAGCCAACATTATGTTGTTGTTGTTTTAATCCTTTCTATCCTCTTTCAGTTTTCCCGTGTTTCTACAAGCATGTTCAAAACTCAGTTCTTGAGGATTGGAGAATATACAGTTGTTTGTTCAACCTCTTCCCTAAGCTGAACATGCATGACCCTTAAGGTGCCTTGGCAATGGTCAACTTGGCTCCATAGGAATAGACATCTAGGAAACACTTCCATGATAATAGCCCTGCTAGAGTTAATAAAGACCAACCTCAGACTAGTCTTGGCAACCAAAGGGTTTCCTGGCTCTGCTTTTTTGATAATATACAGAAAAGAGACCTGATTATTGAGATCTGAACCCGCCTTACAGCTGGTACTGTCGCTAAAAATCCTGCACAAACAAAATAGGACTTTCGTCACCATGGCATGCCCTGAACATATTTGAACCATTGGCCTTTCTGGTTGGTCACTGTTTGCTGCTTTCTTAGGCGACCTGGGGGAGGGTGTTGACATGAGAAAGCATTTTATTTAGAGGACTCCAGAGAGGAAGCCTTATCAGGCTATCTATGTCTATAGAAATTCAAAACAAACCGTATGCACATATAAACAGATCTCCCCCCCAAAAAAACCCCCAAACAACTGAATGTGTTTTCCTGTGGCTAACAAACCGTGGGAACTGTAGGTGAAAATATAGCTTGTAGATCAGGAGATCCAGCCCAGCCTGACTCTGCCTAGCAAAATGAAGGCGAAAAGTGAAAGGAGAGCTGAAAGGAACCACCTAGTGTATTTAGAAATTAAATGAAGGAACTAGGAATTAAACTAAGGTAGTCTATGTCCAAGGCCATTGGTAAACAAAAAAAAAATGGAGTAGATGTGGAGCAGGAAGGAAAGAGTGGCTGGTATACCCCTGGCTTACCCACTGATTGTAAAATAGCAGGGTGCCAAAAGCCTTGGGGCTAAGTAGGTCAAACGTTAAGGAGCCATTGCTGCTCTCCAGGGTCCTGAAACCTTCGACGGTACGGGCTCATACTAGGACTGTGTGTGTGTAGCCTTGTCTGCAAATTCGGCAAAGCTAGAGGTCTTTGGGCTGTTTCTTTTGGTTTTAAAAGTCTTGAGGGGAATTGAGGAGGAGGAGAAAACGAATTAAGGGAGGAAGGAAACCTAGCAACAGCTTCTCATTCATGAGGCCCTTTTCTGGGAACCCGTGGAGCATTCACTGTTGGTGAATTAGTCTGACTTAGTTGGTATGCCGGGCCTGCGCTAAGTGACCCGCCAGCAGAGGCTTAGTTGATCACAGTTTTAGTACTGAGAAAGTTCACTATTGTTTAACTTTCCTTTGTCAGCTTTTCCTAGAGATTGCTGGTGTTTTCTAATATTTTCATCTTCTCACTTCACATTCTTTTCACCTGTTCACTTCGCATTTCTCCTGCTTCCATATCATGTTTTTGTTTGGAATTGAGATGGGCTGGTGCCAGATTAGCTAGGTGCCCAGAGTCCGGTACAGGAGGACTGAAGTTTGTAGTAGGGTTTTTAAAAAAAGTTTATATATGTATCAATGGTTCCAAATAAGAAAGCAAAACCAAAACAAAACTGTAGTTATATTGAAGAAGAGGAAGGAGAACTGTATTTTGGAGACATCAGGTGTTCTGAAGTCGTTTACAGTAGCGAGTTACCATCACTACTAAGCAGGTGGACTTAGCCCTATCAAGGGCTAATTATAGAGCAGATCTGAATGTTTGAGTGTCAGATCTGTGAACCATAGGGAAAGCTTCTATTCCTCGAGCTCCTGGGAGTCGTGCGGTTGCTAGCAGCAAAGCTTTTCCCTCTCAGTTTGGGCGATGGGAAAAGGCTGAGAAAACCCTAATCAGACCCAGAACTGGCAAGCTTGGATTTAGCCTTGACGTGAAGGGCTCCTTTCAAGCTGGGGGTATGAAGGGCCTGGAGTGCTTTTAAGCCAAGGAAGTAGCATAAAGGACTAGAGCAGTCCCTGGGCAACCTCAACCTTTTAGATATGATCGGAAGCTTCTTTAACAGCTCATTTATTCCTTTCTTATGGGCCTTATGAGAACTTTTACATGCATCTGACTCTCCATACTGATAGGAGTCAGAGTAGAAAAGGGTTTTTTATTGATATTGAAAATCTACTACAGTACACTTTCCAACACATTATTTGTGTTTGTGATTTGTGAATGTATGAGTCTGAACAGCCAACCCACCTCCCCCCCTATTCAGCCCTGCCCTCGAACTTCCTTCTCTTTCTCTCCCTCCCCCCACCTTCACACTTCATTAAGCCTTTTGCTTTGACCTCTTGCTTCCATACAGTCTCTTGTTGTGGGAGAAGTGATAGAAAAAAAGTTAGGAGGAAGATTTTAGGTATATTTCCAGAAAAAAATTTCAAAAAAGTAATAACTGCAACAACAAGAAACCCAAAGGAATTTTGAAAAAGATCTTGTCTTCACCTTCCCTTCTAGATGTCACTTCTCTGCCACTCCTATACAAAGACAACTCCCCTACCCCCAACCCATCCCCAGGTTAAGGTTCTGTTCTCAGATCAGTAGCTACTTGGCCAATGTGGCTTGCTGCATTCTAGTCTACAGAGTCAAGAAATACTTGGCTGGGACTGGCTCCATGCATTACTGGTGGTATGTAGTATTATAAATTTGTACTTCTGAAATCCATTGATTTTCTTCTCTTTTTCTTGCAAAGAAATCAGCATCACTTGATATCTTCAGTGCCACAGTATCTGATCTGAGAAAAGTCATCAACTGGGCCTGGCTGTGATCACTCCAGGGCTCCACTTTCTTGAATATTGGTTTTGATTGAGACTTTCAGTAAGATTGACTACATAAAATAACCACAATTGATTTCTGAGAGTACTAATTCCACAGGACATTAGAAAAATAGTCAATCACTTGATCTGATCTAAATAGCCATTACCCTAATGAAACACATATATATTTTTTTACAATAGCATGCTCAATCTCTTTATTCAGGCTAGATATTTCTTTACATCTGTTGTCTACACAAGTACTGAAAAGCCAGTACTAGCAGCTTCAAAATTATTACCTTCTAAAAAGCAAATATCAAATTATAATCTAGATCTTAAACATTACCCAGACATAAAGGACTACTGCAGAATTAAGGTATCTCTTTGCTAAATATTTCTGTGTACTTTTGGAAATGTAATACATAGCACATGCTTAAAGGTAGAAAGGAACTTGAGATTCAATTTCATTTCAGAAAAGTAGCCCCTCATTTTCTTGAACTATGAGCTTAATAAACATTAAGAGACATTTCACTTCCTTGCCTTTCTTTATAACTATCTTATTTATTTAAATCCTCCCACCCCATCATTTGTATTTTGAACCACAATTCTGAATTTATTTTCTGAAATTGAAGATTCTAGATAATAATGTCCCCTTGCAAAGCAAATATTTTTTCTTTTATTCCTTCCTTTATTGATTTCTAAAGCTTCATCGATACCTTTTATTTCTCACACCACTGCTATTTTCCAGTAAACTTTCTTCTCACAGAACTCTCCCTGGTAACAAAAAAAACAGTTGAGCAAAGCCAAATCAACACCAGTGATTGCCTCTTACAGGTCTGATGAGTTGGTAGCATTGCACCCATCATCTCCTCCCACTCACTAGTTATGTTTGTCTTCTGGAATATTGGTCATTGCTTTTAATATGAATCCAGCTGCCTTTTATTATTTCAACTACGCAAGTCTGTAACTAGGATGGGATGTGGGGACTTTTTGCCAGGTCATTTAAATTTAGAGCGTACAGTCTTTCAGCAGCCAAGAAATAACTGAGTTTAGCACCTAGTCAGCAATTAAAATAGAAAACTACCAGATGGTGGGCTGCTACCTGTTCTCCCCTCCAATGTGATCTGCATCCCCCTCCAAAGTCCTACCTTACTCCCTTCTGCTAGAAGTAGCTTCCCTTGAAATATCCTCAAAGTATCTTGGACTCTATCTCCTCTCTATGGGATAATTTCCTAGGTTCTCTTTCCACATCTAATTGATTTTTTGTTAAAAAGTTGACTTGAAGGACCAGTTGGTGCTTCTTGCCTCTCCTGATTTCGGTGAAGTATGTTCTTGGAGCCAGAATTCCTAATTATAGTTCTTCATTTACACATTGCAGTCATTGCACATATTCCCCTGTTTCTGCTTTCTTCACTTGGCATCCATTCACACAAACCTTTTCATCTTTCTCTAAATTCCTTATGTTCATAAATTCTTATGGTATAATAAGTAACCCATTAAATTAATATACTGTAATTTGTTCAACCATCCACTAATCATTAGACATCCATTTTGTTTTCAGTTATTTATTGCTAGAAAAAATACAGCTGTGAATATTTCTGTATATCTGGGAACTTGCTTCCTGTTTATCTTTGACCTCCTTTGAGTATATGCCCTCCAGGGAGACCACTAGGTCAAAGGGTGTGGATAGTTTATTCACTTTTCTGACACAATTCTATTTTTTCCTTAGAATGGTTGCACCAATTCACAGCCCTATGAACACTGCAACAGCATGCCTGTCTTTCTACTATCCGTCTCTTACCATTTCTATCTTTGATCATTGCCAGCTAGTGTGAGATGAAACCTCTCGATACATATTTTCAGATACATTGGTTATAAATCATGGCAGAGATTCTGGTAATCTGGTTTATACTGTGGGTTCTGTTACCATCTTGCTGTGTGATCATAAGCTTCAGTTTCCTCATTTACAAAATAAGAGTGTTAGACTACATGATATCTAAAGTCCCTTCATCTTTAACTGTCTATGAGTTTATAGGGAATGGAAAGTAATAATAAATAAGCTAAACAGAATATGTAATTTCAACTATAGATCAATGTTATCTTGAAGCCAAAAAATTAATGAAATGTACATATTAAAGTTATTTTATTTTCTCAATCATCTCAGTGAAGGTAAAAATATTTTTTAAAAAATTATCTTACTTTTATTGATGCCCTTTGTAGTTATATTGCTTTGATTTTAGAATAAATACCTCCCCCTTTCCCTACTTAGTGAAGCATCTTTTACAAGAAAGATTTTATAATCAAAAAGAAAAAAAATCAGTTCAGCAAAACTAACCAACACATCAACCATGTAATATTCAACATCCATGATCTCCGACCTCTGCATTACGGGGAAGGAGGCGTATTTTCTCAACTTCTCTCCAAGATCAACCTTGGTCATATTATTATGCATCATTTAGAAGTGTTTTTGTTCCTTGTATTTATATTGATATGAAATTGTGTATGTTGTTTTTCTGGTTCTGTTTACTTAATTTTGTATTGGATCATATAAATCTTCCCATGCTTCTCTGAATTCCTCATATTAATTTTTT
The DNA here is from genome assembly GCF_003287225.1 of Phascolarctos cinereus. Lineage (NCBI taxonomy): Eukaryota > Metazoa > Chordata > Mammalia > Diprotodontia > Phascolarctidae > Phascolarctos > Phascolarctos cinereus. Next base: position 479,485,955 of record NW_027555847.1, read on the forward strand.
TCTTACAGTGCAATAATATTCCATTACATTCATATATTATAATTTGTTTATCCATTCCCAAATTGATGTACTTCATTTCCCATTCTTTGCTACCCCCACCCACCCACCAAATGCTGCTATGAATATTTTCACATATATGAAAAATTTCTTTAGATCTTAGACCTCCATGGGGTATAAGCCTAGCAGTGGGATCTCTACGTCAAAAGGTATGAACATTTCAATCACTTTTAAAAAGCGCAATTGCAAATTGCTTTTCAGAATTGTTGGATGAATTCACAGCTCCATCAACAATGTATTAGTGTCTGTTTGGATATGACTATTTTAAGTGATCTTTCTTAAATCTATACATGTTCTGTGAACCTGTATAGTTGTTTGAATTGTAGAAACTCTCTTCTAAATTTCTTCCTTCAAATATTATTTATTTATATTTTTAATGTCTAGACAATAGACCATAAAGACTTTATAGAGATGACAAGTACCATAAATTGTTGTCAGTAGTTGCTATTATCTTCATGGTAGCTTTTTAAAATGAAAGTGTTATTTTAACATTCTTTTGTATCCTTCCTTTCTTTGCTACAGCTTAAAAATCTGTCTCAAAAACCTTTTAAAACTATGTCACCACCAGTTTATATTTCTTCTGTATATTTTTGGTCAAATGTGGTCATTTCTCTCAACTTCTCTTCTGAGTCCACTTGTCATTTATTAACATAGCACATTGGATAGCAGCTGTAATCATTCCCTTGTGAACACCGAGGAAGCTAAATCACTGAATAAATGCTGGTAAATCTGCTTCATTTTATGTCTATTTGTTGCCCTTCCAGTTTCATGATTTCATCTAAGAATAATCTGACTTAACTGAATCTCATGCCAAATTGTATCTATGTTTTGTCCTCAACCACTTTTCATTTTTGTTAGACAATACTGTTACATCTCTCATTTTCCTCTTCAGCATTTTGCAAAAGACATTGTATGATAAACTGATATTACCTTTGACTGCCATATCTCTCTGCTTGGCAAGGAGATAAAAAACATGTTTGGAGACTGTTTGCGGCTAAAGCATTTTCTGGTTTTTTTCAAACTTCTAATCATAGTAACTACTTTGCATCAACTAAATATCTCTAAGGAACAGTAATAACTCCCTTTTATCTACTTCCTATTTTTCATAATTTAAATAGATTTTGATAGAATTGCTATATTCACCCACAATATCTTTTTATCTTTAGTTTTTCTCCTTAACATGATGCTTATTCTTTTTTTATTCCTGCTCCAACCAGTACATGATCTACATACAGACAACTGATTTTGAAATGACTCTTATGCCAGTGGCCAGTCATTAACCATTTGTTAAGAGAAAGTCAGTTTCATCATTCTGATGTTCAGTGCTCATCAATCCTGAGGCTTTACTCTCTTTTTGGATGTGGTAGTCATGGTACAGGTGCGAGGATTTTAAAATATTTTTCAGGATCCTTTACTATGTCTACCTTTACAATGTAAGGTGTGTGTTAACTAAGACTAGCTTCTTACAGGATTTCTCTGCTTCTTCATCCTATGCAAAAGATGTTGATGCATGAGCTGCCATTATCTTTATGGTGGTCTATTTGCTTATGCTTATTTTGAGTACTGTAAGGTGAAATGAAAAAGTCCCAGGAAATGATAATTATTGTCTTTGGTTGCAAGGATTGGAAAAAAAAACCACTCTGCCAACTTCCCCATTCAGCAACCTGGATAAGTGATTGTCCAACCTCCAATTGAACTTTTCTAATACCAGAACTCATCTACTCCTGCAGCAGCCCAGTTAATTTTGGGAAAGCTCTAATTATTTTTTTAAAAAGTTTTTCCCCCCTTATATTGTGCCATCTTCCTTCTTTAAAATTTTATCCATGGCTCCACTGAGACTAAGTAGAATAAATAGAACACTAAAGTCCTTCTTGGCATGGTAACTCTGGGTTTTTGGCGGCTTAATGTCAGTAGAGCACAAGATCTGTCAGGTTGTGCCAAACAGGAATAGCTTCAAGTATGTCCCTGGTTCTAGATGGCACGTCTGATGCCCAAGGTTCAACCTAGCTAGTGATAAGACAGAAAGTTCATCTTCAAGTTGGCTACAGAGTGATGAATTTTATTTGGACACACGATTCTCAAAAACTATCCCCTAAGTTATCTGCATCAGGAAAGTGGGTACCCACAATGATGAAAATATGGATCTTAGAAGTATTAAAAAAGTGGCACAGCTGGCATACTAAATTTACTATCCATTAAAACCCTTAAAATATTGTTCTCCTCATTCTGTATTTGAGTAGTTGTTTGTTTGTTTGTTTGTTTTTACCCTAGGTACAGGACTTTACATTTAACTTGATTACATTTCATTTTATTAAGTGTACATCAGTACTCAAAATGTAGTACAAGGAGCCCTAGGGGGTTGTTGAGATCCTTTTAAGAGATCTGCAAGATCAAAACTATTTTCATAATAATACTAATATGTTACTTGCCTATTCAAATACTTACCTCTTTTCCAAATACATGTCTGTGTAAGGCTATATTTTCTTAATATACTTCCATAAAAATAATATATTACAACAAATTGAATGGAGAACAGATATGATAATGCAGCCAGTCATTAAGGAGATTGTAAGAGTATATAAAACAATACCATTCTCCTCACTCATTTTGGTTTTGTTTTGGAAAATAGATATTTTTAACAAAATATGTCATTTACATTAATATGTAATGTGTTTATTATTTTTAATAAATATTTTAAAATTATAAATTTTAATTTAATACCATTTGATATGGTAAATATTGATAGATATAATCCACATAAGCTAAAGCTCTTTAGGGTCCTCAATAATTTTTAAGAATATAAAGGGGTGGGGCAGCTAGGTGGCACAGTGATAGAACACCGGCCCTGGAGTCAGGAGTACCTGAGTTCAAATCCGGCCTCAGATATATAACACTCACTGGCTGTGTGACCCTGGACAAGTCACTTAACCCCAATTGCCCTCACCAAAAAAAAATAAAAAGAATATAAAGGGGTCCTGAAATCCCAAAGTGTGAGTACTGCTGGTCTAATCTATTAGTCTAATCTGTTGAAAACTTCTTAAATGACAAGTCTGTCAACCAACAGGTCAGCCATCATTCCCAGCTTTCTGTCATCCAAAAAACTGATAAGCATGCTATTTATACTTTTATTCAACTTGTTGCTAAGAATGTTAAACAGAACAAGGTCATGGAAGAAGCTGTAAAGCAGTGGTTCCCATTTAGTGATTCATGAACCCCTTAGAGGTTCATGCTAAAAATTCTTCACTGGCTTATACTTAAGCAATAGATAATTGCAGAATATTATGAGTAATATATTATTGCTGGTTCACAACACATTTTTGGTTGTTGTTTTTGAAAGGGGTTCTTGAAATAAAAAATGTGGGGAATCATTGCTTTACAATACTCCTTCTACCCCACTGAAGACCTCCCAACATTGCTCCATAGAAAAGAGCAAGGACTGTTTTTGCCTTTCTTTGTATCCCAGGTGCTTATCACAGTGCTTGACACTCAGTAGACACTTAATAAATACTTTTTGGCTGACTGCTCTTAATTGACATTCTTGGAACCCAATCTTTGGGCAAATTCCAAATCCACCTAATTATACAATAACTCAACCCACACCCAAGGCTATGGTAAATGGATACATTCTCTGCTGAAATACAGATATTCTATTCTACGGCATTTTCTTTTTTTGTATAAGTTTAATAGCCCTATGGAAAAAGGCAATGAGGTTAGTTATTTCCATATGACCTATAGTGATCACCCATTCCCTTTCTAAAAACTCACAAGCCATCTATTTAATAAATTATTCTACAATATTTCTGGGATCTATATCAAGCTCACTGGCCTATCTAGAGTATTTTTCCCCCTATTTTTGAAAATTGGGTTAGTTAGTACTGACTTTTCTCCTAGCTTGCACCACCCTTCTCATTCTTATCATTCCTCAAAGACCACTGATGACAAAATGAAGATTTGCCTTCAATCATATCTGCAAGTTTTTTTAGTAACCTAGGATTTAATCTATTTGGGCAGTATGACTTGAATCTGGTGGGGGGGGTGGCGGGAAGAAGACTCTTTTACTCTTTCCTTACTTACCTTGGACACCCCACCCCATCCCACCCAAATCTCTGTTAACCATTTTTGTTCTCTTTTCCAGGCTGTAGATCTTTCTCCTTGAGAGAAAAAAATAGAGGCAAAATAGAAATTAACTAGTTCTACTTTTTCTCAGTCATCCATTAAAATCATTCCACCCACCCACTTTTAACACCATCCCTATCCCTTTGTTCTTTTTACTTCCTACTTAGTTTTACATATGAAAAAAACTTTGATTCCTTTTGTGTAACATATATACACACACATAAATGTATATTAGTGAGAGAGAAAGAAAGAAAAAGAAAAAGGAAGGAAAATGGGAAAGATGGAAGGAAGCAGTTGTTAGGCTCTGTCTCTCAAACTCTAATAGAACATTAACTGTATACTTTTTTCATGTAGACCACAGTTACATTAGCAATAAGCCCACTTAGTCACTCTGAACTTTGAACTTCCTATTCTTCTAGCTGATTTGGGAAAATTGAGGGCAGGCCAGCACTGGAGGCTTGCATGCTTTAGGAGCTGATGAGAACACAGCTTCCCCTGGGATTGAGAGTGGCAGGGTTAGGAGGGTGGTGGTTGATACTAAGAGACTTGGGTGAGTTAACTAATCTTGTCCAGTGGTTAACGCCCCAGTATCTCAGACACAAGGGTAAATTGTAAATTCCAGAGGGTATATGTCTTTCCTAATAGGTATCACAATGTTCTTTATATAATGGGTACTTAAATGCTAGTTGAAATAAAGTTAGAGAAGATTTTTGATTATTTGATAAGAAAATATCCTTCATCTCCCAGTCCTGATAAACCCATACTCTTTCATGGTTGTAATATGTTTTTTTATAGTTACTCTGACAGGATTTACATTCTTGCTAATTGTACTGATAACTATCCATGAAATTCATTAGCACTTAATCTGGATATTAGCGTGCAGAGACCAAGTGCCCTATGTAGTGTCTTAATAAAATAATCTATATATAAAGTAAAGAATAAATACCTGGTTAATTTGTACATACATATTGCCCTGCTTATGACTGTTGTGAGAGATGAACTCTCAGAGGTGAAGCCTCCTCAAAAGGTCAGTAATTTTTGATTATTACTTTTGAAATCCTGACCCTGTTTTTAAGCACTTAACAGAAAGAATAAACCCTGCCCCACCCCCAACCTGAGCCATTTGCCCTTGGCTTCCTGCCTCTTTCCTTGTCTTTGAATTTTGGGCCTGGAATGTAAGTCTCACCTCCCAGTTAAGGGGAAAGGAAGAAACTTTAGAGCTTAGAATGTAAGCCCCACCTCCCAGTTAGAATGTAAGCCCACCCCCAGTTAAGGGGGTAAGCAATAGTGGTGGGCGGAGATTTGCTTTTATAAGTTGGCCCCTGTTACATGGTCTCTCTCTCTCCACATGTATTGAAGGAGCAGACAGCCATCTCTCAAGATTGTAATGAAGGTAACCTTTGCTTTCCACCTTGAGAAGTCTCTGAGTTTAATTTGGGTTAGGGTCACTGTCCCACACAGCTTTGGAAATTCCACCGAGATTTTGCCCCTCTGTGAGGGAGACTACTGTCTGGAACCTGGGGGTCAGGCGCCCTCAGAGATTTCTCTGGCAACCCTCAGACCAGACTTAGGGAGCCTCCCTCTGTTTGGGTAAGGTCTCAAAGAGAGACTACTAGAGGGGGAAAACAAAGGCAGGGCAGCTATGAGATTGTGTGAAGCTGGCCAGCCTCAGTAAATAGAGTGAAGTAGAGTGAAGAATCGGATCAGTCAGGTGAGTTGTATGCATACAGCCTGACCACAACAAGCAGCTTTCATGTTCCTTTATTCCTTAGGTCCTTGACCTGGAGGGAAGGCAACGACCCTTAGCTAAATTAACTAATTGCTAAGTCTCTAACTTGGGGCTTGGGGGGACCCCACCAAATAAATTCTGGGGACACTGAGAGAGCATTCGGGTGACTGTAGGTTCTGTTGGTTAGTTTAATTGTTGAGTCACTGACTCGGAGAGGTGAACAATCCCTCTCAACCAAATTCATTTGTGTATTGCCTATAGGTAAGATATAAGGGGAAGGACAAAAAGAAGATGATAAAATATTGTTGTCTTTATGGGGTGGGATGTTTCGGAGGAAACATCTTCTGGCCAAAGTTTGGATCCTCCGAAGATTGGATATGCCAAAAAATTAAATTTCTATGTAAACTCAAGGGAGCTTTTTATCTCAGAGGAGAGTTCGTATGCTACTCTTTGGCTGGCTACCGGGGTGTAGCGGATAGTGGTGGGAGAGGAAGAAGGAGGCCCCTCCTTGCTCTCCCTCCCCCATATGCTCCGCCCCTGCCTGCTGCAGGCACCTCGGCTCCACTTGTGCCTTTACCATGGATTCCCAACTCTGGAAACGTTGGGGAGAATCTGATAAATTTGGATGAAGGGAGTTCCCCTCATGGTCCTCTTAAAAGAGAACTTAAACAGCTTCTTAAGGACCAAGAGAATTTCCCTCTCCTTCCCTCTGAATCTGGAGGGTTCCTCAGTGTCGGGATTCCTAACAGCCCAAGGTTTTTCTGTTAACCCCTTTCATCCCAGATCAGATTAGGAAGAGAGTGTTTCCCGCTATAGGAAGGAGAAGAGAGAGGCCTCTCAAGAAGAAAGAGGTTATGCTGGTTGCTGGGGCCCAGGAGCTATAACCCCAACAGAGACGGGTATATTCTTAAATCAAGTACTGTTAAAAAATGGTTGTTATGAGATGTGGCATTATTAGTTAATGTAATAGTTAGAAGTACTAAGAATAATAAGATTGATAATTTCTGTATGTGATAATCTGGAAATGCAATTGGATATTATCTGAAGTTTATTGTTTAAGTTTTTACTGTACTTCTCAATGGTATTGTATTTCTAAAACTCTTAGATTGTAAAATTTGAGGGACCACTGTGAGGGAGAAATGGTGTTTAGGTAACTCTTGAATGGGTCTTTTAGTGATAAAGATGAGAAAATTTGAAACTGTTAAATACCTAGTGAGGTATATTTGACTATGACAGGAGATTTTCGTTTAAAATCTTGACTATTATTAAAAAAATATGGTGATTTAAAGTTATAGTTTCTGAATTCTTAGGTCAAAGTGATTGGGAGTGCATTAGTCTAAATTGATAATGGGGTATTTCAAACTTTATTACAATTTTGGGAATAATTTCATAATGTATGCCCTGTGATACAAACACAGTTGATTGTGAACAGCTTATTGATATATATTGATTTGGAATTAATGAGGTATTCTTTTATATCAGGGATTCAATTAGGAACATTTTTTTTTCTTTTTAACCCAGGCCTTAAGGCTAACAACGGGTTTGTTGGGGGATGGGCAGTAGTGGCATTGAAGTCGAATGGGGAATCAGGATGTGGCCCAAGGATATTGGACTAGTAAAAAGACAATGATGAGCTAGCCTGGATAATAAAGAAAAGCCAGTCTAGTGGGGTGGGAGTGGCCCCAGGAGACTGGACCTGGTGAAAGAATTCAGAAAGAAAGAAAGATCTTTACTGGGTCTGTTTTAAGTTTTTAATATACTGCTTACATATTTCTGAATGTTCTTATGTGATGTAATCTAGTAAGCAATTTTGTTAGTTACGTTGTTGGAAGGGCAATTTATTTTATAACCCAGAATGTTAAATTAAGAATTGTGCCTTCAGAGAAGAGAGAAAAATGAATGAATCGGGTCTGTTGGGACATTCTATATGGTCCTGTTTTGTAACATTTCCTTTTAAGTATTGTAATTTAAAAAGTGAGAACTTCCAAGTTTTGTCTCTGTTTAAAGGGAAGTTTTAGCTGGGATTATCTGGCTCTCACTTATGAAGTTTAAAATTGTTAACTAAGCTATTTGGAGTTACTGTTTAAGTGAATTACTGGTAGAAGTATTTGTGTGTGTGTGTAAAGAAGCTATATAATTATGCAAAGGAAGATTTTGTAAAATCTCATTATTCTTATCAATCCTGTGCAGGAGTTTTGTGAGGTGGAACTCTTACTGATTAAGTGGCCCATTGCAGACACCTCTGGACTAAAGAAATTAGGTAACTAGGAATTTTATTGTGGTAATCATTTAAGATCAATTGAGCCCCTATAAGGACCAAAAACCTGAACTGATCTTTTCTTCCTGAATGAGCTAAGAATGCTGATCAAGAGCATTCTTATGTTTATGACCACTGAGGCACCTTTAACCCAGACTCTAGATGGTGGTAAAGGAAACACAGATATCCTGGATCTGACATTTGCCTATATTATTTAAATTTCCTTTCCCATGTTCAGGTTAAACATTTGGAGACCATGAAATTGAGTAACCCAGATGTTCTGAGTCAGGGTTTAAAGTCACTGATCACTAACTTGTGGTCTCTTTAACCAACATTCAGGTAAATTGTAAGTTGTTTTTAAGAAAGGGAGATACTATTATAAAAAAAGTTTTGAAATCTTTGATACTCTTTTTTTTTTAGAGGGCCTACTAAATTTCTGTTTGCAAGAAAATTACGTCCAAACCTACTATGAACTTAAAGAGTTTCGTTTCTGGGGCTGTGTGTCCTTGGACTGGGCTTAACTGGGTACTTTTAGAGAAACAGACTCAATGGGAGCAGTGTCAGAGATCTAAGGCTAGTGATTAATATTAAAGCATCTAAATTTCTGTAATAAGCTATAAGTAGGAAAGATCTTACTGTTTTGATATGAATTCATTCCATGGTCTAGAAAGAGCTAAAATTACTGTTTGAACTTATAAGGTTTGAGTCCTGAAAGTGTCTCATTCTTTCAGATTAAAGATGGTTAGAGAGGGATAGATACGCTTGAGAAACAGAAAGGCAAGTGTATTTAGAGTAGCAACTTATGATCTTAATGGAAATTTGATTTTACTTTGGGTGTTATCAGGAACCACAACATGTGTAAGAAGTTATGCAAGCTACTTAGAGCTCACTTTGGAGATGTTCCCTAATGAATGTGAGACTATAGTCACACCTGAAACTCTGATGAGGGGAATTTGCTATCTAAGACCTTGGAATCTGTTAATGAACTATTATTTTGAGTCTAACTCCAGGTATGGTTAACAAAGAACTGATTGAGCTACTGACCCAAGATGTCAGCAACCTGCAAAGAGGTTTGTGAGCTGCACCTATGAGCTGCAAAAAGGTGTTTCATGGGAAGGTCGGGAGAACGACTTTTTTGCATAGCTGAGGTAGGATTCTCCTGACTCAATTTCCCCACTATGACACCTGGAAGACTTTAAACCTAGCTCAATGCAGTTGGTTATTATATAACTTCTGCCTGGAGTTGACATGAATCTAGGGAAGCATTGTTCCCTTACTTTAGTTATGTTCTTTCATGGCAAATTCCTATATTCACAAGTTTGTAAACATAAATATTGAATCTATTAAGCAATAGATTGATGCAGGAACATCTGAGGTTATTATAGTAAGATGCAAAAGATTGAGTTATTTGGCGTAGAATTTCAGAATTAAGTATATTCCTGTATAAGTCAGGATCCTTTAATTTCTCATAATGGTTATGATGAGATCTGGAGGTTTGGGGGTTCTGGGACTCCAAGGTCACAGCACAAGGGTCCCTCCTGAAGTTCAGCCCAGGTCTTTTCAGCCAGGGGGGCGGTTTGTTGGAAATAAACATATAGGCCAGGTGATGCCCATAAGGAAGAGTGGGCATGAGAAAGTCTCTGGATCTTACATACACTAAAGTAACTTTGACCACAGGAAGGGCTGAGAAAAGGGTCGAGGAGAGAATTCCAATTGGAAGGTATGGGAGATTGAGTGGACAATTCGAGTGGATAATGAAGGGAACTGGAGGGAAGACGTTTGAAAGGCATCTGAATAGGATCAAAAGGGGTGGGGCTGGGGTTTTCAAGGGATGATGAGGAGCTGGGGCCCTTAGACAAATGGGAGTCACATTCTTTTTGGGGCAAGGGGCAGAGGTCTACCTGGACCTTACTCCATCATTAGGGGATAATTAGGGCTGGAGACTGCAGAAGGAGGATATTGTTCTGTTACTTAGTTAATACTTAATGTTAAAGTTATCTCAGTTTTGTTACAATTAATGTTAAAAGAGGAATAGCTTATGGCTTATCTTGTAAATGCTTTAAAGGAAGCATCTATTTTAATCAAGGATTATTTATTTGTACATGGCTAGAAGTTGGGATTGTTTTGGTATTTGATATGCACTGGTTTTAAATTAACTACTATGTACTGGAGTGTGTTATTCCTTAGTGGAATCTCATCCTCCTGATGGGGAATATGAATAGGAATGAAAAATGAACTAATGCAAGGTATAAAACTAGAAGTAATGCAGAGTGTAAGACTAGGTTCTAATTTTTTTAATTTGTGCATCCTGAAACATGACAATTGGACAAAGTTCCAATTTTGATCTGATAATGGTAAAGACCTAGGGGTTGAGTTAATTTTCATTATTTGCCCTGGTTATTGGCAAGGTAATTTAAAATCGTGTTGATATCAATCTTGTAGGAGAGTGGATACAAGAAGGAGGATCTCTGCAGGACAAGAGTGTGAGTCTGCTGGACACTCTTTGAACAGCGCTTAGACAAGAAGACTTCACCAGATGATGCCCAGAGTGTCAGATAGCAGTATGAGAAGAGACTTCTGAAGCTTTAAATGGACAATTTATCATTACGTTTGGGCCTTTGTATCTGTAAGGTGTAATGTTTGTGAGGAGGCTTCACATTGTAAGAAATGAGAAGGGGGAATTGTGAGAGATGAACTCTAAGAGGTGAAGCCTCCTCAAAAGGTCAATAATTTTTGATTATTACTTCAAAATCCTCCCCCACTCAGATCTTGTTTTTAAGCACTTAACAGAAAGAATAAGCCCTGCTCCACCCCCAACCTGAGCAGTTTGCCCTTGGCTTCCTGCCTCTTTCCTAGTCTTTGAATTTCGGGCCTGGAATGTAAGCCCCACCTCCCAGTTAGAATGTAAGCCCACCCCCAGTTAAGGGGGTAAGCAATAGTGGTAGGTGGAGACTTTGAGTGGTGGGTGGAGATTTGCTTTTATAAGGTGGCCCCTGCTACGTGGTCTCTCTCTCTCTCCACGTATATCGAAGGAGCAGACAGCCATCTCTGGAGATTGTAATAAAGGTAACCTTTGCTTTCCACATTGAGAAGTCTCTGAGTTTAATTTGGGTTAGGGTCTCTGTCCCACACACTGTGAATCACTTTGTAAAGGTTTTTTTTTTTAAATGTAGATTGTGTTTTTTTCTTACAAAGAAATGAACAATTCCAGGAATATAAATTATATTATGGTTCATTTCATAATAATATTGTTCCAAGAACTATGACTTTAGTTCATTGATACCATTGGATGGTGCATGATACAGATTTTGCCTCTCCTAGGCTACTCTGTTCCTCACCTGTAAAATGAAGGGGATGAACCAGAGGATCCCTAAGGACCCTTCGAAGTCTAAGATAGTGTACCATTGTGTGGTATAAAATAACAACAACTCGAGTTTGTTTTGTTGTTGTTGTTGGGTTTTTTGTTTTTTGTTTTTTAGTGAGGAGAGGAAGTCTCTTTGTGTCCTTTAAGGCTCGTGTGCAATGGGCAGCCTTTTCATCCTCTTGTGGCACTCCTAATCCTGCTCCTTTTTTTGAATGTTCCGTATCTTGAATCTTCAATGCTAGAAACCTCCAGCCTCATGCTGTTCTTAGCTTAGTCTAAGTGGAGAATCCAAACCCTGGCAGCTCCTAGAATTGGATATGCCTGCTAGAGACCTCACCTGTTCCTTACAAACACATGGTTCCTACCTGTGTCATTATTGCTCTAGGGCAGTTTTTTTTTTCAAAACTTTTGTGTCATGAATCCTTTTGTCAGACTGGTGAAGCCTATGAAACCCTTCTCAAAATAATGTTTTTAAATGAATAAAAAATAGGATTAAAATGGAAAACAATTGTATTGAAATATAATATTTTTTAAAGTAACTTCATAGAGCCCAAGATAATAATTTGTTTAATTTGTGGGCTGTCCTGGGCTGATTTACTTAGTATATAGCTTATTTTTCTATGTTCAACTATTCTAGTCTGGAGGACAGAGTCCAGACATCCCCATTCTGAAGTTGGAGGATTGTTGAGAGCTTGGCTTTATCTATGTATGTCAAGTCATAGAGTTAAAGAATCATAGATATGGAATTCGAAGGAATCTTTAAGATCAGACAAGCTAACCACTTCATTTTACAAATCAGGACAGCAAAAGCAAGAGAGATTCTGAGAATGGCCTTTTGCTGTCTTCAGCTGCCTTCCTTCTCCTTCTGTTTTCTGATGATTTCTGTACTTGAGGCTCTGCAATGCTTCTCTGGTGACTGAGAGGTCACTGAAGGATTCAACTGAAAGTCATACCCTTTGCCTACAACCCTCTTCCCTTGGCTCTTGCTTCCCCATTCCCCTAAGTATCTCAAATTGGGCCTTATGCCTTTCTCTGTGAACATTAAAACATATTACAAATATAGCCCTATTGTTTTTAGCCCTACTGGCTACTCTTTTGTGAGTCTCTTATGTCCCAAACAGCTATAAATGAATAAGGGACACAGGCTGTGCCATGTGGAGCATCTTTCAATTTTAGGAAAAGGTGGGTACCTGAGGAATTGTGTTACTCTTTTTGTTTACTAGGGGAATTCCAATTTATTGAATGAAATGAGGATTTGGCACCTATTAAATTAATTTAAGTGAAATTGACAACCAAATTAGATCATTCAAACCCTTAAGTAGATTTGGGGGGTTTAGTAGTGGTAGGAACCAGTTGTAGTAGTGGTGACCAGAATTTTCAGAAAAATATGAAAGTAGGATATTGGATTTCTTTGGGCATCTTTTGATTTAAAAGGATTAATGAAGACATGAAAAGTGCCTAATTTACAACTGGAAAGTAATTTAAGCACTAGGAGAGCCAGATTCTAGGAACATCCTTGTTTTGTCCATCAAAACCACCCAAGCTATTTACTCAGTGTATACTGGAAATATCATCATTAGTAGCAGTTAGAACAGCATAGGAGTGTGCTGGTCCAGCTCATACCTGCTAGGGAGAATCAGTTGTTAAATATTCCATGTGAGCATTCACACTTTGGAAATTAGAAAATGCTACAAATCAGGTGCCAATTTTTTTTTCTTGATTGTTTTGATTTAAAAAATGGTGGAGAAAATGTTAATAATGCTTTGTTGTTGCTATTCAGTCCTGTTAGCCTCTTTTTGACCTCATCTGAAGTTTTCTTTTTCTTGATTTTGCTGCAATGGAATTAAGACATATAACAAAATATTTGTAGTAGCATCTTTTATAGTGTGAAAGAAATAGAACAAAGCAGGTGTTCATTGATTGGAGAATGGCTACATACAGTATGGTTCATCAATGTAATGGATTATAACCATTCTGTAAGAAATTATGACTATAATATATATATAGAAAAGCATTAGAAGACTTATACGAACTGATGCAAAGTGAAGTGAGTAGAACCAGGAAAACATTATACACAAAGTCTACAGCAAAGTGAATGGAAAGAAACAATAAATTCATAAAAAGCTGCATGCAGTGAAATTATGACTAAGTTTGACAGCAAAGAAGAGATATAAAAAGGCATCTCCTCTTTTTTTGCAGAGGTGGGAGACGATGGTTGTAGAACATTTAATATAATGTCATGTACAGTTAATATATTGGTTAGTTTTGCTGAATATTTTTCTTTTATGAATTGATTGTTATAAAGCATGTACAAGGAATCCCTCTCTGGAAGGGACACATTTGGAAATGTAGGTGATACAAAAACAAAATGTGTCAATAAAATTTATTTAAAAAGAAAAAAAAAGGTCTCAAAATATTTGGAAATTGCTTTCATGGCCAATTTCCTCTTTTAGTACTGGCTATATCTCTCTAGTTCTTTAAGCCATACTCTATATGATATGGTGTCCAGAGTTGTTCCTATTTTGTTCACTCTTCTCTGAATGTACTCTAGTTTGTCAGCATCTCCAAAAATGTGGTACCCAGAATAGAGATCAGATACAAATTGATCAATGCAAAGTAAGTGAGACTAATACTTTCAATCAGCTAAATCAGTGGTTCCCAAGTTTTTCAAGTTGAAGATCACAGAACCCTGTTTGATAGTAGTTGAATTATTATATTCTTTTATTGACTAAATATATAATGACAAAAAGCTACAAAGAAATGTGCTTAAATTTAATTTTTATTTTATTAGTTATAACATTTACAAATATTTGAAAATAGTAATACATATTGGAATAAGATGTTACTTATTCAGTTTACATAAGGGTGTGCTAGTTAATGTTTAAGAACAGCTCTTGGGGAAAAAATTGTTCCCATGATCCACTTTTATGTTTAATCTGGATTATTAGTATTTTCTCCATCACTTTTGTAAGTCTAGACAATCAACAAAACAATATATCAAGCCCTGACTTGTAGTGCTTGATAATTTCTGTGGTGTAAATGCTAACACGAAAATTTAACAGTGGGCTCTCTCTCTCCTGAGCTGGTATGAGCTGGTTCCAGCACAGAACTTGTTTGCTTGTTTATTATACTAAAGAACCCTGCACATTTTCTTGGATCTGGGTGAGCAAAATGAGAATTCTTACTGCATGTGCAGATTGATGAGCTCCTTACAACAATTCCATTGCCCTCCCTTGGTCTTAATTTCCTCATCTACAAAACGAGAGACCTGGACTAGATAGTCTCTTTAGGTGTATGATGCTATGAGCCTATGACCACTGCCCACAGGTAGGAAACCAATGATGCAATAGCTCTCCTTTTGGTTCTGCCCAAGGCACTAATGAATATTTTGATGGCTTTTAAGCAACACCATTATGCTATTGACTCATAACAATCTGATTTTAAACCAGCTCTCCCCCATCAGTATATTGAATTAAATGCAAGGCTTTTCATTTTTTGCTTTGTTAAAATTCATCTTATTTACTTTAACCCATCATTCTAGGCCTTTTGAGATTTAGTTTGATTCAACAAACATTTACTAAGTGGGTGCTACATACAAAATATACAGTAGTCAAAGAGGAATATGATAAGGTCACTGACTTCATGGAGCTTACAGGATAGTGGGAGAGACGGCATATGCACGATTAACTCCAAAACAAGGTAAATTTTGATAGTGTGATAAGAAGTACAAAATGCTGTGTTATCGCAGCAGAGAATAGTGAAGTCATTTCTGGCTTGGTATTATGAAAGTCTTAAAGGAAATGGCCTTTAAGGACAGGTTGGAGAGGGGGATGGGAGTTGAGTAAAGGGAACAAAGTGAACTAAGAAACAGAGATGGACAGCTGAGAAGTGCTCAAGGTCTGGGCCTTACCTCAGATATATTGGTTGTGGAGGTGATTAATGAGACATAAAGTTGGAAAGGTAGATTGGGACCAAATTATGAAGGACTTTGACAAGTGAAGGAATCTGGACTTTTTGTAACTTCTGAAACTTGATTCTGTTATCTAATTTCATAGTAATTCTTGAACAAATGCTATGCTTCCAGTTTGATAGATTAACAACAAATATGAATAAATGGATGAATAATTCCTTTGAGAATTTTTTGAGAATAATTTCCTTTGTTAACAAGAAAGTAGTACAGAGCTCTGGCTATGACAATTCTAGTTTACCCAACGACTCATGGTTTTTGCTGCATTTCAAATATTTTAATAATTTTAATACTGTTATACCACAAAGCATAACTGTGACTGAAGTTCTCTGATTGGCTAACAAAAAGAAGGGTGTGTCTAAACCTAATTAACTATTAACACATAACTAGACCTGGGTTAGCGAGCCTGAATCTTAGTTTACAGAACTTGACTCATGCAATGTTTAATTATTCCAGCAGGTGTCACCATTTGCCAATACTTTATGATATACATTCCTTTAATAATGAAATACAAGACTTTCTCAACAACTGATGCCTGATGAATAAGTAGTCATAGTATATATACAAACAGTTCTCAAAAGAATTAAAAGTTCTAAGTAGCCATAGAAAAGAATTCTTTAAATTACTAATAATAGAAATACAAGTCAAAATGACTGTGAACTTTTTACCTTACACAGCAGCAAATTGACAAAGATGACAAAAGATAGAAATAATCAATGTTAGAGAGGTTGAGGGAAAACAGGCACAAAAATACAATATTGACAAAGCTGTGAATTGGCCTAACAATTCAAATTTTTTTTTTTAGGCAAGTGGAGTTAAGTGACTCACCCAGGGTCACAGTTAGTAAGGGTCGTGTCTGGTCTGAGGCCAGATTTGAACTCAGATCTTCCTGACCCCAGGGCCAGTGCTGTATCCACTGCTCCAACTAGCTGCCCCTTGGTCTAACAATTCTGGAAGGCTATTTAGAATGATGACAAGAAAAATCTTTAGAATCAGGGGTGGGGAACCTGAGGTTTGGATTCAGTCCAAGGGCCACACTTGAGGACCTAGAGAGCTGCATGTGGCCTCAAAGCTGCAGGTTCCCCAACCCTGGATACCCTTGACCCAATGATCCCACCACTAGGAATATACCAGGGAGGTCAAACTTAGAAAGGAGAGCCCCATATACATAAAAAATATTTATAGCAGCACTTTTTTTTGTAGAAGTGAAAAACTGGAACAAAGTATATACCTATCAGTAGGGGAATGGGTAAACTAATTTTGATACATGAGTGAAATAAGACAGCACTGTGGTATAAGAAACAATTAATATGGAGAACATAAAGAAACAGAGGAAGACTTTTATGAATTAATGCAAAGTAAGCAAAACCAGAAGAAAGCATGTAAAATGAGTACAACAATATGTATGGAAAGAACAAGAAAACTGAAACCGAATACTATTATTACAGTGATCCTACTTGACTCTGGAGAAGAGATGAGAAAAATATCTTTCCATTCTCTGTAGAGGTGGGGTACCTTGGGGGTGTAACATTGCATATATTGCCAAACACAGTTGATATATTGTTTAGTATTGCTGACC
Organism: Phascolarctos cinereus; assembly: GCF_003287225.1. Taxonomy (NCBI): domain Eukaryota; kingdom Metazoa; phylum Chordata; class Mammalia; order Diprotodontia; family Phascolarctidae; genus Phascolarctos; species Phascolarctos cinereus. Next base: position 479,503,024 of record NW_027555847.1, read on the forward strand.
TGCTTATTTTTATCTCTCATTCTTATTCTTTGCTGGGGGTTAGGAGAGACATATTTGAAAATGAAGGTGACATAAAAACAAAAGACATCAATACAAAATTTAAATAAAAAAATGAATCACAGTCTAATTCCCTCATGTGTATTTTTGAACACCTTGTTTTCTCTCATACAGAGGGGAAAGATTTATGTACCTGTACCCGTGGAAAAAAAGAACTTAGAGTGCTTGGTGTAATTCAGTGAACATAAATGTGTGAAACCCCCCCCCCTTTTTTTTTGCTTTGCTGAAATCCCAAGGTATTCACTTTTCTTTCATTTGTAACCTAATGTCTCTCTGATACAGAATTTCACTGTGAGGAATAAACCTCTTCCACCATAATGTAATTATTTTAAATGTTAGGACACATGGGCTGGAAAGGGGTTATGTCTTACAGAGACAATCTTCTCATCCTGGAAGAAACTGAGGCATTCTCAAGAAAGACAATATGTGTCCAGGTCATAAGGGTGGCAGCAAGACACTGCCTCTAGACTCAAGTAAGAAGTGGGACAGAAGGACCACGTAGCACTGCTGCAAATGTAAGGGTTAAGCCATGAGCATGCCATGGGTCGGCCAACACAGATGGTTGTGATGCTTTTCCCTTTCCCCTGCCATTTCAGGAAGAGTGGATTTCTTTCCAAAGCTTCTTCTTCTTCTTCTTCACTGTTACATTTACATTTTCTGTCTAATTGGTTTTGAATATGCAACCACCTCCACAAGGTGACTAAGCACAGTTGATCTCTGTTTCATTCTTTGTGAATAGGGAACTGCAAAGAGGAACAATGAATGGTTCTGGGATACAGACAAAAGTGAAAGCACGCTCTATATTGTCAGTGCTCTGTCTTGACTTGGGGCACCTAAAGTGTAAAAGAGAGACTATTAGTTATATTCAATATTTTTATAAACACAACCAAGCAGGATGATGGACCATGTCAACTCAGACCTCACTATCCTTTAGACATGATTCAGTTAAAACAGTGTCATTAGGGGAAAGAGGCTTATTAAGTAAGAGGATGTTTTGACAAGTTAACCTCTATCATTATTCACATCATTATTCTCCTGAGCGAGACTCTGAGTAAAAGAGTTTGACAAAGGAAAGTGTTCTAGCCCCTCTAGCCAGCTGAAAAGAAGAATTGAGAAAGGGTTAGCTCTGAGGCCCATCTAAGAAGTATGTGGTTTTCTGCTAACTCAGACACCTCTAGCTCTAGATTTGCTACATACTGTATGCCTGAATAAGCTGTCATTTCTGAAGAGGAAGGAAAACAACTATAAATTTCCAACAGAAGCTGTTTTTCCCAGACTGGGCAACCCTCCCAAAATACCTGGTGATAGTCGTCAAGGAGGCTATAAAAGGCCTGGCCCTGAAAGAGTGGTACCGGAGTCAGTTGTATTACATAAAGTTAATAAATAAAAATATATACAAAGTAGTTCAATGGAAGGTAGTTTGAGAGGGAAAGCACTAGCAGTTGGAAAGAATCAGGAAAGACTTCATGCAAAAACATGGTGCCTAAGCAGCATCTTAAAGAAAGAAAGGGATTCTGGGATGTGCTGGGAAGGAGGCAAGGAGAGAGTAGGTTCTCCCTAGTACTCTTAGGGAGTATGTACTCTAGGCATGGGGAATGGCCAGTGCAATGGCATGGAGAAGTGGAAGGAAGGAAGGAAGGTCAGTCAGGACATCTATCTTGCACAGAGACAGCAGGTCTATGGGGGATAGAAAGTACTATATTTGACTCAACTTCATCTTAGAGAATCTAAAAAAAACCCCCAAACTCACAAAACTCAACAGCTTCCAAACAAAGACCATTAAGAGAATAACATTTATTTTTATGAAGGGCTTCTGTGCGTGTGAAAGTATGACCTACGTATCCTAACATCGGAACTCACAAGGATGAGTCTTTCTGACCCCAGGCCCATCCCTCTAGCCACTGTACCATGCAGCTTCTTTCTAGGATCCCCTCTGCATTAGCATCCAGCAAAGCCTAGAACATACTAAGGACTTAATAAATATTGATTAAATGAATTTAGAACCATCACTCCTTTCTTGATATTTAGGGACTTATGGTATTGCCCTTCTGCCTCTGTTTTTAACTTGTTACTAATTGACTCAGTGGTTCAATGGACAGAGTGTCAGGCCTAGAGTCAGGAAGACCTGAGTTCAAATCTGGCCTCAGATACTTACTAGCTGTATGATCTTGGGCAAGTCACTTAATTCTGTTTACCTTAGTTTCCTCATCTGTAAAACCAACTGAAGAAGGAAATGGAAAACTTCTGCAGTATCTTTTCCAAGAAAACCCCAAATAGGATCATAAAAAGTCAGACATGACTGAAGTAACTCAACAACATCAGCAACATGTAGCATTTTGAGGTACTAGATAGCGTCTTAGTTGCCTGAAAGAGTTAAGGCTCATCCAAGTGCTTTACCCTGCTAGGGAAGAACTTACTCACTCCTAAATATGCCTGTAAAATTATTTCTCCTTTCTTGTTACCTGGCTTCTCTCAAGGATGATTAAAGGTTTCTGGATGAGACGGAACCAATGGGGGGGAAATGACGGTATTAACGAGGTGGAAGACATCTTTCTAGTAGTGTGGTCCCTGCTGAGATCCCCTCAGTTAGATTGCTAAGATTCACAGGAAAGTGTTTGCAGTAATTTTGGAAACAGAAGCTCATATGTCATCCTTGATGAATGTATGAAGCTTCTAGGCATGTTCTACAAATGATATTCCATAGCAGACCACATCTTTAGCTACATGATTGACTGAAAGATGCAGATATACATTGTGATGATAGCAGTGTCATTTTTGGTTTGTCTTAAACACAATTTACTTTCCGCTGCTCCCTCCACCCCATCCTGCAGATTAAATACGGGTTGATTTAATTTTCTGTGATCTGGAAGCTAAATTCCACAGTGAACTACATCCAGGAATAGCACCTAGTGCCAAACAGAACTGCCCAAGTGCGTGCTACAGATAGGGCAGCTTGGTGATCTACATTAGAATTAATCAAAAAAGCATTAATCAAGCGCTTACCATGTTCCAGGCACTGTGCAGAGCCCTGGTGATACAAAGACAAAGGTGAAGCAATTGCTGCCCACTAACAGCTAGGGGAACGAGGAAGGGCTTTTGTAGAGAAGGTGGTGCTTGTACTGAGCCTTATAGGAAACCAGGAATTCTAGAGATAGGTGAGGACAGAGTGCATTCTAGGCATGGAGCACAGCCAGAAGAAAGACACAGAGGTGACAGAAGGAATGTTATATATTAGTAATAGGAAGAAATCCAGTTTGGGTAATAAGGTGTTATAAAGCTGCTAAGGTAGGTTGGGGCCAGGTTGAGAAAAGCTTTCAAGGTAAAAAAGAAGCCTTTATATTTTATTCCAGAGACAAGGGGATCCACCAGCATTTACTAAGGAAGAAAGTAATGACAAGGAACCTGAGTTTCCAGTCTAGTGAACCAAGCGATCTCCTAAATGGTGCATTCTAAAAAAGATTTCCCTAATCTGTAATACCTCTCCAATAGTATTCTAAGCATTGTCAACTATGAGAAATTACTTGATTTTCTGATTCAATTTATCCATTCATTAACTACAAAGCCAACTGTTATGAAATTACATCTATCATCATCATCATCAAGGTCAACAACAAACATTTATTAAGCACCTACTGTGTGCCAGGTACTGTGCTAAACCCTAGGGATTAAAAAAAAAAGGGTGGGGTAGGATGGGGGGAAACAGTTTCTGCCCTCAAGGAGTTCACATTCAAATGGAGGAAAGAAGGCTTTTCTGGAAGAGAAAAAAAAATCACCAGACTGTATCCAATGAAATATCTCCTTCATAAAAGGAGACACTGTAGAACATTCTGGCCATACAACTGTGTTAATGTATTGGGCAAGAAAAAAATGTCTTTTATTATGTTCTATAACTTATCCCTCTTCCTTCTCCTTATTTTCCAACAAAAGAACACTCTCATGGAGAAAATGACTATCTCTTAGGTGCCTATGTAACTATCCTAAGCCTTGAAATATATTTTTCTCATCTTAATGCATGAAATCTCAGAACACGTCTTTGGATCAATTGCCGTAAGGATGTACATGTCCTTAACCACAGAGGAAATAAAAGGTGATGTTTTTATAGCACGAGCAAAACTGAGATGATCTGAATGAGTCTCCCTAAACTGTGAAACAATCATTACTGACCTTTTGTACAAAAATAAAATGGTTCTTTCCTTCCATAAGAGGCTTTGTACATTGAAGGTCTCAATTTGTTGAAATAAATGAAATTTCAATTCAACTGGGGATACACCCTACCTTGTTCAATCAACCACAAACATTATTAAGTGCTTACTGATGGTTGTGCTTAGACTCCAGCCCTAGGACCATATCTCTCCCCAGCCCAAAGACCATATCTCTGGCAATTACTCATGAGAGGGCTCCAATGAGGCAAACTATCTCTCCCTGTTACAAGAACAAGCTGACCTCTGTAGACTTTCCCCTATATTAACAGGACTATCTTATACCAGCAGAACTATCATGCATTGATTCCCACAATTACCATATACAATCCAGAGGTCAAGCTGTAGATGTCAATTCCCAAGGCAATCTTGTAACAGACCAAAAACACAATACTTAGAATCTCCCCCTAGCCACCCCCCCCATTGCCAGTAGTGAATGACATCTGTGCCCAAGGTACAGAAACTGCATGTTGCCATCTAATTAGCATACCTGGCACACCATTCACTGAACTTTTTCCGTATAAGCTTTAGCATCACCCTCATTAAGTTGCAAGTTTCCTAAGAAGTTCTGACCACTTTATTAACGTTATAATTATAAACTTTTGTCCACTTGACTGGAAAACTGCTTGAGTCTGTGAATTCTTTCTAGATGACTCCACCCTATACCTCGATAGTTTTATTATCATGTCCCTGCACCCTTAAAACCACATCACCTACTCTGCACCAGATATTATGCTTAGGATACAAAGGCAAAATAAAACAGTCAGAAATCCTTTCATGCACTTAATATATGACCAGGGTAAATTCCTCACAATGCACTATTCTGATTAAAAGCATGGGGAAAAATACAACACAGGGATTTTTTATTAATGAAACATTTATTTAATTAACCCTATATCCCTTCTTTCTAACAATTTAGGAGTATTGAGTTAGGGTCCCTTGAAGGACAAAGCTTACTAGGCTTTAAAGGATTGTGTTTTTGAAATGTATTTTCCACCAGCACCTAGCACAAGGTTTTGTATACCATAGACAGCTAATAACTTTTTGTTAAGCTGAATTGAATAAATGAAACAACAAAAAAAAAACGCCAAAAAAATTAAAGATGAAAACCAAATTCATCTTCACTGAATTATAGCTCAATCTAATACTATTCCATCCAATAAACATTTATTAGGGCCTACTATGTGCTAGCCACTGCACTAAGTACATGGATACAATTAATAAAAAGATAGTCCCTACCCTCACGTTGTTTACAGTCTAGAAGAGCACAGCATGCATCATCTGAAAAAGTGGAACATGTAGCCATCAAACCCTCTTTTTTTCTTTTATTTAAAAAAACAAACAAATGATTAGCAATCTTCTACTATTGTTAAGTGCTATACCAGGTGTAGGATAAACAATGGCAGGAATGACACACACTATGTTCTGAAAGAGATTAGAACCCAAGAAGCAGGAAAAGGAAAAGAGATGCAAACAAATAATTATGATATAAAGGAGTGTGATAAGTACAAAAGAAAGGTCCATGTGAGAGATCGCTTCAACCTTGGTGAGGAGAGGTATGAAAGATATGGGAAGGTTTCATGGAAGAGAGGGCACTTGAGTTGGACCTTGAAGGATGTGGGAACTTCAAAAGACAGAGATGGATATGGGGGAAGAACAGTCCATTCTAGGCATGATGGTCTAAGTTAGGCATGCAGATATGAGATGGCAAAATGAGATAGGTGTGAGGGGTGAGGAATGCTCTACTTCAGACTGAATGTAGAATATATGTAGGAGAGTGATAAGACTAGAAATGTGTGTCAGAGACAGATTTTGGAAGGCCTTAATTACCATTGTAATGGTCAGCCCAAAGCCAATTTAGACTTTGGAAGGCCATGAATCTATATGAACTGCCAGGAATGTGGCTAGGCAGGCAGAAGAGACAACTCTCTTATCTCCTGGATTTAGCTTTGTATCTGTGCCTTCTCTTGCCCACTCATATATACAGAAAAGCAGAAGATGTTTGGAGTTGATGGGGGACCCTCAAAGCCCTAGAGTTTTTTTGGCAGTGTTGGGTAAGTAACCCCTACTTGGATGATGTTAGGAGTAGTCTAATCTTTGGAAATGAAAATACAAAGGCATACAAGATACCAGCCCTGAGCTAGGTTAAGGTTACTTCAAAGACATGAGGCCAGGGACCAGTAAATTGTCAAAAGCAGATTTTATGCCTGAGAGAACCTAACTAGACAGGAAGAATTTGCTTTGTGTTCTTCTAAGTTTGTTACTTGGGCCAAAGGCTCTCTTGTTGGAGATGGGAAGTCTCTTAGCCAAGAATTTGAAAAGGAATAAATAGACCACTTCCCTGGAAGGGGGTGGGGGAAGCAAAGGTTTCTAGGGAGGTTTTTTTCCTGGTCCAGGGATTCAAGTAAGGGTGGTCACTTTTCTAAAAAAAGCTATCAAAAAGCCATGGAGCTTTGAACAGAGAACCTATTGGAATCTACTGTTTTTATAAAGAAGAGATAGCACTCTAGTCAAGGACTCCAGCTGAAGCTGGAAGCAGAGTAGCTCCAGAGTTATATACATGTCCAGTGAGGCCATGTCTGGCAGGACTCAGGGAAGGCCACATAGCTGGTGGAGACTATGAATCCAGCAGAGGTTACATAATGAGGAGGGCAGTGTCTGTGGAAAAAAACATGGCCATCAGGGATTACTAGAGAATAAGCCTAGTTAGAGAAGTAAAATGAAATCATCGTAGGAGACATCAGTGACCCTCAGTGCCAGAGGCATGAAGTGCCCCTCCATGAATACAACCTGGCCAAATATCTTCTCTACCTGTGTAACCTTTCAGATTTGTGTCCTTACGATATGTGTTCCCAGAAGTGTGTCTGTCCACCCTTTCCAATAATACTTATCATAGCAGGTACCCCAGCCTTATGGGGAAAATGTTTTTAGCACTAATTATCTTGCAGTGTTACTTCATTAAACCCCTTTGTTTTCAATAAAGTGTGTTCTCTGGATGATTATTAAAAGTAAACATATTGGTGGAACCTCGTGAGTATGGTTTTAGTGTATGTGGAAACACAGAGTATCTGGCCCCAGGGCTTGTCTTGTCTCGGAAATCTGCTCTGAAACCATGTTCGATTAATTCTGCCCACTTCATGGGTCCCATGTTCAAATATGGCAGCTATCTCTGCCCTTGGGGTGTGTCAGTTCATATTCAATAAGCTTATTAAGCAAGCACAGTGGAGAAAAGCCCTTGCCTGGTCGAAGCCCCGTCTTTGAACCTGTCTGGTTGCAACTGGTTTAGCCTCTAGGGCTCTTTCTGAAGAACTAGTTGTTTATAGAAAAGTTTGGAGTACTTTCTGATTGGTTGAGGGACTATCCATAAGATTTTGGAATTTCTTATCCTGCTGTGGAAGCCTAACCCCCTAAAATCTTTCTTACATTCTCCCTCTTACCTCTGCTTTTAAGGGGAATATTCCACTTTTACACAGATAAAAAAACTGGGTGGTATCTTCTGTCTAGGTCTAATTGGATATGGTAATAATCCAACTATCTTTTTCTGCTTTAATGAAGAATCTAATTAAATTTATATGTTTCTGTTGTGTGCCTGCTGGTCCTGCCTTGGGATTCTTTCCAAGTTATTGGCATTATGACCAAAATGGCCTGGGAAGGAATTTCTTTTTAACATTTTACCCCATTGATTATACTAATCTCATCATACTTATCCAGTCACGCATAGAGCTGCTGCTAACCAACAATTTGCCATTTGGCAAATGCTGACAGAGTAGTTATACACTGCTTCATGACTAGAGGGAACATTTTTATTTTTGACCTCTCCACCACATCCCCAGGAACCTCGTCACTGGGAAATCTCATCATCCTGCAAGATCCAATTAATCTTGGTTTTCATACAACTTTAGTACCCTCTGCTCCTCTGATTGGAGAGCAGAGTCATGAACTCTTCAACCTCCATTTCAGGAGAGGGGCATAGGACATCCCATTTCTCATCTGACTGCTTTCATGTTGGACTTTTTTTTTACTTCTCTATCATGCCTGGAATTGGATGCCTTCTCCACCTTCTTCCCCTCCCCACCTCCATTTCAGCTTTTGTGTGCTCTTTCCTCTTTAGATTGTAAGCACCTTGAGGGCAAGCACTCTCTTTTGTATTAAGCCCCGGCTCTTAGCAGAGTTCCTGGCACAAATTGGTGCTTAACAAATGTTCATTGACCACTGATTTTATCCATATTGGATAATTTAAGACATTTTGCTAATGGTAAAGTACTCAGGAGATTGATGAGAGCATGAATCAGACTGCAGTCTGGATCCAAAGGTGGTTATATGAATTGTGTTTTTCTTTCTCCATACATTCACAGCACTTCCCCCCCCCTTCATATTTTTTTAGTCTTCACTGACTCTCCATATGTTGCGTGTCACTTATTTTAGCTGAGCGGTCCAGCTGTGTCCTCAGTCCTTTAATTTTCATGCATTTCCATTTTCCAGCTGGGCACAAAGCCAGGTATCCTGTGTATTGTGTTAGGTTAGCCCTTGGAGATAATATAATTAGATCTAAAAAGGGCATCTGTTGTCTTCTGAATAACACAAAAAATGTTTTGTTGTCTAACTATCTCTCTGAACTGCAGAGATTTCATCCTCAGTAGATGGCACTAGTCCTTAAGAAAGCCCTAATTACTTATTTAAAGAGGCCCTCCAATATGAGGAGGTAATTGTCCTTTCTTTTGGCAATTTTTTTTTTAAACCAGACGTATGATTTCATTGTTGTAGGGAACTCTGGGTGAGGAAATGCAGATCTGTACCTGCTCTGCAATGGACTGCAGTGTGACAGAGATGCCTTGGCCATTGGAGATTGTGACTTACTTGGGGTCATCCAGCCAGTATATGTCAGAGGTGGGATTCAAACTCAGGTCTTCCTGACTCAGGTCATTCATTATACCAGAATCATCTCTCATTTCACTGGTCTTCGTGACTATAATCATTTTCAACCTTCTACCTCCCCACTGTCTTTCCACCCTGCCAAAAACCTTACATAGAGACTGCCACTAACTGGATGTATATGACCTTCTCCCTTCACCTGCTTCCTCAGTTGCAAAACAAAGGAGTTCAATTACTGATTTCTAATGTGTGGGTTCCGTACAAAGACCCTTACCAATAAATTGGAGACTCGGAGACATTAGCAAAAAAAATAGTTTTTTTATTGGCTTTCTTGAGAAAGGGCTCGCTCAGGGCACTCAAAAGATGGGGACGACCAAAGAGAGCCAAAGTGTGTTCAGCTCAGCACATTATATAGATCCTAACCACAATCCTTTCCCCCACCCACTGGCTCTTCTCATCGGCTGGGCTTCAGAGCTCACAGTCTAGGCATGAAAGAAAATCTTCCTATCCCATTAGCTGGGAGGCGGGCTTACATTCTAGGCTCAAAAATTCAAAGAAAAAGAACAATGAAACAGGGTATAGCCAATCCAAACATACATGTCCTTATTTAGTAAACCTAATGCTGACATAGCAGTGGTGTGGTGATCAGGAAGGGGTTTAAGGCCAAATTCCCATGAGTTAGGTATTCCTAGCAAACCGAAATTTACTGCAATTTCCCCTCCCTAACCCTCTTCCCCCTTATCCCAGAGACAAGAGAAGGCAGGAAGCTAAGGGCAAGCAGTTCAGATTGGGGGCAGGGCTTATTCTTTCTGTTCTGTGCTTAAAAACAGGGTCTGAGCACGGAATGGTTTTGAAAGCAACAATCAAGAAATATTAACAAGAACTATTGATCCCCGGAGGAGGCTTCACTTTTGAGAGATCACCTCTCACACTAAGATCCCTTCCAGCTCCATAATTTTTATAATTTATGATTCTTATCATTCTTATGGAAAGTAAGAACACCTACATTTAAGGCAGTGTCAAATCTGAAAACAAATGACCAAAAAGTCACAGAGGTTATGCAAATGCTGTTAACTCCAAAAATACTAAAGAGCTCTTTTTTGGGGGGGGGGCTAGGCAAATTAGATTTGCCCAGGGTCACATAGCTAGTTAAGTGTCAGGTGTCTGAGGTCACATTTGAACTCAGGTCTTCCTGAATCCAGGGCTGGTGCTCTATTCATTTCATCACCTAGTTGCCCCATCATTAATTTCTTAATGAAGTTTAACTTTATTGAGTTGACGACTTCATTAAGTTAACTTCATTAACTTAAATTCTTGCAACTTCTTGGTATACCTTTCTGCTTCAAATGAACTGATTTGGTCTGGTCTTGATTAGACAGAGACAGCTAGAAAGGCTCAGGTCAGAAGGAAAAAGTACTGTGCTACATGATGTTACAGAAAGGCCTCAAAAGATCTGGGCTTACATCCTAGTTCCAAAATTTCCTAATTAGGTGACCCTGGGCAGATTACTTACTCCTTATGAGTCTCATTTTCCTCATCTGCTAACTGGGAATAATAATGCCCTTTGCCTTTCTTTTTTTAAAAAAAATTTAAAAAAAGGCAATTGGGGTTAAGTGACTTGCCCAAGGTCACACAGCTAGTAAGTGTCAATTGTTTGATCTGAGGCCAGTAAGTGTCAAGCGTTTGGTCTGAGGCCCGCCCTCTGCCTCTCAGAGCTGTGAGAACACTGTTTTACAAATCTTGAGTGTTAAGTGAATATCATAAAAATAATAGACAATAGCTAGCTTTTATACAGTGCTTTAAGGTATGCAAAATGCTTTACAAATATTATCTCATTTGAACTTTACAAAAACCCTGGGAGATAGGTGCTATTATTATCCCCATTTAGCAGTTGAAAAATCTGAGGCAGACACATATTAAGAAACTTGCCTTCATTCATTTAGCTAGTAAGTATTTTAGGTCACATTTGAACTCAGGTCTTCCCGATTCCAATAAATACTCTATCCACTGGTAACATATGAAATAAGACTAGGACCTGGAAAATTTATCCTACATTCCACAATTCTTGCTTAAAATATGTGTATCCTCATGAGTACTCCCAAAAACCGCAGAAAAGACCAGCCATCATTTTTAGGTCTAGTCACCAGAGAATTTGAGGTATGAGAGATTTTTGTATTGTACATGATAAAAATGAAGTTTTTGTCTGCTGTCATGGAAAGGACACAGTTCTGAGCACCAGGTGTTAAGTATGTACATGTACTGGCACTAGTGAAGACTTTCAACAGGAGGACCCTGAAAGGTCAGAGTCTTTTTTACTGGGCTATGGGGTGATGTGGGGAGCTTAAAAGGTCAGATAAATAGTGGCATCATGTGGTGAGGGGTGGGGTGCATGTCATAAAGAGTCATAAAGAGCCAGTCATGGATTTCACCCATAACTGGCAGGGAAGGAATAAGTTTCTGAGCCACCTTTGCATCACCGTGATGGTTGTTGTACCTTGTTCAGGTCAGTCCATCCTTTGTAGGAATTGAAGGGTATAATGTGAGGGAGTGGGGATGAACAGTTGGCAAGTGGGACTGAAAGATTTTCTGTGGCTGGGCTGTGTCAGTCTCTGGTTTTTCTTCACATTTTCTTTTGTGGTATAGTGTGTGGCTCTGGCTAATAAAATGCCTCCAGAGAAGGCATCTAAGTTACTGAATATCTTCTTGGGTAGTCATAGTTGGGCCCAATGCTTCCTGGGAGCCAAGACACAAAGCACATCTGAAGAGGGGATTGAAGTGGTCATGGACTCATTTATTAAATTCAGCCATTTCAAACCCATCTTATCTTCATGTCTGAGCTCAATGAGCCACCACTAGGGAACACTGCCCAGCACTGAGCAGCCTCATGGCATACCATGACAGATATATCAGCTCTCAAGGCTGTGAAAAGCTAACAATCTTCGTAGTGTCTTTTGCTGTTCCTTCTCTTGTAGTTATGAGTATAGCCTCTGACCTCATCATTAAACCCATTGTTAACATTATCCCTCCCTCTTAAAATTCCTCTTCTACTTATTCTGCCAGGGAAGAGATGGTGGTGGTGGTAGTAGTGTGTCCCTTCAGGTCGGTGCATCAGTCAACAAACATTTATTAAGTGCTAACTATACGCCAGGCTTTGTGCTAGGCTGGGGATACAAATATAAGCAAAAAGAAAGATAATCCCTGTCCTTAGAGAGTTTATATTCTAATGGAGGAAGACAAATAAAAAGGAGATTAAAAAAAAGGGAGAGAGATGTAGCCACATGGGGTCGTGGTGGCAAAGTCTGGAGAATGAAGGATAGTGGGTCCAGATCCTTCCTCTAAATAAAGGAACTCGTCAATGGGAGAAAGGGGCAGAAGAATAGAGAGAAAAGTCAGTAGAAGCACGGTAGTGAAGTTAAAGGGTTTTGTTTTTGTTTTTGCTTTTTGGCGAGGCAGTTGGGATTAAGTGGCTTGGCCAGTGTCACATAGCTAGTAAATATCAACTGTCTGAGGCAGGATTTCAACTCAGGTCCCCCTGACTCCAAGGCCAGAGCTCTATCCACTGCGCCACCTAACTGCCCCCAGTTCAAGGTGCTTTTGATGAAAGCAACTAATTAGTAGCAGAGGACATACACTCCCAACGTATTTTTCAAAACTCATCCTTAGGACCACATCCATTCTATGCTGTCAGGTAATACTAATGTTTTTTCTTCATTTATCTGTAATCTAAAATTGTGTTTATTCTCATCTCCCTTCTATGACCTAGTGTTTGAACCCAATAATATATGAGCTAAGATCTGGAAAATGTATCTGGGGCAAATAACTCCTCCCATTTCAGTTCCCTCATTTTTTACCATGATAATACCAATCTCACAGAGTTGTGGTGAGGAGTGCTTTGCAAACTTTAAAGCATTCCATAAATAGGTTCCTTTATCATTAATGTACAAGAAGTATATAACTTACTCCATGGAAAGGACATAATTACTTTTCCCCAAAGCCTACAACTGTGTGGCACTGGGGGTAGGGGGTGGAGGGGAGGATATTCGAGGATGTGTTTGGGAACTGTCTCTGAGAAAAGGACAAGAGAGAGGCCACGGCCACGGCAGCCTTACCTTGAAAGCTGCTCAGCCTTGAAGAGAGGCTGTGACATCAACTGCCACCCCAAGGACAACCGGTGGAGGGGGCCCTTTCTCTGCTGGTGAGTTCCAAAGTCACCTGAGGGCCACTGCTCTGCTGGGCTGGGCACTGATTGACAAATCTCCCAGATTTTTTTCCCCTTTACAATCCTCTGGGATAAACCTTTTGTGGGTGTGGATGAAGGGAGTAATAGAGATCAGACTATAGTGAAATCTAGGGAAGCAGTGGGGAAAGAGTCATTCTCCTGAGTTTCTTTCTGATTATTGTCTCTCCCACTTTACCTTCAAGGCTTCTTCACCCTACTTATAGGCTTGTTGCTGTTCAACCATTTTTAGTTGTATCCAACTCTTCGTGGCCCCATTTGGGATTTTCTTGGCAAAGATACTGGAGTGGTTTGCTATTTCTTTCTCCAGCTCATTTTACAGATGAGGAAACTGAGGCAAATGGGATTAAGTTACTTGCTCAGGGTCACCTAGCTAGTAAGTGTCTGAGGCTACATTTGAACTCATGAAGATGAGTCTTCCTAATTTCCAAGCCCAGTGCTCTAGATTCACTGTGCCAACTAGCTGCCCAACCTATACGCTTACCTCTTGGTAAGGGTTGGGTTGTTTCCTGAGCGATAAGGGCAAATCACATGGGTCCAATAATGTTTACTTGGAGAAACCACAATCACCTTCCCTGACTCCCAATACCCTCCCACTCACCCAGTCTTAGTATTTCTATAGCTTCAAAGAAGGGATAATTTTGTAAAGACAGCTTATTGGGCTAATAGAAGATAAAAAAGTAAGTCATGCCTTTATTCTAGATTTGCTTTAGTATCTGAACCATTTGCCTAACAACATGGAACTGATGGCATATTCCCCAGATGCATCCCTGCTCTCCAAATGATTTGCACAACCTGGTTCTAGTGAGGGGTCCCAGACCTTAAGAGCTGGCAGGAAAATGCATCAGGCAAGTTGTTGCAGAAGAGCTATAGAAGGAGACAGCTAGGCGGTGTGGTGTATAGAGCACCAACCCTGAAGTCAGGAGGACCTGAGGTCAAATCTGGCCCCAGACCAAACACTTGACACTTACTAGCTGTGTTACCTTGACCAAGTCACTTAACCCCAATTGCCTAAGGAGGGGGGGTGGAAAGAAGAGCTATAGAAGAAACCAAAGAGAGAGCAATAGCAGAACTGTGGGAAGAAGATCAGCTGACTTGAAGGGGTTTATATGAGTGTGAATCCTGGGAGACATGTGCTGGGGCAGAATTCTGTATGCTGTGGAATGCCTCATCTTTGGTGTATGAGCCCAGGTGAATGAATAACTTTACAACTACGCCTCAAGGTATCTGGTTATCTTCTAGGCAGTTGTAACAGAGGGAATAACAGATCTAGGCAGAATTTCAAGAAATCCAGTTAATAGGTAAGAATTTAGTTTAAAGGGTAGCAGATAGTGAGACTAGGAGTTAGATGTGTACTGTAGGAGTTGATATTCACAGTAACCTTAGAGAAGGCATCTGCTCTTACTAATGTAAGAGCCTGTCTTACGAGACCTGTCTGGAGAAATTTCTGTAAAAGGGTCCTATGTCCCATTATCAGCTCTGCCTCTGATTCCTTATGGGACTCTGGACTTAGTGCTATTCCTGAATTCTGAAATCACTCTTTTATGAAATGGAAAGAGCACTGCCATATCTTTTATTCCTTCTAGATAGATAAAGCCCCAAGGGCTTATCATATGCTAAGTGCTGGGGACACAACAAGAAGAAAAGAAGAAGATCCATATCTTCTAGGAGCTTATAATTCTAATAGGCAAAAACAAAACATTAAAAGCAGACCTGGAGCTGGGAGTTAGAAGTGGAGGAAGAGTGTTAAAGGGTAGGATTGGGAATTGTCCATGAAGTATCTATTTTATTCTATAATAATAGCTGATATCTATATATCACTTTAAGGTTTGCAAAGCAAACATGTATTACTCATGAGGTCTTCACAACAACCCAGTGAGAGAGGTGCTAACATGTTTTCCATTTTATAGGTGAGGAAATTTAGGTTAAATAACTTTCCCAGGGTCACAGCTAGTAAATATTGGATTCAGGTGGGATTTGAACCCAGGTCTTAAAGAGTGTAAGTCTAACAGGTATGACATATAAATGTTGTTGACTAAAGCTGCTTTCAGGAATAAGAAAACCTAATATTTTAAATATTCTTTTGCATACTTGGCATAACTTTAGGATCTCATTTATTAAATACTTTAAAAACCTGCTACTCTAGATTGAAAGACAGAATCAGTATGATTCAGAGCTCAGGCCAGAAATGGGACAATGTGGGATTTCCAGTTTTGTTTTCTGCAGGTACAAGTTTGACAGGCATGGATCAGTAAGGCAGGTTTCAAATGACCTGCTCTTTATTTTTAGGTACTACTACTAGGAGCAACCCTTCCTGGATCGCTGCCTTGTCCTGGCAGAGGGGCTTGTGCAGCTCAATGAAACTATGAGCAGGGTTACCCAAGATGGACAGGTCATAGTGGAGAGTATAGACAAAAGGTGATCTACTGGAGAAGGAAAGGACAAACTACTTCTTTGCCACAAAACTTCATAAACAGTATTAAAATGATAAAAGATATGACATTGGAAGGTGAGCCCTTCAGGTTAGAAGGTGTCCAACATATTACTAGGGAAGAACAGAGAACAATTACAAAGTAGCTGAAGAAAGAATGGTACAACTGGGCTGAAGCTGCAAGGAAGCTCAGCTGTAGATGTGTATAGTGATGAAAAGAAAGTCTGATGCTACAAAGATCAATATTGCATAGGAATCTGGAATGTAAGATCTATGAATTCAGGTAAGCTGGATGTGGTGAAACAGGAGATGGAAAGATTAAACATTGATATCTTGGGTGTCAGTGAACTTAAATGGATGGGAATAGATGAATTTAATTCAGGTGATCGTTATACATACTACTGTGGGCAAGAATCCCTTAAAAGAAATGGAGTAGCCCTCATAGTAAAACGGTGAGAAAAACAGTACTGGGGTATAATCTCAAAAGTGAAAGAATATCTATTCAAAGCCCAGGCAGACAATTCAACATCACAGTAACACAAGTTTATACTCTAATCACTGATGCTGAAGAGGCTGAAGTTGCTCAATTCTACAAAAACCTACAATATCTTCTAGAAATAACACCCCCCCAAAGATGTCACATTTATCAGAGGAGATTGTAATGCTAAATGGGAATCAAAATATAATTAGAATACTAGGCAGGTTTGGCCTTGGAGTACAAAATGAAACAGGGCAGAGACTAATAGACTTTTGTCATGATGACTTGCTGATCATAGCAAACACTCTTTTTCAACAACCTAAAAGGCAATTCTATACATGGACATCACCAGATGGTCAATATTGAAATCAAAGGTAGAGAAGTTCTTTACCTTCAGTTAAAACAAGACCTGGAGCTGTCGGTGGCTCAGATTATGAGCTTCTTATTGCAAAATTTAGACTTAAATTGAAGAAAGTAGGGAAAATCATAAGACTGCATAGGTATGACCCAAGTAACATCCCTTATGAATATGAAGTAGAGGTGATGAATAGGTTTAAAGGATTAGATCTGGTAGATAGAGTGCTTGAAGAGCTATGGACAGAGGTTCACGATATTGTACTAGGAAGCAGTAATTAAAAAAAACATTTCAAAGAAAGAAGAGCAAGAAAGCAAAATGGTTGTCTGATGAGGCTTTACAAATAGTTAGGAAAGTGAAAGGGAAAGGAGAAAGAGAAAGCTATACTCAACTGAATGCAAGATTCCAGAGAAAAGCAAGAAGAAATAAGGTTTTCTTAAATGAGCAATGCAAAGAAATAGAAGAAAACAATAGAATGGGAAAGACAATGGAGATATGAAGAGATTGTTTCATGCAAAAGTGGGCATGATAAAAAACAAAAAATAGTAGAGACTTAACAGAAGTAGAAGAGATTAAGAAGAGGTGGTAAGAATATACAGAACTATGCAAGAAAGATCTTAACATCGCTGATGACCACGATGATGTGTTTACTGATCTAGAATCATACATCTTGGAGAATTAACTCAAGTGGGCCTTAGGAAGCATTGCTAGCAATAAGGTTAGTGGAGGTGACAGAATTCCAGATGAACTATTTAAAATTCTAAAAGATGATGCTGTTAAAGTGCTGCACTCAATATGTCAGCAAATTTGGAAAACAACAGTGGCCACTGTATTGAAAATATCAGTTCACATTCAATCCTAAAGAGGGGCAAAGAATGTTCAAACTACCAAACAACTGCACTTATTTCATATACCAGCAAGGTTGTGCTTAAGATTGTGCAAGCTAGACTCCAGCAATATGCGAACCAAGAATTACCAAAAGTGCAGGCTGGTTTTCAGAGGCAGAGGAGCTAGAGACCAAAGTGTCAACATTTGCTGGATTATGGAGAAAGCAAGGAAGTTCTAAAAAAAAATCTGATCCTGTTTCATTGACTACACTAAAACTTTTGAGTGTGTGGATCACAAGAAAATGTGGTCAGTCCTCAAAGAGATGAGAGTACTAGATCATCTTATTTGTCTCCTAAGGAACCCTATATGCAGGTCAAGAAGCAGCAGTTAGAACTGAACGTGGACCAACTTATTGGTTTGAGATTGGAAAAGGAGTATGACAAGGTTATATATTGTCACCTCGTTTATTTAGCTGATATGCAGAGTACATCATGCAGAATGTCAGGCTGGATGAATCAAAAGCCACAATTAAGGTTGCTGGGAGAAATATCAACAATCTTAGATATGCAGATGATAGCACTCTGATGAAAGAAAGTGAAGAAGAATTAAGAAACCTCTTGATGACGGTGAAAGAAGACAGTATAAAAGCTGGCTTGAAACTTAATATATATATATGTATATGTATATATATATAGTGTGCATGTATGTATATATATGTATATATGTGTGTGTGTATATATATATGTATATGTATATATACATACATATATACATATATATGTGTGTGTGTGTGTATATATATATGTATATGAATGATCACGGCAACTGGTCTATCACTTCCTAACAAATAGAGAGAGAAGAAATGGAAGCAGTATCAGATTTTATATTCTTGGGCGCAAAAATCATTGAAGATGGTTACTATAGTCATGAAACTAAAGACACTTGTTCCTTGGAAGGAAAGCTATGGTGAATCTGGACAGCATACTAAAAAGCAGAGACATCACCTTGCCAACAAAGGTCTGTATAGTCAAATCTATGGTCTTTCCATTAGTAATATATAGTTGTGAGTATTGGACTATAAGGAAAGCTGAGTGCCACAGAATAGATGCTTTCAAATTGTCATGACGGAGAAAACTTTTTTTTTACTAATATTAAGCATTGTTACTATTGCTTTTTTTCTTTTTCTACTTAATAGTATTTTATTTTTTCCAATTACATGTAAAGATAGTTCTCAACATTCACTTTTATAAGATTTTGAGTTCCAATTTTTTTCTCCCTCCCTCTCTCCCTTCTCTCCCCCCTTTCCAAGATGGCAAGCAATCTGATATAAGCTATCCATACAATCATATTGAACATATTTCACATTACTCATGTTGTGAAAGAAGAATAAGAACAAAAGGGAAAACACATGAGAAAGAAAAAACAAAAAAAATGAATATAGTATGCCTTGATCTGCATTCAGACTACATAGTTCTTTCTCTGGATGTGGATAGCATTTTCCATCATGAATCTTTTGGAATTGTCTTGGATTGTTATATTACAGAAAAGAGCTAAGTCTATCATAGTTAATCATAGCACAATGTTGCTGTTGCTGTGTACAATGTTTGGAGAAAACTTTTGAGAGTCTTTTGGACATTAAAGAGATCAAATCAGCCAATAGTTAAAGAAATTATTCACACTATTCATCAGAAGGACAAATGCTGAAGCTGAGGCTTAAATACCTTGGCCATATAATAAGAAGACAGAACTCACTGGAAAAGACCCTGATGCTGGGAAAGATTGAAGACAAAAGGAGAAGGGGACAGCAGAAGACAAGATGGATAGATAGCATCATGGAAGCAATGAACATGAGCTTGACAGTCTGTGGGAGATATTGGAGGATAGAAGGGTCTGGCTTACTATTGTCCATGGGGTCATGAAAAGTCAGCCACGACTGAACAACAACGACAATGACTAGGAGTAAATACAAATTCCTCCACTTGGCATTCAAAACTCTTTACAATCTGGTTCAAATCTAACCTTTCAGGCTTATTATACAGTATGCCCCTTGATGCACTTTGTAATTCAGTCAAACTGTTCTTCCTCCTATTCTTCACGCATGACAGTCCATCTCTCATCTCTGAACCTCTGTGTAGGCTTTCTCTCAGGCCTGGAATATATTCTTTGATCACCTCCACTTTTTAGAATCAACTTCCTTCAAAGTTCAATTCAAACACTATCTCCTACATTAATCAATTGATTTATCAATAAACGTTAAACACCCACTGCGTGCCAGGCATTTTGCTAGGCACCAGAGATGCAAAACCAAAAATGAAACAGTCCCTCCCCTCAAAGAGTTAACATTCTATAGGTGGAGAAATCAGTCAGGAAACAAGCATTATTAAGCACTGAGTGCGTTCCAGGCACTATGCCAAATGTTGGAGAGACACATAAAAGCAGAATCACCATTCTTGTTATCAAGGAGCTCACATTCTAATAGGGGAGACAACGTGTTAATAACTAGGCATGTAAAAATATATATACAAAATATATGTAAAAACACCAAGTAATTTTTTTCAAGACTAAATGGTATCATTGTAGACAGAGCTCTCCAGTTGCTAGTGCCCTTCCTTCACTCTGGAAATTACATTGTATTTATTTTGCATACATTTCTTATGAGAGGCAGTCTTGCTTAGTACATAGAGAGCCAGCCTCAGAGCAAGGAAGACTGGGTTTATATTCAGCCTCTGCACAAATTTTGGCTACGTGACCCCTAGACCTTACTCTGTCAGTGTCCTGGGCAATAATGTAGCACTTCAAGTTGCTAAAGAGTTGTTGATCTATATTGGGAGAAGAGGTTTTTCACTGCAAGTTTTCTACACCAACGAAATCATAGATCTGGACCAAACCCCCCCTCCCCGCCCCACACACCAGGCCCCAAACAAATCAAAACCATGAATATATACTTATGCAGAATCTATCCATGTTGTTTCCTCTAACAGAATATAAGCTCCTTGAGGTTAAGGTTCATTTCAATTTTGTCTTGGTATCTCCAGCACCTAGTACAATGCCTGGCAAATAGTAGGTATCTAAAAATTTCTTATTGATTGATTCTTTCGCTTTTCACAACTCAATTTATAACATCATCAGAGTGAGAAAGCAGAAAACCAAATAACATGTTGGTGGGTAAGGATCATTATCACCATATGACCTATGCAACACTAGCAAAAAGTATATATGCTGTTAGATTCTGGATGAGAACATTGCATTAAAAAAAAACAACAAAAATTTCTCCTTCTTAATTCTAACAAATTTTATTACTAATCAACTCAAGATCCTGAAATTCAATTCAACTCAATCACTTTTTAAATATTTATGTGTAAAGCGCTATGCTAATGGACTGAAGATATACCAGCAAAAGTAAAACAAATTTTCTATTAAATGGTACTATTATTAGGTAATATTATTTATAGACAAACACAAGTAAGTGAATTTATTTTCTATAAAAGTATTCACCCACCTCCATCAGTAATATTGTAACACCCTGGACCAATAATTATGCCTGTCATTAGAAAACTCACACTTCTTAGGTGTTACTCTAACTAAAATGATAAAAGAAAAAGAAAAAAAATCCCATTCTTGGTTCTCTAGTATTCAATACTAAACAAATCAATTTCACCATTTAGCAATTTTTGAAAATATCTAGATTCTAAAAGTTATCCTTTCTTTTATGTGTGGTGACATTAGGGAAACTATTTAAGGATATTGCCTGCAGCCATAAGATCTATTCATCTTGTACTTCATCTTTAAGTATACTTAATTATTTTTCCCTTTTTAATTACTTCCAGAGAGCAGAAATAATATGTGCTGATTTTGTTGATGAAGGCCCTTTAGATTGAGGAAAAAGCAAAAGAGACAATCTCCATAATCATCATAGGAATAATGTTTTACTCAGAACAGAAGAAATTTCCATTTTAGGACTCCTACCACAGCTCAATAAAAAAGGACAGTATGGATTCTTGAGTTTGTTTGTATGTCCATAATTTCTCCAGACCTACCCTTCTACCTGGAAAATGATTGTAGTAATGTTCTTACCTTGACATAGTGAGGCACTTTTGTGTCTTCTTCATGTTCATCCTTGATGTTTTCCTTAATTTGGTAAATATTTGCATTTTGTCTCTCGACCCTAAATTGGAGCAGAATTTGCCTCCACATAGATGGTTTGGGGAATTATTTCTGGAGCCACACTTGTTTGTCTTGGTAAAACTTGAATAGTCTTTATACTAAAGAAACAAAATGAATCCTATAGTTCGGGTTCAATGATCCTAGTAAAGAATCAGCTGTATTTCTCCATCTTTGAAAAGTCCTGGTAAGTCTTGCCAGTAACTCAACAGAGAGTTTACAGTAGTCAAGGCAGAAAAGATTATCTGTACTTTGTGAACCAGTACCTTATCCACAAAGTATGCTATTCCGGCTTAGAGTTGAGACCTATTATTTGTTGTGTCTTTGTATCCGAAGACTGTATTCTAAAAGCAAAAGTGCGTGCCAGATTCAACTTCATGGTGAGAAATCTTACAAGTTGTATAAGTCATCTTAGCGAGACTTGCACCACAGTCTACTATTTTAAAGTTATTAATTTTCTTTTGTAGCTTCTTGAAGAAAGAATTAGACATGATCGGGGAGGGGGGTGTCTGGGATGTGACACAATGCTGTTTTAGTGATGTGTGCAAAACGGCCAAGTTTAGCTTAAGTCAATAGTATTTGTCAATCACCTACTGCCCAATCGACAGAACAGATGGTCTATTGTTAATCCTTCTAGTCTTCTTGAAAAGACCATTTTAGTAACAGCTATGTTTGCAGATAGAGATTTATAATAAACTTAAAGCTGAAACTTAAGCTCAACTATTAATAGGCTGCTATACTTAGATCATCAAAGTGTTACTAGAGGTTACTTTCTTGGGAGGAAAGGGATGAGGAAGGCAAGCATTTGTATAACCCCATGTGCTAAATGCTTTACAAAGATTATCTCATTTGATTCTGGCTTGAGATCACTATTCAATGAGTGAGTATGTTAAGAATGGCCATTCCAATGCCACAATTAAGTGAAAATGCTTCAAAAACTATAAAGTGTGATGAAGTATAAGATATTAATAATAATAGTCAGAGAGAGAAATTTGAAAAATATTTCTGACAAGCAAAGTTGCATCTATTCTCAAGGACCCTTTATGATGGTATCAAACTCAAATGGAAATAAGGAGCCACTAAACCATACATAAGGATAACTGTGAGCTGCATATTGACTTAGAAAACCACACATGTTTATATGTTTCTTTTTAAAAAATAATATATCAACACATTTAAATCAGATAGGATTTTAATCTGGTTTGGGCTGCATTTGGGAGTGTTGTGGGCTGCAAGCCACTCTTGGACCACAGATGTTTGTGACTTCTCTACTCTACAGTGTTTGAAAAGGGATGGTAGAATCATGCAGTGGAAAAAGAGTGAAGAATTGGGAGTCAGAGAACATAGGTTCAGATGTTTCCTCTGCTACTTTATATCTGAATGACCTTAGGCAAATTGCTTAGCCCTTCTGTAAAATGAGAGGATTGGAGCCACATCACCTCTAAAATCCTTTCCTGCTGTGTACCTATAATCCTTTTCTAGGAAAGCAATATATCCAACTAGAAAGCATACTAGACCTATAGTCAGGAGAACTGTGATCAAATTCTGTCTCAGTTACTGACTGTGTGTACATGAAACTGATTTTAACCTTAGAGACTTAGTACTCTCATCTGAATATAACACCAATTTAAACAGACTTGTTTTTTTCCTTAGTATTTCTTTGTGTCTGACCATTGTAAAGGCAGAGGAAATATAGGGTGCTGGGAGTGAATTGTCCAAAATTGTTAATACAAAAATTTCCTAAAAGGCTTGTGTTGAATTGGGCATTTAAAATGAAGACAGTAGACTGCTTTATTACAGATACATTAGAAGACCAAGAGAATGACACGAGAGAGAAGCAGCATTGACAGGCGTTTGCAATAGGTGAGGTGGGGATTACTCTGCTTGTTGAATTGGAAGGAAATCTTTCCTTCCTTCCAGTTTCTGCTCTGTCTCCCTTCATGCTCACTACTTACTGGTCAGAACTGTCAGAGCCCTGCCAAAAGAAGGCAGAAACATTATAACAGGGTGAAGAACAGAGCTTCTTAGGGGTACATCTAGATCATTGCAACTCTGGGAGAAGGCCAGTGTAGCTTCTGATCTTAAATAGTTTGGGAAATGGAAGTGGCTATTCCTCTGTGTTCTCTCACTGACTTTGACTTTGAAAGTGGAATGCAGGAAAGTGCTCTTTTAAACCATCACTCTGTCAACCTGGGGATACCCAGTTGAAAACAAGGAAGAGTGAAGTAGAAGTTTTTCAGGTTTTTACTGGAGTGACAAAGTGGCAATGAGTTTTACAACTATTATACTTTTAATTCTGATTTTCTTCAGTAAATGTATTCTAATCCACAAATCCAGTGTGTTTTCCTTTGGATCATATAAAGTTAAGAGGGGGATAAGGATATTAATAGAAAACGTAGGTACAGTCACCTTGGATAAATTTATGAAATATTATACACTAACGAATTTTTACATTGTAAACTTTAGATTGAACCCAAAGGAACTCAGGCATGCAGCAAGTTTGTCAATGCTTCCTAGAGCATGCACAGTGATCCAGGCAAGCAGTCTACAATCACACATACATAAGAGGACTGAGGCTGGTAGTTTGAGCTTGGAGTGCCATCTTGTGACTTATGCTGATATTGGACACTGATAACTGTGAAAGACTATAGTCTGGGAAGCAGATGGGCATGTATGCTCAGCCACCCGTCTCTCCTGATGTGCCCCATCAATATAGAGGAAAACTACCAGTACCACACACTCCTTTATATACAAAATGAAAATAATACTTATACTATTGTTATAAGGAAAGCATATTAATTAATATTGTTCATCATTTTGCATGGGGGCATGAAATTTACATTTGTGGTTTACTTGGATCAATACCATGAAGTTGTGGAATGAGCAATAGCCTGGGCTTGAGATGTGGATTCCAGTTTTACCTCTTTACTTATTTGAAGGATCTGGGATTTCATTGGTGTGAATATTCCCTCCACCACTACAATAAGTTATATGTTAGTAGTCTTCATGAGCTGCTGTGGTGGAAAAAAATTCATCACCTGGTGGTGAGCTTCTCCAGATTTAGCAAGGATTATCCTCAGATAATAATCTATTGCTGGGCCCACATCAGCTTTATCCCTTTAAAATGAAAAAGGAATAGGAATTGAAATTTGGCCCTTATTTATTCTTCTGAGAATCAAAGAACTTGAAGAATTGTTATAGAACAGAGTGTTGTGAAACTCAAATGAGATAACAGATTTAAGTGATATATAAATGCCAGTTATTATTAATTATTATTGCTATTGGTTAGCCTATAGTTACCAGGTCTCCAGTATGGAGATGACTTAATTCCCTGAGTCTTACATTGCACTTCTACTGAGCTCAAGCAATGTTTACAGAGCAATATGCGGGTGTGTTAGAAAATGTTTAACAACTTGGCTCTCTTCCCCCAAACATATATGCGATGTATTTTTAAGTTTAATCTGCATTAGTTAACACTAGGAACAATCAACAAAAATATAAACCCAGACCTGATTTGTAGTGATTGCTAATTTTTTGAGGTGTAAGTGCTCACTGGAAATTTAACGATCACTTGGTAACAGACCTTAAAAATATTTGATTCCAGCATATCTTATATATGGGTAAACCAATGTCCAGTGATGATTAAATTACCTGACTTGCCATGTTCATGCAGTACAATGAATTTATTTAATCTTTTGGAATAATAGGTTTTGAATTTAATTAATCTTCTGGGTATATTTCCAGCAGTTTTGAGATCTCTGACTCCGAGAGAATCAACATAGACAACAATAAACATAATAAAATGATAGTCTAAAACAGAGGTTCCCAAACTTATTTGGCCTACTGCCCCCTTAAAAAATTACTCAGTGACCCCTTGGAAATCTACTTTCATTAACCTTTCAACGGTTTTTAAAAAAAAATTGCTTCACTAGAGATCACTATTTTTAGAAAGAAAAAGTCTGTCCATGCAACTGGAAATAGATGTTACATAGAGCAACCTTAGACTAATGTCAAAATCTTCAGATGAAAGTAAACCCAATATCACAACTTGGATGTTGTAACTTGCAGTAGACAAGAAGTGAAAAGGGCCAGGGGTTAATTGGTCAGAACTTTTAACATAAAAGGAGTTGCTGGGTCATTTATACTGTTTCCAGTGATATCTTCCTTCCAATAATTTACTTTAGTAGTATGAATAAAATTGCTTTATGCTAGCTTGTACATTAAAGCCACAAAAGTGATGCACATAGAAGAAAATAGTTATATGAATAGACACACTGGAAAAATCTGTGTTTATTGGGATGGCTGGTGTGGCCTTTCCCTCCCCCCCCCCCATTAGTCAGCACCTTATTTTGATTGCTGTGACCTGTGTCATGCTCCTAAGTGCTAAAGAACTATGAATTTATACCTTTAAAAGTGAGGCTAAGTGATGGATCAAGGCAGGCTGATTATAATTGTTATTGTTATTATTATGATGATTATAGTAACATGGTTATTATCATGATTATGTCAATTATTATATGATTATTATGGTTATTACTATTGTTATTATTGTGCCTTATTGCCTATTGAAACTTCAATTGTATCTCTTATTTTGAGAGATTCCTTTCTAAAGTTGTGTATTGATTATGGCGTACTACTATAATCCTTTTTGCTTGCATGTTAAGAATTAATTGTTTTTTTTTTCAAAGCATAACCTCCTATGGCCTCATAAATTTGCTTGTCAAAAGTTCAGCCATTTTTATTTTCTTCCCTTCTAATTTCTGCAGAAGGCATTGCCCTCTCATTATACTGGTAGCTTTTGTCTAGGACTAGGTCATTCTAAAGATACAAGATATTTGTTACTATCCAAGTTGAGAAGATTGCCCATCCTGAGATAAACATCAACTCCCAATGTCACTGATTATATATAGTTTAGGGTAATTATGAAAACTAAACCATTACAAATTTTACCCCAGCCTAAGATACCCATGTTGAAGTCTGATCCAGGACTTGAATAAATGTCAAGTCTGAGTTTTATCAAAGACTAATCGTGAATACAGAAAAGATGGCTTAGAAGCTCAACAAGAGGGGCAGCTAGGTGGCGCAGTGGATAGAGCACTGGCCCTGAAGTCAGAAGTACCTGAGTTCAAATCTGACCTCAGACCAAACACTTGACACGTATTAGCTGTGTGACCCTGGGCAAGTCACTTAACCCCAACTGCCTAAAAAAAAAAAGCTCAACAAGAGGTATTCAGGACAATTAGCAGTGCTAGATCTTCAAGAAGACCTAAGAATGGGGAGCCTTTACTGATAGGGACTTTTGTCAGAAGTAGTGCTTTTTCTCCACTACTGACTCTCTGGACTTTTCTACCTTCCCTCCAATAGTTTCTTATCCTGAAGATGGCTCCAACTCTGCTGCCCCTCCTCTAACAGGTGAGTTGATACCCATCACCATAATTTCATTAAAAGCCTATGTTTGCTTCTCCTTGACTGTCCAGATAGGTGGAGAATCTTCTGCTTCGTTCTCCTGCTTTGTAGCTTCCTAGTATGTGTTGTCTTCCCTCAATAGAATGTAATCTCCTTGAGGGTAGGCACTGTCCTTTTTCTCCCCTTGTATTTATATCCCCAGTGTTTAGACAGATTCCTCTATATAGTAAGTGATTAATAAATGCTCCATGTATTTTTGTTGCTTTTGTTCAGTCATGTCCAACTCTTCGGGACCTTGTAGAGCATACTGTCCATGGGTTTTTCTTGGGAAAGATACTAAAGTGGTTTGCCATTTCCTTTTCCAGTGAATTAAGGCAAACAGAGGTTAAATGGCTTGCCCACGGTCACATAGCTAGTAAGTATGTGAGGCCAGATTCAAACCAAGTCTTCCTAACTGCAGGTGGGGCATTCTATACAATGTGTCATTTAATTGCACTTATTCTGGAAGGCAACATAGAATCAGGGATTGAGTCTATTTGCTTCTGATGAAACTAAATAAATGACCTTGTCCTGTTTGTAATTTATTTATTCATTTATGCAAGTATGCATGCACAAATATTTGTTAAGACCTATGAGGCACACAACATTATGTCTGGCACTATGGGAGGTCAAAGAAGTATAATACATGGTCTCCGGCCTCAATGAATTTACAATCTAGTTGGCAACATAATCAATAATCTTTGTGTGTCTATAAAAACCCAAGTGATGATACAAGGCAATGTTACAAAGGATGTCATGAGGTATTATGTGCAAAGTGAGTTATACAGTGAAAAGAAGGTTTCATGGAAGATGTTAAAATTCATTGAAGTAGTTTTGAGACTTAAAGATTTAAAAAAGTCAGATGGATTAGTAACTCTTTAAAACACTAGGCCGATTATAAAACATTTTATTTTTTAAAACTTTTTAAAATTAGATCTGAATTTCATTGGCATAGGGAACTGTAACTCTTTGTACCAAGATAGTTTCCCATGTGCTCTGCAACTTACATCCTTATCATGAGGTCTTGGGCACTGAAAGGTTTAGAGACTTATCCAGGGGCACATGGCTCTCAGAGGCAGAACTAGAATGTCTATATTCCTGACTTTGATCCAGCTCTTGGATATACTATGACATGCTGTCTCTCATCATCTCATGTTTTAATGCACATAAGGGAAGTCTTAAGGAGACCCTAGAGGCCATTGCCAAAGGGCATGATACAACTAAGGTATCAGAGTCTCTACTGCCACTTCAGCATCAGAGCCAGGGAAGGAATACTACCAAGCAACTTCAAACAAGGAGCCTCCAGTGATTCAGTGAGGGCTCCTCAGGACTGTTGTATAGGGGGATGTGGACTCTTGTTTAGGCTCTTCTGATTGGCTTCCCACCTCTGATGTCACAGGCAGAGCTCCTTTGGAGATTGGTTAACAAGACCCTGGCTTATAAACACTGCTTGTAGAATATTTGAGATATAGACAGTGTGGGATTTAAGTCTAGATGGCAAAGGCAGCCTCCTACAAATGAGCCTTATGGATCGCAGAGAGCTCACCCAAAGTTGAATGGTTTTCTGGATTCCTAGAAAGGATGAAGAATTTGAATTGAGACTTGAAGGATAGGCAGAATTTGGATAGACAAAAAGAATGTGAGAAAGTGTTTTAGGCAGGGGTGATAACGTTACCAAAGTCAGAGAGATGGAAAGAATGCGGTGGGTTCAAGGAGTGGTGAGTACTCAGACCCATTTAAGTAGAATATTCATGTAAGAGAATAGTTAGAGATGACATTGGAAAGTTTGGTTGGGGACAGATTATGGAGCCCTTTAAATACCAGGCTAAGTTTTTCTAGTAGCAATGTATGGCCATGAGAATCGGACTATAAGGAAAGCTGAGAGCTCCTGGAATTAATGCTTTTGAATTATAGTGCTGGAGAAGACTTCTGAGAGTCTGTTGGACAGCAATGAGATAAAATCAGTCAATACTTGAAGTAATTCAGGCTATTCACTAGAAGGTCAAATACTGAAGCTTAATTGGCCACACAAAGAGAAGACAGGACTCACTGGAAAAGACCCTGATGCTAGGAAAGATTAAAGGCAAAGGAAAAGGGGACAGCAGAGGATGAGATGAATAGATAGTGTCATGGAAACAACAAACATGAACTTGGACAGACTTTGAGAGATAGTAGAGAACAAAGGTCTTGGTGTGCTACGGTCCACGGGGTCATGAAGAGTTGGACATGACTTAATGATTGAACAACCACAACAAGGATTTCAGATTTTATTCTGTTGATAAGAATAATTCTAGGCTTTTGAGTAGGCAGGTAAGGCCATGAAAAGTATATGTTTCTTAGGAAGATTAATCCTAAATTGTGTAAAATAATAAGATAAGATGCAAGAGGATAAAGTACATAGGATGTATTATATTAGAAGCAGGGATACAAGTCAGAAGACAACTGCAGTAATCTAGCAATCATTCTATATCTTTTTGTTATCAGATTGTAGGACCTTCAGTACAGATTGCACTGAGCACAACATATTTGTTGATTTAAAAAATGGGACTTTTTTGGGGGGACAGGTAGTTTTTGAACCAACAATTTCACTGGTATAGGGAGCTCCTGGTGAGGGAACTTACCTCACCAGTACAGATCAATAACAGTTCAGTGACATGGGCTTAGAGAGTTGCTTGGGGTCACTCAGAGGTTAGATCATAGTATCAAAGATGTAGAAGTAGAGGGGACCTCAGAGACCATCTAGTCCAACCTCAGTTTACAGGTGAGGCAACTGAGGCTGGGAAGGTGTCACAAGCAGTGCCAGATGCAGGATTTGAATCCAGGCCTTCTGAATGCAGTGCAAGTGCTCTTTCGACTTTACGACATGACTTGGGTCATATTAGCCAGTGTATTTCACAGGCAGGACTTCTTGATTTTGAGGGCCAGCCCTCATTGATTCTTACTGCCTCCCAATATTTGACAAGTATCTATTAGATACTATTAGTAAATATTAGGAGGGATTCAGAGTAATATAATACATGGTCCTTTCCCTTAAAAAATTATAATCTAGTTGGGGGCCTGGCAATCAATATTTATCATGTATCTACAAGGCCAAATAATAAATACAAGTCAATAATAAAGTATTATATCATTAAATGAAAAATGAAAGGTATAGGCAGTGAAAGTCCTTGAGATTTAGAGAAAAATGGATTGGAGTTATCAAAAATAGAGAATTTTCTAGTCTATTGCAATTATTTTGAAACTTAAAGGAAGTTGCAAAAGAACTACACAAATCTTAATGCTTAAAGCACTAAGGTCCTATTATTTCATGTTTGTTCATACAGGGTATCCCCCAACACAGTTTTAAGTCTTGAGCCTTTTGGGATACCTCATATAAGAGAATGGGCAGCTAGGTGGCACAATAGAAGGAGTGCCGGTCCTGGAGTCAAGAAGACTCATCTTTTTGAGTTCAAATCTGGCCTCATACACTTACTAGCTGTGTGATCCTGGGTAAGTCACTTAACCTTGTTTGCTTCAGTTTCTTTATCTGTAAAATGAGTTGGAGAAGGAAAAGGCAAGCCACTCCAGTTTCTTTGCCAAGAAAAGTACAAATGGGGTCACAAAGAGTCAACCATGACTGAAAATGACTGAACAATGTCAACTGGACTGAACCAGCCTCTACCCTGTGGATGGCTGGAGTGGAACAGAGCAGGCTAGAGACAGGAGAGTCAGGAATCAAACAGAAGTTTAATTTCAAAGCAAGGGAAACAGCTTGCAAGCAAGGAGGGATCTATACACACATGCTGGGGTCCTGCCTCTAGGGCTACACAGTGAGCTGTAGCCCTGACAATGAGGGGTAACAGCAACAATGAGACAAGTTTGATTCATAGCAGGACTTCATGATTGGAACATAGGTACTACAGGTGCTTGTCCAAGCTCAGAGAATACCTGGTGCTGGTAAAAGCAATACAATAATTATATGAAACAATTCTGGGATTTTGCTGTGGCTGAGATCATCCAGAGGGTGAGCGCAGAGGATTGTTGTTATGTCAAGCTTGCTTGCTGGGCCTTAGCTCTGAAAAACAGGGTGTCACCTAATAGTATCTTGACAACAACAAAATATAAGAAAATGCCTAAGATAAACAGAATTGATTATTCTTTTATGGCCTGTTTTAAGAAAGTATCTGTGAGTCTTATGTAACTTTTGAGATTCTTATAACATTAAGTAACTGGCTATATTTTGGAAGGTTTCCTGACTTTTCTTGGTTCATGTGCCCCTACACAGGGGAGATGAGACAACCTATGCATATAACGGGATCAGCTATCCCCTTTGCAAAACACATATCTCACAATAAATAGTATAGGTAGGAAGAAGTAGGATTTATTGAAAGAATAAAGGAAATAAATAGAACTCTTGGAAAGAAAACAAATCCTCCCAACATCTTCCTGAAGTGAAGGATCTCCCTGTTTTTTGAGTAAGAAAAGCAATTACCACCACCACCCCTCCCCACCCACCTCATCAAGTCATTGACTTAAAACTCCTTTGGTCACTGGAGTGGGCTTTGCTACCAAGGGAAAACTTTAAGAGTTCTTTTGCCTGGCAGGAAATAATATTCTTGCAGGGTTATCATGGCTCTACTGATGTCATACCAGAAGGCAAACTTCTTTTTACTGAGGCTAGTCCTTTCTGTCATTGTCCTGATTACCTTCTGGACATTAAATTTGGTCAGGAACAGGTTTCCTGTTGTATTCCAGTTTTGTGGGGTTTTGTGGGGTTTCCAGGTTAGAAATAGTGACCCCAAATCTTTCCCTCTAATACCTCAGAGGATTGTTTTCTAAGTTCCCTTAGAGCTCTTTTTTTTCCTTCTTGTTGTTTAGTAGCATCAGTCACGTCTGACTCTTATTTAGGGACTGGTAAAACATCTCCATTGGCTCTTGAATACTTGGGTGCTTAAGACAACTAAGGTGTTTAATACGCTCACCTAGTTATTCTTACTCCTTAAGGTAAGGCTGATTTTGTCTTGCTACGTCTTGCTACAATTAAACGAACACCTTAGCACCAGTTACCACTTTTTTAGTTTCGAAGGTATTTCTTTCCCCGGATAAAAACATAGGTATATCATTTTTTGCCTCATTTAAAAAAAATTTTGCTCATCTATCAGAGAATCAAGTGGTAAGGCAAATATAAAGAGATATTTGAAAATCATTGGGCAAAGACAGACCAGGTGAATAATAATAATCTAATTAAATAATTGGCTTTCTATTTTTCCCAGGGCTTATGTTTGCATTAGTTTATTGGGAATGTTGTAATTACCAGTTAAAGGCAACTGAGTAGATAGGGTAGCTCTATCTTAGCAAAATGCAAGGCTTATCATAAATTAAGCTTAGCTCAGAAATCCCCAGTGAGGGAGCCTCCAGCACAGTCAACAGATGTAAAAAATAGGCAGTTAGCCAAAGAAATTACCCAAGAGGGTTAGCAAGAAAAAAAAACAAACCAAAAACCCAGCCTCAGGACTAAGGATCTATCTTCTAGCAAGGGAGCTTGAGGGAAAGGAGCTCGAGGGAAATTTTGAGTGACCTGTTTGTAATGTTTGTATTTCTAGCATTATCAAGTAACACACATACACACATTGTACACAGAGAATCTGTTGGTTTCTGTCCTAGAGGAGGAGGGAAAGGGCTGGAAGGACACATTTCTGCTCTCTACACAAAATGAAGTGTTCAGTGGAGTTAGCATAGGTGCTTTAGTACAGTGGTGTCAAACTCAAATAGAAATGGATCCCTGTGGGCTTCATATTTATTTAGAAACCCACAAATTAACATTATCTGTGTTGTGTTATATTTCTATTAAATATTTACCAATTATATTTTAGCCTGCGTTAGACTGTACTGGGGAGTTTGGCAGTCTCTTGCCTGATTTGAGTTTAATACTTCTGCATAGTGAATATAAACAGGCTTTTACTCTACATTGGCCAATATGTGAGCAAGATCCACGACTGCCCATATGATCTGTGCCTTCGAATTTTGGAATGTGGTGACAATGTGGAGACTCACAACCTGTACAACATTCAACTCAGATACTGGTTGAAGGAGGCCTACTGCTTAGATATGGCTTCAGCCCAGTAACATTTGGAAAAGAGCAAGCAATATTGTGATGGTTCATTTGCTACAAAGAACTTTAATCAGGGAGTCCTGTTCTGAGACCTTGGTGTCCAGAGAAAACACAAGACAGTAGACTTGTGGAGAGCTACTACATAACAACTGCTTGGAATATTGGATACTCTGCCAGTCTACTAAATAGTTCTAGAGAATGGTTGGGGCCCTGCAGAGATGGTATATATTTGCTGCCTAGAGTATAGCTAATTGGATTCCCTGGCAGTATTTAGATGGATTGTTCATTGGTTAAATAGGAGGACAAGAGAGCTGAAGAACTGAGGAAATGAGTTCTGAGAACATGTCCATAAATTACAGATGGACAATTACTTCTAGGCAATGGCCAATATGGAGTGGATTGGGATCAGTATGTAAGTGAACAAGAAACTGCATGTGGATATCCCATTAAGGATCAGGAAGCCTTCCAAAATTATTGCAGCCTGAAGAGAACTTGTGTTTGAAGAGGAGAAAAGGCTAAATCCGTAGGCTTCCTCGTTTCTGTCTTACTCCAGTTTTTGAGTCACTAAAGGACCTGAAGCTACCTAGAGAGTTCAACTCAGCGACAAGAGAAAGTAACATTTCAGTATGGTACCCTGGTGATCCACAGACCTAGGACTGAGACTGTAGGCCAGTGGTTTTGAGGTCACTGAAGGTACAGAAAGTGACACTGGGCATTCCCCAATTGATAAATGATCAAAAGATATGATCAGTTTCCAGATGAAGTAATCAAAGCTATGTATAACCATTTGAAAAAATACTCTAACTCACTATTAATTAGAGAAATGCAGGTTAAAACAATTCTGAGGCACTACCTCATATCTATTAGATTGACTAATAGGACAGCAAAGGTAAATGACAAATGTTGGAAGGGATGTGGAAAAATGAGACATTAATGCATTGTTGGTGGAGTTGCGAACTGATTCAACTATTCTGTAAAACAATTTGAAACTATGCCCAAAGGGCTATAAAACTATGCATATCCTTTGAGCTAGCAATACCACTACTAGGTCTGTATCCCACAAGAGATAAAAAAAAAAGAAAGAAAAGGACCCATATGTACAAAAATATTTACAGCAACTATTTTTTGGGGGCAAAGAATTAGAATTTGAGGGGATGCACATCAATTGAGGAATGGCTGACCAAATTGTAGTATGTGATTATGATGGAATACTACTGTACTATAGGAAATGATGAGCAGGATGCTCTCAGAGAAACCTGGAAAGGTTTACACGAGTTGATGCAAAGTGAAACGTATTGCGTACAAAGTAACAGCAATATTGTAGGATGGTCAGCTATGAATGACTTAGCTATTTTCAGCTATACAATGATCCAAGACAGATCTGAAGGATTTATGATGAAAAAATGCTATCCATCCCCAGAGAGAGAACTAATGATGTCTGAAAACAAATTGAAGCATACTTTTTTAAACTTTATTTTTCTTGAGTTTTTTTTGTCCATGTTTTTTTCACAACATGACTATTATGGAAGTGTTTTGCATGACTACACATGTATAACTTATATAGAATTGTTTGCTTTCTTAATGAGGGGGGGTTGGGGAGGAAGGAAGGGAAAAAATTTGGGACTCGAAGTTTTATTTTTTTTTGGAACTCAAAGTTTTAAAAATGAATGTCAAAAATTGTTTTTACATGTAACTGGGGAAAAATAAAATACTAAAAAAAAAAAGAGTGACATCAGGATATCAAAATAGCAGGATCATCTGGCCAATAACCAGCCTAATGATACTCCAAGAGTAATGAATGGAATTACATGTCACTAAATGGGGCCCACTAGTGGAATGCATATAATATGTACTTTGTAAGTAATTTCAATATGTGATACTACATATTTCATTTGATCTATCTACTTGGTCTAAGCATAAGTTGGCTTCTTTCCTAGAGGAGGAAGTGAAAAGAATACATCTCTACTCTTCAAGTAATTGGGGAGAATGAAGTGTTTCTTGAAAAAATGGAAAAGATGTTTTAACAAAAAAAAAAGGAAAAAAGTATGTGAATAGGCAAAAAGGAATTCTAAATTGCAGCAGGATTTTGGAAGGGCAAAGGTTGTAATACTGAGAAGGAAGGAAGTGAAGAAAGGCCATTGAACATTTGGAGCTAAGTGATATGAAGCTCTTTCTGTTGAAGGGAGAGAGAGGTCATTTTAAAAGAAAGTAAGTTTTTTTACTATAACTATTGATCCATGTGAGCTACAAGGTGAGAGGTCATCTAGTGAATGTCAGAGAAAGAAAAGGCAAGTGGTGGTGATTGGTGACTCCTTGTTGAGCAATACTAAGAAAGCCCCTTTGTAGGGGACATGTATATGGAATATGATGGAGAGAGAGCCCCTTGAGACTTAGAAAAAAGTGATAATAATATCTATTCCTGGATATTAATGTAGGGACAGGTGATACAGCTAGAAGGGATCTGGAAAGCACTGGTAAGAATTATGCAGTCCTGAGTGGGGAAAAAGAATTTAATTTGAAGAACTTTATTGGGATCATATTTGCCTAGAATTTTGCAAATCAGATTCAGAGTGTAGTACAAGGGCATCTAGATGAAGAATAACAACAGCATTTAGAGATAGTTTTACTATTACTACTCACAAGGGGAGGAAGAGAACAACTGTTAGGAACAGTTTCAGAGAGCAGCACAGAGTAGAGAGAATGGTGTAATATAGATTTAGACATGATTTAGACATGAAAGAACCTGCATGATACCAGTGGGAGACTACCCTTTTAACTAAAGGACCAGTAAAATGAAGGTATTTTCTAAATTACTGAATAAAGATTGAGGAATTGGGATGATGTCAATCCAAAAAGAGGCTAGAAGGGGATTAATGCCCAGTGCTTGGGTTTATTAGCCTTGATATACCTGCATACTGGGGGACTGGGATCATACCAGTTAAACTGATTTTAAAAGATTAATTTAAATGAAAAAGCAGTGAGATGGGAAAAAAAAATCCCTGTCCACATAGAACTGCCAAGTTCCCGCATAAGCATTCATGGTTACAATGATATTAGGTATACTACGGCTTTTATTTCACCACACAGAAAATCCATAGAATGTAAAGGACTCATGGGAGCCCATAAACAACCAACACCATTTTCCTCCCTCTCCACTGAGTCCTACTTCTCTACTGTTGTTCCTCAAATCCTTTTAACAGCATCAGCCTGGGGTCTGAACACCACTTGCAAGTGAAATGAGTTTAGGGCTACAAGGGGAAATACATTGAGATTCTAGAAAATATCTTCTCCACAGAGTCTTACACAATCCCCACTCCCCACCTCCTCTCCCTGAACCTCTAAGATTCATAGAACCACTCTGTGCTTTGGATTTTCCATTGGGAAGCAAATAGTTTTGGAGCTGCAAGATAGGCAGCTTCTTCCTATCAGCCTTGTGCTATCCAAATAATTTATTAATAGGGAGGAATAAATTATGGGACTTCTGCTTCATGTCATGAATTTAATCTCTTACTGTTCCTCTAGCTATGAAAGCCATGTGGTGACACTTTTTTTTTATTCAAAAGGAACAATGCTCAGAAATTCCCCTTTTCCTTATAGAATGGTAGATCTCTAGACTCACGAATTTGAGGTTACTCTCTAGGCATCTTTTAAGGTTGGTGAAGAAATCTCCTTTGTCTGGCTAGGAGCTAGATTCTGGAATGACTCTGCCTAGGAAATCTCTAACTAGGAGGCAGGGGTTTAG
Organism: Phascolarctos cinereus; assembly: GCF_003287225.1. Lineage (NCBI taxonomy): Eukaryota > Metazoa > Chordata > Mammalia > Diprotodontia > Phascolarctidae > Phascolarctos > Phascolarctos cinereus. Next base: position 479,539,920 of record NW_027555847.1, read on the forward strand.
GGATGATGGATCAGTCAGTCCCTTGGCTCAATTTCATTGTTGGTGTTCAGTCATGTCCAACTCTTTGTGACCCCATACGGGGGTTTCTTGGCAAAGATATTTGAGTGGGTTGCCATTTCCTTCTCCAGTGGATTAAGACAGAGTAAGTGACTTGCTTAGGATCACACAACTAGTGAATGTCTGAGGTTGGATTTGAACTCAAGTCTTACTTCCTCCAGGCCCAGAGCTCTATCCACTGAACCATCTAGCTACCTCTAGGAGGCAGGCAAGGGTTTAAGGATAACTGATCAATAGGTCCTTTAGGCTCACTTTCATAAAACAGCTCAAAGGAGGGTAGCTTTGCCCAGTAGAGCCCACCTTCCCAAGAGTTAGGGCAATTCCATGCATTGGAGGCAAGCTCTAGTCACTCAAAACCTTTCCCTATGAGGCGCTATGGGGAGACTCCAAACCAACTAACTGATCTTGAGGTACCCCTGGTCATTGAAACTTAATCAGGAATTGTCTTTTGTCTTTTTTTCTGAGTCATTGACTAAAAATATTAAATGCTACAATGCCAAGTAGAGATTCCTGGAGTACTCCACTGGAAATCTCCTAAGTTGACACTGAACTAACCATTAATGACTATTCTTTGGGTCCAGTGATTCAATCAGTTTTTTTTGGGGGGGAGAGAGGCTGGGCAATGGGATTAAGTGACTTGCCCAGGGTCACACAGCTAGTAAGTACCAAGTGTCTAAGGCTGAATTTGAACTCAGGTCCTCCTGACTCCAGGGCAGGTGCTCTATCCACTGTACCATCTAGTTGCCCCTCAATCAATTGTATATCCACTTAATTGTACTATCACATAACATGTCAGAAAGTAGAATGGAGTATCTTGGGACGTAGAACAGGCCCTTAGTTTCCAGTTTTTGGCTACTGTGAAAAGAGCTGCTACAAATATTGTTGTACATATAGGACCTTTTCCTCTTTGATTTCTTTAGGGGTATAAGCCTAGTAGTTGTATTCCTGGGTCAGAGAGTGTGCACATTTTGGTAGCTTTCTGGAAATAGTTCCAAATTGTTTTCTAGAACGTCTGGACCAATTGATAGCTCCACCAACAATGCACTAGCATACCTGTTTTCCCGTAGCTCCTCCAACATGTTTCATTTTCCTCATCTTTGCCAGTCTGATAGAGGTAGAACACTAAAATTACTTGCATTTGCATTTATCTTATTACTAATTATTTAGAGCAGACATCTGTTGCATAGATTTTCCCCCTAGTTTCATTTCTCTTCCAATTTTTGCTACAATAGATTTATTTGTGCAAAAACTTAAATTTTATATAACCAAAATTGTCCATTTTATTTTGTGTGGTCTTCTCTATTCCTTGTTTAGTTATGAAGTCTTTCCCTATCATATAATTGAAAAGTAATTTCTTCCTTACTCCTCTAATTTATGATGTGACTTTTTACATCTAAATCACACATCCATTTGAAGTGACTCTGATAAAGATCTCATTTCTAAGATATATAAGGAAATGATTCACATTTATAATACCAAGAGGTATTATATGCACAGGTAGTTGTCTTTCTTTTTTAAAAATATTTTAACTTTCAGTCCAAATTTTTCTCCCTCCCTCTACCCTTGCCCACCTATTGAGAAGGCAAGAAATATTGTACCCATTATACATATGAAGTCATGCAGAACATAGTTCTGCATTAGACATGTTCCAGAAAAAAAAAGCAAGAAAGATGAATGTAGGAAGAAATATGTTTCAATCTTCAATCATAAACTATTAGTTCTTTGTCTGGAGGTGGATAGCATTTTTACATCATGAGTTCTTTGGAAATGTGGTGGATCATTGTATTGATCAGAGTTATTATTAAGTCTTTCACAGTTGATAGTCTTTACAATATTGCTGTTACTGTCTACATTGTTCTCCTAGTTCTGCTCAGTTCAGTTAGCATTGATTAATATGTCTTCCCAGATTTTTCTGAAAGCATCTCTTTTATCATTTCTTGTAACATAATAGTATTCCATCCCATTCATATACCATAATGTTTTTTCCCTCTGAAAACTGCCTGTTCATATTCTTTGATCATTTAGCAATTGGGGAATGGCTGTTATTTTTACAAATTTGCTTCAGTTCCCTATATATTTGAGAAATGAGACCTTTAATCAGAGAACTTGATGTAAATTCCCCTCCCCCACCCATTTCCTGCTTTTCTTTTAATTTTGGCTAAATTAGTTTTGTTTCTGCAAAAAGCTTTTAAATTTTGTGTAACCAAATTATCTATTTTGCCTCCTCTGGCTCTATTTCATTTGGCCATGAACTCTTCCCCATCCATATATCTGACAGGTGATTTTTTTCTATGATTGTCTAATTTGCTTATGATATTATCCTTTATGTCTAAATCCTGTGCCCATTTTGAGCTAATTTGGTATAAAGTATGAGATGTTGGTCTATGCCTACTTTCTGCCAGACTACTTTCCAGTTTTCCCAGAAGTTTTGGTTAAATAGTTCTTGACCCCCAAACTGAGATGTTTAGGTATATAGAACACCAGGTTACTACACTCATTTGCTGCTGTGTATTGTACACCTAATCTATTCCATTGACCAACCACTCTTTCTTATCCAGTACTAAATTGTTTTGATTATAACTGCTTTGGAATATAGTTTGAAATCTGATAGTGCTAGGTGCCTCCCTCCTTCACATTTTTTTCATTGATTCAATATTCTTGATCTTTTGTTCTACCAGATGAATTGTATTTTTTCTAGTTCAATAAATTCTTTTTGTAGTTGTATTAGTATGACACTGAATAACTTAATTAATTTAGGTAGTATTGTCATTTTTATTATATTGGCTTTGACTTACTTATGAACAATGAATATTTTCCCAACTATTTATATCCATATTCATGTGAAGAGTTTTTATATGTTTTGAATGGATAGTTTCCACAGGAAGAAATAGAAACTATTCACAATTATATGAAAAAATGCTCAAAGTTTCTAAAAATAAGAGAAACCTTAGCATACAGTGTGAGGTTCTGCAAGATAGCTATGTTTTTCCAGCAGTTTTTGTCAAATAGTGAGCTCTTCATGTAGTAACTGAGGACTTTGGGGTTATCAAATATGATACTACTGTTTGTTTCCATATGTTGTATTCCTATTATGTTCTAATGATTGACTTCTTTTTTAAAAAAAAGCACTAGATTGTTTTTAATGATTACTGCTTTCTTGTATGATTTGAGATGTCCTTTTCCTTTGATTCGTGCATAAATTGGATTTAAGTGAGGCAGAGTTGCACGAAGTTGTTGGCCTCACTCTCTCTTCCAGAGTTATCACAGTCCAGTGGCAAGACAGAATCAAGATGACTGGTGATGGCTCAAGATACAGTGGATGACCTTGGTGTCTTTGATGTCTAACCAAGCTCTAAGTGCTCCACAGTGCCTGCTTTAGCTGCCTTCATGGCCATTGGAACAAATTGTTCTCATCCACCCATTCCACCAGGGAAAGTCTTCACATACTTGGGGCAGACAGCCCCCCAACTCACGAACAGGTCTGAGACCCCTTGGTTGACCTCTACCTGCTTTAGCCCATCTGCTCAAACAGTTTACCAGGGTGTGGCCGAATGCAAGCTACAGCTTCTTGGAGCCACAGGTCAGAGTTAGGTGGAACAGGTGGATACCAAAGGTGGAAAGCAGCCATGAAAGGGGTCCAGTAGCCTTCACACCAAAGCTACTATTCTTTCCTGAACAAACCCTAACTCCAGGAAAAATGCCAGGAGCAGAACAGAGGTCTGTACACAACATTTGTAGCTCTGACCAAGGCCTGTGATACTTTCAGTCCTGAGGGCTTATGGAAAATTATATCAAAATTTGGTTGTGCGGAAAAGTTCATCAGCTTTATACGTCAATTTCATGACGGCATACTTGCCCAGGTCCTGGATAACGGACAATGCTCTCGTGCTTTCCCAGTCACTAATGGAGTGAAATAAGGCTGTGTGCTTGCTCCCATGCTGTTCAGCCATGTTGACAAATGATTTCAATGAGAATGAATATGGCATCAAGGTCAGCTATCGCACTGATGGTAAATTCTTCAACTTGAAAAAACTATAAGCCAAGACCAAAATGGAGGGAGTGTTGGTGCATGATTTTCTGTTTGCAGATGACTGTGCACTCAATGCAACCTCTGAAGCTGAGATGCAACAAAGTATGGATCAATTTTCTGCCTAACAATTATCACCAAGAAAACACAGGTGCTCCATCAGCCACCACCACATCACCCATAAATGGAACCATCCGTTACAGCAAATAGAGAAGTTTTGAATGCTGTGGATAAGTTCACTGACCTTGGTAGTGCACTTTCCAGGGATGTACACATTGATAATGAGGTTGGCTCACACATTGCCAGAGCTAGCTTGGTGTTTGGGAGGCTCCAAAGGAAAGTAAGGGAGACAAGAGTTATTAGACTGACTACCAAACTGAAGGTCTACAGAGCTACTGTGCTGACCTCATTGTTTTACACCTGTGAAACCTGGACAGTACACTAGCGCCATGCCAGGAAACTGAATAGCTTCTATTTGAATTATCTTAGGAAGATTCTGAAGATCACCTGGTAGGATAAGATACCAGACACTAAGGTCCTTTCTCAAACTAAATTTCCAAGCATTCAAACTTTGCTTCAGAGGTGCAACTCGGATGGGCTGGCCACATTGTTTGAATGCAAAATGTAAGCTTGCCAAAAAGATTATTTTATGGAGAACTCACACAGGGCAAGCGTTCACATGTCAGAGGAAGAGATATAAGGACACTCTCAAGTTTTCTCTTAAGAAATTTGGAATTGTGTGACATGGGAGACACTGGCAAAAGCAAGATGAGCAAACATAGAGAATCCACCCCAATGTTCACTCGGACTATTTGTGCCCGACCTGTGGTCCAACATTCCAAGTTTGTATTGATCAGCCACAGTTGGACACACTAAAACTTGATGCTAGGTCATTTTGGTCTTCTTTGAAAAGGACGGAAAACAACCAAACAATTTGAGATCTGAAATTGATACTATACCCTTCCTTCCCACTTCCTTTTATTAATATCCTTGAAACTCCTAACCTTTTTTTTGTTCTTCCATCTGAATAGTTATCAAAAAAAAATTTAAAAATAAGTTTGTAGACCCCAGGTTATGAACTCCTTTTTTAGATCTATAAACAACATGAATTTGACATTAAGATTAAAAAAAAAGGGCAATATTGTCACAAACCAAAAGTCCACTCCTTTAAGATATAAAGAGTGGGATGGGGATGCAGGCATAATGTACTAACACACCATCAAATTGAAGAGGAGAGCTATGCAGATGCCATTGTGTGGTATCACATATTTCTGCCTGAACTTTGTGCCCTCCTGACTGCTGCCTGTCACTTGGACTGTTAGTTTTCCTGTTTCTCCTGTTGTTATTCCTTTTTGGCTGATATGCTCACCTAATCTGGACCTGACTCATTTCTTGGTATCTGTTTGTGTTTGCTTTCTTGGTTTTGGTCCTGTTTCCTTTTGGCATTTAAATTTTCCTAGATACCAACTTACTTAATGCTATCCTTGATCCATGGGTATTGATGGACTGGCTATTAAATATTTCCCTCTGATATGCAAGAGTAACACTTGGCATTTGTTTGTTATTTTACATTATAATAATTCTAATATCTTTGAGGGCAAGGACTACTATAATTTTATTTGCAGGGGTGGGGAATATGTGGCCTCAAAGCCACATGTGGCCCTCTAGGTCCTCAACTGCAGCCCTTTGACTGATCCAAACTTCACAGAATAAATCCCCTTAATAAAAGGATTTCTTCTGTAAAACTTGCACTTAGTCAAAAGGCTGCACCCACGAACCTAGAAGGCCACGAGGCCACAGGTTCTGCCCCCCATATTGTAACCATTTCTCTATCGTTAAATATTCAGATAACTGAGACAACAGAGGCAAAATCCTTATTTTACTTATATTGCTGGTTCTCTAGAAAGTTGGGTGGCCTCTCCTGTGTAGAATTTCTGGAAAAGAATTTCACAATTAGAAAATATGGATGAGGTTGTATTTTGCACTGGAGGGTACATCACCCACTGAATTACCCACTTCAAGAAGATCATAGATCTATTGAAAATATATTTGGGTCCCTCAGGCAGATACCCCTCCCCCTGTAATTGCTTCAACTGACCATACAGTTTGTTAAGCCAACCTGGGATGTGAGTATTAAAATGAATTTAGCTGATGACAGAGATTTATAGCACAGAGAGATTAAATAACGTGAGGATTCAAAACTGAGGATAAGCACACTAAGAAGGGACACCTGCTATCACTCCTTTGAAGGATGTAAATGCTAATAGCAACTTTATTCCTTTGAAATCACATATGCATATCTAGATATTATAGTGATATATTTGCATGTTGTATGTGTTTTAATATGTCTTTGCTATTCAGTTTTACCTCACATCTGGACTACTGAAATAATCATTTGGTTGATCTCCCTGCCTTAAATCACTTTCCATTCTAGTCTATCCTTTACTCAGGGTCAAATTAATTCTCCTAAAGTGCAGTTCTGATCATGTTGCCCCTCTATTCAGTAAACTTCAATGGCCCCCTATGAAGTTCAGGATCAAATATAAAATTCTCCATTTAGCATTCAAACCCATTTATAACCTGCTCCCCTCCTACCTTTCCAGTCTTCTTACACCTAACACCCCCTATTTCCCCCAATCCCCATCCTCTGGGATCCAGTAACGCTAGTCTTGATATTCCGTCAACAAAACAAGACACCCCTCTCTGGGTGTTGTGACTGGTTGTCCCCCCTGCCTGGAAATCTAGCCCTGCTCATCACTGCCTCCTGGCTTCCCTTGTAGAGGGAAGGCACTAGCAACTAGAAGCGGGGCAATCAAGCTAGAGATTGGAGGTGATACTTGACCTGAACTTTGAAGGAAGCTAGGATCCTAGGAGGTAGATGTGAGGAAGGGTGCATTCCAGGCATAAGGGGCAACAAGTATAAAGGCAAGGAGATGGGGGGTGGAATATCCTATATGGGTGAAAAAGCAAGCAGGGTAGTTTGAAATGTAGAGTCCATTTAGGAAAGTAATGTGCAATAAGCCATAAAGGATAAGCTGGTACTAGATTGTGAAAGGCTTTAAAAGCCAGATAAATTTGCATTTTATCCTAGGGGCGAAAGGGAGCCACTGGAGTTTCTTAGGAAGGGAGTGACACGAGATATTTATCCTAGAAAAAGTTTAAACTTGGTATATTTAACTTAGGGGTCATGATACCTGTGCTCAAAAATCTGATTTGCTATCACATAGAAAAAGTATTCAATTTGTTGTGCTTGGTCCTAAAGGATTCAAGCAGCAGGCAAGTTCTGAGAGGCAGATTCAGGTTTAGTGTATCGGGAAAACTTCAATAACAATAACAATCAGAGTTACCCAAAAGTCGAAAGGGCTGCCTCAGGAACTAGTATAGTCCCTTGACTGGAAGTCTTTAAGCAAATGTCAGTTGACTTTTTGTTGGGGATGCAGAAGGGATTCTTACGAAACGTTGAACTAAGGTTTCTTCCAACTATGATATTCTAAATCTGTTCTTATGTGGAGCAGTCTGAAGAAAGTTGAAATCATTTAATCCCCTTTAATATTAGTTTAGGATTCTACTTACATTTTTTTTTCTTTTTAAATGGCCATTTGATTTAATCAAACGCTTTAAGGTTAGAAAAAAGAGTAGACATAGCAAAATCAACTGGGAGAAGAGAACAGTGAGTGAGTGTTGTCTGTTGGACCTCAAAGCTCGATGAGTACTGACGGAATCGGTCCAGTCAGAGGGCTGGGGGAAGGTGAAGGGACTTCTCCTGCAGTGGTCTCAGCCCAGCTCAGCTCCAGCCGCAGAGTTCAAAGAAACTTTGGAAGAAAAACTCAAAATGGAGCCTGACCGTCCCATGCCCTCTTCAAGGTCAGCCAACAAGAAGCGATGACCCTGGCACACGTAAACCCACCTACACCTTTTCAGGCATGCCCAACCTTAGCACATTCTCTACCCCAAGACCCTTCGGGGAAGACTTGGAAAAACCTCATGGTTGTAAATTAGATAAACTGTATCACTTAACAACTTTACTACGATTCGATGCGAAAGAGTGATAGAAGAGGGGGTGGGGGTGGGGCAATTCAAATCCCAGCTCTGCGGACTACCGTGGTCAATGCACTTAAATCTCTCTGGGCCTGAGTTTCCAATCTGTATAACGGGTGCTGGGGCTGGACGATCTCCGAGGACTCTTCCAGGTCTAGATCCACGTGCTTGGGGCCTCATTACGAGGTATGGGAGCGAAGGTTCCGGATTTGGGGGCGGAGGCCACTGCCTCAGGTGCCCCTTTCTGCCCGCACCGTGAGCAGGGGTCTCCACTATCTCTGGTCCGGCCTGGGCACGGTGGGCGGTCCCCGAGGACATGCCTCGCTCTCGGTCCTCCAGCTTCTCCGCCGGGCACAGGCCGAGCCTCCAGGACCGCAGGGTGACGGAGCGACGTCCCTCCGGACTGAGCCCCGCCTCCTGCTCCATCCTTCCCCACACCCTGCGAGCCCCCAGAACCCTCCCGGCTTCCGCAGTCTGGGCTCGTCACGTGCCGGCCCATCACATGACCCGCTCTCTGTCAGTTCGAGACGGCCACAGCCGGTTTCCCTGTGGTTTCTCCGCGGCCCCAGCTTGTCCTGGGGCTAGCGCTCTCGGCGTCTTCTCCGTTCACACCCACGCTCCGGGACCTCTGCAGACCGCGCGCCCAGGACCGGGTAAGAGACAGACGCCAGTGCGGGGCCAGAGCGGAGGCTGGGGCTGCACCGGGAGTGGAGGAGAAGGCGCCCCGGGCCCGCCTCCGCGCCCGTAGCCCCTGCCACTCTTTGGTTCGCCTCCAGTGGGATGTCCTCGTCTGGGGTTTAGAGGCCTGGGCTTGGACGATTCCTAGCTTTCTCAGACGAGGATGTAGGTAAAGGAGAGGAAGAGGTGGGAGGCTGGGGAGCCGCTGACTCACCTTTCCAGACTCGCCTCGGGTCTCTTTCCCCCGCCCCTACTTCCTTCTCGTCCCCTGCTGCCCTTCCCTTAAGACTGAGTGTGGAGTCCTTGTTGCTGGATGATAGGAGACCGGGGGAGGAAGGCTCCCCCGCAGAGTAGCTGGGAGGTGGCCGTTCCCCAAAGCTGCGACACATTCTCTTCTTCCTCCCCCTCCCCCCTTTTCTCCATTTGGGCCCTAGAGCGTGAGGACTGGTTCGGTTTAGGCTTTAGGTTGATAGGGGCTCCTCTGATAAAGGTTGTTTCTAGTACTCAAGTAATTATCTTCGTCTCTGATTGCCACAATAGGAAAACCTGATTAGGCCTGGGCCAGTTGGTTGCAGAGATCACCTGCTGCTTCTCTCTGGTCTGGCCTGTCCTATCCTTGTTATAACCGTTTGTTTAGGTAGCAAATCCTTAGATAATGAAATTAGCACTAAAACTGAAGGTCTTTGGTTATGTACAATAGAAAATGGCAGGTTGATCTTCGATTTTTTTTGTGGGGATATATAAAACTGGCAATATTGGAAACGTATTTTGTATGTTGGCAACATAGCAGTTGTATACCTGAGGAAAAAGTCATTTATTACATAAAGACGTTAGATGTCCTTGATCATAATAGACTTTCAGTACTGTTTACCCTTGGATATTAGTTGTTTGCAGCACAGTCTTGCAGGAGAACTGATATGTTTGTGAAATAACAGAAGAATTTATTTCTACTTGGAGCAATAACTTTTCCACTCTCTCAAAAATTTCATTTTAACTGATAAGTCAGTCTTTTAGATCAGAAATATTACCCTTTAAAAAGTTAAAAAAATTTTTTTTTGCAATGTCATTCTTTTAGTCAATTGATAAAATAAGTAAATTGATGATTTGTATGGCTTTACTTTCACTTTAGAGGTTCTGCACATTTACATTCTCCCAGGAGAACACAGAAGGGAAGTTGATCCTATTTGCATAAATTTGAAGCATTTTCCTTATATTTTTGTATCTTAAATAATTTCTGATGTGTTATTTTAAATGATCTCTAGTATGATGTTACCTTTACATTAATGGAAATATTTTGAAGAGTCTTTTTTTCCTGGAAAAATGAAAGTTCAAGATGAAAATATCTCTCTTAGGCTATAATCCAGAGTTGGATGCCAGGAATCTTAGAGCTGGAAGTTCTTTGCAATCATCTGTTCTGCAGTGAAAGCTGCCAGTCCTCCCACCTCCCCCATTTTACATTATATCCAGACACTAGAGGGTTAGTTTTATGTCTAAATAATTAAAATTTAGGAAGTATAATGTAATTTTGTTTAATTTTTGGTGTGTTTTTTCTTTACATCTGACTTTATGATTACTGAAGATCTAACTCATTAATTATTGAAGATTTGTTGAAAAAGTTCAAGACTACAAATTTAGATGACCAAAATGGATATCCGAGGTGCTGTGGATAATGCTGTCCCAACAAACATCATTGCTGCCAAGGCTGCAGAAGTTCGGGCCAACAAAGTCAACTGGCAATCTTATCTTCAGTAAGTATAGATTTATAATGAATCATAGGAAGTCAGCTGCTTCTCATTCAATCTGGCAGGCTTTTTTCCATGGTCACGTTTCTGTGATGGATCCTGGAAAAACATTTATGATCTGAGTAAGTGGAAAAACCTATTTGAAATAAATGGCTGTCTTTTTTGTATATTAAGATTTAATGTGTTTGGGTTTTCACTGCTCTTCATCTGCATATGGTCCTCTTTTTGTTTTCTTGAGACCTGGTTTTATCATCAGAGATATTATTGTGTATATTGATGGATAGTTATGATAGAATGGATTCCTTTTTTATTAAAATACATATATTTGATATATATATATATATATACACATACACATACCCGTGTGTGTGTGTGTGTGTGTGTGTGTGTGTGTGTGTGTGTACATCGTGAATAATGAAACTTAGAAATTTCTAGCTACAAATTTTAATTGTTTTCTAAGTGGAGGAACTTGAGTTACAAAGATAATTCTTTTAATCACTCCTTTTGTGTTTATGTGTGCTACTATAATAATTTGTAGGCAGTGAAATGTTGGGGTCTGGTTATGTATCCTGATTTCTCTAGTCTGGAGTCAGTTTAGGCTAGAGAGGGCCTAAAGAGACCTAGAGAGGTCTATTTATAACCCTCTAGATCTGTTTACACTTTAAACAATGCTGTTGTTATTCATTATGAAACACAGACTGGTAGGGTTTAATATATAATGGTGGCCCCTTAAAAAATGTTTTAAGTTTGGTGAACTTTTTATAATGCTCCATTTCCTTTTATAAAGTTACTTTTTATAAGGTTGTTTCCCTTTTCTACTTCCTATACATCTGCATATTCTTTTCTCCTGTATGTCTTCATTGTACTTCACATGTCCTCCATGAAAGCCATTGTAACTGTTATAGGGAATATAAGAAGTAGATTCCTGTTCTCAAACAACTTACGATATGTTAGGGGAGTTAAGACATACAAATGAAAACCCAAGTTCTGGTTTCATATTTATAGCTGTTTACTGTATGTGCTACCAGCATTCCAAACCCAGCTAAATTAACCATCCAATTTAATTTTTGTTCTTCCTCTTGATTTTCCCTATTTCTGTCAACAGAATCTTATTCCTGGTCACTGACTTTCAAAACAATCCAATTTCTTTTCTCTTACTTCCAGTATACTTACTGTATTTCAGGTACTTATTACCCCTCTCCTGGACTATTGCAATAGCTCTTAACTTGTCTTCATTCAAACTGTTTCCTCTATAATCCCCTATACAAATAGTTATTGGAGCCTGAATTTGCCTCTTTGCAACTTCTACCTACCTGTTGCTCCTAGGTCTCCATTCTGGGGCCCAACAGAATAAATCTAATCCCTCTTCTATATGACAACACTTTAAACCTTTGAATATGGCACCCCTCTTCATGAAGTCTTTTTTCCTCTAGACTAAAATCTCAACCAATCTTCATATGTTATGCACCCTGGGCCTTTTATCCATCTGATTACTTTTCTCTGGACTCCCCAGTGTATCAGTGTGGTATGAAGAACTGAGAGCAATTCTCAGGTTGGAGATCTGTTCAGGATAGAGCATAACAAGATTGCTGTGGTCGTTTAGTTATGTCTGACTTTTTGTGACCCCATGTACCATGCAGTCCGTAGGGTTTTCTTAGCAAATATGCTAGAATGGTTTGCCATTTCCTTCTTCAGTGGATTAAGGCAAATAGAGAATAAGTATGTTGTTCCCATTTAGTTAGTGTCTGAGGCCTTATTTAAAAAACTTAGCTCTTCCTGACTCCAGACCCAGTGCTCTATCCAGTGAGCCATATAGCTGCTACCTTAAGTTTACATTCTAATGGGTTGTCGTGGTTTGGTTGATTAGTAGTGTCCGATTCTTCATGACCCCACTTGGGGTTTTCTTCATAAAGATCCTGAAGTGGTTGGCTGTTTCCTTCTCTGGCTCATTTTACAGATGAGGAAACCGAGGCAAACAGGGTTAAGTGACTTGCCTAAGGTCACCCAATTAATAAATCTCTGAGGTGAGATTTGAATTCGTGAAGATGAATCTTCCTGACTTCAGGCCTGGCACCTTCTCTACTGTGTCACCTAACGAGATTATTCCTTCTGCAATCCTTGATAATACCTACTTTTTGATTACTAAATCATGTTTTTTGTCTCATTGAGCTTGTGGTCCACTAAAAGCCACAGATCTTTTTCAGATAGACTGTTACAAGGTATGTATGCTTTATTAATCTTTACCTGTGAAGTTGATTTTTTGAACTGAAAGATAAGAAATTACATTTATTTCTTAAAAATTTCTACTTAATACATTCAACCCAGCATTCTGGCTTGTCGTTATCTTATTGTATCTTGAAATTTAGAATGATAACTGTCCCTCCTAAATTTATGTTATCTGCAAATTTGGTAAATATGTTCATCTAAACCTCCAGCATTTTAAAATCAGTGACTCAGTTAAGCAACATTGGACAAACCACAGATCTCTGGGACATTTTACTGAAGATCTTCCTCTGGGTTGATAGGACAGCCCTTTGGATCTGGCCAATGTACTATTGTAGTCCACTTAGCATGAGAGACATCATCAAATGCTTTGCCAAAATCTAGGTATAATCACTATCTATAACATTTACCTTGGTCTTATTTAGTAATCAAAAGAGGTGGATTTATTCTTGCAGGACCTATTTATTTTTTAAATTTTGAACTTAAAAAAATGGGAAAAACAAAGGACATTTCCATGTACCTAGCAGAACATAGAGGATTCAATATAAAACCATGAATTTCCACTTCAGACTGTTTCCTTAAAAAAAAAAAACTTACGTAATAAATACTATACATTGTTTTCAAACCTACCTTGTTTTTCTGTGCTTCCGTCAAAATTTTCTTTTGTTCTCTGCTGTGCGTGTTTAATTTTTTTCCCCTTGCTGTAGAGAAGGCTGCAATTAAACACAAGTACACGTACGTGTGTGTGTGTGTGTGTGTGTGTGTGTGTGTGTGTAAAACCATGCTATACATACTTCTGTTTATCAGTTCTTTCTCTGGAGGTGGATTAACATGTTCTTTCATAGTTCCTTTGTAGTTGGTTTGAGTATTTATGATACTGAAGATGAATTAGTCATCCTGAGTTGTTCTTAGTACCGTATTTCTGTTACTATGTATGACATTCTCTTGGTACTGCTTATTTCACATTTCATTATTTCATCTAAGTCTTTCCATGTTTTTTCTGAAACCAATCAGCTCATCATTTCTCATGGCACCGTAGTATTCCATCACAATCTTTTTTTTTTTTTTTTTTGACGAGGCAGTTGAAGTTAAGTGACTTGTTCAGGGTTACATAGTTAGTAAATGTCAAGTGTCTGAGGCTGGTTTTGAATTCGGGTCCTCCTGACTCTAGGGCATTCCATCACAATCATATACCACAGCTTGTTTAGCTGTTACCCAATTGAAGGGCATCTGTCATTTTAGCCAGTCTGGTAGGTGTAAGATGATATCTCAAAGTTGTTTAATTTGCATTTCTCCCAGGGGTAGGGAACCTGCAGCCTCAAGGCCATGTGTGAACCTCTAAGTCCTCAAGTGCAGCCCTTTGACTGAATCCGAATTTCACAGAACAAATGCCCTTAATAAAAGGATTTGTTCTGTAAAACTTGGACTCAGTCAAGAGCAGCCACACCCAATGACCTAGAAGGTGACATGTGGCTTCGAGTCCACAGGTTCCCCACCCCTGCATCTATAATGATTTAGAGCGTCCTCTCATATGTCTCTATATAGGTTTGATTTCTTCCTAGAAAAACTGTTCATATCGTTTGATCATTTATCAATTGAGAAATGACGCATTCTTATAAATTTGACGAAGTTCCTTATATATTGAGAAATGAGATCTTTATCTGAGAGACTATGAAAAATTTTCCCAATTTTCCGCTTTTCTTCTAATCTTGACTACATTGGTTTTATTTGTACAAACCTTTTAAAATTTAATATAATTGAAATTATCCATTTTACGTCTCACAATATTCCCTATCTCATGTTCATTCATAAATTGTTCACTTATCCTTAGGTCTGATAGGTAATATGTTCTCATATGTTCTAATATGATGGGTAATAAGTTCTGAAAGATAATATACGCTTTATATCTAGGTCATGTATTCATTTTGACCTTATCTTGGTAAATGATTGAAGATACTCGTCTATGCCCAATTTCTTCCAGACAGCTCTCCAGCTTTCCCAACAATTTTTACCAAATAATGAGTTCTTATCCCCCAGACTTAAATCTTTACATTTGTCAAACACAAAATTACTACAGTCCTTTACTGTGTATTGTATATCTATTCAGTTCTACTGATTGACCTTTCTGTTTCTTAGCTGGTATTAGATAGTTTGGTTATTTACTGCCTTATAATATGTTTTAAGGTCTGGTACTGCTAGGTATCCTTCCTTTACTTTTTTTTTGCATTTTGGTGAGGCAGTTAGGATTAAGTGACTTGTTAAGGTCACACAGCTAGTAAGTGTCAAGTGTATGAGGTTGGATTTGAACTCAGGTGCTCCTGACTTCAAGGTAAGAGCTGTATCAGCTGTGCCACTTAGCTGCCCCTCCTTTACTTTTTTTTTTATTAGTATCTCTGAAATTCTTGACCTTTTGTTCTTCCAGATGAATTTTGTTATTATTTTTTTCTAATTCAGTAAAATATATTTTTTTAGTTATTTAATTGGGATGGCATTGAATAAATAAATTGGTAAACTTGTCTTTTTTATTATGTTGGCTTTGCCTACTATGAACGATTGATATTTCTCCAATTATTTAAATTTGTATAAAGAGTATTTTATAATTATGATCATATAGTACCTATTTTGGCAGGTATGCTTTTAGGTATGTTATACAGTCTGCAGTTATTTTAAATGGGGTGTCTTATTATTTCTTTTTGCAGGGTTTTGTTGGTGATATATAAAAATACTGATTATTTATGTGGGTTTATTTTACATCCTTCTACTTTGCTAAAATTATTATTTTAACTTTTTAGTTGTATCTTTAGGATTTTCCAAATATATCATCATATTGTCTGCAAAAAGAGGTAGTTTATTACCTCATTTCCTATTCTGATTCCTTCAATTTCTTTTTCTTCTCTTGTTGCTATTGCTAGCATTTCTAAAACAGTTTTGAATACTGTTGGTAACACATAATATAACTTTCCTGTTTATTTCTTTTAATTAAATCTGTTTTAGCTTTAAGATCATGGTTGCTACCCCTACTTTTTTATATCAGCTGAAACGTAATAAATTCTATTGCAGCCCTTTATTTTAACTCTGTTTGTATCTCATTTTTTAAAAACTGTGTTTCTTGTAAGCAACATAATATTGAATTTAGATTTTAAATCTGTTCTGCTATCTGTTTTCCTTTTATGGGTAAATTCTTCCTATTCATGTTCAAAATTATAATTACTAGTTGTGTATTTCCCTCCATCCTATTTTTTTCTCACTGTCCTTCTCATCCCTCCTCAGGAGTCTAATTTACTTCTAACCATTACCTTGCCCTCCTGTTCCTACCCACCCCTCTAAGATTCCCTCACTTATCCTTTTCTCCCCTCCTAATTCTTATTCTTCATACCCTTCTAAAAGTCCCTTCCTTATCCTATCCCTATCCCTCTAAACGTAGAAGACTCTTATGCCCTTCTAGATGTATATGTTGTTACCTCTTTAACCCATTTCCCATGAGAGTAAGTTTCCAGCACTACTCGCCGTCTACCCCCCACTTGCTTCTTCTGTATCAGTTCTTCCTTTCAGCCCTCATTTTTTATATTTGCTCCTTTCCCCCTCTTCTTATCCAGTTTAATTTTTAGAATCAACACATCATATTCAGCTCAGCCCAAGCCTTGCTTTCAAACTACCCAAGTAATGATGACAGTCTTAAGAGTACTTATAACATTTTCACTTATAGGAAGTAAACAGTTTGACCTTATTGAGTCCTTTATTAAGAAATGTACCGTACGTTTCTCCTGGATCTTATATCTTGAATTTTCTATGAAGTTCTGATCTTTTTGTCACAAATACCTGAAAGTCTTTTCAGTTATTGTATGTCCTTCCCCTCCCCCCCCCATTCAGGATTATATTCAACTTTGCTGGATAAGTTATTTTTGGTTGCAACCCCAGCTCTTTTGCTCTTTGAAATATAATGTTCCCAAGACCTATGGCATTTTAATCAGAATCTGCTAGGTCTTGTGTGATCCTGATTTTAGCTCCCTGGTACTTAATTTTGTTGTTGTTGTTTGTAGTGTTTTCTCTTTAATCTGGGAGCTTTGAAACTTGGCTATGTAATATTCCTGGGATCTCTTTTCAGGTGGTGATTGTTGAATTTTTCAATTTCTACTTTGCCCTCTTGTTCTAAAACTTCAGGGCAATTTTCCTTAATGATTTCTTGTAATACTGTATCAAGACCCTTATTTTGATTGTAACTTTCATGTAGTCCAACAATTTTTATATTGTCTCTCCTTGATCTGTTCTCCAGATCAGTTTTTCTAATAAGATGTTTCACATTCTCTTCTGTTTTTCATTCTTTTGATTTTGGTTCATTATTTCTTAGTGTCTTATAATGTCATTAGCTTCCCCTTGCCTAATTCTAGTTTTCAAGGAGTTACTTTCTTCCTTAAGTTTTTGGATCTCTTTTTTCTAATTGGTTGACTTTTTCCGTAATTAAAAAAAATTTTTTCTTGGATTGCCTTATTTTTTTCCCCTAATTTTTCCTCACCCTCTCTTATTTGATTTTTGAAGTCCTTAAGAATGCAAAAGTTATTCCAGGAACTCTTTTTGGGCTTAACATTTCTTTTTGTAAGAATGGCTTTTTTTTAAAAACTTCACTGTCTTCCTCTGAAAATGAACCTAGATCTTCTCTATCCCCGTACTAGCTGCCAGTGGTTGATTCTTTTTCCTCTGGTTACCCATTTTTCTGTTTGTATTTTGTTTTATTTTTAGTGGCTTATTATTGTAATCAGGCTGTAGCTCTGAGTTGTGGGGAATGGTGCCCCAAGCCTCAGATCCTTCTTACTCTTATTTTCTGAGCTCTGTTCTGGAGCCCAGCCTTCGGCACTCCTTCCTCTCTACCCTAAGCCACAGCTAGGGCCCCCAGCCACCTGTCCCTGAAATGCTCTTCCTCTTGGTGGTCCCTCCCAGGAGTGCAAACCAGGGACTCAGCTCTCCTCTAAGTGCCCACAGCCAGCAGGGTCCCTGCCCCTGTGCTGCTGAACTCACCTAGCCTGTGCTTGCTCCATCTGGCCCACAGCCACAGCCTGGGACTGTGTCTGGTCAACACGGGCGGGACTGGTGCCCTGAGAAAGCAGAGGGTCCTTCAGCCTTCCCCTACTCAGCTGTCTAACCCCTACGCTGTCTGTGAAGTGAAAGTTCTGAAGCTGAGGCTGCAGTCCCAGCCCAGCTGTCTGAAGGGCGTGTTTGTTGACTTGGTGGATCCCTGGAGGTCACGTTTTTCTTCAGGTCCTCTCGAGTTGTCTTCGAAGGACAAATGCTTTACCCTACATTTTTTATTTCTGCTGCTCTGCGTTCACTTTAAGGGGATGTTCTGCCTTTTTTGCGGAGGACATCTAAAGAGCCTGGAGTTTACTGACCTTTTCATAGGACTATATGCTGGATAAATTCCCTGTGCATCTTCCTCATTACATTTGTTTCTTGTTGAATTTTGAGAATTTGAGAATTTTATTCTTCAGCTTTCCCAGCTCTCCCAGGCTGACTTCATGGTTTTCTTTACTTATAACACTGCTTTTTCTTAAAATGCTTAGTGTCTCCCCACTATTTAACTTACTGAAATCAATCTAAACTCCTTTGCCTGGCATTCAAAACCCACCACTATTTGGTCCCAGTTTACCTTTCCAACCTTACCTCCTTCTTCTCCCCTTTATATACTTTATATTTCAGTCAAATTGAATTACTTGCTTTTCCCTAACTGTATCCTTTGCTTTTCTTGCCTTTGTTCATGTTATTCCCACTTCTTGAAGTGTCCTTTACTCTTGGTTCTACCTTGTATAATTTTTAATTACCCTTCAAAGCCCTGTTCAGATGCCTTCTATTTCATGAAGTCTTTCTTCCCTGATTCCCCTCAAAGAGAAGTAATTTCTTCTGAATTACCTCTTTGGGTCTATTTCTATACTTTTTCATTTTCTTCCTCATATTTTAGTTATTTGAGTAGTGTAATAAATGAACTCCAGTAGACTGGAAGCTCCATTAGGACAGAGATTGTGTCTTATTCATCATTGTATCTTTCACAATGTCATGCATATAGTCAGTGCCCAATAATTGTTTAATGATGAAAGAATAAATTGAATGAAGATATTATTGAATAATAATAATGCCTTATGTGATCCTTGCAGTTTTAAAAGTGCTTTCACTTTGCCATTTGAATCCAGTTAGATGGGGAGAAGAGGTATTAATCTCCATTTTACAGATAGGGCTTAAAAGGCTTAAATGTCTTGACTGTTGTAACACATCTAGTAAATGTCACGGAGGTATTTGAAATCTGATGTCTTCTGATCCATCCAAGCTCTGTACTCTTTCCACTATGCTTATGAAGCTTTGGAAAACTGCCTTTGGCCTTAGGGCTGTTTGGTTTTCTATCTCCAAATAAAGATATAAATTGTGTTGCTCACGAGGTTGGAAAGAGTTAGAGAAAAGATAAATAAATGTGAGATGTAATTTATAGGGAGGATTTTGAGGAGAAGGTTCAACTTCAAATTGGTCTTGAAGAATGGTAGTATGTAGATAGAGGTAATGGAACGGGGAAGGAGGGCAGAGCACGTAGACTAGTCATGCCTGACTTCTTTACCCATACATCTTTTTCCCACTTCCTTTCAAATAACTTTAATATGTTCGGGGGTTTGGAAGAAGAGACAAATATTGGAAGCTGTCAGGGTGTTTACTGTGGACATTGAACAGTAATTTAGAACTTAGATTGCATTGTGTGTGTTTTTTCTTAGTAACTTTAATGAGTTATAATTTAGACTGTTCATTAAGACTTTTTGTGATATACTTCTTCATATGTGGATAATTCTGTCAGAATTGCTGAAATTTTATAATCATATTTTTGAAAAGTTTTATGAATATTTTTTGAGTACAGTTTCATGTTAATTCAGTGTTCTGAATAAATGAGAGAATGAATAGATGTGAGCAAAGGGAATTTATGTTAAGGCCACACTTTCAATTAAGAAAATGGATTTTTGTATAAATGATGTTTTAAAATTAGTTTTTTTATGTTAGTAAAAAAAATCATTTCAAAATACATCTTGTTCCCCTTCTTAAATTTCTTTTAGCAGCTTCTTTCTTCTTTATGTATAGGACTATGAAGTTGGCATAGGGGAGATGCTGCCTCTGATTCTACTGGCTCTTCTCTGTCTTTACAGTGCTCACTTCTGTCTAACCACAGTGTGGGTGCTGCCTTCCACATGAGGTCTTTACTTCCTGCCCACCTCTGTCTCCAGTGTTTGTTTTCACTTCCTCTTGAAATTAATTTGCATTTATATGTACGTGTTCTGTCTCCTAGAACGTAAGCTTTGAGGGCAGGGACTATTTTACTTTTGGCTTTATATCCTTAGTGGCAGGCAGCAAGGTTTTGCTGTAAATCATGCTGTTTTGATGCTGTCTCAGGCACATACTAGTTCTCCAAACTTTTCTTAGCCTCATTTTCCTTATCCATAAAATGGAGATAATGATAACACCTACTTCATAGGATCATTGTGTGGCCTCAAATGAGACAACATATGTAAAGTGCTTTTTAAATTTTAAGGCACTCTGTAAATGATAGCTGTTATTATTATCACAATTATTAGTGCCTAACACAGCCCCCTACTCATAGGGGGCTTATTAAATGTTAAATGGAATTGACTTTCCTAGTGAATATTAGGGAAGCCAACTTTGCCAGATTTTACATTTGTTGTGGCTCCTTTGTGGCTGTAGGAATCACTTACTTAGCTTGTTAACTTGTTTTGTTGTTGTTTGGTTGTTTCAGGCTTGTTTGACTCTTTGTGACCGCATTTTGGGATTTTCTTGGCAAAGATACTGGGGTGGTTTGCCATTTCCTTCTCAAGCTCATTTTACAGAGGAACTGACTTGCCCACATTCACTAGTAAGTGTCTGAGGCCAGATTTGAATTCAGGAAGATGAGTCTTCCCAATTCCAAACCCAGTGCTCTATGCACTGCACCACCTAGCTGCCTTGATAACTTGCTTAGCTCCTTTTAAAATGTGTTGCCTTTTAGTAGGTATTTATGTTTATGCCTGAGGTATCACTGTTAAGACATATGTATTAGGGCATCCTATAACTATTTTAGTACTTAAAAGATCTAGATTTCATCAGCTCTTACTATGTGCACATATTGCAACTTCTTTAATAGCATTGGGTCATTCCTCTCAGGGAACGGGGAAGGAGGGCAGAGCATGTAGACTAGTTATGCCTGACTTCTTTCTTTACCCATACATCTCAGAGAATCTTGCCCACTAGTGGGTTTCCACATTAGAGTCCAATAACTTCAGAGATTGGTTGAAAAGGAAATAAAAGGGGGGCCCATTTGCTAGTAAGTACGCCCCTGAACAGTTAGGATTGCTTTGAGTAGAACTTGTATCCCAATTCCTAGCTCCCACTGCAAAAGTCACAGGCAGCAAGCAGCATTCTGCGGCAGTTTGGGTCAGATTAGTAATAGTTTTCAAAGCACAGAGGAAAGAGAAGAGGAAAGGGGGTGTCCAAAGAGAGAAAAGGAGGTTTCTAGGGATGTGTTTGTCCTGCAGCTGGTAGGATGTTACCAGGTGGGAAAGCAATTTCTGTTCCAGGGCAGGAAGGAGGAGGTGACCATATGGATAAAATTGTTATGATCTGTTAAGACAAGAAACCTGTTTGATTCAAGGCAGCAGGGGTGAGGTAGTCTTGTCTAAGGACACCAGATGGGTTTTACAACAGAGAATAAAGCCATCTGTTAGACAGTGACCTGGAGCCTTTTCTCCTTCAGTGATTTGTTGTCTTGAGTTGCTGTGACCCTCACAGTTAGTTACCAGGGGTTTGACCTTGTGGTGATGACCCTGTATAACATAGCTAGACTAGTTTTTGGAGGACAGTTATGCTTTCTCATCCTTGCCAGCTTTATGTGAACTTGCTGTCAGAACCTTCATGCTTTAACCCCTCCCGGTTCTGTTCTGACTTTTCTGGACTCCCTCCTAACTCCTCCTTAGCTGCCATCTCACCCTGGAACTTCTCTTAGCCCCTGGGACTTCCTTACTTTAGAACGGGAGAGGGGAACCTGTGGCCTCAAGGCTGGATGTAGCCTAGGTCCTTGGGTGCAGCCTTTTGAATGAGTCAAAGTTTTACAGAACAAATTCTTTAGTTAAAGGGGTTTGTTCTGTGAAGTTTGGATTCATTTAAAGGGCCACACTTGAGGACTTAGAGGGTCACACATGGCCTTGAGGTCACAGGTTCCCCAGCCCTGCTCTAGAGCATCCAACTGACCTTTCAGCCCTCTCACTTGGAATGTCCCTGAACCAAGCTGTTTCCCTTTCTTCCACTGGTGTGTTCCTCTAAGGGCTTCCATTTTGTAGAGGGGTGCAGGCCAGCCAGCTTTCATTCCTCTTCAGGTTTTACTTCTGACATTCTGGACTTGCTACTGACTTCCCTCCCACCTTGGGAAGCACCACGGCCTGCCCCTGCCCCCGCACCACATTAGGACTGCCTTACAGTAGGGTTTTAGTGGAGATACTTTATCAAGAGATGTAGCCAAATTTTCCAGAATTTGTTTTTTACTCGCTCAGTATGAATTATTTTCCTTTTTTCCAGGGCTAATTTTAATGTAGAGTGTATCTTGATTTAGGAAAGCTTGATGTATAAACTCTGGAATTTAAAAAGAGATACATTAGGGAATGATTATATCACATTAGGATTCATAGCATGTTATTTAAAATATAGAACACCCTTAGTTCATTTAGAATGATTATCCGGTTTCCAAAAATTTGGTTTATATGACATTTTTCATGAACTCATGAATTATTTGTTGTATAAGTGAAGTTTATTGTATTTTAAGGAAAGTATTTTGAATCATGCTAAAACACATAGATTCTCATGATTTTGCTAAAGGAAAATATACTGAAGTATCTCTTTTTTGGCAAAGTAGATTTTGTATTTATACAAATGGCAGGATCTCTTGATGAAGAAAATTTATTTGTAAGTTTTAATTTAAAATTCATCTAATGCTGCATATATGGTATGGTGAAAGAGAAAATTGGAAATGCCACTTGGCTTTCTGATGTCATAGTTTAGTAACTTAAGGAGGTATCTGTCATTTCATTGTTTAGGCACTTTCAAAAGAAGGGGATTACAAACCTTGATTAGCTTAGTGGATGGTCTTTGAGAATTACTCTCATCCTCAAATTCATCATTTTATTGCCAACCTGATGAGCTTTTCTGAACTTAGGCTATTTCTTGGATGAAAAGCCTTTAGTCCATTACTAACTTCTTACTAACTTCTACCAGACCTTTCTAGCTTGTTAGGAACTTTGAGAGCTAGTATTCCATTGGCATGGCCTTCAAGAAGACAGGAAGATGTTCATGCAGAGATGAGGCTTTGGAGTAGGATTTTAGTGGAGGTGAATAATGTAATATTGAAATATAAAATGCCTTCTTATTTGCTTGGATTTAAAAAAATTTTTGATTTGAAAGTTTTTTTTTAGTTAAATTGATCAGTTCTATTTTGACTCCTATGAAACCTCCATTATGCTCAGGTTTGAATCTGCCATGGTCTGTAAGTTAAGGAAAACAGGATGAAAGAATTATTGTGACTAATAGTACTTGCATGTAACCTTATACTTAAGTAGTTTTACATTTTTTTAAGAGAAAAGTGTTTGTGCTAAGCTTCCAATTTTTAAAAAATCTGTATTTTATTGCCCTTTAAAAATGTCTTCATTTATATAGTTGTATATATTGTTATTTTGGTTCTTCTTTGCTCACCCTGTATTACTTCATAAAACTCTTCCTATGGTTATATTAGATCTTTGAGCATATATTGGCTAGTAATCTTTTTTTTATAAAATTAAGCTTGTGCTTAAATTTATTGGCATTGGTATGGTAAACATTAGCTGAGTGTTTATGCTGCTTTGTTTTTGTTTGTTTTGGTTTTTAGATTGTCTTCTATCTCACCCAAGCTGAAAGTGCAGCAACCACTCATGGGCTAGATTCTACTACTAATTGGCATGGTAGCTTTATCCTATTCTGTTTTTCTGACTGGGGCTGTTTTACCTCTCCTCAGCTAGTCTTTGCTGCCTGACCTGTGCTTGGGCCCTCTGATTACTTAATAAGATGTCCTAGTCCCGATGTGACTCAGAACTCCTGAACTCAAGCGATCCCACCAGCCTTAGCTCTAGCCCTCTTTAGTAGCAGGAATTACAGAACTATAGGTATGCCCTACCATGATGGGCCTGGCTTTTAAGTTATATGATATTTTAGTTGTTAAAATACTTTATAATTTTATTTTCTACCAAGTTTGAACTTTAATTTGGATTTCTATATTTTAGTGCTGAAACCTTAAAGACCCTTAAGTTGTAAGGATTTATTTTTCTCTTCTAGCATCTTACCTTTGATTAGATGTTGATGTAAAATGTTAAGCTAAATAATAATAATGATCCATAGGTATATTCATCATTGTAATATTATTACATTTATACTAGTTCTAATTTCTAAGGGATGTTTTGGTAGAAAGGCCTCTTCTATGGTGTGGACTTATTTTTTACTTAATCTTGGACATTCTAAGCATCTCAGTTTAGGTCCTCGATTGTTTAACTTCAGGACTTTATATAATCTTTCTGTTGTGCTTTCAGTTTTCTGCCTATAAAATAAATGGTAATTGCTACCAGTATTTTCAAGTTATGTGATAGTCATACATAATTTAAAAGATTGTGTAATAACAGGAGTCTGGGGGGGGCACCCTTCCCCACCTTCCCATTTTGCAAATAAGGGAACTGTGGCCCAGACTGAAGTCACATACTAATAGCAGAACTAGAATTTAGATTTCTTAGCTCTCATGTTTTAGGTTTTTTTTTTTTTGGCAGTTGGGGTTAAGTGACTTGCCCAGGGTCACACAGCTAGTAAGTGTCAAGTGTTTGGTTTGAGACCGGATTTGACCTCAGGTCCTCCTGACTTCAGGGCCAGTGCTCTATTCACTGCGCCACCTAGCTGCCCCTTCTTGGCTCTCATGACAGTGCTCTGTTATTCCTTGATATTCTTGAAACAGAATATCTAAATCGTTTTTTGAGCCTGTTAACTGTTACATGACAGTGCTCTGTTATTCCTTGATATTCTTGAAACAGAATATCTAAATCGTTTTTTGAGCCTGTTAACTGTTACAGGGAGTTTTGTTAGGATAGTTATCTGATGCTGGAAATTGATTGAATGGAATGTTTTTTTAAAGGTCATGGTAAATTGTGTGTGGGGGTGTTTGTGTGTTTTTAGCTTAGGTATATTCCATTCAAAAAACATTTCAGCATTTTAATTTCGGTTATTGAGTTGTTTCTGATGTGGAATTTCCAATTTATTCATTATAATAATGTTTGTCCTAAACAGCCCATGAACAAATAAATGATCTGCAATTATATTGTAGGTTTAGGAGGATTCCTAGAGAGAATTAAATCGCTCCCTGTCATTTTATGTATTTTTATAGCAAGTGAAAAGTAATTTCAAATAGTCTTAAGAATCTGTGTAAAATCCCACCTGTGATTCTTACTACTTTGGACAAGTCATGTAAAGTTCCTGAACCTCTCCTAATCTCTAAAATGAAGGGATAGCTAGGTGACTGAATGTATAGAGTATTGGGCTTCAAGTCCAGAAAACTCAAGTTCAAATCATGCCTCAGACACTTACTCACTGTGTGACCCAGTACAAATTATTTAACTGCTGTTACTCTTAGTCTCCTTATCTGTAAAATGCAGATAATAACAGCACCTACATCCCAGGGTTGTTGTGAAGATAAAAGGAGTTAATATTTGTAAAGTACTTTGTGAACATTAAAGTGCTCAATAAATTATTGTAATTGTTATGACAATGCCTCTGAGGGGGTCTTTTCTAGTTTTAGCTCTCTGATCCTATGATCACTTTAATGGAAAATATTTTCTAAATGTTGCATGAATCAGAATGATTTGGACTATGACCACATACTGAGAGGGAGTCAGGAGCATAGAAGGGGAATGAATCCTCCCTTATGCCTAGAATGGAACTATTTTTGATCATTCTTGGAAAAATGCCTTAAAACTAGCAAAATCTCTTTTTTGGGGAGATAAATCAAAGTAATCATTACCTATATCGTCTTCCACATTTAAGGATTTAGTATTCTTATTTAACCCAGGAGAATATATAGGACATTGAGGTCATAAAGTTTTGAGTAGGCAGACCAAGCATCCCAAAAGAGTTATGTTTTTAGAGCAAAGGAGGCTAGCAAGGAAAATGTTTGCAATAGGATGTAATAAGAGCATAATGTAGTTGTGGCAGTGTGAGTGGAAAGAGAGGGGTGGATATAGAGATTTTAGTGTCTTTTGAAGGGCATTTAGTTGTCTGAGCTGGTTAAATGGGGCAATGATGAGTTTAATTTTGGACATTTTTAATTTGCAGTGTTAGTAAGATATAAGAGTAGAATTGTCTAGTAGATACTTGCAAATAAGGGATTGGATCAAAGGGAAGAAGAGTTTTTATACACAGATACACATATTTATTTATTTAAAGAAATTGTCAATATTTTACTTTCTATGTGAGCTAATCTAAAGAAAAGACCAAGGATTGCATCTTGGGGGAGAACCAAAAGAAGTAAGAGGAGTTTATGAAGAAAACATAGGCGTGAAGAATGAGTTTCAGATTATATTATGGAGCAGATTTCTTTTTGAAGTAGAAAATGGTTGAGATCAGGGAACTGGAAGAGATGTACTCTTTGGAGAAGAGCAGGGTTACATCCTTACATTAGGGAGAAGAATGAAAGGATAGATATGGTGATAGAATTGGATTGAAGGAAGATGGATAAGTGCCACAGATTATTCCTTTGTTGCTTCTATGAAATAGGAAATAAAATATAGGAGACTCATATATTGAATATGAGTCATTTTGCTTTGGGGTAGGATATGTGTCTTTACTATCAATGTTTTATTTTTGATTTCTCTTATTAAATATTGTCATTTTTATTCTCCTTCCCCCAACTCCCCATCAAACCCCATCATGTAACAAAAACAGTTAAGTAAAACCAACCAGCATCTGACAAGGTATGCAACATTCTACATCTATACTCCTCTCTACCTTTCTACCAAGAGGACTAAAATTTGTTTTATCATCTGTCATCTTGTGCAGATATTGATGCAGAGTTTACATTTAATCTGAGCTGTATTTTAGTGCTATTTTAATTTCCACTTTTTAGGATAGGGGCTTTAGAAGAGAGAAGAAAATCTAAAATGACCTCTGGGTGGTTCATTGGAAGCCAGCCTAAGTATACACATATTAACTTTTATTTAACAAAGTAAATTTTATGCTTGTTTTCTAGGGGACAGATGATTTCAGGTGAAGATTGTGAATTTATTCAGAGGTTTGAGATGAAAAGAAGTCCAGAAGAGAAGCAAGAAATGCTTCAAAGTGAAGGCAGCCAGGTATTTTATTCTGAGACTTTTTCATGCTTCAAGTGTTTTGATAAAATTTAGATGTCTGGGTTCATATGACTCAAGTAATTTAAATATGTTATAGTAATATCTTATAATAAATATGGTCTTTGGTGTTTGGATTTGGCTATATGAATGAACCCTTTTAAAAAAATAATAAAATCTTAGATTTTGAATACTTTATCATTCTTAAGGATACACTAGGACAAATGGGGATGAATTTCATACATCATTCTGTAGAAGGGATTCTATTATTCTTTTATTGAATTTTGGTAATTTTTGATAGCCTTTTAAAAGTTCTGGCTAAAAATATCAACTTCCATAAAGCTCTCATTGGATTTTAGGGCACATTATGTACTAGCTTAAACTCACAGGCTTAAGGAAAAAGTATAACTGACTTAGAAGGGTGTGGCATCCAAGTGGAAATCTCTGCTTCTGCACATAGCTAATACCAATCTGATAGACAAATTGATTCTTGTAATTATTCTGTGAGATAGCCAGGATAACACCTCTCACTTGCTCTTTTGGGCTCTTTTAATTTTTATTTGTAGGTTAGTAAGTGGTTTTGTAGGTTCTAAACGATTGTACAAATAAATGTTAAATTACTGGCAAGATCATCTGTGTTTCCTTTCTTCTTTTCTAGCCAGCCCATATGTTTGATCTTTGGAAGTCCATTTATGTGGCTGGTCTAGTTTATTACGTCTTCCAAAGTATGATCAACATTCACTTTGGTTTTAGTTGATAACATTAGAGTCATTAGGGAGATGACTGTCAGTAGAGTTAAATCCATACAAAAAGGCTGTGTGGCTAGAAGGAACTGCAAAGAGAATATGAAAGTTCTTTTGCGTTGACATTTGCTTATTCATCTATTTGTTACTTTGGTGATTTTTGTTAAGAAACTGTTGACATATGTTTATGATTATTACTTTTGTGTAATATGACTTCATGTGGATGTTTCTTACATGTATCACCTTTGTAATCTTTTCAGTGAGTGTGGTATTTGTTATATATGGTGCAGAGTTAACTAGCTAATCTGAGAAAAGGTCCTGGATGGCCTAAAGAAGATACTTACTTGAATACCTGCTTGTTTACATATGGAATACAAGTCAAGATTTTGGCCTTAAAGCCCTAAATGTTTTGAATATTTGAAATAGTTTCCCCCCCCACCCCAGAATGCCACTCTTTTGATAAAATATTTTTACTGTATGGTTCTCAGCTTCGAGTGAATTTTCATTTTCAGCATGGTCCTCAGGACTGTCATTTGCTTCCTTTCCCTATGGGGTTAGGTAAAGCTTGAGATTGCAGACCTTAAAGGAAAGATGAGAAGATCTGTAATTAGGTGCAATCAGTTTGTCCTAAGCTAGAGTTAGAGTGAAATTACCCACATTATCTTGATGTATGTAATTTGTAGTTTTATAGTGTAAGGGAGAATTAAAAATTGCATTTTTTCCAATTTGGTCATCATTTCTTATAGCTCAAAGATTTTTGTATCTTCACATAAAAGATTTATACTTGTATTAGATTGTAAACTTCTTGAGGACAGTATTTGTCTTATTTAACTTTGAGTTTCCTATAGCACCAGTACATACATTGTACATAATAGACATTTATTTAGTCAGTGTTATGAATGAATGAATAAGTAAAATGTCTTTTACAAAGGCAATTAAAATATTTTATATTGTAGAATAGTTAATTGTGTACTTGCCTTATCCTCTCTATTTTTATTAGTGTCTGCATCTAGCTCGTCTTTGAATCTCCCTATAGCAGCGTGGCAGAGGGCCTCACCCATCATATTTTTTGTTTGTTTTTTGGATTACATCTGGCATTTCATCCATGTAGGGATATCTCAGTGAGAAAACTCTGTTCACTAATGCAGTTAGGTACCTGTTTTGCAACTTTTGGTCTGTCTGTCAGTCCAAAGGCATTTATTATGTGCCAGGCACTATGATAGTTGTGCCTTTGCCTAGGATCCCACAGCCAGTAGGTGTCAGTGCGAAAGACATAAACCCAAATCTTTCTGATTCCAAGGCCAGCTCTATCTATTATACCACACTGCCTCTCTTCCAATAATATATGCTCAATAAATAATTAGTTGAATTTAACCTCTTTTAGCTGTTATGGTGTTCCTTTTCAACATATTGTCTTTTAGAAGGTGTCAGAATCCCAAAGCTTCTCTTTCCTGAAAGATTTGGAGGCAATGTATTTTAATATGACAGTGGTGATCTTACTTATAGAGAAAAAAATGTCTTTTTTCTTTAATACACTCTCTTATGTGGCAGTCAACTCTTTTATCTGTTTGCTGATTTTCTGTGGCAAATGTTTAACCTCAGACTTAGCTTCCACTGTTCTCAGGGTGCTTGGAGGCTGTTTCACCCAAATTTTAAGCTGGTAAATGCATAAGCATATGGAGTAACTTTAGCTGGTAGTAAACATAATTATCAAGTGTGAAACTCCTGTTAAAGTTAGAGATTGCAATATTTAATATAAATTTGAATGTATTTTTATTTTCTAGTGTGCCAAAACATTTATAAACCTGATGACTCATATCTCCAAAGAACAGACAGTTCAATACATACTAACTCTGGTTGATGATATGCTTCAGGTAGGTTAATACTCCATTTAGTTTATATGATAGCTTACCTTTTTGTTTAGAGTAACTAAAATTTTAGAAATTTCACTTATAGATGGTGATAGTAAATTTTTCCCAATTCTGTAATTGTGAGAATTGTGATTTGGTAATTATGGGCTTGTGTGTAGGTGTGATTTGTTTTTCAGGGTGATTGATATATGCAGAGTTTCCTCTTTTTCAGTACTTAGGTGGTCTTTGTTGAACATATATACTAATTTTGCTAGCAGCTTTTCTTTTAAAATTGGCTAATTGTCACTATGTGCAGAACAAGGTGTTTTCTGTGTTTCTAGTCCAGCTTGCTACCTAAGAGTACAAGTCATAGAAAAATAGGCAGGTTATTAAAACTTCTTTTCAGAAAGAATTGAAAATATTTTAGGTTTTTAGGGACATCTCCTGAGAACATGAATGTCCATGGACTGCAATGTGACTTGTGGTGATTTTATGGACTACTGCCTACCATAGATAGGTATGGTAACTATGTATGGTATCAACTGTCTGCTCTGTAATCTATAGATTCAGAGAATCAGGATGAATAAAATTTTTCCATCATAACCAAACTTTCCACCTCAGATTTGAAGACTTAGATAACAGTTAACCATGACTTATTTAAATCAGACATTTAGATCTGTATTTTCCCTATCTTTCAAAGTACTGTAACTAGGCTAGTGCCTGTGAGTTAAGTGGATTAATCACTTATAGAGCTGCTCGAAGATGAGGATAAATATGTTGAAAACCAGGAAAAATTTAAAGTTGCAAACTTCAAAAGATTACATATTTAACATGAAAAATGAACAAGTAATTTCCTGCCTGCCTTCTAGAGCACTGAGAGATTAAATGATTTGCTGAGGGCCCTACAGACAGTGTATGTCAAGGGGGGTACTTGAACCCAAAGGCCAGATCTTGAGCACTTTGCCCTCTCCCCCAAACCCCCTCCACCCCCGCCTCTTAAAGGGATAAGGCTCTAGAGCAACTGATTGAATAATCAATCAATAATTAATAAATATTGATTAAGTGTCTACTGTGTGCCAGGCACTGTGCTAAGTTATGGGTTGTTTTTATTAGATAAAAGCAAAGATCTTTTTACGATCAGATCAAATGCTTCCTCTTCCTTGAAGACTTCTTTTATTATTGTAATTACCTCATCTACTATTAGGGCACTTAAGACATTGGTGTGTATCTTCTATGACCACATGCATATTATTCTGGCTATATTTAAACAGAGGCTGAGGTATTATTTAAGTCAAATCATGAACTTGTGTTTTTGTCAATTCTTTTATAATTGAATGTAGTAACAAGAGTAGGACATGCAAATTTGAAGGAATGATATGACCATATATGGAGGCTGGGAATGAGTTTGGCCTTTTCAGGGAGACAGAAGATGATTAACTTTATTGGAACCAGAGGGTTTATCTTAGTTATGTGAGTTGGAGGGTAGGTTAGATCATATGATATCAGGTTATGACTTATTTTGAAAGTCATAAGTTTAGAGTTAGTGAAATAGGAATTTTTTATACTTTCTTGAGCAGAAGTATGGAATGGCAAAGTGGTCGTTTAGGAAAATAAATAACTTTCTTTTTTATAAAAAATAATACTTTATGAAACACACATTCATTGATGCTCAGTTCTTTTAACCATAAAATTATTTTATGTATTAACTTTCATAGCATTATCAGACTAAGGATAAAAACATTTAAAAGTGTTTTGTATCTGAATTAAATCCCTGTTATAGAAGTACTTTTACATGTCTCAATAGAATAAGCATTCCACAATGTAAGGAGGTGAAATCCTTTGCCAAACAGCAAGTAATTGTTAACAACCAGAAAACAAACAAACGAAAAACTGACATGAATAAAATAGACTTTTTTATGATCTGAAAATAGGAAAAAGTCATTTAACAATATTTTAGTGCATTACTATTTGTATGTTTAATAATGAGGAAAATATTTTATTTTCATGTATAAAAATTGACGTGAAAATGACATTTCTGAATATTTATGTTTCTTCAGGAAAATCACCAACGAGTTAGTATTTTCTTTGATTATGCTAAACGTAGCAAGACTACAGCATGGTCCTACTTTCTGCCAATGTTGAATCGCCAGGATCTTTTCACTGTCCACATGGTAAGCATTTAGTTGATCACTGTACAAAGCTGGGGCAAGATGCAATTTAAGCCTCATCATCCAAAGGACATATATCATTGGAACTAATGGTGAGCAACAAACAAATTAAATGGAAATGATTTATCTGTGTTCCTATTATAATGTCTTCTTCTTATTTTTTGTATAACCACACCACCACAATGGGACTCTTACCTCCACAAAGGCAATGGCAGTGACATTTAGGAAGTTAGAGTTCATGCTCAAGAGTGGCTGAACTTGATATAACCAGTACAGAAAATATTGAAATGAATATGGTATTAAAGGTACTTAGGGATTGATATTCAAGCTATCTCAGAGAGGAGAAAATTCCAAAAAGAATGAAAAAAAATCACAGATGGTATTATTACCAAAAAAAAAAAAGCAACTGAGAAGAAGGCCTCATCAACTACTTATTAATATAGCTTCTTTCTCATCTCTATAAAATATTTGAGAACAGTCTTTGCACTCATTAAAGGTATCTTTCATGAAAGGCATGAAAAGAAAATAGGCAGACTTTTATAGTTTTCTTCAACATTTTGCATTGGTTGTCACACTATGGAATAACAAAACTTGTAAAGAATATAAGATCCTAATATGTTTATTGTTTGATTATAAAAGCAGATTTTGACTTTGTTGAACAAAATGTGGCCTTTGGTACTCTTCTTCAATAAGTCATCTCCTATGCATATCATAAAATCATAAGACTTTATGATAAACCAAAGAAAATAACTTTATTCACTTATCTCTTACCAACATTATACTTCATGTTACTTCAGCAGATCTCATGTTGGGCACTGTAGAACAGTGCTAGGTTATCTGTGCCTTTTCATCCTTTGCATATGTGTATGTGTAGTCTTCTGGTGATTTTATATGTCTGTAAACTGTAAAGTACTACCAAAAAAATCAAAACTGTAATTGATCCAAAAGTCATTGGAAAGATGTGTGGCAGAATCAGATAGCCTCCCGATAGTTCAATTTAACTAACTGATCTCCAGAAGTTCTTTGTAGATGATATATTGAATATGATGAAGACCTTCATTTCAGTCTTTTAAAATTGTGTGGGTACCAGAATAACTTGGCTGCTTGTTTGCTATCCTTATTCTTGCTATGTGGCTTTTCCACTTCCATTTATGTTTATACATTTTCTGGATAAAGTATGAAGTCCAAATAAAAGAGGAATTTACCATAGATATAGATGATGGAGCATATCTGAATAAACTCCTTTGTTTATCTTTTAAAGCCCTTAACAGTGCTGTTCCAAACCATCTTTCTAGCTTCATGTATTACTACCTCCTTTCCATACTCTGTGATCTAGCCAAACTGGCCTTTTTTTTCTGTTCTTTCATACCTGGCACTCAAACTTACTGCATATAATTAGGTTGCCTTGAGTTGGCCTGAGGTGCTGACAGCTGTGTCAGAATGGAGGAAGGAGCTTGGGAATTTGGGCTTGGAGAGAGGGAGTCTTGGTGGATAAGGATAAATGTGGTTGTGTTGGACACAAGCTCTGTGATTGGCTTATGTAGGGAGAGTGGAATCTGGCCCATCTTTCTACCTACTTATTTATTGATCTCATACCCTTTGGGGTCAGGTTAAGGCCTTCACTTTGAAGAAAACAGTTCTAGTATACTTGTTTGTGGTTGATGTACTGATTACATTAAATCCTGGTGAACTGCAGGGCCTCTTTAGTGGTGTCCACAACCATTCCAGTGCATTCTGCATAAGAAAAAATAGAAAAAGAATGTATGTTACCCAGATATTGTTTAGTTGTTTTTCATTTGTATCTGACTCTTTGTGACCCCTTTTGGAATTTGTTGGCAGAGATACTGGAGTGGTTTGCCATTTTCTTTTCCAGTTCATTTTACAAATGAGGAAATTGAGGCGAACAGAGTTAAGTGACTTGCTCAGCATCACACAGCTAGTAAGTGTCTGAGGCCATATTTGAATTCAGGAAGAAGATTTTTCCTGACTCCAGGTCTATCACTTTATCCACTGTGCCACCTAGCTGCTTTGTTACTCAGATGAGGACATGGAATTGTATGGAAAAGTTTTATATTTAGAATTGAAAGGGAAAAAGTTGAGATGAATTGCTTTTAGGTAATTTTTAGGACCTCTCCCTGGTCAGGTAATCTGAAGGACAGTAGAAATGTGAGTGGTAGGCGTAAAGCTATAGAACACGTTTCCAATTATGAGTTGTGTGAGAAAAGTGGCATAAAAGATTTTCTGAAAGATGTGTTATGACTAGAAAAGTATGTGGACTAGTCATATAGCAAGAGCAAATGATAACAGATGAACAGGCTGAATATTGCATTGGTGTCCAACAAATATCAATCATAGTAATGCTTCTGTAGTCTTAAGTATGTCCTTGATGGAAGATTTGTGGAGAGA
Source organism: Phascolarctos cinereus (assembly GCF_003287225.1). Classification (NCBI taxonomy): domain Eukaryota; kingdom Metazoa; phylum Chordata; class Mammalia; order Diprotodontia; family Phascolarctidae; genus Phascolarctos; species Phascolarctos cinereus. The sequence continues at coordinate 479,574,263 of NW_027555847.1, forward strand.
GGAGAGTCCCATGGAATAAAAAGGTGTAAATGGGTTGTGATTTGTAAAAGTAAGAAGTACGAACATCCATGAGATCATGGATTGATTTCTCAAAGTATTTAAGTGAGATTGCAAAAATGAATGATTTCATAATAGCCTACATTTATGTAGCATTTTATGTACATTATTTCATTTGATCCTCACTATAGCTCATTTGAGGAATATATTTTTCTGTGATTTCCCCCTCAGAACACATTTTTAAAAAATAAATTTTTATTGGTATCTTTTTTTTACATCATCAGAATTTTCTCCTATATCCCTTTTCTTCTTTCCAAGACAGTTATCATATATGACAAATAGTAATTTTAAAGTATATTAAAAAAACTGAAGCAGTGAAGCAAATTCATAAGGTAGGATTTTGAAACTCTGAAACATATTATCGGGATTCAAAGATTTAAGGATACTTAATCTGTTTTAGGAATTAAATGTTGTTGATGATTATTCATTCCTTGTAATGCAAGCATTTCTTCTTTGTTTTTAGGCAGCAAGAATTATTGCCAAATTGGCAGCTTGGGGAAAAGAATTGATGGAAGGCAGCGACTTAAATTATTATTTCAACTGGATAAAAACTCAACTGAGTTCGCAGGTAAAAGAAATTTCAGTTTTAATCTTGAAAGGAATATTTAATTTAGATTATGGTGCTGAAGTCTAATAGTTTTGGTAGTAAATTGAAATGCCGCACATTACTAGTAACCTTCGTCTGCTCTCTGACGGGAGCCTGCTTCTTTGGGTTAGACCTGGATCCCCTACTTGCCTTCTCTTCTGCTCGCTCTCTCGTCCTACATCTTCTGTTTCTTCTTCATTATATACTTTCACCCCATGGTAGAATTCTGTGTCTCTTTAACTCCCTTTTGTAGCATTTCTTTATCAGCCAGTATCTTATTTGTATTTAACTTCCTGTTGGTGATTTCCTACTTCATTGCATTTTCCTGCTGTTGAACATTAACACCTAAAGTTGTTGGTGAGATTCTTTTATTGGGGCTAGCCCTATTGATTCCAGACCTATCCATTCCTGCTCTTTCTTGGAACAAAAAAAATAGCTAGGTGGCCTATTGGCTGTAGCTTTTCAGTTTTATTGCTGTATTGTTTATTGCTCTCAAGAGTGAGGTCAAAGCCAGAAAACACAGAAAGGCTCTTTGGATGGGAGTTAAATCTCTTGGTATATTGGAGCTTTCAGTAAGCGTGCTACTTTTCTCATAGCCTTCAGACAGGTAGGTGGTGAAGATGAGAACACTTAAGACTTATTTCCAGATAGAGTGAAATAAGGAGTGGGGTTCCTGGAAGAGGATCCTGGAGAAGAAGTGATGGAAGAGAGTAGAATAAGCATATCATTGAAGTGGTCTGGTGGTTCTAGTGATGGAGGCATGTCAGGGCAGGATAATGTCATATGAAAGGTAATGGGAGGTGGTGATTCACTAGAAGGATTTTGTTCGTGAGTCATAGGAAGGGGGCAGATACTGATGTGCTGCACTTATGGCATTGAGTTTCTAATTAAATGTTATATTTGAGTAAGCTTTCTGCAAGATATAGACATTTGAGTATGTGAATGCAGTGTTTAAATGGGTTTTAATTTCAGGCATGTGAAATATGACATTTCCCATTTATTTCCTATAGCTGATTCTTGGTACTTTAAAAAATTCTACAATATATTTAAGAGTAATGAAAATTGGGATAGTTATACTTTGAAAAAATAGTTCTGTAGATGTTTAGTAATGTAAAATACTTGGCTGGTGCAGTAGCTTCATTGAAGTAAGAGCCTACTATTTATATTTTAAAATGCCTTTTTGGGCTTCATTTTGAAAATAATTATATCTAGAAGAGAACAAGTTAATTCCAAATCAGTCATGTTTCTTCATAGATCCTTCAAAGCAAGATACTTAGAATATGAAAGATATAGAAGTTTGAAAGTGGGACTTTGTTTTTAAATATATCAGCACTCTAAATTTTAATGTGCTTCATTAACCAACTAGCATTTTAGATTTCTTCTGCACTCTTACTATTTGAAATAAGCATTCTTTAAACAACTGTCACTCTAATTTTAGAATTCTAGCATGGTAACAGCATTAACATTTCAGTCAACCTTTGTGTAGTAACTTGATTCATTCTCTAATTTTTGGAGTAAACATTGATAGTAAAGAAGTAACACTGTAATTTACAATTAGTATTTTGGGTGGTTTCATTTCATTTTTGTTTAGTCTTAAACTTTTTGGAAATAAAATTTATTCTGTGACTCACAACTGAGAGAATGGGTGTTATTGTAAGAGCCTGTGGTTACAGTTATTCATACCTAGTTTGCTTTTTTCCTTTTAACAATGAAATAGTATTGGCAAAATCGATCATAAAAATTTCAGTGTCTGTAAGAGTTTTTCTTAGAATTGAATTCACTTCATGTTAGAGAAGTCATTTTGAAAGGGCATGTGTCTGTCAAAGATTAGAGACTTTGAGCTTCTTTGTTTTCTTCTTTTTTTTCTTTGTATTTACTCTTACTTCATGGCTTTTCATAGTACCTGGGTGCTGTTTTACTTTTTAGAGCCATGGGTATTGTTTGTCTCTTGAGAATTGTTGCAATTACTAGAATTGTTGCAATTGAATTGTTGCAATTACTAGAATGCATTCATTGTACTTGTGCTAGGATCGACTTTGTAATCTGTCTTTAAAGCTTATCGCTATGATAATTATTTTCAATTGTATTTAATGTTTTTTTTCCAAGTACCATGTGATAGTATAGATGGGAGACAACTTTTAAATGGTTTGGATGACTTTTTTTTTCTCCTCATAAACGCTAGAAATGCACCATTACATATGAAAGAGATTCTTTAAATTCAAAGTAATTGCAAGGTCACATCCTTGACACTTTTATTGTTTAGTGGCATCAATCAACAACATTTATTAAGTTCCTACTTCTAAGATTGTGGGCAAATAAAAAACAAACCCAGTTTATTTCGTTAAGGAACTTCTCATGACCCTTTTGTATGCTCATTTTTTGTTCATTTCAATTACTCTTCTAAATATATAAAAAAAAATTTTTGATTGCATATAAGTTGTTAATACTACTATTGGTATGGCAGTTGTTAGCTCTAGGGCATTGACCCAAATCTCAGGTGATTGTCTCCTCAAGTCTGTTCGAGGAGAGAAACATGGTTGATTTAGCACAAATTTTTGAATACTTCTTGAAGTCTAACTCAAAGCGCATGGCCTATTGAGAGAAACATCTTCCTTTCCTTAGGAAATTCTGTGTGACTCTAGGTTTTATTTTTCCTGTATTGTCATTTAGTACTTCAGTGACAATGCTTTACTCTACATAACATGATTCCTTTATAATAAGGATACACATATTTGCAAGTACTTAATACTATTTAAAGAAAAATCTTTGGAATATTTTTTACATTATACTCATGGCAACATTACCTTGTTATATATTTGACTAAATAGAATTAGATAAAAATTAAAATTTGCTTAGTTCCTTTTCCTAAATTGTTATGTTAGGATAAAATTAAAAACAAAACTAAGTAATGAGTTATTTATTTTGCAATAGAAACTGAGTGGTAGCGGGAGTGCTGTTGAAACAGGAACGGTCTCTACAAGTGAGGTAAGTATCTATACCATCTTAATACACTGCCCTAGCATACTACATTTGTTATTGTTAATAAGTGATACTTAATTTTAAAAAAATGTTGACTGGTCTCAATTTATTTTAACTTGTCTTGGCATCATTTAAATCTGTTTATCATCCACTTTAGGTTTTGGCTATAAATCAAACTTTTTTGGCAGTCCATATTTATAAATTATTTTTAGCACATAGACATCATTCTTTCTTCTTGATCTGTTCCACAAGTCATCTCTGCATCATAAAAATCTAAGCAAGGCTGAATATTTGCTTGGGTTGTTTCTTAGTCGAATATTGAAATTCTACCATTAGGCTTCTTATCACCATTTTGAACTTCATTTGTTTAGGCATCTGGACTAATTGTCTTGTAGATGATATTCCTTATGGATAGTGGGACAGTGAATGATTAGCAGGTTTGTCAATTATTTATCCATAATATTAAAGAGCATTGAGTTGGATAGCATCAAGACACCTGAATAATAGTCCCTGTTTTCCCACTATGAGTGTGGGCAAGTCACTTAGTTTCTTTAGGTCTCAATTTCCTTATTTGTAAAATTAAAGTGTTGTTCTAGGTATCTCTTAAGAGCCTGGGAAGCTCTGATATTCTGTGATTACAAAGCAACTAAACTTTTTGTTATCTTTAGCACTCAATTATCCAAATACCTCAGAACTGTGTCTGGAAGGGTAGGAGTGCCTTGGGCAAGTGCTTTCTTTCTCTATTCCCTTCCTTCCCCAAGATTCATACAAGGAAATTGATTGCACTTGGAGTTGAAGCAGGCATGTAGATGGTCAGGCACAAAGGGTCAACACAGGGACCTTGAAAGGGTGTGTGTATAAAGATCTTCATTAAGGCAGCCTCATTGTGCAATCATGGAGTGTTAGAACTGGAGAAAGCATCAAAAAGCAACGAGACTAACCCTCTAATTTGCGAGGTGGAAAAATGGCCCACTTTGTTGAGGGGATTATAGGTATGGGTAGAGGCTGAATATATGTATGGATGTGTACACTCTCTCTGTTCCTAAAAAATTATTGTAGAAATTAATTAGTTAATAAGCATTTCTTCTATCTCTCTTCTTCCTTTTTTTTTTTTGAGCCTTCATCTTCCTACCTTCCTTAGGCTGGAAGTTTAGTGGCCACTCGTGGGCCCAGTCCCAGTATCGATGGGCATGGAAGCTTTAATCTGCTCTGTTGTTCCATTTCAGGCTGGTTCATCCCTCAGGCAGCCTGGTGGCCCCTAGATCCTGAGGGCTTATCATACTGGTTCCACACTTAGTGTGGACACCTGGTTGAGTTGGCCCATATCAGCCAACTGCTTGAGCTCGATAGATCTGTTAACTTCATCCTCCCCAATAGACCAGGTACAAACATGAGCCACCACTCTTGGCAATAGGAGGAACAAATTCTATATAACTATATATTTATAAGATATATACAGAGTAGAGAGGAAGGCTCCAGTGGCTAGGGAGACTGGGACAGCCTCCTATAGGAAATGGGATTTGAGTTGAGTCTTGAAGGAATCTAGGGATTCTAGGAGGTGGAAAGGAAGTGGGAGAACATTCCAAGTATAGAGGATAGCTATGGCAAAGGCAAGGACATGGGAGATATATTGGCTTGTTGGAGGAATGACAAGTAGGCTATTACCACAAATCATGAGTGTTCTGAGGGCAATACATCATAAGAAAACTGGAAAGGTAAGAAAGGGTAGGAAGTGCTCTAAATGCCAAATAGATTAATTGATTAATTATTGATTAAGAAGCTGATAGGGTCATCTGTGATTTAGGAAAGTCACCTTGGCAGCTGTGTTGAAGATGGATTGGAGTTGGGAGATACCTGAGGCAGGAGACCAATTAGGTGACTGTTGCTTTAGGCTATGTGAGAGGCAAGAAGGGCCTGAAGTAGAGTGGTAGCTGTGGGAGTGGAGAAAAGGGGAAATATCTGAGGGATGTTTTGAAGGTAGAAATGATAAAATTTGGCAACTGAATGTAGACATGTAGTGAATGAGAGTGAGGAATCTAGGATGACTGTTTCAAAGCTGGATTACTGGGAAATTGGTTTTGTTGTTATTGTTTGGGGTAGCTAGGTAGTCCATTGAATAGAGTGCTGGGCCTGGAGTCAGGAAGATTAAGAAAGACTTCTTGACTTCAAATCTGGCAGGCATTGAGGCTAGTTTGTAAGGAGGGTCTTTTCAGAATCGGGGTTAATACTGTGGGCAATAAATAGGTACCAGGCACCAGTAGCAGAAAGGATTTCAGTTGGTAGAAGCATCCTTTTGCTTCAGTGAAGAATAAAATAATTTCCTCTCTCTGCTCTATGGCAAGAGACAGTTCTCAAGTATTGCTAGCTTGTGATTTGCAGATGGAAGTAAGACTCACTTGGCTGTAAAAGGGGGGAGAGGTATAGAGAAAGAGGGAGAGAGAGCCAGAGACATGGATATGAAGACGACAGGTGCTATAATCAGATCTTTTCTTCTTTTTTTTTTTTTAAATGAGTATCTAATATGACATAAATAATGTTTTGACTGCTTCAGGGTTCCATAGTTTTATCATTCTGTGATTACTTCCTTCTACTAATGTAAATTACAATGTCTCTATAATGGCCAATTTGGTGATGAATCTCTTGTGTTAAAAATTGAGAAAACTGAAGTTTAGCTTCATTTCATGGAACATGTAGTTTTAAGATCTGGAAGGGACCTTAGAGGTCACTTAGTCTGGTTTCATAAAAATTGAAGTTCATAGTACCAAGTGATTTTTGTGTTTTTTAGGCTTTTTCATTTTGAGTTTCCCTGGAAATTTATTTGTCTTTATTTCTGAAGAGGCTTTCCTCTCAGTCAGGTTGGAATGCCATCTTTTTACATGTGTTCATTTATAAAGGCAATTTTTTTTATTCTTTCCTGAAATTTTTGAATTTTTATAAGAGATTCTTAAGACTCAGGCCTCAAAGAAATAAATCTCAAATAGTGAAGTTTCAAACGTTGGTGACTGGAGATGTGGGAGATAATTTCAGATACTGGATTTTGGTGTCTGTCAGAAGCCTACCATGTGGGCAGCTAATCTGTTCTATCTTCTGGTAAGACTTTTAGCCCAGAGCCTCAGGTTTTCAGATATAAGTGGAAAGCAGTTTTGACAGATTAGCAGTGCATGATTTTGCCACTTGATGTCAGTATAAAATAACATTTTATTCTGATAAATACTACAAAATGAAAAAGAACTCAAAATGTTGATAGGCCACATATCATTCTTTTAAAATGGTTGCAGAGACTTGCCTTAAGGTTGTGAATGACATCCTCCATTTCTTGATACTCTTTTAAAATGTGCTTGTACTTTTCTAAGTATATGAAAGCAACAATCTCACTTTCAACTGTGAGGATTAAGTGGTCTCTGGATATCTTAAGATGTATAAAGTAATCTGCTTTTCTGAGGTATTAAGCACACTGCTAAAAAATTTTTTTTTTGGTACTTTGTTAATCAGTGAAATCACTGGACGTTGTGCTGCTTCATTAGCTAAATTTAATAACAGGTTTCAGGTCTGTAGTTGAGATTTTTCTCTTGCAGGATAATATAGCATTTTAATCTTCTCTTGGCCTATGTTTAATTCAGAGTTTTTTGGGGGACTTACTAGAGTGGTTCATGATCAATTATGTACCATCTTGTATGCTTCAAGAACAGTCATTTATATACAGTATTTAAATATGAAAGACTGCTTGAATAACTTTCCTTTGTATATTCTATGTCAGAGAATTAATGTTAATAATACTTTGGTAGATTATTTTTTTGATTGTAAATGGTATTTTATTTTTTCTAATTACGTGTGTGTGTGTGTGTGTGTGTGTGTGTGTGTGTGTGTGTTAATTTTGGAGGCAGTGGGGGGTTAAGTGACTTGCCCAGGGTCACACAGCTAACTAATAAGTGTCTGAGACCGGACTTGAACTCAGGTCTTCCTGACTCCAGGGCTGGTGCTCCTAGCTGCCTCCCTCTAATTACATGTAAAGATAGATTTCAAAATTCATTTTTAATAAGATTTTGAGTTCCACATTTTTCTCCCTCTCTTGTCTCCTCCTCAAGATGGAAAGCAGTCTGATATAGGTTATACATGCACAGTCATGTTAAACATATTTCCACATTAATCATGTTGTGAAAGAAGAAACAGAACAAAATGGAAAAACTATGAAAACCCCCCCCCAACAAACAAAAACCAAAAAAATAGTGAAAATAGTATGCTTCAGTCTGTGTTCAGATTCCATAGTTCTTTCTCTGGATGTAGATAGCATTTTCTATCATGAGTCTTTTGGATTTGTCTTGGATGATTGTATTGCAGAGAAGAGCTAAATCTATCATAGTTGATCATTGCATAATATTGCTGTTACTTTGTACCCTGTTCACATCACTCAGCATCAGTTCATGTAAGTCTTTCCAGGTTTTTCTGAAATCTTCCTGCTTATTGTTTCTTATAGCACAGTAGTATTCCATTACATTCATATACCATATTTACCTTCCCCAATTGATGGTCATTTCCTCAATTTCCATTTCTTTGCTACTACAAAAAGAGCTGCTATAAATATTTTTGTACATGTAGGCTCTTTTCCCTTTTTTTATGATCTCTTTGGAATACAGAGTTAGTAGCTGTATTACTGGATCAAAAGGTATGCCCAGTTTGATTACCCTTTGGGCATAGTTCCAAATTGTTCTCTGGAATGGTTGGGTCAGTTCACAGCTCCATCAGAAAGGCATTAGTGTCCCAATTTTGCCACATCTTCTCCAACGTTTATCATTTTCCCGTTCTGTCATATTGGCTGATCTGATAGGTGTGAGGTGGTACCTCCGAGTTGTTTTAATTTGCATTTTTCTTATCAGTAGTGATTTAGAGCATTTTTTTAATATGACCATAGATAGCTTTAATTTCTTCATCTGAAAACTGCCTGTTCACGTCCTTTGACCATTTATCAATTGGGGAATGACTTGTATTCTTATAAATATGACTCAGTTCTCTATATATTGTAGAAATGAGGCCCTCATCAGAAACACTTACTGGAAATTTTTTCCTCCAGCTTTCTGCTTTTTTTCTAATCTTGGTTGCATTGGTTTTGTTTGTGCAAACCCCTTTGAATTTAATGTAATAAAAATTATCCATTTTGCATTTCATAATGTTCTCTATTTCTATTTTGGTCACAAATTCTTCCCTCTCTGTAGATCTGACGGGCAAATTATTCCTTGCTCTCCTACTTTGCTTATGGTATTACCCTTTATGTCTAAATCATGTACCCATTTTGACTTTATCTTGATATGTAATGTGATATGTTGGTCTGTGCCTAGTTTCTGCCATATTATTTCCCAATTTTCTTAGCAGTTTTTGTCAGATAGTGATTTCTTATACCAGAAGCTGGAGTCTTTGTGTTTATCAGGCAGTAGGTTACTCTAGTCATTTACTACTGTCTTGTGTGCCTAATCTGTTCCACTGAGCCACCACTCTATTTCTTAGCTAGTACAAAATAGTTTTCATAATTGCTGCTTTATACTATAGTTTTAGATCTGGTGTGGCTAGGCCACCTTGCTTTGCATTTGTTCCATTAATTCCTTTGATATTCTTGACCTTTTGTCCTTCCAGACGAATTTTGTCATTATTTTTCCTAGCTCTATAAAATAATTTTTTGGTAGTTTGATTGGTATGGAATAAATTAATTTAGGTAGAATTGTCATTTTTACTATATTAGCTTGGCCTACCCATCCATGAGCAATTTATATTTTTCTAGTTGTTTAGATCTGACTTTATCTGTGTGAAAAGTTTTTGTGTTCATGTGGTTCCTGGGTTTGTCTCAGCAGGTAGACTCCCAGATATTTTATATTGTCTACAGTTACTTAAATGGAATTTTTCTTTCTAAATCTTCTTGGTGAGCTTTGTTGGTAATATATAGAAATACTGATGATTTATGTGGGTTTATTTTATATCCTGCAACTTTGCTAAAGTTGTTAATTATTTCAAGTAGTTTTTTAGTTTATTCCCTTGAATTCTCTAAGTATACTATCGTATCATCTGCATAGAGTGATAGGTTTGTTTCCTCATTGCCTATCTGACTCCTTTCATTTCTTTTTCTCCTTTTACTGCTAAAGCTAACATTTCTAGTACAATACTGTGTAATAGTGGTGATAATGGACATCCTTGTTTCACCCCTGATCATATTGGGAAGGCTTATTCCCATTGTAGATAATGCTACTGATGGTTTTAGATAAATATTACTTATCATTTTAAGGAAAGCTCCATTTATTCCTGTATTCTCTAGTGTTTTTAATAGTTATAAGTTATGTATTTTTTTCTGAAGGCCTTTTCTGCATCTATTGCGATATCATATGCTTTCTGTTGATTTTGTTGTTGATATAGTCAATTTTGCTGATAGTTTTCCTAATATTGAACCAGTCCTGCATTCCTGGTATAAATTCTACCTGGTCATAGTATATTATCCTGGTGATAAATTGCTGTAATCTTTTGCTAATATTTTATTTAAAATTTTTATATCAATATTCATTAGGGAAATTGGTTTATAATTTGCTTTCTGTCTTTTAGCTCTTCCTGGTTTAGGTATCAGCACCATATTTGTGTTATAAAAAAAATTTGGTAGGACTTTTTGACCTGTTTTTCAAAATAGCTTATATGGTATTGGAATTAATTGTTTTTTAAATGTTTGGTAGAATTCACTTGTAAATCCATCTGGCCCTGGAGATATTTTTCTTAGGGAGTTCACTGATGGCTCGTTCAGTTTATTTTTCTAAAATGTAGTTATTTAAGTATTTTATTTCTTTTATCAATCTAGGCAATTTATATTTTTGTAAATATTTATCCATTTCACTTAGATTGTCAGATTTATTGGCATACAGTTGGGTAAAATGGCTCCTAATTATTGCTTTAATTTCCTCTTTATTAGTGGTGAACTCACTGTTTTCATTTTTGATACTGGTGATTTGGTTTTCTTCTTTTTTTAAATCAAATTAACCAAAGGTTTATCAATTTTATTGTTTTTTCCCCCATAAAATCAGCTCTTAGTCTTACTTATTAGTTCAATAGTTTTCTTTCAATTTTATTAATCTCTCTTTTGATTTTCAGAATTTCCAATTTGGTGTTTAATTGGGGATTTTTAATTTGTTCTTTTTCTAGCTTTTTTAGTGGCACGCCCAATTCATTGATCTGCTCTTTCCCTATTTCATTCATGTAAGCGTTTAGATATTTAAATTTCCCCCAAGTATTACTTTGGCTGCATCTGATAAATTTTGGTATGTTGTCTCATTGTTATTCTCTTTGATGAAATTATTGTTTCTATGATTTGTTGTTTAACTCACTCATTCTTTAGGATTAGAGTATTTTATTTCCAATTAATTTTTAATCTATCTTCCAATTAACTTTTATCTGTCTTTCCATGGCTTTTTATTACATGTAGTTTTTATTGCATCAAGATCTGAAAAGGATGCATTTAATATTTCTGCTTTCTGCATTTGTGAGGTTTTATGCCCCAATACATGGTCAGTTTTTGTGTAGGTGCTGTGTACCACTGAGAAAAAGGTATATTCCTTTCTGTCCCCATTCATTTTTTTTTTCCGGCAGTCTGTTGTATCTAACTTTTCTAAAATTCTATTCATCTCCTTAATTTTTTTTCTTGTTTATTTTGTGGTTAGATTTATCTAGTTCTCAGAGGGGCAGGTTGAGTTCCCAGCTAGTATAGTTTACTGTCTATTTCCTCCTGCAACTTATTTAACTTTTATTTTTGAAATTTAGATGCTCTACCATTTGGTGATTATATTTAGTATTGACATTACTTCATTGTCTGTGGTCCCTTTTAGCAAGCTGTAGTTTCCTTCCTTGTCTCTTTTAGTTAGATCTATTTTTGCATTTGCCTTGTTCTGAGATCATTTTTTTACTTCAGCTGAAGCATAATGTGCTCCAGCCTTTTACCTTTACTCTGTGTGTGTCTCTCTGCTTCAGATGTGTTTCTTGTAAACAACATATTGTAAGATTCTGTTTTTTAATCCACTTTGTTAACCAGTTTTGTTTTATGGGAGAATCCATTCCATTCACATTCACAGTTATGATTATTGTGTATTTCCCTCCACCTTATTTTCCCCCCTTTTTATAATTTTCTCTCCCCCTTTACTTTCACCTTGTCCCTGCTCACCAGTGTTTTGCTTTTGACCACCTCCTCCCCCAATCTGCCCTCCATTCTGGCAGCCCCTCCCCCTTTCTTTTTTCCTTCCCCTTGTGCTTCCCTGTAGAGTAAGATATATTCCTGTCTTTTGTATGTTATTCTCACTTTGAACCAAATCTGATGAGTAAAGTTCAAACAGTGCTTGTCCTCAACCCCTCTCCTGTAATAGATCTTTTGTAGATAGAATTTTGCTCTGTCTTTTTGTGGGTTCTGTTGCTCCAGAATTCATTTAGAGACTTGATTTAACATTGTTTCCGAGGGAAACTGGGGAGAGCTGGGGCAACTTCCTCTCTTTTCTCTGCCTTCTTGGCTCCTCCTCCTATCTCGGTAGATCTTTAGACAAAAGGCGCACAGTTGTAATCTGAAAGTTTTTTTTCCTTTTTAAAAATTTTAAGTAACCGTCAAACTGTGTTGGAAGAACTGGCAAGGATTGTATGCAGGTAGTTTGGAAAATAGAATCTATTGTAAACTCTTGAGTTGCTGTCATTCTCAAAGTATAGCACCACAGTAATATAGGATGACACTACTTTATATATTAGTTGCTTTCCTTCAAAGTTCTTTGTGAAGCAGATATTTGCAGAATGAATCTTATTTTCATGTTGTCTTCCATTATATTTTTAGTGTCTGTTTGTAATACAATCACTGGAAAAAAACCCTGATTAAAACGTAATTTTAGTAAGTTCAAAATTTAAGCTACAGTGAGGACTATGTTGGAAGCTAGTTTTAACTTTTAAAAAAATTTTGCAAGATGGTTGCTGATATAGAATGTAATCTGTTATATTATGAACATTAAATATAATCTTAATAATATCAAATGGCATTCTTAGTGCTTTGGGGCAGGAGTGTGTGTGTGTAACTTTCTACGTAGGAGTTGCTTTGAAACTATTGAAATAAAGAAAAATGAAAGAAGTCTCAGCATCAGCGAAACAAAGAGCAGTAGACATTATTTAATTTCTTATATGTGGTTCTGTGTTGATGATGGCAGATTTGTGACAAGTGGAATACTGCATGGGGTGGGGCTTGGAGGACTGGGAAGGGTGCTGAATCAGATCGATCTTGGACATTTTTGCAATCTGTTTTGCATTTACGTATAGAGACAACAAGAAACATTTCAGGGGTATCTGGTCATCTTATTCACAGTATTCGTGGTAAGTATTTGCAATAAGTCCACCATGAAAATAAATGCAGCTTTTGTGTTATCATCAGTTGCAAAGTATGAAGAGGTAGAACGATTCTGTGAAGAATTTGATAAGGTCCATCAAATTAAATCACTATGTATTCTGCTACATGGTAGATAACTTTACAGCAAAGGTGGGAAAAGGTGAAAATCTTCAGAAATATATGGGAAAGTGTAATTAATGAAAAAGGAATGAGAAGAGGTCAACAACTACCCTGAAGACAACTAATGCCTTTATATCATGAATGCTTCAAGAAAAGATTTAATAGCACTTGACATGACAGGCAACAAATAACATTGCAGGAAAAAAAAAAGATTACATTTTAAACTGACAGGAAAAGACTTGTTATTTATGTGGGAGATATCCCTGAATCAGCTCATTTTGTATAATGAGACCTTTGAATTGTCAGGGCAAAGATCATCATTAGTAAAACACAAGAAACAGCAGCTACTAATTTATATTCTTATTCTCCTATCGTTGTACAAGTCTTCTATATACAGATTAAGGGCATTGGCATCCAAGATGAAGGTATTAGTAAGAAATACAGGCTTTTGCAAGTGATGTTAAATTACAGGCTACATCTTTACCATTTTACCTTGAGGGTGGTATTCCCAGGGAGTCCCTTTGCCTGCCATTGTCATTCTGTATAACTCCTTGTAAGAATTTGGACACTTTGAACTTTTCTGATGCTTGGTTTGTGGATGGCTATGCCTGTTACAGGCTTAGTGTCTCATTCTGTTCTCTACCAAGTTCAACTCAGTCTCTGGTAAGTCTCTGAGGGATGGGGAACCTAGGCTGTTGTTACAGTGAACTATTACTGTGAGTGGTTGAGAACCTAGATAGTCAGTGGCTGATCCTTGTGGCATAGATTAACTTCACAGAATTTTGCTGGTGCATATTTGGGTATACCATATTAATGCTTATCATCAAGCAGCTGTTCCTTTGAATGAAATAATGCTGTGGACAGACTCTTTCCCTATGGCTATCTTTCCATCATATTCTTTGATCAAGGAACCCGTCTTGACTCTAGCATTGTACAGGATAGTCTCCTCAATGTCATGTCATTGTTTTTTTCCTGAATGGTTTGAGCAAATCACTTCTGAATGCAAAGGAACGCTTGGCAGTTGAGGAGGGAATAGTGGACACTGACCATCTGGGTGGGAGAAAAGGGGTTGGACTGGGGCAGAAGGTTTGTTGCCTGATTAATCCTTTTGCCTAGTCCATGGATAAAAGTAAAGGTATGGGCAGTGGTACCTCTGGACAAATTTGACTATCATTATGTTTTGTTTAAGAGAGTGTGATTTCATTCACCTAGGGAGTAGATGTCCCTGAGTGGAAAGTAGCAGCCTGGTAGAATACCAAATGGGTAGTGGAGTGACAAAAGGGGAGAAAATATGTCAGACCAAGGGACGTAATGTTTATGTATTAGAAATTTATCATCTTGTGGCTAGCCTGCTGATGAACCTCTCCAAACTTAGGTAGGTTTGCCCAATTTGCTAGGCCAGTAGATGATAATGGATAAATAGTTCATTGCCAGGAAGTCTTTAAAAAGCTCTGAATTATAGACACTGCCTTAGTTTTGGTATTTGGTATACTTTATCTATAATGACAATATGGTTCCGTATACAGTGTTTTTAGAATAAATTATATAAATATTAACTTATTTTAAGCCTGTTAGAATTAAACATTCATAGAACATGCTTATAAATTTAGAAGAGTATTTAATGCTAAGAAAACATTTAAAAAATCAGATTGTTTTAGTTTGTATACTATGTATGATGTTATATGTATCTCTATACTTGAAGGTTCATTAAGAATTGCTTGCCTCTCATTTTATCATTAATTCTTACCCTTACAAGCACGTTTGATCTCTGTACAGTGCCACTTTTTCAGGGTAAATGGTAATTTGAAAGACTGTGCTTAACTGACAGCATATAAGCTGTACTTCCTCCTGCTTTTCCTTGAGTCTCTTTAAATATAAATAGTTTCTAATTGTTCGAGAGTTTAATATGTCAGATAATAATGTGGAAAGAGCTTAGAACCAGGAGAGAATGATTGTTCCATAAGGTCAGTTAATTGAATTACCTAGCTCCAAGGAGAACAGAAGGTCTCCTCTAGTTAGAAGATATACATGTATGTGTGAGTGTGTGTGTATGAGCAGCTTTTTTTTTTTTTTAGGTTCAGGGGTCTATGGATTGAAACTTTATGCTATCTTTAAGATTTCATTCTTTTTCTTACTTAGTGTTCCCAGTATGTTCAGTGTGTTGCTGGATGTCTTCAGCTGATGCTCCGTGTTAATGAATATCGCTTTGCATGGGTAGAAGCTGATGGGGTTAACTGGTGAGTATCTTTTTGTTTGTGAAAGAAAGTGACATTTTAAGCATATAAGGCAATTTTTGCTAATAATTTTCAGGGAAACAGGTCCAGTTAAACATCTAGAATGTTGGTTTCATTTTCATGCCTTTTTCAGTTCTCTTCAACCAGTATTTGTTATTTATCTTCTAGGCAATTTGGCCATGTGTTTTGAAGCTAGAGAGAGAAAAGATGACATTACCCACTCAACTATAATACAGATTAGGCAATGAATACCAAAGTGTGAAGATCATACAAAGTTCTCTGGGAAACTGAGGAAGGAGAGCTCACTTTCTCAGCTGGAGAATTATGTGAAGGTTAGATGAGGTAGAACCTGAGCTGGGGGTTTTAGTAGAATGAAGCTCAGTGTAAATCAGCAGTGTGACATTATAGCATCCAGAGATAATGGTGTGTCGTAGTCTGCTTTGAAAGAAGCATAATGTGTTTTATATTCTGCCCCAGTCTAGAGTACTGTGTTCACTTATGGGCACCATATTTTTTTAAAGACATAGACAAGCAGGAGTTCATCCAGAAGAGTGCACCTAACATGAGGATTAGCTAGATGAAATCAAGGTGTTTAGCCTGGAAGGGGACTATGCGGAAGAGAACCTGACAACTGTCTTCAAATCATTAAGCATATATTAAGTATCTGCTATGTGCCAAGCACTGTGCTAGGTGCTAGGGATTCCAAAATAGTTATTTTATAAGATGAGTTAGACTGGTTCTGTTTGACTTCAGAGGGGGCAGAATTAGGAGCATTGAGCAGAAGTTTGCAGGAGGCAGATTTAGATATGATATAAAGAAAAACTTTCCAACGTTTAGAATGTTCCTGAAGTGAATGAGTTGTTTTGGGAGATTATAGTTTCTCCATAGTTTAGAGGGTCATAGATTTATTGGAGCTTGAAGAGAGACCTGTAGGACCTCTCTAGTCAAACTGCCATTTTACAGGTGAGGAAGTTGAGACACAGATTAAGTTAAATGGCTTTCACAGGGTCACGGAGTCTGAGGAGCGATTTGTACACAGTTCTTCATAAGTCTTAAGTCCAGTACTTTATCCACTTTCAAATGGAGATGGAAAGACCACTTGATTAAAGTGTTGTAGAAGTGGACTAGATGGCCTCAGAGGTCCCTTCTGGTTGCTGAAATTTGACAGAAGGGAAGGATTTAAAAAGCAGAGGTGGGATGTGGGATTTTAAAGGCATAGAGGCATAATTAGAATGGAGGATAAGCAACAAGTCTGTTTTGGCTGGAATGCAGAATGGGTGGAGATTAATGTAAAGTGAAATAATAGGCTGGAATGGTAGACTACAGCCAGGTTTACTAGAGTCTTGAATGTCAGGCATTTAAAGAGTTTTTATTGTTGTTTGTCCTTCATATTCATTACTTTTTTTTTGGTAGGTACTTGGTAACCATTGAAGGGTTTTGAGAAGGGGAAAGGAGGATGTGATTACAAAATATATGGTGGTGTGAAGTATGAGCTGAAGTGAGAGTAGAGGTAGGAAGACTGGTTAAGAGGGAATGAAATCCTGAACTAAGGTGGTAGATGTGAAGAATTGACAATAGATTAAATATCTTTTTCACAAGTAGAAACAATAAGAATTGGCATGTGACTGAAAGGGGATGAGGGAGATGGAATGTCAAAAGTAACTCCAAGGTTTGAACTTGAGTGACTGGAAAAATGACAGTAAACTTAAAATGAGGGGCAGGTTTTTGTGAGATGATGAGTGTAGTTTTTAACATGAAGCTTGAAATGCAGTAGTACATTTATTTAGTTGGTAGTTGGAAATTCAGAACTGAAACTCTTGGGAAGAAGTTGAGAGATAGAGATTGGTCAGTCATGTACATAGCTCTGATAAGTGAAGCAGTGAAAGTTGATGAGATTACATCTCTTCAGGGACAGACAGCTAGGTGACTGTTGCTCCACATGGTCAGCAGTAGTTTTGGGGAGAGGGCACTTGAAAGCAGTGAGGGAGCCAGGATCCAGGGTTTTGTAACCTTGTCACTGCCCCTGTTTCCTAGACTGAGTCTAGAGCGAGAACACAATTTGAGGCTGGAACTCAAGCTGGCCCTCAATAAGTGGGCTCTTCGCTGTTTAATCTGTATTGCTGAGAGGAGGGAAAAAACTGTGTGAATGTAATTTGTGGTGATTTGTTTTATTAGCTATTATACTTAAATATGATTTTCCTTTGTTTTATAGCTTACCATAATTTTAAAAATATGTTTATTTTTTAGTATAATGGGAGTTTTGAGTAACAAATGTGGCTTCCAACTCCAGTATCAAATGATTTTCTCAATATGGCTACTGGCATTTAGCCCCCAAATGTGTGAACATCTTCGTCGATATAACATTATTCCTGTTCTGTCTGATATCCTTCAAGAATCTGTTAAAGAAAAAGTAACTAGAATCATTCTTGCTGCATTCCGGGTAAGTCTTTGATTGTGGTAACATTGTGATAGTAATGAATCTCAGAGTTGGAAGGGACCTCAGGGAATGATTTAATTCAATGTATACCTTAAACAAAATCCCCTCTGCAACATACCTAATTAAGTGGTCAGCTAGAATTTTGTTGGAGACTTCCAAGTGGTGATGGAGAACTTATCACCTCCCAGGGGCATCCTGTTCCACTGTTGTATAGGTCTAATTGTAATGAAAGAACAGAATGGAAGAAAATAAAAATATGCAGAACATATTTCTCATCATATGGTTCCTATATTTTTAATCTCAGTACTTGATTTCAAATTTGATGTGTTTGAAAGTTCTTTCTAAGGAGAAAGCGAAATGCAGCAATCTTTAGTCTGAAGCGGTTTATTACAAAAAGTCCATCTTAACTCTATTACTTTTTTTAGAGATCCTAAAATATTCATGTTAAGCCATTTATCTAAGAATCCACTTTAGATTCATTGTTTTCAAAGGGTAACAGTTTTCTTTTTAACTATATTGATATTGCTTTTTAATTGACTGCCTTTATTCCTTTATGGATATTAGTTTTGTTTATTTTACTAAAAATAGTTATAATATTCTAAAAATGGGTATAGTATACCACAAAATTATTTGGGATCTGTTTTTAAAAGAGAAAATTTAGTTGCTAGAAAGAGCATTGGAGTCAGGTGATCCAAATTTTATTCTGCTTCTACTGAACCACAGTACAAAATCATTTAACCTATGCTTGTTTTTCTCATGTCTATGGCTGGGAGAAGAGTTCATAAAACTGTTGAAATTAGATAGGGTTTAAGTGCTCTGAGCTTCTAGGAGTGAGAGATCAGACAAGTACAAAGAAGTATGATCATTTTAGATGATGGCTACAGAATTACACTGCCCAAGCCATATCAACAGACTAGAAAATTTAATAGTTTCTCAAAAAGTAAATCTTACCTCTTTGCATTTTTTTTCTGTAATTTTTTAAAAAAGCTTATTCTCATGCCCTTATTTTGGAAAATAGTTACGTAGTATAAAGAGATTTAGAGATGTCTAAAATTGGATATGCCAGGCAAGAGAAATGTTAAATCTCTTGTTTGAATCATAGCTTTAAACATGAGTCAATTTTTGTTTGACTCTTACTTGACAGGTCCAATGTAAAGCATGCTTTTTGAAATGGCATGGTTAAAAAAAAGACAAAAGGTTATATACGACAGGCTTATGATCTTTCATCTATAGTGACTTGAAAGAACCTTTCTCTTCCTTGGGGGAATATCAGTAATGAAGATTAAAGGTGAAGAGGATAAGGGACACAGCTTTCTTCTCATTTCAGTCTTTCCGCATATTAAAGTATGACTGCTACTCTTGTGGCTAGTCAAGGATTTTAGCATTACTTTATCTCATAATCTTGACATTTCTCTTTTAATAGTTTTAATATGTATAACAGTTTAAAAATATTTAAATTGTACCAGAATTACTTTAATTAAATTGTAACCTTGGCATTTAATGTGAGCCATATTATTTTTGTGACATTTGTAAACAGATCTAAACCTGGATTCAAGACTATTTAAGTGACTACACTCAGTATACTGGAAGGCAGTGTATTGTAACACAAAGAACATGGCACTGGAAATCAGGAGATTTGGAGATATGGATCCAAGCTGGCCACTAACTTCTTGTACTGCTTTGAGAATGTCATTTAATTGCTCTGAGCCTGTCTTCCCAACTGCAAAAAGGAGATAAATAACTTAATGATCTCTGAGGTCTATTCCATCTCTAACATTTCATTAGTTCTATAATTTTTATTTTAGTGAAAGGCATTTAACTCAATAGATCTTAAGTCTCTTCTGCTAAATGTGAGATGATATCTCATATGCCCTGAGATATAAAGAACCCCCCCCCTTTTTTTTGCCTTCCTTCTGTTCTGAATATCTGTGGGCATGCATAATTTTTATATACAGGATAAAGTTTTGATACTGAACAGTAATAGATTGTTATCCAGTTAGAGGCCATGCACTAGGATAAACTTAGGTATATTAATTTTTGTCATTCTGATATCCTTCTAAATTTTTAAAAAGACCCACTAGGGAGCCTGATCGGAACTAGTCTACTCTTGTATTCTCTACTGCATCCTGAATCTTAGGAAAACTTTAATGCTAAAGAATTTAGTGGGGGCAGCTAGGTGGCTCAGTAGATAGAGCACAAGCCCTGAAGTCAGGAGGACCTGAGTTCAAATCTGGCCTCAGACCAAACACTTAACACTAGCTGAGTGACCCTGGGCAAGTCACTTCACCCCAATTGCCTAAAAAAAAACCCAAAAAAGAAAAACCAAAATAAAAGAACTAGGGATATTTAAAAAAAAAAGAATTTAGTGAGCCTGCTAATCTGCCATAAGTTGAATGAATTAAGTAGCTGTTGACTTTTTAAAAATTAGCTGTACACATTCTTTTGGGAAATATCAGTTAGTTATTCTTAGCAGCATTAGGTCTCTGTAAACTTTCTAAGACTTGAATTATATTTGGATTGATTAGTCAGTCTTTAGCACCCAAAATAAATTAGAATGTTGACAAGATATAACAGATAAAGTTAGTAATATCCCTCTGTTGTTTAGAACCTTATACCTACTATAATTCTTCATTTGATTTTCTTCAGTATTAGTAAGCTCATAAACTTAAAATGACCATTAAGGTAAGTGAACAACTTAATAAATATTTGCTGTGTGTCAGACGCTGTTCTAAAAACTGGGGATAAAAATGCAAGTGAAAGGAAAGATAATCCCTGCCCTCAAGATTCTTAAATTCTAATGGTGGAAGACAACACTTGTAAAGGAAACTGAAAAGCCAGGGAAGAGGAGTGGTGGTAGAGTCCAGATAATGAAAGATGTCTAGTCTTCAAAATGGAGGTTCCAACAATGGGAGAAGGCAGCTGAGGCATGGTGGTGAAGTCTGGATAATGAAGCCTTTTTTTTTTTGTTTTTGTTGTTTTGTTTGTTTTGTTTTGAATCCGGGTCCTCTTGACTCCAAAGCTGGAGCTCTATCCACTGTGCCGCCTAGCTGCCCCTAAGACATTTCTTCATAGTGATTTTTGTTAGCTGCTTTTGGTATTGATGATTGTAGCTTATTGAAATAATTGATTCTGTGGCTTAGTTAAAACCAGCATTGCTATAGAGCAGGCCTGCACAACCAGAGGCTTGCCAAAGGACATGCTCTACATTTTTTGCAGGCCACCCAAAATCTTTTGGTGGGCCACAGGTTGTGCAGGCCTGGTATAGAGCTATATTTCAGGATTCTGTTGTGATGATATATCAGCAAACATTTATTAAACATCTTTTGTTTGCCTAGTACTGTGCTAAATACTTGGGGGAGAGCACTGGAGCTAATTATTTTATATGTTGCTGGAGATAAAATAATCATGTGAAATAACTAATATAAGACACTATATAATAACTTACAATAAACTGCTAAGTTTTATTTCCACAGACTTGTTGAAATCTTGCCCATCCTTAAAGACCTAGCTTACATATCTTTTACTTTGTGAAACTTTTTTCTGTCTTTCCCAATCAAAAATCATTTTCTCTTTCTCAGACATTTATAATTAGCTTTGTGTACCTTTCTTATGTCCTTATCATATGCTTTTCTGCATTATAATTATGTGTGGGTCATATCCTCCATTAGAATTTAAGTTCCATAATAATAGGGGCTGTCTTAATCATATGTACTGGGGGCCAGTACAGTGCTTTGTGCATAGATAGGGAGAGAATAATCACAAGCACACAAATGTAGTACAAGGAAAACTGGCAGAGCAGAGAACTAAAATGAGGGATGTGGGTATTGTTTAATGGAGGAGGTAGTTCCAAGCTGGATTCTTTCTATTTCTACTTTGCCCTCTGGTTCTAAGACATCTGGGCAGTTTTCTTTTAAGATTTCTTGAAACATAATGTTTGTCCTTTATTTTGGTTATAGCTTTCAGGTAGTCCAGTAATTCTTAAATTTTTTTCTCCTTGAGCTATTTTTTAGATCAGTTATTTTTGCTATGAGATGACTTAGCTTTCCTTTCCTTTTTTTCAGTCTTTTGCCTTTGTTTTAATTTTTTTTTTTCTCATGGAGTCATTGGCTTCTTTTTGGTCCATTCTAATTTTCAGGGAGTTTGTGGCTCCAACAAGGTTTTGTACCTCTAAACTGTTATTTCCCTTCCCAATTCTTTCTTGCATGATTAATTTCTTTTCTTGATTTTTCCTCTAGCATTCTCTTATCATTTATAAAAATATTCTTTAACTCTTAACTCTTGCTTTATGTCTTCCAAGAATTCAGGATGAATTTGTGCCCAAGCTAAGTTTTTCATTGAGACTTTATTTGTAGATGTTTTAGAGTCATTCTTTTCTTCTGGGTTTTGAGTATAGGTCTTGAGCATCCTTTCACCATAATAGCATTTTATCATGGGACTTTAAGAATTACTGTTTGTTCTTTATTACTCTCTGACTTTGGACTTGACATTAGGGCTAGGCTCTGAGTACTTCTTGAGGAAAGGTCTGGGCCAGTCTTGTTGCTGCTTTCATGGGGGTATTGAGTGTTGTGTTATTCCAGGTTTTCAGGGATAGCCCAGGCTGGAGACCAAGAAGCTTTCAGTGCTTCCAACATGGTCTTATGTAGCACAAAGTCTGATCACTAATCCACTGATCTGAGCTTTGAAAGTTTCTAGCTTGGTTTTGATTCTGAGCAACAGAAGAGTCTTTTAGGACTTGGCCACTGTTAGTCAGCTGGCAAGCTGTGATAGTTCAAAAAGACAAGTACGAGTTTCCTTTGTGTCTGAGATTCCTGCCTTGGCTATTTCTATGCATGCTTTAGATTGGAATGGAAGCTGGAACTGAAATCCTATTCCACTCCCGGGTTCTGAGCCACATATCTGCTGCACACTTCTGAATTTCCTTCTTGTGCAGCTGATGAAACAAAAAATACAAAATGGTCATCATTTTGTACAGTCCACTCTCTTTGGGGAGAGTGGGGAAGATGGGGAAGAGTATGCTAAAAATTTTTTAAAAATCACAATTTTAGCTAATTTATAAACATTAATTTAGTTGTCAAATGATAAAGATTGGTGATATCAGTGTTTGGTGATGTAAAGACTTTTAAGTGCAACAGGCGAATAGCCATTTCAACAAAATTTTAGCCTCTGCTTTAACCTTTTGGCATGTTGTGGGGATGTGAAATATCTGATGTTAACTGGTTTGCCAGATGATTTAATGTCATCTGGCCTTTTGGGCAGATACCAAGAGTTCACAAAACCATTGAGGCATACAGTAGTAAATCTTTACCATAGCTTTTTAAGTCCTGAGTGACAATATCCTCCAATGTCCACAATATAGGCAGTACTCTTTTCATAAAATCTGTTCTCTGTATATAAACCTCCATTCTCTCTTTTTCTTCCTTTTTTCCCCTAATTGATCCAACCAAAATGTTTTTTCCTTGCATTCATTTCTTTTAATTTTCTTTATTAATTTAAAAATCAAATGAATTGATCATTGATTTTTTTTTCCTAAACATTTTTTTTTAACTTATGTGGCCCTTATTAGATATTTTCCCTCTTTTGGGTTACTGGCTTTTGTTTAGAAAGACAGGTTCCACATCTGATAAAGATATACAACATTAATATTATTGCAGAATTTGAGACTTTTCAGGACATTACTAAGGTCTAGCAGTGATTTGTATTTGCTATTGGTTATTTTGTTAAAATTTTGGAAAATATTTTGAGGAGTCATTTCACCTGAATCAGTGATCAAATACTATATAATTAAGTGTTAAATTATAGTATGTGAGTACTGTCAAATGAATGCTATAGCAGGCCTTTGAAAAATTATTAGGTTATCTGAGGAGAGAAAGGAGGGCAATTTTAGATGAAAGGTACCACAAGTAAAGATGCCTTGTATAGGTGAGGGACACTAAGGAGATCAGCATAATTAAAGTAGATGTTTCTGTTAAGGTATAGTGAGAGATAAGAATTGAACTTGTATTTGAAGGGCCTTGAATACCAGTATAGAAAGCTAGCCATGACGCTATGGACTCATGTGCTAGGAAGTTATTTAAGGGTTTTGAGCAGGAGAGTGACATAACGAAAAGAATTTCAAGAAGATAAATCTGGTGGCATTGGTCAGGGTGAATCAGTGACGTCAATTCAAGGATTATTTTAAATAATGGGCTTTCAAGCTGTGGTGGGGAGCTATACAAGTGACACAGCCTCAGGGCGGTTACCAGGCATAGCCCCCTTAGTGTATAATAATGACAAGGGCCTTTGATTAGAATGGTGGGGGAAAAAAAGTGGAAAAAAAAGTGTGAACCTAAGAGAGTCTGTTTTAGGTAGAAAATAGAGTCGGTGATGTGACCTTTCCTTAAAAGGTTAGAACTCTGTGTAGTAATTTTGACTAGGTACTTTGGACTTAGGTAGTCGTGGTTTCATATTTTTTCCTAGTAATAACATGGGATATAAATTAGTCACCCAAATTATAAATCTGTCACCCAAATTCATTAATAGATGTTCATTTATTAATACTTAATATAAATGCCATATAATTACGTGTTTTCTCTTCCATACATTTCACTCCTTATGTTTAAGTCTGATTTGAAATTTACATTTTTCTAATTTAGAACCTTTTAGAAAAATCAATTGAAAGGGAAACACGCCAAGAATATGCCCTGGCTATGATTCAGTGCAAAGTTCTGAAACAGTTGGAGAACTTGGAGCAGCAAAAGTATGATGATGAAGATATAAGTGAAGATATAAAATTTCTTTTGGACAAACTTGGTGAAAGTGTCCAGGATCTTAGGTATGTTGTAGCATGACTTAATTTGAATTAACTTATTTTAAGGTTTTGAGTAAGTGTACACATAGGAATGCATATGTTTTAGGCAAATCGGGGAGATTAGTATTGAATAATTGTGTTTTAAAATAGAATTAGACAAAGATTCAACCCTTTTCTTCCCTCACCCCCAAATATAATTTAGTAGACATAGTAACGCTATGGTGGGTTACCAAAACTAACAGTATGATCTCTTGGAGATTTGAATTTGGTAAGGGAGCGTGATGATGAGACACATATGCAGTTATAATACTTAGTAATAAAGGCATTATGAAGATATAAAAGCAAGGTTTATGTGATGTTCCAAGAGGAAGATCATTTCTGACTAAGGGATGGGAGGGAGTCAGGGTATAAGATTTTGAAAGGCAAGTGTCATTTTATAATTGAGTAAGAATTTATTTAGGAAGACAGTGGAGTAGGTCAGAAAACTTTCCTCCACACACACAAAAAGAGAATATCACCTTAAAGTGAACATAGAGTGGCAGAGATAAATGACAGTCATGGTAAAACAGTTGTCCTTCTACTACCTTGAAACAAGGTAGTAACAAGATTGCCCCACTTGTGGTTCCTGAATAGTTTTGCCTTCTTGTATTTAGAAAAGTGTTTTATTGATACTCTTTCTGGAGGAGCATCTTTGTCACTATTCATTAATTCATCTCCCAGCCCCAACCAAAGAGAAGCCCTCCTTTTTAACAAGTGCACATAGTCAGAAAAAACACATCCGTCCACATTTTGACTGTATCTAAAAATGTTGTATCTCTTTCTGCGTCTCTTATCTCTTACCTCTTTGCCAAGCGATAGGAGACATGCTTTGTTATCAGTATTCTGAAGTCATGATTGGTCATAGAATTGGTCAGATTTCTCAAGTCTTTTATAGCTATAATACTGTGATCATCATGGAAATTATTGTCCTGGTATTGCCCGTTTTGGCTTGCATCAGTTCATGTAAGTTCCTGAGCCTCTCTTAATCCATTATAATTATTATTTTTTATGGCATAAAAACAATTACATTCATATACAACAATCTGTTCACACATGCCCCTATTAATGGGCACCACTTTGTTCTTTACTATAACAAAAAGTGCTGCTATAAATATTTTTGTGCATTTGGATCCTTTCCTTTTCTTGGAACATTTTGGTGTCTGTACATAGTAGTGGTATTTGGTTTTCCCAAATGGCTGGACCATTTACAGCTCCAACAGCAGTGCTTTTAGTAAGGTGCCTGTCCTCTGTCAGGCCCTCCAGTTATTGTTGTTTTTACTTTTTGTCATCTTTATTTTGTGGGGCAGAATTTTAGTTTTCATTCACATTTCTCTTGTTAAGATGGCTTTTCTTTTTTAAAATGTGGAGGTCTATAACTTGCATTTCTTCATTTGAAAATGGCCTGTTTCCTTTAACCATTTATCAACTAGTGAATGACTCTTGTTCTGATATATTTATATTAATTCTCCATATATATTAGTTGTCAGACCTTTTTCAGACAAATCTGTTCAGAGGTTTTATCCCATTTAACGGATTCTGTACACGTTCTTATTGTATTAGTTTAGCTTGTACAAAAGTTTTTAGTTTTTATTAAAAAAATCCATTTATCTTGACATGTCATCCAACCCCTGTTTAGTTAAGAATTCTGTCCCTTGGTATAGTTGTGAAAGATCTCTCCTCTTCACTGATTTATTTATGAGATGACATTTTACATTTTGATCTTATTTCAATTTCGTATTTTTTTTCTCGTGTTACATTCAAACTATGTTGCTGTGTTCTGTTGGTTTTGGATTTTGTATACCTAATCTATTCCATCGATCAACTTTTAAGTTTCTGGACCAGTACCAGTTTCAGTGGTTACTGTATTATAGTATAATTTGAGATTTTTCACTCCTGGACCCCATCATTCCTACTTTTTTTTCCCCATTATTTTTGAGATTCTTGATCTTTTGTTTCTTTGGATAATTTGTGTTATGATTTTGAAGTAAGCCTTTCATGGTTTGGTATGGCAACACATTTATGAATTGGTTTAGTGATATTTCTGTTGGCAGAAAGCTGAACAAAAAATATTTTTCCAATTATTTAAGTCTTCCTCTATATTTCCATAAAGAGTGTTTTATAGTTGTTTATATTCATATAAACACTAAGTATCATGGTAGATTGATTACCAGATACTTTATATATTTGTATTTACTTTGAAAATTATTTTTATATATTCTTTTATTTGGTCTTGTTAGCAATATATAGAAAGGCTGACAGTTTTTGTGAGTTTATTTTTATAATATTGCTAATTTATTGAAGTTATTTTTCTGTTGATTTTTAATTAAATTTTTAGTGTTCTGAAAGTAAGCAGTCCTGTCATCTACAAAGAACAATACTTTTGTTTATCAATTGCTTATATTTTATTTCTCAATTTATTTTTCTTGTCTTATTGCTGTAGCTGTCAAATAATTTAGTAGTAACTATGGTCATTATTGCTTTAGGGGAAGGGAATAAGTATTTACATAGTACTACTGCGTGCCAGGCAGTGGGCTAAGCACTTAAAAAAAAATCTCATTAGATCTTCACAACCAACCCTTGGAGGTGGGTGCTATTATTATCCCCACTTTACAGATGAGGAAACTGAGACAAACAGAGGTTAAGTTACTTGTCCAGGGTCACAGCTGATAAGTGTCTGAGGTCAGATTTGAACTTAGTTTTTCCTGACTAGGCTCAGTGCTCTAACTACTGTGCTATCACTGTGCTACCAGCTGCTTCTTTAATCCTGTTCCTGTTGTTGCTTTAACCTTGGTTCTTAACAGAAAGATGTCTACAGATAATGCTAGCTTTCGGATTTAAGTACTTTTTACTACATTAAAGAAAAGTCTGTTTAGTTCTATGATTCTTAGTATTTTTTAGCATAAATTAGTTGTATTTGGTTTGAAGATTTTTTCTGATACAACCATGTGATTTTTATAGTATTTGTCATTAATATGGCCTGTTGTTTGTAGTTTTCCTAATGTTGACCAAAGCCCATATTCCTTATACAAATCTGATCTGCACATGTACAATAGTAGTCTTTTGAATCTGTTGTTGTAACTTCTTTGGTAATATTTTGTTCAGTGTTTTTGTATCACTAGTCATTAGAGATACTGGTCTGTAGTTCTCTTCTTTATCACTTCCTGGTTTGGACCTCAATATCATATTTGTCTTTTAGAAGAAATTTGTTAGAATTCCTTCTTTATCTATTTGGTTAACAATTTTTCTAATGTTGAAGTTAGGGCATTGGACTTTGTAGTCAGGAAAACCCGAGTTGGTTCAGATCCCTTCTCAGATACTGTGTGACTCTGAGGAAATCACTTAACCACTCCTTACTTATAAAATGAGGCTTCCAAGATCTCTTTCAGATCTAAATTTATGATACTTTTTCCTTCCCTTTTAAAAGGTCTTAAAAAAAAAAAGGCAAAACCACACCCAGGTCCAGAGTTTTTCTTTCTTTGATCCTTGAAGACCATGAGATTCTGAGCAAACAGTTGTCTTGTATTCTCTCCCTATTAAGCATTCAATATTTGATTGTCATTTAACTCCTTCATGTCCTAATAGATGTGCTATTCTGGGTTTCTCATGATTCTTGTGTTTATGTTTCAGGGATTATACCCAGAATCAATATTTGTTTCTGGAATGCTTGGAAGTATTTTATAAAAGGTCCATTTTTTTCAGTATAGAATTTTATTCAGTTTTGTGGGATATGTTGCTCTTGGATGTAAGCCCTTTTTTTCTTTTATCTTTTTGTATAAGATATTACAAGGTTTTTATTTTATTGTTATTGTTGTGTATAGACCCAACCAGATTTGTGTCTCAACTCCTGTAGTTTTGGGCAGACTGGAAGAGCTCACTGGTTTTTGTCTTTGGTTTTATATTAAATCTTTTTATCATCTGATAGTCTTGTTTGTTGTGTCTGAGCCCTGGGCTTGGTTAGTACCTTTGCCACGAAGTCCTCATAACACACATTTTCCTGAGTACTTATTAAGGTAAAGATGACAATGCTCATCAAATGTCTTTTAAACTGTTTTTTTTTTCTGATATCATTGGACCTGAAATATAGGAACATGTGCTCATGTACCCGAGTCCTTTAACTGATGACTGTCCTGGTGATAAATAGAAAACTTGGTTCTCTTTCTCTCCTCTCCTGACTCATTTGCTTTCTTTGCACCTAAATGTCAGTTACTTCCTACAGTACAGTTTGAGGATAGCATGGAGACATAAGTGATACTTTGTTCAGAACAGTTGGAGATTTTAAAAGCCATCCGCTTCTAACAGCTAATTATTAATTTTAAACCAAAGAGTTTAGTGCCTAAAGACATTGTTCAAGTTCTGAATTTGTGGCAAAAATGTAAATTGACAATATTGCATTCATGTTTTTGTATTTATGATCATAGAAATTTTAGTGGTGAAAGGGGCCTAGGAGGTTGTTTAGTTCAACTTGTTACTTTTTTCATGAATTCCCTGTACATTGCGGATAAATGGTCCTCCAGTTTCTGCTTGAACACCTGTAGTAGTAGGAGACTCAATGTCTCACAAAATACCCCATTCCATTTTCAAGCATTCTTAATTGTTAGGAAGTTCTTTCTGTCACTGAACCAAAATTTATCTTTTTGTAACTCCTATTTATTCATCCTGGGTCTGCATTGTGGACTTAATATAGATTTAGTCTAATCTCCCCACTAATTGACAGGTATTATGCTCTCCCTCCCCTTCCCCAGCTAAGTTGTCATTTTTTTTTAGGTTAAAACACTACTTTGTAAGTGAATCAGAGGTCCTTTTACTATCCAGTACACTTCTCCATAGATATGCTTCAGCTTATGAATATAAAATATGAAATTTGAGTAGTGCAAAGTGAGACTATTAACTCTCTTGTTTTGGGTACTGTACTTCTATTAATACAGTATGAGATTATCCCCCCACCTTTTTGGGTGTGCAGACCTATCATTTTATCAATAAAGGGTAGTAGTTCTCAAGAAGACCACCCTTTGAGGGTATCTGTGAAGTCAAAGTTATTTTCATAATAATACTAATAGGTTTTAATTTTTAATATGGTAAATATATTTAGATATGACCCACATAAACAAAAGCTCTTTGGGATTCCTCAGTAATTTTTATGTGTGTAACGGGGTCCTGAGACCAAAAAGTTTGAGGACTGTGGGCATAGGGAAATCTGGTTGAGAAACTCACTTAAGTGACTTATCTACTCAGTTGCCAGTTATAGCCTGAGAGTTTTTCCTGGAGCCGCTGAGAAGTTCAGTGACTTTCTCACAGCTAGTATGTGTTGGAGTCAAGATTCCAACCTAGCTGTTCTTGTCTTAAAGGCCAAGCTTCTTTCTACCCTGTTAACATTAGGAGCCCATTAATTCCTCCTCTTCCTCTTACCTGGGTGGGGAGGGTTGGGGATCAGGTGGGTTCAGAAAAGGATGGCTAAACCTAAAACTCTTCATGTATTTTTCTCAACACGTTAACTGCTTTCTAGTCTTCATTTCATTCCATATTCTTGTACTAGATTCTTTGTATCTATGTTCAGGGCTTATATTTATCCCATTACAATTCATATTTAGAAATACAGAATTTCAAAGTTGGAAGGGACTAGAGAGATCACCTAATCTAACCTTTTTCTGAATAAGAATCCCTTTTATATCATACACAAAGCTTCAAAGCTTAAACTTGCCCTTTCCACCACTGGATAGTTTTAATTTTAAGCAAATTTTTGGTTATATCAAATCTGAATACTTTTCTTTGAAACTTATACCCATTGTTCTTCTGTGGGCTAAGCAGAGCAAAACCTCTCCTTCTGCTGACAGTTCCTCAGATAACTTAAAGACAATCACATTTTTTGAATACCTAAAGATGTAAATATTTACTTGATAATCTGTCCAAGAATTTTACTGGGGACTTTTATCAAGTACATTGGTTTATAGTTTTTGGAATTTATCCTTTTCCCCTATCAAAATTGGGGCATTTAATCATCTCCAGTGTTCTGGAATGTCTTCATTATTGACAGATCTTTAAAGGTGTTTGATTCTGGTTTCATGATGAAAAATTAAGAATATATATATTTTTCTCCCAGCATTTTTGATTCGTGGATTCAGAAAAGCAGATATAATTTCCTAGATTTGAACTTGCTTGCTTTTTGCCCTACCTGTCCTATTCTCCCTTAACCATGTTTGTTCTATCTTCCTTTTCCAGTAAAAATATAGTTCCTCATAATTAAGAAGACAGAAGCAAAAGAGATATTTGAAAAGTTTGTCTTTGCCTCCTACATTATCTTTATCAGTTGCTTTTCCCT
The DNA here is from genome assembly GCF_003287225.1 of Phascolarctos cinereus. Lineage (NCBI taxonomy): Eukaryota > Metazoa > Chordata > Mammalia > Diprotodontia > Phascolarctidae > Phascolarctos > Phascolarctos cinereus. Next base: position 479,605,188 of record NW_027555847.1, read on the forward strand.
TCCTAATTTTTCCTTCTTGTAGTAGTAAGAACTTTTTTTAAAAACACTTTTTATTTTCTTTTTCACAAGTCTGTTCTCATTTATATCCTTCTGACCCTTTTCTTATTGACCCATTCCACTCTTTCATTCTTTCTTGGTTATGTGACCCCTGTTTCTGTATTTTATATATGACCTTCAAAAACTTAGGCTCATCAGAGAGCTCCCATTAAATTATATACATCCTTTTATGTGGCTCCTCATTTCCTTCATCCTTCATAAAAATTTAATTTTTGAGAGATTTTAATTTCTTTTTAGAGCCCATGACCACATGGGATCATGACTATCTTTTATTTAAACTTTTGAAATCTGTCTCCTAATTTTTAGGGCATATTTTTATATTCAGAGTTTCACTGCTTGTCTGTCACAAACTTTAATTATAAATGTTTACTCAGTAGGTTCCATTTGCATCCTCTTCCAACAGTCATTTCTTTCTTGGTTATCTGGATTCAATTCAAGATTCTTTTCAGTGTATCTTGTATCTATGAACATCTCAAATTATCAGAAAGACACTCTATCAATTTATCTGCCACTCTGTATTTAGCAGAAGAGACTTCAACTAGTTGTTTGGATAGCTGAGAAATTCTTCTTTAATTACTTTATCTTACATCTACCAGTTTTCTTGCTTATGTCACACAGCTATATAATTTTCTATTTCTGATGCATGGTGAACACTGAAGGAATGTTTGTTGACTGACTACCTGTTCCTTGCCTTCAATTTTCAACCAAATCTTCTGCACTATGCCTTCCCGTCATTCATGTATTTAAAAGGTATTTGTACTTTACATAATAGGGCTACTTCACCTTCCCCTCAATTAGATTTCATTGAATCACAGAATATCATTTAGGTCTAGTCATCTAGTTCAAAATATAGCAAGAATTCTTTCTATAACATCTCCAAGAGGAAGTCATATAAGCTCTACTGGACCTCCAGAGATGAGGAAATTCCCTCACTATCAAGGTAGCCCATTCCACTTTTGCTACTTATAAGGAAACCTTTTCACTTAATAGAACTGAAATCTGCCTCTGGATTTTTTTCCCTTTGTTCCTACTTCTGTCTCTGGCATGGTGGTTTTTGTTTTTTTTTTTTTAATTATAAAATTGCTTAGGTCCTCTTACAAAGGGGCCTTCAAGTAGTTGAAAATAGTTCTTTGTTCTTTTAAAATGACAAAGGTATATATTTTTCCTCTGATATATTCTAATTGTGAATCCCATATTATCAAGTCTCACTTATACTTGTGAAGTCATATATACACCCCTCTGCCTCCTAGTGTTACATAATTTTGTTTACTTAGTCTATTTCCTCGTAAAGAATTGAAAGACAGAAACTGATTTTGGGTGTGATCTACTTCATACAAAGCATTTTAGCTTGACTGTAACATTTCATACTTATGATTAGGTTTTACAGTGAAAGTAGCATCAGATTTGGGGGCAGAGGACATGAGGTCATGTGCCAGCTCTGTCTCAATACCTCTTTGACTTGTAGTTGAATCATCTTCTTTGTGTCTCAGTTTTCCCATCTGTAAATGAAGAGTTTAGATTATCACAGAGGTCCTATCTGGTCTAAATCTGTGAGCCTCTTGTCTTTTCCAGTTCTACTATCTTGTGACTTCATATACTTATTCATGTGTGGTGCCATACTGTCCTGATAGTGAATTTTATTTAAATTTTGTAAAAGATACTAACTTTTCACTGTTAGTAGTTTCCTTATTTTTGTATATATCTCACTTAAAGTTCAGAATATTTGAATTTAGGGGTAATGGGGAAAACCTTTTGGCTCAGGCTGTGAATTATTAGAGACTTAACTTTTTAAATTTCTTTAAAAAATATTTTTATAGCTCATTTGATGAATACAGTTCAGAACTCAAGTCGGGAAGGCTGGAATGGAGCCCTGTTCACAAATCAGAGAAATTTTGGAGGGAGAATGCTGCGAGGTTAAATGAAAAGAACTATGAGCTGTTGAAGTAAGTTCTTAATCTATTAAAAAAAAATTTGACCTTGAATCATGCTTCATATTTAGATTCTTTAGATTGAAATTAATTTATGTTTCTTTAAACGTTTTAAATTAGCAAGCATTTGTTAAGTACCTACTATATTCCAGACACTGGAAATACAGAGGCAAAAGTGAGACAATTTGTTCTGCAGTTGCTTACATTCTATTGGAGTGAAGGACATGGCATGGTCACAGATAAAAACAGGATATGTGCTAAGTATATGCTACCTTTTGGCCAGAGAATTGATTCATGGATCTAGGTTCATTTTGGGAGGACTTTGATGTACATATTTCTAATAACACCTGATGGTACTTAAATCTTTTATATTTATATATGTTAAATATTTTAAAATGACTTATTTGCTTATGATATCTTTCATGTAAATAATTGTGATATAGTGAACAACTCACAAGAAATCCAGATCTGACCAAAATACATATCTAATACCAAGGAAAGCATTTATTACAAAATCCTTTTATCTAAGGCGAAGCTATCCTTGATTTGCTTTTATGTTGACTGAAAATTCAACTTAAAAATACCTCTATTTTATGAATTGTTAGCTTGAAGGAAAGTAATAGAGCAGAATCTTTGCTCTCTTATGATATTTCTATCTTAAAACAAGAAAAGATTTATGTTTTGTGACCTTGTTTGTAAAGTTGTGAGAAAATATTTTGTAAACCTTGCAGAACTCTATAAATGTGAGGAAGTTGAGGTAGTTGTCATTTCTTCAAGATCACATGTGTGCTAATGGACAGTGATGACTAAAGTTATCTGCAGGTTGAACTAAAGTTTATATTGATTTAATTTTACTTTTTTAATGAAGATTTCTAAAGCCCTCCTTGTGTTATAAAAATTGCAATTATCAATAATCATTTACCATGCAACATATTTTACTGTAGGTTATGTGCTAACAATTCAGGATATAAAGAAATGTAGCTTCTGCAGATACAATTTTTGTTTCAGGTATGTATGTAAGTAAGATTACAAAAAAGGCTAGGGGCAATAAAAGGAAAGAATTCTTAAGTTTTATATCATAATTATTTATTCATATATATGAATATGCAAGTAAGCTTCTTGAGGACAGAAACTATATCTTATTTTGTCTTTGTAGCCCTAATTATGTTCCACAGGGCCTTGTAAATAATATGTACTTAATAAATGTTGATTGACTTTATATCAGTTATTTTGATTTAATTAATTTAAATTTTCATTTTAATAAATTAAGTATTTCCTGACATTTGAACTACTTATGCTATTAGTCTATTTTAAAGTTGTTATTTATCTTGTATACAGTTTTAATATGGTGTTATTGGTGTATTATGTTTAATTTCAAGTGTCACTTTTTAAAGAAAAGGCAGTTCACGAACATATTGGAAAGCACTTTTGTGTAGTGGATCTAGTGTTGATTTGGGAACTGGAAGAGCTCTGTTCAGTTATGTCCCTGACACTTACTAGCTATATGACAGTAGGCAATTTCTGAGACTCAATTTCCTCATTTGAAAAATGAGTCTAATACTCCTTGTAATTCCTACCTTATTAGGGTGGTTGTGAGGCTCAAAAAAGGCTCAAATAATATAATAAATGTTTAAGGCTTCATACATATGTATGTTGGTTGTTGCATTTTTTTGGTATAATTAAAAATAATGGTACTAATTTCAAAGGATAGTGAATAAAGTGGTGGGCCTGGAGTCAGGAAGACCTAGGTTCGAATCAGGCCTCAGATACTTGATAGCTGTGTGAGCCTGGGCAGGTCACTTAACCTCTGTTTGCTTTAATCCACCAGAGAAGGAAATGGCAGACCACTCCAGTATCCTTGCCAAGAAAACCCCATGGACAATATGGTCCATAGGGTCATGAAGACTCTGACATGACTGAATGATTGAACAACAAATTTGCTATAATTCTCGAAATAACGTATTGTAGAATCAATTTTTAACTTACTTTTTAGTTAAACCTTTAGGCTTACTGGAGATGAGAGGGAAGTGTTCAAATCTGCCTGTCTGTAGGAATCAAATACTTCCTTTCCTGCCATGGGATCCCCCTCCTCTCCAGCTTGCTACATGTGGATGGCCTCTTAGCTGGAATGGAATGGAATGAAAAAGCAGACACAACACTTACTATATGCCAAGTACTTCCTTAAGTACTAGAGATACAAATAGAAAAACCAAGACAGTCACTGTTCTTGTGAGATAATACATAAAGGATGGCTCAGTTTTATGGTGACAGAAAGGCCAAATGGTACCTAGGTTCAGAATGCAAGTAGCAGGGGAGATGGCAAGTCCCCAAGGACCTTGGGCAGCAAAGATAGAGCAGATGGTCTTTAAGAAACGAGATAGTGGATTCAAGGGTCAGAGTGCAGTGGGATTCTGGATTGCCTCTGACAGAACTGGACATTGTTTTGGAGTACAGCATCTAATGCCTGGTGGGAATCAAGGAGTGTAGCAATGGGGGTTGGGTTGGGGAAGGAGAAGATCCATAGCCACCTTAGTTAGTGGTGGTGCTGATCACAATAGTTGCGATACCTATTTGTATGCTGGTTTTAGCAACATTTGGGAAAAGCACCAAGCATGTACTGGTTTGCAGGCATTTTCCTATATGGGCCCAAAATTAATATTCTCACACTTTTATAACTCTGACACAATTTAAATTGCTCCTGAGGTTCTGGGGTTTTATCTCCCTAACTGTTAACATTTGTTATTCAAGCTGATTCTGAAATGTATGTATTTTCTTTTGGCATGGAATACATAAGTATATTCATAGTTTTATAAGCATGTATGTAGAACCTCATTTCAGTGCTGTTGTATGAGTACTATCCAATGACAGGTGTATACTTACTGTGGTAATCAGAAAAAGAATAATGCTATGTGTATAATTGTTTTCTGTGGTCAAAGGCCTGAAGTTGAGATTATTATTTCTGTGCGCATTTCCTCAGTGTAGTTACCAAGCCAGATTTTCAGGTCACAAGTTGCATATTTCATGTTCTGCCTTTACTTAGTCAAAAATATACCAGAAGCAGTAATAAATCATTTAGCCAGTAAATTCCTAATTGGAAAAAAAAAATATTTTAGGCCTTTCAGAGATAAAAAATGCCTCTGCCCATTGAAAGTGCTGTTTTTGAACATCAGAACTATTAAGAATTATTCTCTAAGCTATCAGTAGTGTCAACTTCTAAGTCATCTTTATTCATAAAAGACTTAATAGCAAGCTTCTTGTGTTTCTTTTTGGTACATAATGAAAATATTACCTTGTACTTTTGACATTTATTTAAGGCAAGGTTCTACTTGCTAAGTTTTACATTTACTTATCAGTCTATCCCTTTTTTTTCCTTCCCTTAATTTGACAGAAAAGTATCTGAGTAATGTTAAATATTTATCCAACTTAATGCTTATTTGTTAGTACAAAAGACCCTAAAACAAGAGCTCCATTTTTGCAAAATAGAGACATTGAGAGGCGATATGGTATAGTAGATAGAAAACTGCTCTTGGAACCAGGAAGATCTGTGTTCAAGGCCCATCTCTACCAGAAAGGTGGCAGAATCTAAGCTTAGACCAGTATTTTGTACCATTTACCAAGATAAACTCTAAATGGATATGTAACTCATACATAAAGACTGATTTCACAGAGGGCAAAGGAAGGAATTATTCTACATATTTGTGGATAGGTATGACCAATCAAGGAATAGAGTATCACAGAAAATAAAATAGACAATTTTGGTTAGTAAAACTTAAAAGTTTTTGTGCAGTCTAAACCAACACAGCTAAAATGATAATGGAAACAGAAAATTGATGATGAAGAGAAATCTGTGTAGCAAGTTTCTTTGATAATGGTCTCATTTTCAAGATACACAAAAGAATGGGTCAAAATTTATAAAAATAAAAGATTCCCAGATGATAAATGGCCAAAGGATATAAAAAGGCAGTTTCTAAAGAAGCAATCAGATTTTTGTTAATTGAAAAAAAACGTTAAAAAAAAGACTGCAACAAGGTCTTATTCTTCTTTTAGCACTGAGCACTCGTTACTGTCTTAGTAAATAATAATGTTTCATTAAGCCATCCATAAAACTAAAGTAGGTAGGTGGTAGTTGCCAGTCCCATTTTATCTTCTATATTAGCACCCATTCCTCTTATCAGTGAATGTAGAAGAGGAGAGTCCTACTCCTAGCTTCTGTCAAGTACAGGTTTGGGATGCTGTCTCACTCTGGAACCTACTTCCTTATGTGTAATAATAATAACAATAACAAACAACACTAATAGTAATAATACCAATGACAACAGCAACAATAATAACAACAATCATATGTGTGTTAAGGTTTGCAGGGTGCTTTACAAATATCTCATTTTATCCTTACATAAAACCTTAGAGGTAAGGCAAACAGAGGTTAAGTGACTTATTTAGGTCACACAGCTTATGAGTCAGACAACAAAACTGAATGTAACTACTACCTATACCACCACCCTGCACTGAACTGTTCTTTAAGAAAAGAAATAAAGCCTTTGCCCTCCATAATCAAGTGAACAGATAACTTGCCTTTTCCTTCCAGAATCTTGTCCTGGACCAGAGCCTCAGAAAAAAGGCCTGGCCAGGGGCCAAGCACATACTCGTGGATGAGGCCTTCTTGATATAGTTGTTATTGTTGAGTCATTTCAGTTATATCCCACTCTTTATGGCCTCTTATTGCAGTTTTCTTGGCAGAGATACTGAAATTGTATGCCATATCCTTTTCCAGCTCATTTTACAGGTGAGAAAACCAAGTCAGATAGAGTTAAGTGACTTGCCTAGGGTCATACAGCTAGTAAGTATCTAAGGCTGGAGTTGAACTCTGGTTTCCTGACTCCAGGCCCGGTGTTATATCCACTGTGCCATCTACCTGCCAGCCTTTTCTTTATATAGATGTCTGTACAGTTAATGCCATCCTAATGTCTGAAGGTACCAAGAAATTTATATTTCTTTATGGGAATCTTCAGGCAGAAAGATATGGGCATATGGCCACCAACTATTTGTAGTCTCTAAATATGCATATGGTAGTACTGTATAAAGAACATTTTCAGTACATTTCTATACCAAAGGGAGATTTGGCACCTTTGCTTGGCTTTTTGGAGACTAATGAATACCAAGTCCTTGACAAAGCCCATGGAGTGCCGAGGTACTGGTACCTCTTAAATACTAAAGAGAAGAGCCTCCTGGGGGCTGAGCCAAAATGGCAGAGAGGCCAGGAAGTTGCTTGAGCTCTCCCCAGTTTCCCTCAGAAGCAGTGTTAAATCAAGCCTCTATAAGAATTCTGGAGTGACAGAATCTGAAAAATGATGGAGTGAAACAGTTTTCCAGCCCAAGATAACTTAGAAGGACTACAGAAAAGGTCTGTCTCATTTGGGTAAAAGGGGAGCACAGCCCAGCACAGGTGGTGTTTGGGCAAACCAGTGGGATACTCTTAGTTACAGCACAGATCAGCAACTGAGGCTCCATGGTTCTGGCTCAGCAGACCAGGGCACAGCAGGCCAGCCTTCAGCCCCAGGACTCAGGGCATAACAGGTGCAACTAGGCCAGGCCACCCTAGTGCAGTGGGCAAGTCACCAACTCCAGAGGCCCTGACTCAGAAAACGAGTGACCAGGCCCTTGGCCCCCCGTGCAAGAAGCTTGGGACAGTGCCCCCGGTATCCCAGAAGCAGAGCTCAAATTTAAAAAACAAGAAAAGAAAAGGAAATGAAAGGAATTAGAATAGACAATGAAGAAATAAACTATGACTGTGCAGATGATATGATGGTATATTTAGAGAATTCTAGAGAATCAACTAAAATGACTTAAAATAATCAACGCTTTTAGCAAAGTTGTAGGATATAAAATAAAGACATATAAATCATCAGCGTTTCTATATGTTACATCAGAGCTCAACAAGAAGAGATAAAAAGAGAAATTCCATTTAAAATCAATGTAGACAGTATAAAATATTTGGGAATTTACTTGCTGAGACAAACCGAGGAACTATATGAACACAATTACAAAACACTTTTCATGCAAATAAAGTCAGATCTAAACAACTGGAAACATGTTGTTGCTCATGGATGTGTAGTAGGCCAAGCTAATATAATAAAAATAACAATTCTACCTAAATTAGTTTATTAGTGTCATGCCAATCAAACTACCAAAAATTATTTTATAGAGCTAGAAAAAATGACAAATTTCATCTGGAAGAACAAAAGGTCAAGAATATCAAGGGAATTAATGAAAAAAAAATGCAAAGGAAGGTGTCCTAGCCATACCATAATCATCAAAACTACTTTGTACTGGCTAAGAAATAGAGTGGTGGATCAGTGGAATAGATTAGGTACGCAAGACACACTAGTAAATGATTATAGTAATCTACTGTTTGATAAATCCAGAGACTCCAGTTACTATTTGACAAAAACTGCTGGGAAAAATTGGAAAATAGTATGGCAGAAACTACGCATAGACCAACATCTCACACCGTTTACCAAGATAAGATCAAGGTGGATACATGATTCAGACATAAAGGGTGATACCATAAGCAAATTAGGAGAGCAAGGAATAGTTTACCTTTCAGATCTATGGAAAAGGGCAGAATTTATGACCAAACGAGATAGGAAACATTATGAAATGCAAAATGGGTAATTTTGATTACATTAAACTAAAAAGGGTTTGCACAAACAAAACCATTGCAACCAAGATTAGAAGGAAAGCAGAAAGATGGGAAACAATTTTTACAGACAGTATTTCTGATGAAGGCCTCATTTCTCTAATATGTAGAGAATGCAGTCAAATTTATAAGAATATAAGCCATTCCCCAACTGATAAATGTTCAAAGGATATGAACAGGCAGTTTTCAGATGAAGAAATTAAAGCTATCTATAGTCATATGAAAAAATGCTCTATTGATAAGAGAAATACAAATTAAAACAACTCTGAGGTACCACCTCACATTTGCCAAATTGGCTAATATGACAGAAGAGGAAAATGATAACTATTGGAGATGTGGGAAAATTGGGACACTAATGCATTGTAGGTAGAGTTGTGAATTGATCCAACTGTTTTGGAGAGCAATTTGGTACTATGCCCAAAGGACAGTCAAACTGTGCATACCTTTTGATCCACCAATACCATTACTAGATCTATATTCCAAAGGGATCATAAAAAAGGGAAAAGGACCTGCATGTACAAAAATATTTATAGCAGCTCTTTTTGTGGTAGCAAAGATATGGAAATTGAAGGAATGCTTATCAGTTGGGGAATGGCTGAACAAGCTGTAGTATATGAATTTAATGGAATACTATTGTGCTGTAAGAAATGTTGAGCAAGTGGATTTCAGAAAAACCTGGAAAGACTTACATGATCTGATGCTGAGTGAAGTGAGCAGAACCAGGAGAACATTGTACACAGTAACAACACCATTGTGCAGTGACTGACTTTGATAGACTAAGCTGTTCTCAGCAATAAAATGATTCAAGACAATTCCAAAAGGCTCATGATGGAAAATGCTACCCCGATTCAGAGAAAGAATGATGGATTATGAATGCAAATTGAAGCATACTATTTTCACTTTTTTTTGTGGCTTTTACCTTTTGTTCTGTTTCTTCTTTCATAACATGACTAATGTGGAAATGTGTTTACAGGATTGCACATGTATAACTGATATAAGATTGCTTGGGGAGGGGAGAGGAGGAAAGGAGGGAGAAAAAAAATTGAAAATCAAAGTCTTATTAAAAATGGATGTTAAAAACTTTTTTTACGTATAACTGGAGAAGGTAAAATACTGTTTACAAAAAAGTAAAGAACCTCCTGGAACAAGAGACCAAGCTTGCTCAGTTGATTAATAAATTAACAAGCATTCATCAAGAGCTCGCTGAACCACTTCTTCCTTTTTACCACTTATTCCTTCCTCTCGTAATCTTCTCCAAGATTCAAGTACTCTTCACTACCAGCTTTCCTCTCTTTCAGCAGTGGTTCTTGTCTTTTACTTTAATGAGAAAATTGAGACCATCTATCACTGTGTTAGGTGCTAGGGATAGACAAAAATGAAACAGTCCCTTCCTGTCAGGTAAATGACAGAATAACATTTTCCTTGCAAAGACTTGACCACCCAAGAGTCGTTAAATCAGTAGGAGTTGCTCTTAGAGGAACTATGTTTGAACAGCACCATTGAGGTTTTTACCTTAACCCTTGGTACTGAGAGGGACTAGACTGACACTGTCCATTGTCGTTAGAAGATCTTTCATGGTGGTGTCCTAGACAAATGGTCCTTCTCCCACCTCTTCTTTTCTCTGTAACTTAGAGGTCCCTGTCTAAGAAAAAACTTCTTTCTCTGCTATGACTGCTTTATGCTTGTTTATCTACAGTTGTCTCATCACTACCTTTGCCATCTGAAACACATTCTATCATTAGTCAATTCGTCTTGAGCCCAGAATTTTTCCTTTCACTCTATTTCCATCTTTTTTCATTTACAAAATCCTGGCTCTGTCTAGAATATGTTTCATCCCCCCATGCCCCCTCCAGTACCATGAGTTCCTCTCATGGACCCTGACTTACTGGTCAAGAGGAGTGATTGGTATGTACCTTGTTCTTCATTGCCCTTTCCAGTCTCTTTATTCATCACCATAACTCTGCAACTTCACCTTTAAGATTCACTCAGTCCATCTGTCTACATCCCTTTCTTTGGTTTAGGAACCCTGTGGTTGTTTTCCTTCCTTTTTCAAGGAGTACAGCACCTGACTTAGTCTTCCCTGAGGGGAATTTTAGGATACCTTTTGATGATTCCCTCAAACACTTTTGCTTCCTAATTCTTTAGCTTCCTCTCCCATGACCTAGCTCTTCACTTTATTTTGGCGCACCCATCTTCACATAGATGAGAATGCCATTGATCTTACTATCCCCCATAACTGTGCCACCTTTATAGTTCTGAACTCTTAATTGTAATTCTACTCTAATCATAATTTCCTATTCATCTGTCTTTTCCTTTACATATTCCTAACAGTTATGTGCCTGGCACATAGTGGATGCTCAGTAAATATATGCTGATTAATTGCATCTATCCTTTGGCCTAACTGCCATCTCTAATATACTCTATGCCCATCTACTGCTTATTTTACCAATCCATCTTGCTCTGATCCCTCTTTCCTCCCTCCACAGTCTTCATCCTGTGATTCACCAGTTCAGTAATATATTGTCCTCTTCTCTTGAATGTCCTTGTTTTCAGATCCTCTCAACCCTCTTGTCTTTCTAAATTTGAGCATGGGATTATTGGCACCAACTACTTTCTCCATTCCTACTTGCATATTGTTGAACCATTCTGATAGGGCCTACCGTAAAGACATTATCTAATCTTAACTAGGACCTAATTATTACATTACAATTTTTTTTCCCCTTATTTACTATCACATTCCTCCCAGAATCTTCTCCAAGTACTCTTCACTACTAGCTTTCCTCTCTTTCAGCAGTGGTTCTTGTCTTTTACTTTAATGAGAAAATTTGAGACCATCTGTCATGAACTCCTTCATATATAGTAGGTCATACCTTTTCTAGATCATCAGTCAATCAACATTCCTTATTTATTAAATATTTAGTATGAGGCAGCCTCTGTGCTAAGCACTGGGGATACAAACACAAAGAAAGTCTGTGCCTGTCAGGAGCTTACATACTATGGAAGTAGGCAATATATATAATATATTATATACATATTACATATATATGCATATATATATATATACACACATGTATATGTATATACACATATGCATATATGTATGTGTGTGTGTATATATGTGTGTGTGTGTGTGTGTGTGTGTGTGTGTAGTTCAGTAATAAAATGAATGCAGAATGTATGGAAGATAACCTTAGATAATACCTTTGATTTGATCTCTGATAAAGAGGTGACCCTTCTTGCCAAGACCAACTTCCCTCTTCCCACATTTGTAACCTTAATCTGGTTGTTTCTGTCTCCTGTGGGAGCTTGCCCCTTTCCTTATTCCCTTTCCTGTCTTCTTCATTCTGTCCATTTTTGAGATTGTCATCTTGATATTCTCTCTAGTTTTTCATGACACCACTGTCTGTTGATTCTTGGTCCTTCTCAGTCTCCTTTGCTGCATCTTTTTTCAGTAATCCTCACTAACCATGAATGTCCCTCAGCATTCTTTCCTGTTCTCTTCTCCCTCTTTATTTTTTTCCTTTGGTGATTCTGTCAGTTCTCATGGATTCAGTTATCATGGTCCTGATGATTCCTCAGCCTGACATTTTAAGCTCATCACAATTTAATTCAAACTCTCATATTTTTTCTCTTCATGTATTCTCTATTCCAGCCAAATGGACCTATGTTTTTTTTCCTTTTCTTTTTAAAAATAGTATTTTATTTTCCTCCCAATTACAATTTTATTTTTTCCCCAGTAAATTTCCCTAATTTTTTTCTCCAAAACAGTTTAAAAAATTTCCAAATTCTATCCTTCTCTTCCCCCCCAGATGGTAAGCAATCCTATATAGATTTTATGTGTGCAGTCACGTAAAACATTTCCATGTTAGTCATTTTGCTCAAGAAAATGCGAACCAAAAGAGAGAAAAATAGCATGCTTCAATCTGTACTCAAACCATATTAGTTCTTTCTCTGGAGGTGGATAACATGCTTTATCATGAGTCCTTAAGGATCGTCTTGGATCATTGTGTTGCTGAGAATAGCTAAGTTATTCACAGTTCTTCATTGTACAATGTTTCTATTACTGTGTGTGATGTTCTCTTGGTTCTGCTCACTTCACTCAGCATCAGTTCATATGTATCTCCAGGTTTTTCTGAAGTCTGCCTGCTCATCATTCTTTATAGCATGATAGTATTCCATCACAATTATATACCACAACTTGTTCACCCATTCCTCGATTGATGGTATCCCCCTTGACCAATTCTTGTCTACCACAAATAGAACTGCTGTAAATATTTTTGAACAAATACGTATTTTTCTTTCTTTTGGATCCCTTTATGATACAGACCTAACAATTGACCTACAGTCTTTTGATGAACCATGTATTTAATTTCCTTTCTCTGTAACTTTTTAAAATAGTATTTTATTTTTTCTAATTACATGTAAAGACAAATTTTAACATGATCTCAAAGTTAAAGTTAAAATAGATTTAACCAAAAGTTAAAATTGGGAAACCACACCATGTGTCAGCAATTTTATTCAGTATTGTTTTAGACCATTTAAAATAACTAGATAATATAAAAACTTGAGAGTATACCTGCCAAAACAGACACATGAACTATATGACCACAAACACCAAACACTTTTTATGCAAATAAAGTTAGATCTAAATAAGTGAAATAATGTTTATTGTTCATGGGTAGGTAAAGCCAATATAATTTAAAAAATGACAATTTTACCTAACTAATCTATTTATTCAATGCCATCCCAATTAAAATACTAAAAAAAATTATCTTACTGAGTTAGAAGAGTTCATATGGAAGAACAAAAGGTCAGGAACTTGAAAGAAAGTAGGGAAAAAAGATGTAAAGGAAACAGATTCAGCAGTATCAGACCTCAAACTATAAGGTAGCATGTTGAAATGTAAAATGGATAATTTTGATTATTTTAAATTAAAATTTTCTTATATAAATAAAACCTGCATAGCCAAAGATAGAAGGAATGCAGAAAATTGGGAAAAAGCTTTCATAGATCTCTCAGATAAGATCTGATTGTGTTGGAATATTGCTGTGGTATAGGAAATGATGAGCTGGTTGATTTAGAAAAACATGGAAAAAGTTGGACTTAGGAAGGAAGATGCTATCCACTTCCAGAGAAAAAGATGACAGGTGGAAATAAGCATAGTATGGTCTTCATGTGTGTGTGTGTGTGTGTGTGTGTGTGTGTGTAGCCACATTTAATTGTAACCTTCTTTAGGGTGGGAGGGAGTAAAAAGAGTGCAGCAGAGAACAAAAGAAAACCTATAAGGAAGCAAAAAAGAAAAAGCTGGACAGCTTTGAAAACAAAGTGTAGTAATTATTATAAAGGTTTTCTTGAAATGGATATTTATTATTTTATATTGAATCCTCTGTGTTCTGCTGTGTACATGGCCATGTTTTTTTTCTCCTTTTGTATTTAAGTTTAAAGAAAAAAATTTACAAAAAATATATTAAAATTTTTTTTTTAGGATCTTGACAAAGCTTCTGGAGGTGTCAGATGATCCACAGGTCTTAGCTGTTGCTGCTCATGATGTGGGAGAATATGTACGACATTACCCACGAGGCAAACGGTAAACATCTTTTCAGTATCTGAAAAATGACTAGCATCAATATTTTTATTTTAATGTTGTAATGGAGCCTCTTTTATTTCTTTAAAAATATTTTGTGTTCATATTTGAAGGGCAATTTGCATTACACTTTACTCATGGCTGACTCTTTCAGTTGAACAAATATTAATTAAATTCCTGCTGTCTATAAAGCATCGTGCTGGTAGGCATTGAAAATAGAGAGTTGGAGAACAACACAGCCCCTTTTGTGAGAAAGCTTGTCATCTAATAGAAGGGATGAAATATGGTGGCCTTACAGTAAGGTGGCCTGCTGCAGTCTCTGCTCCCATGGCCTTTTCTTGTTTCTCATTGGCCTCGGTCTCTTTGCTATTGGGCATTCCAGTTTCTTGACCTTCCTAGCATTGCAGTATTGCGTTCTTTTTTCTCTTTGACCGTTCCATTGTTGGTTTCTTTTAATAAATGTTAGAAACAAGTGAAATGATTTGTATGCAAAAGGCAGTTTTTTGTAGGGTGATTAGTGAGTTATCATTTTAGGGATTGTATTTCATAGAGGGTTCTGTCTCTTATGATTAGGAAAGTCTTCACAGAGAAGGAAGGGATTTCTACTGGCAACTTGAATTACTCAGTAAGTTGATTCTTGGAGAGCATTTCAGTTAAGGAACATGGCTAGAAGTGAGAGGGTGATAATTACCTTTTTTTTTTTTGGCTAGGCAGTGGGGTTAAGTGACTTGCCTAAGGTCACACAACTAGTTAGTGTCAAATGTCTGAGGCTGGATTTTAACTCAGGTCTTCCTGACTCCAGGGCTACAAAAATGTGCATACTCTTTGACCCAGCAATAGGACTACTAGGGCTATATCCCAAAGGGATCATACAAATGGGAAAGGGACCCACATGTACAAAAATACTTGTAGCAGCTCCTTCTGTGGTGACAAAGAATTGGAAATTGAGAGGAAGCCCATCAACTGGGGAATGGCTGAACAAGTTGTGGTATATGAATGTAATGGAATACTATTGTGCTATAAGAAATGATGAGCAAGTAGACTTCAGAAAAACTTGGAAAGACTTGTATGGACCAACGCTGAGTGAAGTGAGCAGAACCAGGAGAACATTGTACACAGTAATAGCCATGTTGTGTGATGACTAACTTTGATAGACTTAGCTCTTTTCAGCAATGCAAGGATCTAAGACATCTCCAAAAGTCTCATGATGGAAAATGCTATCCGGATTCAGACAAACAGTGATGGATTATGAATGCAGATCAAAGCATACTATTTGCTCTTTTTTTTCTTCTGTTTTGTCTAGTTTCTTCTTTCTTGTGGTTCTTCCTATTGGTTCTAATTCTTCTTTACAACAAGACTAATGTGAAAATATGTAATAAAAATGTATATGTAGAGCCTAGATTACATGCCAATTTGGGGAGGGAGGAGGAGAAAATTTAAAACTCAAAAGCTTATGGAAGTGATTGTTGAAAACTAAAAATAAATAATTTAAGTTTTTAAAAAATTAGATATGGTTTAGAGTAGCATAAGAAAGAAAAGTTTAGCAATTAAAGGAGCAGGAAGTAGGAATTTGCTGGCTATAATATGTTCTCTAACCATAAAGGAAAAAAGGAAACCAACTTATATATAGGTTAAGCTGTAATTTAATGGAATTTAATATTATGACATTTGTGTTTTGAAGTTCTGACTGGCTTACAGAAAAAGTCAAAAGCTGGGGTAGAACTCCATCAATACCAACAGCAAATCGAGAAAATATGAATTATATGTAACACATGTTAAGGTTTCTAATAATACCACCTACTTCCCATTACTATTAAAATATCCTTACTCAACAAGAGTGTTTTCATATATTTCTTTTAAATACACAACTAATCTACTCAACCAGAAAGGTACAGAGAAAAAGTTTTTGTGCAAACCATGTCTAATTCACTGCTATCCTCCAGCCTTTATCCTCCTCTGTACCTTCCTTTTCATGTCTTCTAGAAGGAACTTTGCTGTTAAGATGATGTCTCTGCATTTTAGTATGTTGTCCAGATTTGCCATAACTTTCCTTCTGAGGAACAAGTGTCTTTTAATTTCATGGTTGGAGTCTCAGTCTACAGGTCTTTGAGCCCAAGGACATAAAATCTGACCTTGCTTCTGTTTCTTCTCCCTCTATTTGCCAGGAAGTGATGGGACCAGTTACCAAGATCTTAGTTTTTTGCATGTTAAGTTTCAAGCTAGCTTTTATACTCTCCTCTTTCACTCTCATCAAGTGGCTTCTGAATTCTTCACTTTCTTTCATCAGAGTGGTATCATTTGCATATCTGAGATTATCAATATCTCCTGGCAGCCATAATTCTGGCTTTTGATTCATCTAGCTTGGTGTTTTGTATGATGTACTCTGCATATAAGTTAAATAAATAAAGTGACAATATACATCCTTGTCATACTCCTTTTCCAATCTTAAACCAATCAGTTGGTCCATGTTTAGTTTTTGGGTTTTTTTTTGGCAATTGGGGTTAAGTGACTTGCCCAGGGTCACACAGCTAGTAAGTGTCAAGTGTTTGGTCTGAGGCCGGATTTGAACTCATGTCCTCCTGACTTCAGGGCTGGTGCTCTATCCACTTCACCACCTAGCTGCCCCCTAAAATTCATTTCTTTTTTTTCTTTTTTTGGCTTGGCAATGGGGTTAAGTGACTTGCCAAGGATCACACAGCTAGTAAATGTCAAGTGTCTGAGGCCAGATTTGAACTCAGGTCCTCCTGACTTCAGGGCTGGTGCTCTATCCATTATGCCACCTAGTTGCCCCTCATGTTCAGTTCTAATTGTTGCTTCCTGGTCTTCATACTGGTTCCTCAGGAGACAAGTAAGATGATCTGGTACTCCCATCTCTTTGAGGACTTGCCACATTTTGTTGTGATCCACATAGCCAAAAGTTTTTGTGTAGTCAGTGAAACAGAGGTAGCATTTGACTTTCCTTTATCACCAGAGAAATCTGCAGCTGATCTTCCTTTTTGACTTTGGCCCAGCCGCTTAATTAGTACTGGTGATATTTGTAATTGTCTCTGCTCTTCCCCAGTAGTGTGTTAAATACTTTCTGACCTGAGAGGCTCATCTCTCAGTTTCATGTCATTTTTCATTTTAGTACTGCCCATGAGGTTTTCTTGGCACAGATACCAGAGTGTTTCAATGCTTCTATTTCCAGTGGATCAGAACTGTTGTCAGAACTCTTCACTATGGCTTGTCCATCTTGGGCAACCCTGCATGGCATGGCTCATGGTTTCATTGAGCTATACAAACTCCTTGGGACACCATGACAAAGTCCTTTTCAGTTAGCTTCTCCTAAATCTATCATGCCATCCTCATTCTTGTTTCTATCAGCTATTGACCTCCAGGTCATGCTCTTTCTTTCTTTAGTGAGTTTAGTATCTAGATTATTGATTTCCTGGCTACTCCTGGCTTATCCTACTTGCTTGGGTACCTAAATATTCATGGTAGTTCCTTACCTTTCAAAAGACTAGCTTTCACATAATCTACCTTCTTAACTCTAATAACATCCATTTCCACTATACCTCACCTGCCTTCTCCTTTCCCTTCCTTTATTTCTTGGCATAAAGATATCCTGTATCTTCATTATCATCTCAAACTATTCCTCTCCAAACTATTGACCTGTGAAGATTGTACTCTCTGAAAACTCTCTGGATGTTTCACTTTTCCCACTGCCACACTTCTCTTGTAATCTGATTTCACAACCCATATTTCTTCTAAAATTACTGTCTCAAAGATCACCAAATAAATTGTCCTCTCTCATTTGTCATCTTTCTTGACCTTTTATGCATTTGGCACTTTGACTAGCCCTCTTGTCTTCCTTACTATTGCTCTTTCCTGATATCCCCTGTGTTTCTTACCCTCTTGTTTTGTCTCCTTAGCTCTTTCCTTCTACTTGTTAAGTGTGGGAAACCTGGAAAGTTCTTTCCTACACATTCTTTTCCATTTATATACTTTCCCATGGTGATGTCACCAGCTTATTTTGGTTCAGTTGTCTCTGAAGAGTTTGATCCCAAGTATAGATGGCCAAATTTAATTCCCTATCCTGTCCCCACTCCCCCCCCCCCAACTCCAGTCATGTATTAGCAACTGCTCCCCAGACAACTGTACCTGTATATTCTGGCAGACCTTAGCCAAAACTGAACTCATAGAATTTGAGAGTTGGAAGGGACGTCAGCAGTATCTAGTTCAGCCTGTATGTGAAAGGGATTTCCACATACCCAACAAATAATTATCTGGCTTCTGCTTGAAGGACCTCCAAAGGGGAGGAACCCATCATTCCTAGAAGGCTGCCCATGCCGCTTTGGGACAGTTCTGTTTGTTGAAATGTTGCACAAATTATCTAGGACAAAGTAAAATAATTAAACCTTACAACTTTTCACATACTTAAAAAAGAGACCAGAACAACCTTTTACCATGCAGTATGTTCTTAACTCTTAATCACTTGTTATGATTACTAAATTCTTGGGGACCACCTCCTCCGAAGAACCTGAAGTGCAGTTAGGCCTGTAAAGAGGAAAACCAGGAAGAGGTAGTTTTGTTTTGTTTATGCAAAAGTTTTCATATTTCATGTAGTCATTGAAATTGTCTATTGCATCTCTTGTGATTTCCTTCATCTCCCTTGTTAGCTTAAGAATTTTCTTTCCTTGGCCACAGCATCGTTGCAGTGACTGGGGAAGAATAGCTGTGGACTGTAGGGTAGTATATTCACGTGACAAGGATGGAGTCTCCAAACCAATCTTGCATAGAGCTAGGCCTGCAACATCCACTGTGACTGGTAAAGGGTAGCATCTCCTTCTTGCATTCTGCTGGGTATCCATGGAAGGGCACAGTGGTGTTGTTTCACTGACCTGCACCAAAGTAACACCAGACCATAGGTCACTAGGTTCCTCCAGGTGAAGGGCTTCCATGCCCAGCCCCTCAGTAGAGCCAGTGCTGAAGCTTTGTAGTCTGTCCCCTGCATGGCTTCCTGAATATGCTTCCCACTATATTGGTATGATGATATTCCTTTTTTACTCAGGAAAGTTTTAGTGCTGCTCATTCCCTAGTAAAGTAAAGTACAAACTACAGGCCCTTTAAATCCTGCCTTTATTTGGATTTGGAGTTAGAGGGTTTGCATTCAAGTCTCAACTTTGCCACTTACCATGTAGATGATCTTGGGCAAGTTTTATCACCTCAGTGAGCCCAAGTTTCTTCCTCCATAAAGTGAAGATGGTGAACTAGATACTTACCGCTGCAGTCCTGTCACCTTGAAATAGAAGAGTCTGTTATACTGATCTCTACTTTCCTTATCTTCAAGTAGGGACGAAAACTATCTTTTGTGAGGATGAAATGGGAATGTGTGTAAAATGCTTCATAAATCTTAAATCACTATAAAGAGGTGAGCTGTAATTATTATTCTTCCTCATCTCTTGCCTATTGAAGCTCCTTCTTTCAAAGCCCAACCTCTTTGTGGAGCTTTTCATGCACACATGTGTACACACATACACATGCACATGATATGGCAGGAAATGGAAATAACAGACTTTTCATCTTAGAGCCTAAAATAGAGCATAAATGCCTCCAATATATACTTCAAGCTTCAGGGAAAAATGTGCAAGCTACAAGTACACACATTTTTGGTACAGTTACTAATGTTATTAAATTTACTTTTAAAATCCCTTTATGTCTATCTATAACTAGTTGAACTTTTTATTCTTAACAGCAAGGAATTGAAAATAATTGCATCATCATCACAAAGTCTCCTCTCTTCCACAGGGTTATTGAGCAGCTTGGTGGGAAGCAGCTGGTAATGAACCATATGCATCATGAGGACCAGCAGGTTCGCTATAATGCCCTTCTGGCTGTGCAGAAGTTAATGGTTCACAACTGGTATGTGAGAGCTTTGTGTTTTTTCCCTCTCATATATCTGTCTAAAATTTCAAGTGTTGTGTTCTGAAAATTCTTTATCTAAATATCCTGAAATGACAGTTTTTAAAGCATTAGTATTGGGTTAAAGTTCTGAAAATGTATTTATCGTAAATGAAATAATAAGTGACGGTTTTAAAGATGAACTGTTTGTCTCTCTGAGAATATGTATTCACAGTGCCAACATCAAAAGCAGTTAATATTCTTTCTTTTTTGAACTGATAAAACTCTTTTTGGGATACAAATTTAGTTTTGACTTTGAAGGGTTGAGTGAAATATAAATTGCTTCACAGTTAAACTTAAGCACCAATTATTCATGGCTTTAAAAACTCTCCATGGTTTTGAAACCTTTCATTTTACTTTATGTGTTTGTTATTGGATTTTATCAGTTCAAACATGATAATAAAACAGCTTAATACATTTAGTTATAACTCAATTAATATATTATATATATAGTATATATATATATATACACTATAGTATATATATATATATAGTATGGTATATTATATATGCATATATACTCTTTGTGTGGCAGTATCAGATGTTTTTTGCTTTCTCCCCTTTTTGCTTTTCTAGTTTATTTTATTATTATTACTGTTATTTTTTTTTGGTTAGGCAATGGGGTTAAGTGACTTGCCCAGGGTCACACAGCTAGTAAGTGTTATATGTCTGAGGCCAGATTTGAACTCAGGTCCTCCTGAATCCAGGGCCAGTACTCTGTCCACTATGCCATGTAGCTGCCATTTCTAGTTATTTTTTAAACAAAATTATGACCCTTTCACCTGTAATTTAATGTATATGAAATGTAGCATTAGCAGCTCGATATTACTAAACCTTCTTCTGAGGGCAGATAGTTTGGTTGTTTGTCTTTTGGCTATAACATGTTTGGGGGTGTCATCATTGGCCCATATTCTTTATGGTCAGTATTTTCAAAGTAGTATCAAATTATCAAAGATATTTCTGTACTTTGCCACTTTTAAGCAAATATGAATTTACATTGAGCTATTTTTACTCTGCCATTGTGAATATATTTGGTGTAGACTGAGCAAAACTGCTATGTCTGAAGGCAAGAGTTAATATAGAATTGGGATGGATTTTTAAAAAATGTACCATTGTACCATATATAGTTACAGTAAACTAGTCAGGAGGGACTACTGTTGGATTATACATTAAGTATTTTGATCTTGCCACTCAGGAATATCTTTGGTATGACTACCAAGTGAATAATTATGCCTAGGGGAGAGTGAAAAAAAGGAAAAGATATAGGTTTCTTCTCCCTCCAACCCCCCCCCCCAAAGTGTAAGCAAAGAATTAAAGTAGAGAACATTCTGGAATGGTTTTCATCTACCTAGCGTTAAGACATAGTTTAATATTCAGCTTCCATTTTTTTCTAAGTATGTTTATTCACAGTGAATTGTTTCCCTCTCTGGAAAGTATACCTTAAAATCGTCTCTCTCCATTGCCCTCCTCACTACTTCCTTGTCCCTCTTGCCTTCCCTCCCAACCCTCAACCAGGAAGTCTTGTGCTTTGGCTAGTGCAAGCCAAATTGCATTTAGCTCTGTGTGTGTGTGTGTGTGTGTGTGCATTATACCATATTTATATATTTGTGTGTGTGTATCTTATACACATCTATACACTTATCAGTATATACTTGTGTGCATGTGTATCACATACATGCAGGCTAAAAGTATTATATATATCTATATGTGTCTATACACACAAAATTTGTTATATACATATAGACTTAGTATATATTTGAAATCATTCATTGCACATCCAAACTGCTTGTGGATTGTCCATGATTTAAGTTTATCTGTACTTATGTCTTCCATTTCTGGGGACAATTGATAGTTGGCAGTATAGTAAAACTAGAATCTATTTGACTTTAGGTATACTTGAGAGGCATGGAATCTAGAGAGTTATGGATTTGGAGTCAGAAAATCCAGGTTCAAATCTGCCTTCTATACATAATGAGCTATGTGACCATGGTCAAATCCCTTAACATCTCTGGACCACAGGCAGCTCTCTGAGACTTCCATACTAAGTTTTAGATAGGTGGAAATCTGTCAATGCAGTGACAGAGTTGTGGATCATTGACTATTGCCATAGACTTTAAACTTCAAATTTATTTTAAGAACTTTTGAAATTGTGTCGTAATGCTTGTGGTGGCAATTCATTAGAATTTCGTTTGTGGAATTCAAGTCTAAAGTTTCCCAAATCTATTGAGGTAATAGAAGGAGTTGATATAATCTGTAAAAATACTGGCATGAGTTATTTATTTTCTGCCACTGACAGTTTCGTGATTTTTTAAAAGAATCTTTCCATTAATTTGAAGTGCTGGAAATAACCAGTGCCCTGGATCTTTCTCCGAATTCCACACTATGACCTTAGTCATAAGAGGGTTAGATAAAGCTCTTTATGTTTGTTTTGGTGCTGTAGTGATGGGGGTAGAGTGGTAGTTGCAGTGGAGTACCCTTTACGAGCAGTAGATGTAGGACTTTATTAGTAGATCAGATCTCAGCTCATGGCACGTATGAATTATATGTATTTTTTTTTTTCTGGTGAGGCAGTTGGGGTTAAATGACTTGCCCAGGGTTATACAGCTAGCAAGTGTCAAATATTTGAGGCTGAATTTGAACTGAGGTCCTCCTCCACTGTACCACCTAGTCACCCACGTATGAATTATATGAGTGGTTATTGATCTCACCATAAAGGCACAACTACTATCCTTTAGTCTTTGGAGTAGTATTAGCTTTATGCATTACATATAGAAAGCAATATGAAATGACAGCATGCTCTAATATGAATTGATAGGTATACCTAGGCTGTATAATCTGACATCATAAAATTTCATCATTTTTCTCCTACAGAATGATTTTAAAATTTAATCAGTCAGCTCATAATTCAGAAGCAACATTCTGTGTATATGGAAAGCTCAGGGCATCAGGAAAGAAACACTGAATTTTGTAGGTAGAGGATGATAAATGAATTCTAATACATAGATTATTTGGCGAATCACCTTTGTGTTTGAATTTTCCTTCAGTTTTTTTTTTCCACCAATGTGTAATAATAAATGGTAAGAACTTTGGTCCTTTACATATTTTTCTACAGGCACCAGAATTTTTCCAGTAGAGGCAGATAAATTGAAATATATATATAGAGAGAAATTTAAGCATGAGAAAGAGTACTAAGGCAAATGGTTAAGTGAATTTTGTCTTGTTCTCCCACCAGATGATTTTCCAGCCCCATTCTAGGTTTAGTTATTAGTCAAATGATTCAGTAAATGTTTGTTGAGTGCCAGGCTCTGACTGCCATGTAGATCTGCTCAGTAGGGTACCAGGAACGCTCACTTAACCTCCAGGAAATTCACTCTTGGTTATCGTTAGGCAAGAAAAACCTATAGTGCTTAGATTGAACTAGTATTATCTTAATACATATGGGGCAGCTAGGTGGTTCAGTGGATAGAGCACTTGACCGGGATTCAGGAAGACTCATCTTTCTGAGTTCAAATCTGGCCTTGGACACTTCCTAGCTTTGTGACCCTGGGCAAGTCAGTTATCCTTGTTTGCCTCAGTGCCTCATCTGTAAAATGGGTTGGGGAAGGATATGGTAAACCACTGCAGTATCTGTGCCAAAAAAACTCCAACTGGAGTCATGAAGAGTTGGACAGGACTGAACAACAACAACAATCTTAATTACAGACCTGAAACTGTTTACTTTGGAACACTAATGACTTGTAACAATTCTCTATCATCATCATCATCATCATCATCAAGATGTCTTTGTCAAGGACTAATGTTCTGTGGTACTATTCTAGAAGCTGTTTAGGTATAATCAATCTTTTCACCCCCTAGAAACAAGTAATCCAAACACCTGGCCCTTGCATAAAAACCCAAAGAATTCTATCTCCATAGGGTAAGAACAGTAATCACCCCTACGTAGACCATAACAAGATTTGTTTAATATGCACACCAAAGAGAACTTCAAATTTTCTGGACCTGTTCCAAACCTATAGACTAGTGTTAGACTGTGGATATAAGTAGAAGACAAATTTTTTGTTTTTATCTATCACCAAGCATCTGCCACTGTGTTTTTGTGTGAAGTAGGTGTTTAATAAATGTTTGATTTGAATTAAATTTAATCACATTGGCATTCTTCATGTCAGTAACCATAAAATTAAAGTCATAGTAGTTAAAGGAAGACATGTTCATTATATAGGTTAAAAGAAACAGGAGCTTAATGTAAAACTTAGGCTTTATATCTCCTTATCTTCTTTCTAACTTTTTATTCTTTTTCACAATTGAGTACATGGTTATGATTCTAATAATGTTTTAGTCAATTTTGTAATGTGGAGAACACAAATACAGTGATTAACATTGTGACACTTGAATTGGATCTGAATAAAGGCATTATAGGTTTTTCGGCATAGTAGCACTAACATCCTAATGATAAAACAATTCCGTTTGAATTTTAATAACCTAAACCTAGTTTCAGACATTTTCCAGAGTAATTTAGGTCTTGTTCATCTGCTTAGACTTTTTGATGCTATTCCTGTTAGCTTTTAGTGGGTGATCCTTTTAAAAATCTACTTACGTGTTTCTATTAAGTGTACACTTACATATATGTTCTTATTTAGAAAAGGAAAAAGGTTTAGAACTTGGTTCTTAACAAGTATAAAACAATTCACATGTAGATAAAGCTGTCATAAACTTTGCAAATCATAATCTCTTACTCTGATGCTACTATAGCCATGTATTCCTTTTGAAGTTTTGTAAACTTTTTTGTTTACACATACTAAGATATTATATTTTCTATTTTGAGATGAAACATAAAATCACTGCTTGTACTAGTGTAAAGTAGCACCCTATGTGTAGCCACCCTTTTTTTCCTCTCTAAACTTACTTTCTGTCTCATAGCTGTTCCAGGAGTAATGAGGAATTGGTGGTCAGTGGTTTTAAAGATTCCCTGTGGCTAGACTGCAAAGTATATTTTGTTGTTCTTCATTCCATTCAGTTGTATCTGACCCTTCATAACCCCATTTGGGGTCTTCTTGGCAAAGGTACTAGAGTGGTTTACCATTTCCTTCTCCAGTTCATTTTGTAGATGAGGAAACTGAGGAAAACAGGGTTAAGTGACTTGCTCAGTGTCACAGAGCTAGGAGGTGTGTGAGGCTGGATTTTAACTCGGCTCCTCCCGACTCTAGGCCCAGCACTCTATCAACTGTGCCACCAAGCTGCCGGCTGAGAAGATGCTGACTTGCATTCGTAGAGGGCATTTCTTCTTTTGTGAATGAGTTCTGTATCCAGTGAAATCTGAATCCCTTTCCCTGTCGTTGGCTCTGGGTTACAGAGACAAACAAAAGCAGTCCCTGCCTTCAAGGAGCTCACTTTCTGCTGGGGAGATGCACTATATACACACATAAGGGAATATATTGCGAAGTATATATAAAGTGATTTCAAGAGTGAGAAAGCACTAAGTGGTGGTGACTAGTGGTAGTGGAAGGGTTGGGGTAGGAAGAGTGACATATTAGAGATGGAGCCTGAGCTGTGCTTTGAAGAAAGCAAGGTGTGCATCCCAGGCATAGATCACCTTTAAAAGGGCAGCAACATGGGAGCTGGGATGTCATGTAGAGAAAGTTTGAAGCAGAGAGTGTAGGGAGAGGGAATAATATGGAATGAATCTGGAAAGGTGGTTGAGAACCATACTGTTTAGGACTTCAAATGCCAGGCTGAGGATTTTGTTTTATTGAAGACCACTCTGTGAGGTGCAGTTAAGTACCAGACAAAATCCATACAACAAAAACGGGAGTAAAACGTTCAAGTAAGACTTACTTTTGCCTTTGCCTAGACAAGGAGGACAGTTTGAAAAGAGAACTGAAATGGATTTTGATCAGTCAACAAATATTTATTAAGTACTGTTATATGTCAGCTAGGAGGCAGTTTGGTGGCTCAGTGGCCTGGAATCAGGAACACCTGAGTTCAAATCGTGCCTCAGACCCTTACTAGCTATGTGACCCTGGACAAGTCATTTACTCTGTTTGCCTTAAGCCAACTGGAGAAGGAAATGGCAAACCAGTTGTGTCAGATACTATGTTAGGTGCTAGGGGTAACAAATACGAAATCACTCCTACTCCCAAGTAGTGTACAGTCTGAAGGATGGGTGTGGTATAGGGAGAGTGAAAGGTTGTTCCAGGCATGAGTAATAACTATAACAGCAAGAAACTGGACTGAGGAGTAGTGTACATGTGAAACAAAGTATTCTAGACTTACTGCCTTTTCTTTTTTGAGATGATTGACAGATCACGTGTAATCTAGTTTTGTGATGTTTTAGTCTGCTTTTCTATAACTGATAGATAGCTGTACAACAGCCCTTAGGATATTTCTGAAATGGAACAAATAAAAATTAATGTAGCAAAAAAAAATAGTTATTATTTATTAAGGTAAGCAAATAGACTTTCATTTTGAGGTTATTTTCTTAATTTCCTTTAATCTAAGGCACCCAAGTATTTCATCTCATTTAGAAAAGATGTTTGTGGGGGTAGCTAGGTGGTGCAGTGGATAGAGCACTGGCCCTGAAGTCAGGAGTACCTGACTCAGACCAAACACCTGACACTTACTAGCTGTGTGACCTTGGGCAAATCACTTAACCCCAATTGCCTTAAAAAAAAAAAAGAAGTTTGTGGGAGAAGGATATAGTTGACCAAGCTTTCCTTTATTGAAAATTTAAGGTACCTAAGAGAGGCAGTGGTAAAACCTATTATCTTGAGAGATACTTTTTGATCAGAATATTCCTGAATTGAAATTACACTTTAAAAAACTACTACAAAGATGTAGGTACTGAATACAGTTTGTTAGCTACTTAATATAAATTATATAGTTCTATCACTTGCCATTAGTTGCGTTTTTAAAAGTGGATTCAGGAGAAAAGATGCATGATTTGAGTATTTGGAAATAGTTATTTACCCAAAACAAAAATCCTCCCCCAAAACAAACAGGCTGCGTGCATACAACATTAACACACTAGAATGTTTCTTTGTATACTAGATATCCTTAATGGCTGTCACTCTACATCCTTCCCAGATCCTTAATGTGACAGTTGTTTGTTGAGGACTGAAACTTAGAATCTTCTGGAGCAGGAGTTTATTCCACCTTCCCCCAAGAGCCCAGGGGGTTGTTTCTGTCAGTAATGGGAAACAAAGAACATCAGTTGCTTGTTCTCTTACTGATTTTGCAGGTAATGTCATGGGGATTTTATTTAGTTTTTATCCAGTTGTTTTCTAATAAGAAAAAAATATATCCCTTTCCTTTCCTTTCCTTTCCTTTTTAGAAAGTTGAGCTGGAGAAGTCCTCCATGGTTTTCCATGCTTTGAGTAATTGCCATATATGTAGGCAGGTGAACTAGGAGAGTGGCTAGCTAGGATATTATGAATTATAAATGTCAGCCAAATACAAATAACTATAGGGCAAGTGCATATAAATCATGCTAGCTTTCTCTTCTGAAGATGAGCATAATTGAAAGAGGCATTTTTATTATTTATATCTGGTTAAGAATAAGTATTGCCATGTGCCAAGTCAGGAAGTTTGTGGTTCAAGAATCATGAAGCACAACTACGTATATATGATAAGTGTTACTTTTGGAAGGGTGACACAGGTGGTAAAGTTATATATTCAGATGTCTCTGGGATCTCATTCATGTGGTTGCAGTGATGTACATTGCAATCCGTCCTGCCTATACATTCTGTGCAACTTTATCCATGCCATTTCGTAAATTTGCCCCAAAGGATCTGCTTAATGTTCTGGGGGCCTTCTGTCATTTCTCTTGACATCAAGAAGGTTCTTTTGGAGCACACAGGCTATTAGTTCACTTCACTCTTGCCCCATGATCAGTCTATCTTTTTCACTCCTACATTTGGTTGATCATATTCTTTTCTCTAATGTTATAGTCTTTCCACATCTATGTGCTTTTCTATTGCCTTAGAGTTACACTTATTCTTAATTCTGTGGACACTGTAGTGCAGGACTGTAAGTAAGGGAAAACAACACCAGTAGAATATTGGTATTAAAAATATGGGCCTTTGTTTCAGGGAGAAGATTGAGGTCATTAAGTGAACTTTGCAGTTCCCTAAATGCAATCCTACCTATTCTGTTACTTATTCTTAAATAAGTCTGGACTCAAGTTATTGTCCATGTTTAATACGAGTCCAAGATATCTGCATACACATGCAAATACATGTATGTTTATGTGCATATATACATAGTAGATCTATTTCTGCTGATAAATTAGCTCTATTGGTTGCCCATATTTCTCCATCATCGTTTGAAAAATGGGCATTCTTCAATCCACCTGGATTTTCCAGGTGGATAATTAGGCCAAAAACTCTTCAATATGGTTATGGATCTCATCTGTGAGGCTCTTCAGGGTTCTGGAGTATTATACAACAAGAATATCTGGAAGGTAATCTCTCTGGACCTCAATTTCCTAAATGAGAGTTTGATTCATTGACCTCTAAGGTCAACCTTTAACTCTATGAGGCTACAAATCTATGAGGACCTCACTATAGAGAATTACTCTTTGCCTAGAATTCTTTCTTGGATCTTCACCATGACAGTGGCTGCACCTTTCTTATGCCTTACTTGGCACTGTTCAGGAGGTTGTGAAATAGTTTTATCTCTGTCATTACATGTGTAATTTTGACATATGCATAGAAGGCTCCCTGTTGGTATGAGAGTCTTTAAGACAAGTGCTTTTTTAATAGTCATTTAATTAATCGTGACGCATTAAGTACAAATAAATGCACCAGGCATTGTGTCTGGGACATTTTGTTGTGGAGATACAAAAACAAAAGTGGAATAGTTTCTTCCCTCGTTGAGCTTATAGTCTAATGATGGAGACAATGTAAATATGTTAAGTATTTGTGTAACATACAAAATAAATAGTAACTTGGGGAGGAAGTACTCTGGCAACGGTGTTCAGCAAAGGCCAAATGTAGAATTTGATGCTTGAGCAGTTTTAGCTTTAGTTAATAATAAAATATTATCTTATATTCTCTTTCAGTCAGTTGTATGATGGTGAAATTGTGCTCCATCATGGAATATTACTTGAGAAAAGTGATCTGTTCCCTACTAAGACCCTCAGCTAGGATTTCCTTAATGCATGTGTTGATTATTTTCATAAACATTTTATATAGATAGGATTTAGCTTACATTTTGGTATTTGTTAATGTTTTTTGGTCATCTTTTTTAAGGTTTGAAATTTTTTCCATGCCTTTAGTGGCTTCCCCTTCCTTTAGATCACTTTGTAAATCAGTTTGTCAATTTCATCAAAGTTCTAATTCTAATCCTACACGATCCTCCTCTCTGTCTACTTGCTTTGCCCTTAATGATATTTTTACCTCCTCTGTAAGCATTATCAGGACTTTGAAGTTAGTTCAAGTCTAGTGACTATTCTGTCTTTGATGGTAAAAAGATTGTTATACACATCTTTGTTATCCTCCTATTTTCATCCTTATGCTTTCAGGATGACTTTGTTTATTTCTCTGTTCTGTCAATATTGCCATAATTTTCAGCATCATTGTCTGTAAAATTTTACAAAATAATTTCTATTCTAAACTGGCACTGCCCTTGGCTTCCATAATTCCCCACTTGGCAAGTAGATCAAGTGTTTGTTGTCTAAGGTCCTTTTGTAGTCTTTTAAGTTTTTTTTTTTTAATGGCAATTGATTTACATCATGTATATAAGAAATTGTTGTATGAAAATACTGTAACCTGTCTCTGTTTTCCTTCTTCTGTTAGAGTCCTTTAAAGCTACTCTGTATACATCTTTTACTTATTCAAAATTTCCTCTTCTCTCCTTTTCCTCATTGCATATCACTCAGATATCTTTCCCCCACTACCTCCCCTTTCACCTCTGTGTCACATGAAGAGGTGGCTCTTTTCCTTGCCAAGGCAAAGCCTTCTGAATGCATCTGTAAGCTCACTCCATCTTGTCTTCTTTAGCAGATTGTCTACTTTCATCCCCTCTCTTTCACTAATCCTAAGTCTCTTCTTGCTTGCCTGCTGATTATTCTTCTTATTCACATAGGCTCACAATCTAGATGTCATCCTCAACTCCTAACTCATTACTCCCTCACCCCTATCCCATATTCAGTCTGTTACCAAATCCTATCATTTCTACTTTCAAAACCTCTCCCCTATGTGTCCCTCTTCTTTTCTTTGACACTGCTACTACCTTAATGTAGCCCTCATTACCTCATGCCTATACTGTTGCGGTAGGCTGCTGATTGGGGTCCCTGCTTCAAGTCTCTTCCCACTCCAGTCAGCCTTCCACTCAGTTATCAAATTGATCTTCTAAAGCTCAAGATTGACAATGTCACCTGCCAACTCCCTTCAGTACACTTGAGTGGTTCCCTATTGATGATGATGATGGTAGCTAATAGCATTTGCTGTATTCCAGGAATTGTGTTAAGCACATTACAGTTATCTTATTTGATACTCACAACAACTCCGTGAGATAGATACTATTATTATCCTCATTTTTCCTATTGGGAAACTGAGGTAAACAAGTTAAATGACTTGTCCAGAGTCAGCTAGTAAGTATCTCTAGACAGGTTTGAACTCAGGTGTTCCTGACTTCAGTTCTAGTGTTTTATCCATTGCATCACCTAGCTTTCCTTAATCCTAAAATCCTCTGGTTTTAAAAAACTCTTTATAACCTGACCCTTTCCTACCATCCCATTCATTTTCATCCCTTTCTTCTCTCCTTGTTCTCTATGTCTGGCTTCTTTGTTATCCCTTGAATAAGACATTCCATCTTTTGGCTCTGGGCATTTTCACTGGCTGTCCCCCAGGCCCAGAATTCTCTCCTTTCTCTATTCTGTCTCTTGGTTTCCATAGCTCCTGTCACATCTCAGCTAAAGTTTCACCTTCTATAAGAGGCCTTTCTCTACAAGAGTCTTTATTTATATTAATGCTTTCTCTCCAAGAACATCTCCATTTTATGTTGTATTTATCTTGTTTGTAGATAGTTGTTTGCATATTGTCTCCCTTATTAGACAGTAAACTCTTTGAGGGTTGGGACTGTTTTTGCCTTTCCTTATATTGTCAGTGCTTAGCACAATGCCTTACACATAGTAAACCCGTAACCAAATACTTGTTAATTTGGTTTGATCCTCTCTTGATACAGCCATCTTCCCGTGGGTATTATCTCTTATGTCTTGTCCTGTTCATGACTGAATTCCTCCAGAAAGCTTTCTATACTAGCTGCATCTACTTCCTCTCTTCCCACTCTTTCCTAAACTCACTACAGTCTGCATTCTGATCTTATCATTCAGCTGTCTCTAAAGTTACCATTGATCTCTTAATTGCAAATCTAGTAGCCTTTTCTCAGTCTTTATCCTTCTTGCTCTTTGACAGTCGGTCATTTTCTCCTGTATACTCTTCCCTCTATTTCACGACGTTGTTCTCTCCTAGTTCTATTTGTCTGACCACTATTTGGTCTCAGTTGCTGGATTTTCATCTAGGTTACACCCACTGACTGTAGGTTTACCCTTGGGATCTATCATTGTTCTATTTTTTTTTCTCTTCTCTCTCTAAATTAACTTTCTTGGCGATCTTATTTGCTTGCATGAGTTCAGTTTTCAGTCATCATCTCTATGCAGATGATTCTCCTATCTATTTTTCCAGTCCTAGCATCTCCCCTGACCTCCATTCTCACATCCACAGCTTGCCTATTGCACAGGTTCAACTGGATTTCCTATAGATAGCTATCAAAGCAGAACTAATTTTTTCCCCAAGCCCTCCCTGTAAATATTCCTCTTACTGTTGAAAGTACCCCATCCATCCCATTTATAATCTTTAGTGTCATCCTTGAAATCCCACTTTCATTTTTGTACCCTCTTCCTTATATCCAATCTGTTGCCAAGCCCAGTAAAGACCATTTTGCAACATCTGTTATATACATCCGCATGTTTCTAGTCAAATAGGTACCACCTTTTGTGTTTTCCCTCACTTCATGCCTGAATTACTTTAATAGCCTTCTCATTGATTTCCTTGCCTCAAGCTTCTCACTGTTCTCTTCTCTACTCAGATGCCAAATGATCTTCCTAAAGAACAGGTCTGATCATGTTACCCTTCACTTCCTCAACTCAGCAAATTCTGGTGGCTCCTTATTCCTTCCAGTTTAAATATAAAATTCTCTCTTTGGCTTTTAAAGCCCTTCACAATGTGGCTCCTTCCAAATTTTTTCATTCTTACACTCTACTATTCTCCACATACTCTATAATCCAGTGACACTGACCTTGAGGCTCTCACATGACACTTTGTGCTTTTTTTTTGGCTCTTCCCTGTGAAGGTTCTAGATTCTGAGCATATCGATTTATTAAGCAATACATTGCATAACCAATCAAGACCAGGCTTCTTCACCTTGGCACACTGGACCCCAAATACAGGGGGAGACAGATTTTTATGCATTAAGAGAAAAATATTAACAGGATATAATCCTGTTTCTAATTAGAGGAAGGATTAGGGACTTTCCAAGTTAGGAGGGAGAGAGCAAGCAGGTGCAATTCTCTGAAATCAGAAAAAGGGCTATTTGTCCTTCCCTCCAAGCATCTGTATTCAGTCAAAGGAACATGGAAACAATAACTGATTGACCAGTATGAGGCCGGTTTTCAGATAAGACATGTGGATCGCTTGAGATGTATAATTGTGAGAAAACTTCTTACATCAATCTTTGGATTTGACTGGATTTCTGGTTAACAGTAAATGAGAGATAATTTGAGAAGACTTGCAGAAAGTGGGAATTGAAATGATATTTGAAAGAATCCAGGAAATCTAGGAGGTAAAAATGAGGAAGGTAGTACATTCCAAGCTTATGTGTAGGTGGGTGGGTGACAGTCAGTGAAAAGGATATACAGTGTTATGTTTAGGGAACAGCAAGATGTAGAGTACAGTATATGGCAGGTTCTAAAATGTAAGAAGCCTGAAATGGTAGGAAAGGGCTAGATTGTGAAGGGCTTTAAAAGACAGAGGAATTTATAGTTGATCCTAAAGCTAATGGAGCCATTGGAATTTATTGCTAACTCTTCACTTTCCATCATTTGGTTTGGACTCCAGGAACATCATGGCCCACCTAAGATAAGCTGATCACCTGAAATCTATGTCATCATCATGCTGATTGACTCAGCTTTGGATACTCTAGTTCTCAATTCCCTCAGCTTCCTCTCCCTTGTGATTGGAGGGCTAGAGGTCCATCCTCCAGCTAAACTTCTCCCAAAGCTTTCCGTTACCAAGGGCTGAGATCTGAATTTGCCAATGAACTCTTTACTTTCCATCAGTTGCTTTGCTTGTTTTGGTCTCCATGGAACATCATGCTCCTGTACCCTGGTCATATTCCCTCCTTCCACTCTGATGTGCGGCGTGTGTGCCCCCCCCATTCCCGCCACTTCCTAGCTTTCATTTTGTATTGTTTTTCCCCATTAGATAGTAAGATCATTGAGGGTAGGGATTGTTTTTCTTATTTGTAGCTTCAATGCTTAGCACAATGACAGGCACATAGTAGACATTTAATAAATTATTGAATTGAATTATTGAGCAAAGCAGTGACTTGTTCAGACTTGTACTTTAGGAATTTGACTTTGGTGGTGGCAGTATGGATATTAATTGGAGAGGTAGTGACTTGAGGCAGAGGGACCAATTAGAAGGTTCAAAATGATCCAGACAATATAGGTGGTGAAGTCCTGAACTTGAATGTTGTCTGTGAGTATCAATAGCAAGGTATGAATTTGAGAGATATGTGGAGGTAGAATTGACAAGACTTAGAACCTAATTAGAAATGTGCAGTGAGGGACAGTGAGGATTTGAGAATAATTTGGAATCTGGGTCATGTAAGGATAATATTGCTCATGACAGTAGAAAGTTCAGAAGAGGGCTAAGATTTTAGGGAAAAGAACTAAACATTCTTTTGGAGATACTTACTTTATGGTGCATATAGTAGACAGTGCCTATGGTGCATGTAGTAGACAGTGTCTAGTAGGAGATGTTTGTTTTGGACCTGAAGCTTAGGAGAGATCAGGCCTGTATCTATAGGTCTAGAAGTTATCAGCATAGAGATGGTAATGGAAACCATGGGAGCTGGTGAGATTACCAAGAGTCATTGTAGAAGAAGATGAGAGAGCCTAAGTCAGAGCCTTAGTGTTTACCTGAATATCTAGAGTTAGTAAGGTTATGTGGTGAACTAGCAAAGGAGACTGAAAAGGAATAATCAGGGAAGTAGGAAGAAGGGAGAGGGAGAGGGGGAGGGAGGAAGGAAGGGAAGGAGAGAGAAGAGAAGAGAAAGACAGGGCAGGGCATGGGAGGGAAGGAGAAGGAAGAAAATATTGTCACAAAAATCTAGAGGAAGGACTGTCCAGTAGTGGAGAGTTGAAGAAGGATGAACATTAAGAATACGTCATCATTTTTGCATGCTAACACATGTATAAACTATATTGAATTGCTTGCCATCTCAGGGCAGGGGGGAGAGGAAAGGGAGAGATAGAATTTGGAATTCAAAACCTAAAAAAAAGTTAAAAATCGTTTTAACGTGTAATTGGAAAAAAAAATTAAAAACAGAAAAAAATTAAGTAACATAGCAACAATTAAAAAAAGAATACACCATCAGCTTTTTCAATTGAGAGGTGGTTGGTAACTTTAAAAAGAGGGTAGTTTCATTTGAAAATTGAGTTCAGAAGCTTGATTCAGGCGAGAAGGGATTCAGAAGTAACTAAGAGGAGACAAAGTGGAGGCAGTGAGCAGAGATACTTTTTTCCTAAGAATTTGTTGACTTAGGACAGTTATGGAAAGATAGCTTGAGAATATTACAGTCAAGTGAGAGGTTTTTTTGTTTTTTTTTGTTTTTGTTTTTTTAGGATGGGGCAGACTTGTGCATGTTTGTAAGCACCAAGGAATCATTCCATTAATAAATATCTATTAACATGCCAAGCATTGTACAAAGTGCTGGAAGCACAGAGATGAAAAAGTCAAATAGCCACTGCCTTCACATAGCTTACATTCTATCAAAGGAGGCAACAAAAACATGTATAGATATATATAAAATAAATGCAAGATTATTTGGATGGGGAAATATTTGTAGGGATCAAGAAAGATATGGAGAAGGTAATTCTTGAGCTGGGTATTGAAAGAAACTAGGGCTTCTTAGTGATAGAAGTGAGGAAGGAATGAATTCCTAGCATGAGGGACAGGAAATGTCATAGAAAAGCATGAAAATGGAAATGGAGTGTCATGTGTGAATGAAAAGTAAAAAGGCCAGATTGGTCAGACCACAAAGTATACAAGGAAATAATGTGTAATAAAATTGGAAAGGTAGGTTGGAGCTAGTTTTTAAAAGGGAAGGGATTTACAAAGGGGAATGAGCAAGATAAATAAGCAGAGATTGAAGATTAGAGAAATGATGATTATGGTGGAAATTGTCTGGAGACAGTGTGATCATGGATACAAGTAGAGTGGTTGACTTTGAAGAAAAGATCAACCTTCATTAGAGACTAAAGGAAAGAATGAGGGACAAGGAGTTTTGAGATAGAATGTGAGAGAGAGAAGAGAAACTTGCAGTAAAGTTTGAGATGAGGTCATCAAGTGGGAGACTGACGGGAAGAGTGATGGGAAGATGATGAGAATAGAAGACTGAGAATGGCCACTGTGGAGGAGAGTACAAGAGAGAAACAGAGAAGGGCAAGTGGATTGCCTTGCTTTGGTGAACAGCCAGTTGATAGATTAGACAATTGAATTTTGTAATGGACCCAGTTTGGATGGTTGTGTGACTTATTCCAGCCCATGAGTAGGAGGGGAGATGGTGGTTGGGGTTTGGAAAGGTGTGAGTGTTGTTAGGATTAAGGGAACATATATATGACATGTAATACTAATTGAAAGGTCATTGGTAAGCCGAGAAAAGCATCCTGAGGAGGTGGAATGGCAGGGTGGTGAAAGCCCTTGAGCCTATGTTATATGAAGGTGGTTTGAAGGAACTGGAGGTAGGGTGGGGAAGTGGGGTTAATTTAGAAAAGAAAAGGCTGAGGCTGGCAGGTGGGGTTTAGGGCTTTAAGTATTTGAAGGACTGTCATGTGGAAGATGGATTAAACTTGTTCTGCTTGGCTCCAAAGGAAGGGACTAAAGAGCAGTGGGTAGAAGTTGAAAAGAGGCAAGGTTAGACTTGACATTAAGAAACCTTCCTGCTCCTTTTCTTTTTTTAAAGTTAAAAGCCCGGCTTATTACTCAAATGCAACTGCTGGTGTCCTGTACCAAAGCAGGAGTTCACTGTTTATCTCTAATCCCAGCTGCAAAGTCCCTCCTCTGTTTCCTCATTGGCTGAGTACTCCAGAGTGTACAACTTCCTGGTACGCCTATTACACATGTACTCCTTGACGTGTCTTCTCTCCTTCTTCATACATCCCATGCTCAGAAAATGGCATCTTAGCCCCTCCTAGATGTGGAGAAGCTAATATTTATAAGCCTATTAAGCATGCGCACTGTAAGCAAAGCTTAACCTTTGTCCTATTTACTAATTTCTTCTTTTTTTTTTGCAATGTTTGTCAAAGAATTTTATTTTTTTAAATTTATTTTTAGTTTTCAACATTCACTTCCACAAGATCTTGATCCAAATTTTCTCCCCATCTCACCTGTCCCTCTACCCCAAGATGGCGTGCATTCTGAATACCCCTTCCCCTAATCTGCTGTCCTTTCTATCACCCCCTCCCCTTCTCTTATCCCCTTCCCCTTCTATTTTCCTGTAGGGCAGGATAGATTTCTATACCCCATTGCCTGTATATCTTATTTCCCAATTGCATGTAAAAGCAGTTTTTAACATTTGTTTTTAAAACTTTGGGTTCCAAGTTCTTTCCCTTCCTCCCTCCCCACCCACCCTTATTGAGAAGGCAGGCAACTTGATGCAGGTTATACATGTGTAATCATGCAAAGAACTTCCAAAGTAGCCATGTTGTGAATAACTATATTTCCTTTCATCCTATCCCATCCCCACCATTTATTCTATTCTCTCCTTTGACCCTGTCCCTCCTCAAAAATGTTTGCTTCTGATTGCCCTCTACCCCAATCTGCCCTCCCTTCTATCATCCCCACCTCTCTTATCTCCTTCCCCTTTATTTTCCTGTAGGGTTAGATAGATTTCCATACCCAGTTGAGTGTGTATGTTATTCCCTCTGTAATCCAAATCCAGTGAGAGTAAGATTCATTCATTCCCTCTCAACTCCATCCTCTTTCCCTCCATGGTAAAAGCTTTTTCTTCCCTCCTTTATGTGAGATAATTCTACCTCTCCCTTTCTCCTTCTCCCTATACAATTCTCTCTTACCCCTTAATTTTATCTTTTTAGATATCATCCCTTCATATTCAACTCACCCTGTGCCCCTCTGTTTATATGCGTACCCTAACACTGAGAAAGGTGTTATGAATTACAGATATCATCTTTCCATGTAGAAATGTAAACACTTCAACTTGAATAAGTCCCTTATGATTTCTCTTGTTTATCTTTTCATGCTTCTCTTGAGTCTTATATTTGAAAGTCAAATTTTCTATTCAGCTGTTGTCTTTTCATCAAGAATGCTTGAAAGTCCTCTCTTTCACTGAACGTCCATTTTTTACCCTGAAGGATTGTACTCAGTTTTGCTGGATAGGTGATTCTTGGTTGTAATTCTACTTCTTTTGATCTCCGGAATATCATATTCCAAGCCCTCAGATCCCTTAATGTAGAAGCTACTAAATCTTGTGTTATCCTGATTCTGTTTCTATAATACTTGAACTGTTTGTTTCTTTCTGGCTGCTTGCAATATTTTCTCCTTGACCTGGAAATTCTGGAATTTGACTATAATATTCCTAGTAGTTTTCCTTTGGGGATCTCTTTCAGGAGGTGATGGGTGGATTCTTTCAATTTCTATTTTAGAATAGAATATGGTTCTAGAATATCAGGGCAGTTTTCCCTGATAATTTTTGGAAAAATGATGTCTAGGTTCTCTTTTTGATCTTGGCTTTCAGGTAGTCCAATAATTTTTAAATTCTCTCTCCT
The DNA here is from genome assembly GCF_003287225.1 of Phascolarctos cinereus. NCBI lineage: Eukaryota > Metazoa > Chordata > Mammalia > Diprotodontia > Phascolarctidae > Phascolarctos > Phascolarctos cinereus. The sequence continues at coordinate 479,643,458 of NW_027555847.1, forward strand.
GGATCTATTTTCCAGGTCAGTTGTTTTTCCAATGAGATATTTCACCTTATCTTCTCTTTTTTCATTCTTTTGGTTTTGTTTTACATCATCTTGATTTCTCATAAAGTCATTAGCTTCCATTTGCTCCATTCTAATTTTTAAGGAAGTATTTTCTTCAGTGAGCTTTTGTACTTCCTTTTCCATTTGGCCAATTCTGCTTCTTAAGGCATTCTTCTCCTCATTGGCTTTTTGGACCTCTTTTGCCATTTGGGTTAGGCTATTTTTTTTAAGGCAATTGGGATTAAGTAACTTGCCCAGGGTCACACAGCTAGCAAGTATCAAGTGTTTGGTCTGAGGCCGGATTTGAACTCAGGTCCTCCTTGACCTCAGGGCTGGTGCTCCAGCCACTGTGCCACCTAGCTGCCCCAAAATGGGATTTTTTGGGGGGAGAGGCTAGGAAATGGGGTTAAGTGACTTGCCCAGGGTCACACAGCTAATTAGTAAGTCTCAAGTGTTTGGTGTGAGGCTGGATTTGAACTCGGGTCCTCCTGACTCCAGGGCCAATGCTCTATCCACTGCGCCATCTAGCTGCCACGGGTTAGGCTATTTTTTTAAGGTGTTATTTTCTTCAGTATTTTTTTGGGTCTCCTTTAGCAGGCTGTTGACTTGTTTTGTGTGATTTTCTTGCATCACTCTCATTTCTCTTCCCAGTTTTTCCTCTACTTCTCTTACTTGCTTCTCAAAATCCTTTTTGAGCTCTTCCATGGCCTGGGACCAATTCATATTTTTCTTGGAGGCTTTTTGTAGGAGCTTTGACTTTGTTGTCTTATTCTGGTTGTATGTTTTGATCTTCTTTGTCATCAAAGTAAGATTCTATCATCTGAATTTTTTTGTGCTGTTTGCTCATGTTCCCAGCCAATTACTTGACTATTAAACTCTTTGTTTAAATTCTTTTGTTTTGTTAAACTCTCTTGTTAAGGTAGGGGTCTGCTTCCAGTGTGAAGAATGTACTGTCCCAAGCTTCAGGGGTTTTGTGCAGCTGTTTTCACAGATACTTCTAGAGACTTATAAATTTTCAGTTCTTGCAAAGTAATGTGATCAAAGATGAGATGTTTACTCCTTTTCTGGCCTGTGCTCTGGTCTGTGAGTAACCACAAGCACTCTTTTCTGCTTGGAACTGTGAGGAGGATTCTCTCTCCACTGCTGCCACAAGTTCCGCCACACCAGCGCACCTCCATGCGCCAGGACCGCCACTTAGGACTGTGACTCAGATCCAAGCATGAGCAAAGCAAGAGCATCCTATGCCTCAGCACCAGCGAAGAGATCCCTGTAATTCTGTTCTGATCAGCCACTCGATCCCCCTTTCATCTGTGGACTGAGAGCTCCAGAAGCAGTTGCCAACCTGGGGCTGTGCTGGGACTAGGGCTGGACTGAGCTCCTCTCTCACCGAGGTCTGACAGACCGTTCCTATTCACCTTTTAAGTTGTCTTTGGTGTTTGTGGGTTGAGAAGTCTGGAAACCTCCACAGCTGCCTGGGATTCAATCCCCTGAGGCCAGTTCCAGGTTCACTGAGGCCTGGTTTTTGCCTGCATGGCCCACACTGAACTGTGTTCCTCTCCCAGCCCAGCCCAATAGACCTTTCCAATCAACCATCCAGGTTGTCTTGGGCTAGAAATTTGTCTCACTCTGTCTTTTTGTGGGTTCTGCTGCTCTAGAATTTGTTTAGAGCCATTTTTTACAGATATTTGGAGGGGTTTGGGGGAGAGCTCAAGCAAGTCACTGCTTTTACTCCACCATCTTGGTTCTGCCCCACCTTACTAGCTCCTGCTCCTTCTTCTGCCACTCAGCCATCCTTCATGCAGAATTGGAGAGGGAATGGGACACTGGATAGGACTGAGGGCCACTTGAGGTTTTTTTTGCCCCGTATGTTACCATGGACAAAGAATTCATTACCAGATCGAGAGTGTGCAGGTAATCTGCCTTTTTCTGGTAATGTGTCTTTTTTTCTTAAGTCATCTGATAGTTGGACAGCCATTCATTCTATGGTGGGACCATGCCTGAAGCTTTTCCAGTGTGCTAGAATCTGGGGGAGCTTGGCCCACTGTCATAGATTTCAAGAACTCAGTCGTTTCCAAAGCACCAAGATCTCTCAGAGTAGGACTTTTGTGGAGGGCTATATTTGTGATATGAAAAAAGTCGTCATTTTACTTAGAAAAGATTAAAAGAGGATGAGAAAAGCTGGATAAAGCTGAAAAGAAGTTTAATGGAGAAATGTTTTTGACTAAGCTGATTATTATCTTAGATGTTATTGTTGTTTTCTTTTAATACGTCATGCACACATTTGCCTACTAAGGTTGCATTGATGCCATTTAAAAATTTTAATTTCATTAACAAGTACACAGTTACAACTTTTGGCTGGGAAATAAATAGTTCTGTGTCTAATTCTTTTAATCATCTTAGTATCTAATTCTTAGTTTCTTTGGTGAAGCTGTCGTTTTACTGTATCATCAGGGAGATGAGGTTTGTTTTTTTTTAATATATGTATTTGGAAGCCCAATACAATAATATTGGTATAGTGAATCTACTTGGTGCTTTAAGTACCAGCTGTATCTATCTGTCTGTCTTTTGTTATTGTTCAGTTGTTTCTGATTCTATGATAGCATTTGGAGTTTTCTTTTCAAAGATACTTGGAATAGTTTGCCATTTCCTTCTTCAGCTCATTTTTACATATGAGGAAACTGAGGTAAACAGGGTTGAGTGACTTACCCAGGATCACAAAGCTATTAAGTCTCTGAGGCCAGATTTGAATTCAGGAAGATGAGTCTTCCTGACTTTAGGCCTCGCACCCTATCCACTTCGGGTGTGTGTGTGTGTGTGTGTGTGTGTGTGTGTGTGTGTGTGTTTAGACAGAGACAGACGTTAGAAACCCATTATCCGAAAGTATGTGTTTTTGAAGCCACAATTTTGCTTCTGAAAGAGGTAATGTTTTGTTGAGTCTATAATTTGTCATCACTAGCGCTTAGGCAGTAAAATAGCATCCTTAAGGAGAGCAGTAGTTCCAAATGCATCACAAAGTACTTTTGTAGATAATCAAATCTTTAAGAAAATTTTATGCAGTGGCTTACGGGATTCAAGGTGTGATGACTGAAATATATGAATCCAGTTAGAAGGGCCCTTATAGTTACCCCAGCTGCCTAGACCATATCTTTGCTGAGCCACTAAGAATCAGACCTTACTTCTTTTCTCTCCTTTGCTTTAAACCTAAAATAAATGAGTTTCCCTTAAGCAGAAATTTTGTACTGGAAAATTAATTATGTATAAAGTTCTTGTCACAATTCCAGGTCTAGCATGAGAACCTTGATTTATTTTAGCATTTTGTATGATAACTACTGCTTATGAAAATTTAAAAAATTGTAATAAGTCAGCCCCCAAAAACTTATTACAGTATTGACTGCCAGAGATTTGATTTGGAATACTGTTCTTGAACATTCTTCTATAGCAAAATACAACAAAGAAAAATTTTAAAGCACAGCATGTATTTATCCTATTATTCAAGTATTCTTTAATTATGAGGCTTACACGTATGGAGGAATGGGTAACAGTGGTTGGGAAGATGGTGGTGATATGCTTATATCTTCATAGAAATTCTTATGAACTTATAATATTTTATCTATCATGAAACTACTTTCTTTTTAAAAACTTTTTTCCCCCTTCCTGATCTTGTTCTCCCAAATTTTGAAGCTTATTTTCATGTGTGTGTGTGTGTGTGTGTGTGTGTGTGTGTGTATGTGTGTATGTATGTATATATGTGTGTGTGTGTATGTATGTGTGTGTGTGTATATCTATCTATCTTTTTTAAACGGAATTTTTGTGTGGCTAAGGAAAAATGTTGATAATTAAGTGGACATGCTTCATTTTTTGCCTGTTGACAAACTGCAAAGTTTGATTGTAGTCTTCATCTGAAAGTGGCTTATGCCTTATGTCAGTAATTTAAAAAGCCAAGAGTTTAGTCATGAAGTAACCATACATAATGTAATTATGGAAGCAAGTCAGATACTTGTGCTAGAATTTGTTACTTTCTTCTAAAACACAGTAACAGTTTCATAGGTGATGCCAGAAAGAAAGAGTGTAACAATAAATAATAAGAAATGTTATAAGTAAACTTTTTTTTGCTTTTTATTAGAAACTTGACAAAAATCAACAATAGAATATTTCCATATACAAAAAAACAGAAAAAGGATTGTATGTGAAAGTGAATCTTTTATGTACAGCTTGGTTTTTTAAAAGTATATATTAAATTTAACACAGTAACCATACAGCTTTGGTTGAGAAAGAGAGGGAGACATAGGATAATAACTATCTGGAATTGCAGAATCTAGAGAGGTTTTTTTTTTTTAAAAGATGGGGGAGATAGTGTATTTTTAGGCAGTAGGGAAGGAACCAGTATATAGTGATAGATGAAAGATTGTAGAGGAGGGAATTTTTTTTTAAGTAGTTGGGGTTAAGTGACTTGCCTAGGGTCACACAGTAAGTGTCAAGTGTTTGGTCTGAGGCCAGATTTGAACTCAGGTCCTCCTGACTTCAGGGCTGGTCCTCTATCCACTGTGCCACCTAGCTGCCCCCATCTGGTGTTTTCTTGGCAAAGATACTGAAGTGGTTTGCTCTTTCCTTCCCTAGCTCATTTTACAGATGAGGAAACTGAGGTAAACAGGGTTAAGTGACCTGTCCAGGTCTACACAGCTAGTAAGTATCTGAGGCTGGATTTGAACTCAGGAAGATGTGTCTTCCTAATTCCAAACCCAGTGCGCTATCCACTGTGCCACCTAGCTACTCCTAGGATCAAGTGTAGTATGATAAAGAAATGAGGTGTTATGGATTAGTAAGGATGATTAATATCTGGCCCAAGACACTCTTAGTATCTCATATGATGCAACCACAAGGATAGCTCTTAGCAATACAAAGAGTTTAGATAAGGCAGTAACCAGAAGACATACTTTTTCTAGTTTCATGGAGGGTAACCTATTCAAAATCCAGATTAGAAAAGAGATTGTCTATAGAAAAATTTTCCAGGTACTACTCTTCACAAGTAAGATGCTGATTGTACTAAGCACAGAATGCTACTGGGCTTCTTCAATATAATCATGACCACTCAAAGGATATTGACTTAGTAAATCATGGTGCCAAAACCAAGTAAATAAAGTATGCATATTGCTTAAATTATGACATGCAGTTGTATGGAATCCATTGGATTAGTCTGTCAGTACCTGTATCATGACAGTTATTGCCAGTAAACAATCTAGAATTGAATTGGAATAAATGAGTGGGCTGGACCAGTATAGGGAAATTGTTCAGCTCTTTCAGTAATCTAAGATAATTCCTGCCAACCAAAGCTGTTATTATTAACACAGCAAATGATGATGTATGCTTGTTGGTAGGACACTGTTATTTCTGACTAGTCAGCTACTGTAGAATGCAGTAGGAAGACTCATGGTCGATGCAAGTAGCACAAAGCATATTGACAACAATAAGATATTATCCATATTTATCTCTGTAGAAGAGGATGTGCTGGACATGTAGCAAGAATATGACAGCCTTGATGTTACATATGTTTTTGTGAAATATTAAGATTTAAATTTTTAAGTTGAAAATATAGGCTAATAAGGATATATACCTGTTTGGTAGAGAGAACTGTGAGGAAGAAATGTTAACTTTAATATAGAAATAAAAAGAAATAGAATACTAAGTGTAGGCATATAAGCAAGATAGATGTTTAGGCAGCTCCACCCCCACTGTCCCCAATACATATTCCAGATTGATTTTACAGTTTTGTCTGTCACAAGGACATTCGCCATTTTTTGAAAAGTTATTTTCCCTGAAGCAGCAACAACAAATACCATCACTACCACCAATCCTTGATTGTAAAAGCATGAACTGATACTCTTAGGTGACTAGTAGCAGATACATTAACTTTTAATTTTTCAAAAAATGAACAGCCTTTGACAGTGCCCACTGATATAATCTGTGAACTAAAATATAGGTAATAGTTTGAATCAACAGTCTAACGGTCTAAAGTAGGATTTATTTATTTATTTATTTTTGCTGTTGTTACTGAAAAAGGAAGGTTGTCTTTATAGGTAATAAAGATATCTGGCCTATTTTTCTTTGTTCTTATAACAGATTTGTTGCCAGTTGTCTGGTTTCAGAAATTGGCTTCTAATGTTGTTTCTTTTAGTTATTAGTATTTCTCCTGAAACTTAGAACATCCATGTAAAGACTGAGAAAGCTAGTCATATTCTACTGTTGATTACTTCTATTTATGCTTTTTCTGTTTTGCATCACTGGTACTTTCTTATTAAGTTATTTATGAATAACAGCTTGTTTAAAATTTTGAAGGGACTTGATTTTATTTTAAAAAGTTGAATTATTTGAGGCATTGGTATATCGTTGGTGTCTAAAGATTTGTTCAAGTTCATTTTTTGGCCATTTTTAGACATTTCTAAGTTTAGAATCAATAGTGTAAACTGCTGTTCTCATGAGCTATTTGTTTCCATGGAGGAGAAAACTTTTTTTTTTAAATGGGTTTAAATTTAAATAAGAAGTTAGGAAAAAAACAATGGTTAGTGTTTTAAAATACTAGAATAGGTGTTTTTTTTGTTGTTGTTTTTTTCAGCTGAAGACAAGGTTTGTTAGAACATCTTCCATATTGGGCAGACTCTTAAGGAGTCTGAACAGCAGTGAGCTATTGGCTAGATTATAAGAATCTGAGCATCTTAGTGGAGACAAGATGGACCTTATATACAGAAAGCCTGTGGGAGGGATCTACAAGTGGCCAAGTAGTCTATGAGGTAATGGAGCCTAGATGGGAGCAAGGGTGGGAAGTGGCCTGGGGCCATAGGGAGGCAAGACAATGGAGGGGATATTGGGTGTATCCACAATGAAAGGCCAGTTGATGGGATTATAGAAGTCCAGGGTTTTTGCTTTCTGGGGCCCAGATCCCAACCCCATCATTTCCCCCCTCAAACAAATGGGACTCAAATTCTTTTGGAGTAAAGGGTGAAGGTCTCAGCTTCTGAAACTGCTTCCTGCTGGCGAGGGGTGTAGAGCTGTCCCTACTTCGAGGGGGTCCCAAAGAGGAGGTTGACTGGAACCAAGCACAGGTTGCATCCAGGGAATGATGTGGGGACATTGGCTACCAACTGTAGTTGAGTGGCCTATGATCTGGAAGACATAAATCTTCCAGTCTTGGCTGGAGAAGAAGTTGGGGTTATGCAGTTTCCCCGTACGGGCCACCAAAGTGGGGCGGTTTAGAAGTTCAGGGGTGCTGGAACCCCAAAATCACAGCACGCGGGTCCTGTCGCAAAGAATTCGACTTAAGGCTTTTTTCAGCCAAAGACAAGGTTTATTAGAACATCTGCCATATTGGGCAGACTCTTAAGGAGTCTGAACATTACTAAGCTATTGGCTAGATTATAAGAATCTGAGCCTAGAGTAGGTTTTTGAGGGAGAATATACAGATTAGATTCTCTTTTCCTTAAAGTTTTTCAATATCAGTTCTGCAGCCATATTTCTTGAATTATTTTGGCAGGTAGTTAGCATCGAAGTAGTCACCTGTCTAATTAGTGGCAACTAATTTTTAATCCCAAGTTGTTTGCTGCTTGTTACTATCCAGCATACTGGGAAGCTAGGTGGTACAGTGGATAATGTACTGTGAGTCAAGAAGACCCAAACTCCAGTCCGGCCTCAGACACTTATTAGCTGTGTTACCCTGGGCAAGTCACTTACCTCTGTTTGCCCCAGTTTCCTTACCTGTAAAAGGAGCTGGAGAAGGAAATGGTAAACCACTCCAGGACTTTTGCCAAGAAAGCCCCAAATGGGGTCACGAAGAGTTGAACGTGACTGAAATGACTGAACAGCAACAACAAATCCAGCATCCTACACTGTCACCTGCTCTTATGTTCTTATAGTTTAGACTTAAAGAATCTAAGCTGTTCTTAAACTTATTATGTTATGGGCAAAGTTGAAAGGTACGGTATTTCAGCAGATTTTTCATAGTGCAAATTACATGACACATTCTAAATATAAATGGTGTTTTTGATTCTCATCACCTGGTACAGTGGCTCTGGAGTAGGAGTAAGAGGACCTGGGTTCAGGTTATGACTTTAGTACTCGGTACCTGTGTCCTTGGTCCTTATCTTCTCTGGGCCTCAGTTTTCTCATTTGTAAAATGAGGCCTTTAAACTTACATGATATCGGAGGTTCCTTGTAGCTATAAATTGGTGATCCAATAATCTTAATTGAATATTTTTATTAACATCTTCTGTTTGCATGGATGATCAAGGAAGAACTGTAATTGTGCTTCATACCGATTATTTACATAGGGTCCTGTATTTACAGCTTGATGAGACCTTAGAGGCTATCTATAGTCCAGCCTCCTCATTTTCTGTATAAGGAAACTGGGGCCTTGAGAAGTTTAATGACTTGCCCATGGCCATACAGATAGTAAATGTGGGATTTGAATCCAGGTCTTCCTAACTCTAGACCCTGCTCTCTATCCACTATGGATAGAGAACTTTTGTAATGGAGTGCCATAGGGTTTTTTAGATTAAAGTTTTATTGATGTGTTTTATTTTTATGTTGCATTTACATTCCAAACATTTATAGATTATTCTTAATATGTGAGAGATCTTTTGTAATAAATATGACAGTTAAGTAAAAGTAATAAAACATAGTGACCTTATCTGAAAGTGCATCCAACATTTTTTTTATAACTTTCAAATTTAATTGCATGATTATCTTTTTCACCATCAATTTCTTAAGATTAGACCATCAATAAAACAATAAATCAAGTCCATGTTTGTAGCACAACCCTGGATGGAGGTGTTCCTTCATTTCTTTTTTTTTAAATTCGGTTTTAACCCTTACTAGCTGTGTGACCTTGGACAAGTCACTTAACCACAATTGCCCAAAAATAAAATAAAATTCAGTTTTAGTTTCACTTCTGAATTCCCTCCCTTCCTTCTCTCCCTTCTCTACCCGTAGAAAAGGCAAGAAAAACAAAACTCATTACAAATATATGTAGTCAAATAAAACAAGTTTTAATATTAGCATTCATTGTTCCCCCTCCTATCCTTCCCCTCCAAAAAAAAAAAAAGAAAACAAAACAAAAATGAAAATAAGCTTCGGTCTTCACTCTGAGTCCATTAGCTTTCCATCTGGAGCTGGATAGCATGTTTTATCATGAGGCCTTTGGATTCATGTTTGATCATTGTGTTCATCGGAGTTCCTAAGTTTTTCAGAGTTGTTTATCTTTTCAACATTATAGCTACTGTATAAATTGTACTCTTGGTTCTGCTCACTCTACTTTGTATCAGTTTACAGAAGTCTTCTCAGATTTTTCTAAAACCATTCCCTTCATCATTCTTACAGTACAGTTTTCATATACCATAAGTTATTCAGCTATTCCCCATTTGACGGACACCCCTAGAGTTTCCATTTCTTTGCCACTATGAAAAGAGCTGCTATAAATATTTTTGTACATAATGTTTTTCCTCATCTTTTTTGTTCTCCTTGGATATAGATCTAGTAATGGTTTCATTGAGTACTGTTCTTTTCAACGTTTTTATGAATGACTTGGAGGACAGAGTAGTTGCCATGCTTATCAAGTTTGTGGGTGGCAGAACCAGGATCCAAAAAGATTGAGACAACCTGATGTATAAAATTTGTAACTGTAAGATGGATTAAGACTGGCAGCTAGGTGGCTGAGTTGCTAGCGTACCCGGCCTTGGAGTCAGGAGGACCTGAGTTCAAATCTGGCCTCTCAGATACTAGACACTTACTAGCTGTGTAACTCTAAGCAAGTCACTTAACCCCGGTTGCCTCTCCAAATTAATGTGCATTAGGCATCTTAAACTCAGCGTGTCTGAAACTGAACTGTCATTATTTTTCTTCCCCAAATTATTTCCAACTTCCTTGTCACTGTTGAGGGTACCACCATCCTCCCAGTCATCCAGATTTATAAACCAGGTGTCATTATGAACTCCTCCCCGCCTCTCTCTCACTCCCCTATGCAATTTCTTACTGCGGCCTATTGATTTTACTTGCACAACATCTCTTGAATATATCTCATTTTCTCATCTGACACAGCCACCCCACTCTTACACAGGCCCTCATCACCTAATATGTGAACCAGTGAAATAGTCAGCTGATTGGCCTCCCTGTCTCAGATCTTTCTCTCCTCCAGCACATTCTCCACCCAGCTATCAAATGTATCTTCCTAAAGTGCAGTTGTGACCCTGTCACCTCCCTATTCAGTAATCTCCAGTGACTCCCTATTGCTTTCAGGCTCATTATTTTCACTGGTTGTCCCTCATGCCTGGCTGTCTCCTTAAGTCTCCTTCCTGACTTCCCTGCCTAGCTTCAAGACTCAGCTTAAGTCCCACCTTTTGCTTTTCCCTATCCTCATTATTGCCAGTACTTTCCCTCTGTCATTATCTCCAGTTTATCCTTTCTGTATTGTGTCTATACCTAGTTGTTTGTCATATTGTTTCCTCCATTAGACTGTGAGCTCCTTGACTCCAGAGATTCATTTTGTTTGCCTTTCTTTCTATCTCCAGTATTTAGCATATAGTAACTGGCACCTTAGGAGACACTTAATAAATGCTTGTTAACTTGATTTTGCTCGACTTATGTTTAGTTTGATTTTGTTCACTGAGTGAAGGAAATTAAACCTCTGTCTTTCCAGGTGGAGGGTGAGCTTGACCTAGAGGTGGCTGGAATCACTGTTATGCCACATCCAACAAGCAGTCCTTGTGTTGTTGGAAATAATGTGGTCTATAATGGATGGAGTGCTAGATTTGGAGTTAGGACCTGGATTTGGAGTCTCTCTTTGCAACGTCTTCCGAACTGAATTTTGGCAGTTCCAGAAAGAGGAGGAAAAACATTATGTACGAAAATATTTATAGCAGCTCTTTTCATAGTGGCAAAGAAATGGAAACTCTAAGGTGTCTTTCAAATAGGGAATAGCTGGGTAAGTTATAGTATATGATGGTGATAGAATATTATCGTACTGTAAGAATGATGAAGGGAATGGTTTTAGAAAAGTCTGAGAAGACTTGTGTAAACTGATGCAAATTTGACAACTTTGACAAAACTGAAATTTGACAAACACAACCTTATTTTCCTCGTCTGTAAAATTAGTTTGTACTAGATGACCCTCTCCAGCTCTAATTCCTGTTATCCTTGTAAAAATCATTTAACATCTCTGAGCCACATTTTCCTTATCTGTGTAACAGAGAGATTATTCCTACTACCTGCTTCACAAGGCTGTTTCAAGGGTCAGTGTAAATGTATCATGAAAGTATTACCTAAATGTTAAAAGTGTCATGTAAAAGTAGGTTATTTTTGTTGCATACAATGAGTTTTCAAGATACCTTTAACACAAGGACAGGATGAGATAGATGTGACTAGAAAGTAGTTTATGTGAGAAAGATAATAATTTAAATAGACTGCAAACTCAGCAGAAGTCATTAGTGTGACTCCACTTTACTAATGCTATAGCCCCCTGCTAGTAGTCCTGCTAAATTCTTCTTTGATTACACTATCTCTTCTGTTTTGAGGGCCACATTTTAGGAAGAATTTTAGCAAACTGTAACATGTCTAAGATTATGAGGGGCTTGAAGCCAAGCCAAACCATGATTGTTTGAAAGAACTGGGCACATTACTTGGGGAATAGAAAGCTTAGAGAACAACTTTAAATATTTGAAGGGAGGAGTATAATGCGAAAGACTGATTTTATTCTGCCTGAGCCTAGAAAACATCTTTGGGACCAGTGAATAAGAAGACGTTATAAGGAGACAGATTTTAGCTCTTTAAAATTAAATATTTCCTTAAATTACAGCTGTCCATAAATGAAATGGGCTGTGTAGTGAAGTTGCTGATATTCTCCATGATTTGGAGGTATTAAAGTAGAACCTGTGTGATTGCTTGCCTGGTAATCTTGTAGGATAGATGCCTGCTTGGATATGAGTTAGACTAGTTGGCCCTAAGGCTTCTTCCAGTGGTCTTTGTTTCAATCATTTTTGTTTTCTTTTAGAGGTAGGATTCCTTGGAATATCATCACTATCCATTTTTAAGAGGTTTGGGGCTTTTAGTAGTAGATTGTAAGCTCAATATGAGTCAGCAGTCTGCCATGGCAGCCAAAAAAACCCTTGAGATCTTGGGCCTCAAAGATCAAGGTGTGGTCCCTTTGCACCTTGCTCTGATCTGTCCTTATCTGGAATATTGTCTTCTGGTCTGTGGAACACATTTTAGGAATGTCATTGATGTTAGCAAAAATGTCCAAAGGAGAGTGACCAGAGTGGTAAAGGGCCTTGAGTCCTTCCCTTGTGAGAATGTTTAAAGGAAGTAGGCAAGTTTAACTGGAGAAGAGAAGGCTATGATGTATGTGGGAGGTGGAGAAGGAAAGGGGCTGATGTCCTTGTTCAAGGATATAAAAGACCATCCTTTAAAAGCGGGATTAGATATATTCTTTTGGCTTCAGGGATCAGAATTAGGAGCAACAGGTAGAAGTTGCAAAGAGATTAATTTCAGCTTGATAAAAGGAAAATTTCCAAACAGTCAAAACTCTTTGAAAATAGAATGGGTTGGGGCAGCTAGGTGGCGCAGTGGATAGAGCATTGGCCCAAAAGTCAGGAGGACCTGAATTCAAATCCGGCCTCAGACCAAACACTTGATGTGTACTAGCTATGTGACCCTGGGCAAGTCATTTAACCCCAATTGCCTTAAAAAAAAAAAGAAACTAGAATGGGCTACACCTTGGTTATGGTGTGTTCCCCAGCATTGGAAGTCTTCAAGCAGAAACTGGATGAGCATTTGTTAGGAATTTTATATTGGAGAAATGAGACAGTAGCTTAAGTGATAGGCCTTTGGATCACAGATTCAGAGCTAGATCAATCCTCAGAAGTCCAACCTTCTCGTTTTACAGATGAGGAACTGAGGCTAAGAGATGTTGATCAAACTGCCTAGGCCCTAGGGTCACCCAGCTAGTAACTCTCTGTGGAAGGATTTGGACCCAGGTTTTCCAAAACTCTATCCATTACATTATGCTGCCATATTGGGATTCCTTCCAATTCTAAAATTCTGTGCAAGGGGGCAGCTAGGTGGCACAGTGGATAGAGCACCGGCCCTGAAGCCAGGAGGACCTGAGTTCAAATCTGGCCTCAGACCAAATACTTGACACTTAACTAGCTGTGTGACCCTGGGCAAGTCACTTAATCCCAATTGCCTAAAAAAAAATTTTTTTTAAAAAATTCTGTGCAAAACTAAGTTGATGAAGATTATTTGTTGCCTGGGATTGTGTAACTTGACTAGGGTCACACAGTTGGTAAACATTATTCTAGTCACTGTGCTACATTGCTGCTTTATAAGAAAGTCGTAAGTGACCAAAAATAAATTTTATTTCACACTGTGGTGCATAGTGCTGCCAAGTAAAATGTCATCATATTTACATTTTTCTTTAGCATCTCATTATGCCAATATGTTGGCTCTAATAAGGGGACGGCTTCTGATACTTCATTTGTAAGTACTGGTTACAAGTAGCATAGCCTTGCAGAATGTGTTCTGGGTCTGGCTAGCTTTATAGGTTCTTTCATTTGTTCTCTGATGAAAGCTCAATACTTCACTTAAACAATACTTGTTTTTTTCCCAAGTTCTTTCTTCCCCAGAGTAATGTATCTTGCCTTTCATTCTGGCTATGAACATACTTTACTTTTGTTTCCCATCAGTGTCACTTTGAATGAGTCAAGTGCAAAAAATATGTATTGTTTTCTTGAAGGATGAGTATTTGATCTCTTCCTCCCTCCCAAGTCACTTCAACAACATTACTCAAAAGATCACACAGTTAAAGCTGAAATGGTCCTCTAGTCCAGATTAGAGAAGGGAAGAGGCCATCTGGTACAAACTTCTCATTTTAAAGATGAGGAAACTGAGGCCGAGAGAGGTTGTAATTTGCCCAAAGTCACGTAGATGGCAAGAGTTAGAGGTGCTTGAACTCAGGCCCCCTGACTCCTGAGCCAGTGGCAGACCCTTTGCATTTTCATCATTGTATATTTGTTTCAGGAGATTTAGCAGAATTTTTTGTGTGTTTTCAGTAGTATGTAATAAAGGAATCAAATGACTAAGGGCTCTTTGAATTTGCTTCTTTGTTTCATATGTGAATTTCCTTGAAGTAAATTCTGTTTTCTTGCTTCATTCGGGTGATAGTATAGGTAGGACATTGAGTTCTAACATTTGGAAATATAGTGCTAGTTTTGACAAGCACTTTTACTAGTAAATATTTAGGTAGATTTTTGAAATTTTTTAGATTTCAAAAGCTATTTGATTATTTAGTCCCTTTGAATAACCTTTCCTACTTTACTTAAAAAAATGTGAGTACCTTCTACTGTTGCCTTATCTGCTTTAAAATCTCTCCATATTTCCACCTCCTATAATCATATCTCTAGGGAAGAAGGGTCTTACCTCCTCCTCCCTCTCAAGTCTTTAATCTTAACAGTGTTTCTTTCCTAAGATCTTGTTCCATTTTTCTTACCCTTTTATGCATCTTTAATCACTTTCCCCACTAGTGTCTTCCCACTGTATATAAACATGCTTATATTTCTTCTCTCCTAAAAAAAATACTTCCCTACGCTTAAAAATTACTAACTCTAAAGTAAAAAAAAGACTGGGTTCAAATCCTGCTTCTCATGCTTACTGTCATTTTCTCTCGCTGGAGTTCAGTGTCTTCATCTCTAACATGTGAGGGTTGAACCTGAGGCCTTTTCTAACTTAGAAACTTATCCTATGGCCTCCTTGAGCTACTATCTCATTTATCATCTTTTCACTGCAAAAATTCTTTAAAGAGTGACTTGACCTTGCTGTCACCACTTCTAGACAACTGATTTATTCCTCAGTCTCTTTCAATCTCTCCTCTTCCCTACTGAACTATCTCATCTCAAAAATCAGCTTCCCAATAGCTAAATCAAAATGCCTTGTCTTAGTCCTCATCCATTTCTTTGATAGCTCTCTTAGATTCTCTTTGTACTCTTTGACTTCTCTTCCCTTTCTGACCACTCATTTAAGTTCTTTTCCTTCTAAATCAGGGGTTCTTAACCTATTTTGTGTCATAGACTGCTTTGGCAGTTTGTTAAAGCTTCTGGACCCCTTCTCACAATAATATTTGTTGCCTGTATTCATGATTGAAGGAAATAATCAGTTTTGGTTAGAAACTAGTGGAAATAAAAATGTAATTTTGCCCCCCGAATAAAGTTCATAGACACCTTTGTAGTCCATCCACAGACCCAACCCTTGGTTAAGAGCTCCTGTTCTAAATGTAGACAATCCCCAGGATTCTTTTCTTGGTCTCCTCTTCCCCATTCATTCTCTCTTCACCTCTCTGTGCATACACAGACATGCCCATGTTATTCACGTGCACTGTCAGGTAAATGCTTCACAAGCATTTATTAAGCTCCTACTATTGTGCTAATTTCTGGGAATACAAAGAAAGGCAAAAACATCCTGTGTCCTCAAGGAATTCACATTATAGTGAGGGAGATATATTATAAATAGCATGTTACAAATATAAATAACTAGGAACCTAAGGTATACACATGCACACACAGAATAAATGGTATGTAATCGGTGGAGTGAAAAGCCTTAGTATCTAGGAGGCTGGAGGTTGGGGCTAGGGAAGTAGGAGACAGACCTGTTGAAGGCAGAATTTGAACTGTCTCAGACAAAGCCAGCGAAGCTAGTAAGTGGAGATGAGAGTATTGCAAGCATAGTAACAGCCAGTGGAAAGGCAGGGAGCTGGAAGATGGAGGTGGGCTACCCTAGGGAAAGAACAGCAAGTAGCTCAATTTAGCTGGATCATTAGAGAGTGTGGAAGGAAGTCAAATGTAGAATATGGGAAACATAGGAAGGGCCAGGTTATGAAAGCTTTAAATGCCAGAGGGTTTTGTATTTAATTTTCTAAGTGAATGGTATCACATTCAAGTAGAAATGAGAGCCACTAAACCATCCATAAGAATACCTGTGGACCACATATTGACTTAGAAAACTGCACGTTAACATTCTCTGTGTTCTGTTGTATTTTTATTTTTTTTTTTGTCAACTTTCCTAGTTACATTTCAGTCTGGTTCAGGGCTACATTTAGTGTTGCTGGCCTGTGTTTGACACCTCCTCTGTAGGAATAAGGAACCACTGGAGTGTCTATCTCTCTGTCGTTGTCCCTGTCCCCACTACCGTCTCTTCCCCCCTCCCCCCATCACAACTTTGATTATTGCCTCTGTGCAGATAACTCTCAACAAAGGAGCATTCTAGAAATCAGAGTGAGAAGCAAGAAGTCCACTTCCCTTCTGGCCCAGTGATTCAGGAAGTACCCAGGGACATGGCTGGGGCTGGATATATTTTCTGGGTAGAGCCAGAATTAATATTGTTAGTGTCCAAGTCTGAGATTTAGGAATTCTTAGTTTCCCAGAAGTTGCTGACTATCAACATTTACGAATCTTTTGTGGTAAGCAAAAGTTACGGTCACACAACGTTTTGGTGTGAAAGAGAAGTATCTGTAGCAGCATGGTTTGTGCCTTTATTTGCTAGAAGTTGGGGATTGGAGTTGAAGATGGAGTGGCATCTTTATTGTGTTTATAAATGCTAATTTTATTTTATTTTTTTTTCAGGGAATATCTTGGTAAACAACTACAGTCAGAACAACCTCAAACAGCTACTGCAAGAAGTTGAATAGTGATGTCTGTTTTCAAAATTTCCAGCTCTCTATACAGCGGCATAACTGGAGTGTGAATCTTAATATTTAGATTCAAGAGTAAATGATTTTATTTGTAGTGTTCACCTCCTGCTATGCAGATATTTCTTCTCCTCAGTTTCTTTTTTTTCTTATGCTGTCTCCTAGTCAAAGTGATTATTTGTTAAGTTGTATCATTTGAATAAGTTTAACAATTGCCTTTTAAAAAGCTAGTCCTTTCCCATATCTGCAAAAACATAGCTATTCCATGAATTGCCTTTGTTTTCTGTATTTATTGTTGTCTTGAAATGAATATAGCTATTAAAAGATAGACATTCCAGAGTGTTCTTGTCAAAACATCTTCTCCAAATATTTTTCTTCCCTGGCTTTTCAGAAATTGAATGTTTCAAACATTCTCCTTGTGCTTTAGAATCATTCTTATCCCAAAGTAAATCCTTAAAAAGTTATTGTAAAATAGTGTAAAGAAAAAAATTTACCTCTTTTAGATATTTATACAGAATGGTCAGTTTCAAAAGTTGGGCTTCAAAAATGGGTGTTGGGGTTCAACAAAAGGAAGAGGGCGTTCCAGGAATGGTGAATAAATGGTACGCACATGCTCCGTGGAGTAAAGAGGGGACAGAGAATAGTCCGATTTGGGTGGAACATATACTCTATAAATGAGAATAATATGAGAAGGCTAAAAAATCAGGGTGGCTCCTGATTGTAGGAGATAATAGAGTGATTTTGAGAGGTAGAAAAATGGCCCTATTAAAGTAGTGTTTTAGAAAAAATTCAGTTGATAACGTTAGAGAATCTGGAGGCAGGGAGACATTAGAAGGTTATTGTCTGAACTTAAAAAAGATCACAAATTGAGTCTTGATGGTGGGACCTGAAAGGATGAAAATGAGTATGATTGCCAATATAAAAATAATTCTCATTTGAGCTGCACAATAGCCCAGTGAAGTAAATTCTACAGATTTTATCATCCTTGTTTTACAGATGAAGGAACTTGAGCTTAGAGAATTTAAGTGACCTGGCCGTAGGCATACATACAGCCAGTGAGTATGAGATCCTCTCCTTAAGTCCAGCAATCTTTATATACCACACTGCCTGTCAATGAACTAATATAGTCTGGAGTTTAGAAAAATATGTTTTCCATAGAGGTAGGGGAGAGGCCCTGGACGTGTGATTTAAATGGCACAGGGAACTCCTGGGTGAGCAAACACCTTCTACCAGTGCAGATTGACACCTCTAGGAGAGCACTGAGAGATTAAATGGTTTGCCCAGGGTCACACAATCAGTGTGAGAGAGGCAGCAGCACTTGACCCAAAATCTTCCTGGCTTTAAGACCAGTTCTCTGTACATCACACCAAATGTTATTTCTCTAGCTGTAAGCAAACATTTATAATTTTACTTTTCAGTTCTGAGTTTAATGAACAACCCCCAACCCCAGCCCCCCCCCCAAAAAAAAGACACTTCTATGTACAAAATAGAACAGAAAGAGGATTGTTAGAAAAATCTGACACAAAAATCTACTACAGGAGTGAGTGAAGGAAGGCCTTTATTGTGTTTCTCGCAAGAAGCGGGCACACTGCACTCTTGTAGCACATCCGAGCTGGCATAGCGGTAGAATCAATATTTAAATGGTTAGTAAGATCCATACTCCAACCACATGAGCCTAGGATTGGACTAGCTCATGTGAGTTACACTCTTCCTGAACTGCCCATCCCATGTTCCTCCATGTCATGTTAATTCATGCATCCCATGTATCCCATGTTAAAAAATGGCGGCTATCTCTGCCCTCAGGGTGTGTCAGTTAATATTTAATTAACTTATTAAGCAAGCCTAGTGGAGAAGAGCCTTTGCCCCATCTTTGACCCCACAGGTTGCAACCGGTTTAGCCTCCAGGGCTCTGTCTTAAGGAACTAGTTGTTTGCAGAATGTTTGGGGTATTTTCTGATTGGTTGAAGGACTATCCACAAGATTTTCAAAGTCCTCAGAATTCCCTTGTTCTGTTGTGGAAGCCTAACTTCTGATCCTTTCTCACAGGATGATATATGCAACTGTGGGTCTTTAGTCATACTGCTTGCTTTTAAGAAAGTATATAATAAATTCAACAGGCTACTTTTAAAGCTGTCCTGCTTGTCTATTTTACTTCTGTGCTTTAGTGACCCACTTCTTTTTTCTTTCTTTCTTTCTCTTTCTTTCTTTCTTTCTTTCTTTCTTTCTTTCTTTCTTTCTTTCTTTCTTTCTTTCTTTCTTTTCTTTCTTTCGGCAGCACTGTCATTAACTTTCTTCTCCTTTCTGTATATCCCCCACCCCCACTCCCCTGCCAAAGGCAAAAAAAGAAAGAAAAACACAATCTTTATAACATATTTAATTTAAAAACCAAATTCACACATTTTCCATGTCCAAAAATACATATGATATTCTGCACCTTGGGCCTGTCAGTCCTCTGCAATATGTCATCTCATTGATTAGAGTACTTTAAAGTCTTTTTGAGTTGTTTTTCTTTACAGAGTTGTCACTTTGTAAATTTTTCTCCTTCCATTCATTTCACTGTGGATCAGTTCACACAAGTCTTCCCAAGTTTCTATGAAACCATCCCTTTCATCATTTTCTTATGTACAATGATGTTCTTTTACATTTGTATATCGTAATTTGTTGTTCAGCCATTTTCTGACTGATGGTTCTCTTTCCCTGCCTCTTCCCTTACAGTTCTTTAGTGCAACAAAAACTGATATAAATATTTTTGTATTCACGAGTCTTCTTTCTTTGATCTCTTTTGGGTTGAGTCCTAGTAATATTATTAGTGAGTCGAAAAGTCTGCACAGCTCAGTGACTTTGGGAGCATAGTTGCAAATACTTTTCAGAATGACTGGATTAGTTCACAACTCCACCCATGGTGCATTTCTGCAGTCTATGCAATTGTAATTTTCCTTTTTTGTCATTTTTGCAAATGTGAAGGGTATGGACTGGAACCTCAGGACTGGTTTAATTTGCATTAATTTAATTAATTATTAAATAATTATTAATGATTTTGGAGCATTTTTTCATATATTTTAGTTTGGATTTCTTCCTTTGACAACTGCCTTCTAATATCCTTTCACGATTTATCTGTTGAGAATCACTGTCATTCTTACATATTTCAATTAGTTTCTTAGATAGGGTGATCTGAAAGTGTTAGTGCAGTTTTAAGCTATTAAAGCTTTGAATCAAAGCTTATTTATACCAGTTTTTAATAGTGAAAAGCTTTTAAAGCTTAAACCTGCACTAAGACTTTTGGACCACCATGAATCAGATCTTTCTTTGCAGAGGAACTGGCTAGAAGATTTGTTTCACTGTTAAATGATTTCCCTAACTTGAACTGCATTAATTTTAATCATATGTTAGAAAACAACAAATTTGGATGTCACTTAAACAATTTTCAGCCTTCTGTTGAAGAAGTTAGGTCTTTTTCAGTGATCTAAGATTGGGAATTGTTTTTCCTTTGAAAACAAGCTTTCAGATTTGGCAAATGATTTCTCTTAGATGAAACACCTTAATGTCTATGTGGCACATAGCTCATATTTAATGAGCTTTTAGAAGTTCTTGCTTGCATTTATACTGGCATCTACATAGCAGTCATCCTTGCCAGGTATGCCAGTACAACTCAGAATTTCACATTATTTCCTTCTGTTTGCCTGTAAGCTGCAAAGTCATCTTCAAGAAGGTCTGAATAGATCCTGTAGTTTACAATACATTTTTGTACTCATATATTCATTCTTTTTTATTATTATGACATTGATTTTTAAAATTTTGATTTCCATGTTCTCCCTCTCCCTCCAAGCCATTGAGAAGGCAAGCAATATGATACCCATTATAAGTGTGAAGTTATGCAAAACATATTTCTATATTTATCTTATCAATATATTTAAAATGAGTTTACTTCTTTTCTTGTTATCATGTCATCACCATCATGTGTTTTCTTCTGGGTAACTGTAATCTATAAATCTTATTTATGCTGCTGTATGTTTTATTTCAAAACAACAGATTTTTTTTTAACGCTTCAAGATTTTTCATACTTCTAACCAGCAGCGGCACCAGCCTGTTAATCTTGACCATGAGAAATCCAGACTCCTCAACAAGCATTCCCACATGATAACTCCCAGCCACTTCCCACCACTGTCATGGTGAAGAAGCCCTGTTCTATCTGCAGCCTGCTATGGGATGTTTCAGTATTGTTCTTTCTCTTAGACCTCACAACTTCCTTCCATCAATCCTAGTTCTGCCCTTTGGGTCTTAGCAAAACAGTATGAATTTTTCTTCCATGTGAGAGACCGTCAAATACTTGAAAACAGTTTGGACTGTTTTTCCAGGCTAAAAGGCCCCTGGTCCATTTTTTGAGTCCTCACATGGCCCTTTGCTGTCTCAGGTGCCTCTTCTGTTTGCTATCCAGTTTATCAATGGCTTTCATAAAATGTGGTGTCCAGAGCTGAACCTAATTCTTTAGTTCTGACCAGGGTAACATGAAGATGAGTACTCATCTTTCTAGTCACTACCTGTCTAAATTCTGTCTAAGATAATATTAACTTTCTTGGCTGCCAAGAAATTTTTAACTTAGCCTTATGAGGTAAGTGCTTACTAAACTTTAAAATGCTATTAATATAAGTGGCATATAGGGTTAATTTTAGGCAGCTAGGTGGCACAGAGAATGGAGTGCTGGGCCTAAAGTCATGGGGACTCATCTTCCCGAGTTCAAATCTGTTCTCAAACATTTAGTAGCTGTGTGATCCTGGGCAAGTCACTTAACTCTATTTGCCTCAGTTTCCTCATCTGTAAAATGAGCTGGAGAAGGAAATGGCAAGCTATTTCAGTATCTTTGGTAAGAAAACCTTAAAAGGGTTCGTAAAGAGTTGAAAACAACTGAACAACAAGGGTTAATTTTGATGATGTTGATATTTCATCAGGAGCTTTAGAGGTTCACTGTAACTCTACCACTAATCCATGAACTAATTCACTGTCCCATCAGTACTCTCTTTACAGCCTGGTGATAAAGATATAAAAGTTTTACCTCGAGGAGGTAAGAAATGGCTTCAGGAATTGCACATATTAACATTTCAGATTGAGGCCTCCTAAATGTGTATGTTTGGCCTTCTAGATAAATCAGGTGCAAAATTATTCAAGGGAATTAAGACAGCTACCTCTTCTTTGATAATCTCCCTTTTGTGATATTTTTAAGCAGTAAATTGGCTGAGTTGATAGCAGCTATTCACTTTGTAAACCTGTCTTCTTGGTCCACCCTGGGTCTGTGACCTCAAATTATGTAGTGGATGGACAAAACTGCCTATTCACATCTGTCCTTGTTGCTATGACCCACTATGGTTCTGGTGGTGACCTTATGTGGGTCTGAGACTTCCACTTGCCTTGCTGCACAGACTCTGCCTAGGTGCTGGAGTGAGTGGGCATGTTTCTGCCTGGACCCCATCCCAAGTGTTTGCAGACCCCCCTGTCTGTTTCGATGCCAACCTGGGCCAGACACATGTGATTTTTTTCACTATATTTCCCCATCAGAATTTAGTCTGGTGCATTTTCTAGATTTGTTTGGAGGAGTTTGTGGAAGGAAGCTCACTGCATACCTTTCTAGCACTCCACCATCTCAGCTTCATCCCCTCTCTCCTTCCTTCGAAAGTCAGAATCCTAAGAAAAATCCTTATCTCTACTTTTTCACTTCCCACTCACTTTTCAACCCTTGCAGTCTGGCTTCCTTCCTAATGACTGAAAATCAACTGAAAATATACTAAGATAATTGCCTCTTTACTGCTAAATCCAATAGCCTCTCCTCAGTTCTCATCATTCTTAGCTTTTCTGTAACATTTGATAGCACTGACCACCCTACCTTCTAGACGTTTTCTCTTCCCTGGGTTTTTGTGACACTGTTCTGTCATGGTTCTTTCTCTACCTTGCTATTGCTTCTCATCCTTTGTACAGGATCAGTCATAAATGTCTCGCCTTCTATATGTGTGGGTGTCACATAGTTCTTTCCTGGGTCCTGCTTCTTCCCTTATTTACATGTATCTTGGTGATATCAGCTCCAATTGATTAAAATATTATCTCTGTATGAATGACTGAAATCTGTCTGTCCAGCTTTTGTCTCTCCTGACCTCCAATCCTGTATCTTTAATGGCCCTCTGGTTATTTATTTCCACCTGCATATCTCATAGACATATCAAATTCAACATACCGAAAACAGAATTCATTCTTCCTCGGCTCAACCTAGGCCTCAGAGGGTAACATCATTCATTGTCCTAGTCTCTCAACCTCAAAGTCATCCTCAATGCTTCACTCATTGTCCCTTAAATATCCAAATCTTGGAAATTATACCTCTACAGCATCTCTTGCATCCATCGTCTTTTCTCCACTCATAACATAACCAACCCAGTTCTGGTCCTCATCACCTTCCATTGGGATTATTGGAATAACCTTCCAATTTGTCCCCCTTCTCCAGTTCTTCCTCTCCTTACCTGCCAAATCAATATTCCTAAAGCACAATTCTGACTGTATTGTTCTCAAGAATCTTCAGGAGATCACTATTGCTTCTAAGTAAAATGCAAACTGGAGTCAGGTTTTTTTTCTGCAGGTTCCCTACACATCACTCCTTCTCATAGGGTCCACAGTCCAGCATGCTGGCTCTGCTTGATATTCCAGGTCCATTATATTATGTCATCCATTGCTGTGCCTTTTCACAGCCTGATTCCCCCTCCCCACCCATCTGCCTAGAAAGTACTGCCTACTTATCTCTTTCCCTTGCAACACCATTTTTTCTTCTGTTTTCAAAATTAGGACAACCTTTGAGCTTCTCGAATCTTGAAGTACCTCTCCCATTCTCAATGTCCTTATAAAGATCGTGGAAAAGTAGCTCAGTAATCATATTTGTTGTTATTTTTTAGCACCTAAGAATGTCTTTCAGTCATACATGGTGCCTTGGATCATTCAAAGGAATCCCAGTTCTCCCTTATTTTCTCCCTACTTATCTTGGGTATCAACTTCCTATTAACTTTTTTTTTTATTGTTGTTTAATCCTTTATAGTCTCTTCAACAGGGAAACAAGCAAAATATGGATTGAGCAGTACTGTCTTCATTTCCTCTGACATCCATTATTGTCCTATTTGCCACAAACAAATGGTCCTAGCCTTTCTCCGATAACTTTCAGTCTTGCTAAAATAGTCAATCAAAAAAAAAAAAGAAAGAAAACCTTTATGTTTGTATTTTACTCACCAACTTTAATTCATTTTGAATTTTGGCCCTTGATAATATTTTATGACAGCTGCACACTTTCATATTTGTGGTGAAAGATTAAATGACAGGAAACAAAGGTTCACGCTTCTGAGCATTTTGAATTATTAAATAATCCATGCCAGTTGTATAACAAATTGAGACCAGGCCTCCTCAGCTCTGGTACTGGACCCCAAATACAGGGGAAGACAGGTTTTTAATGCATTAAAACAATTGATCAAATAAGATGAATTAATTAAAACAACCAGGATATAAAATTATTCTAATTGGAGGAAAGATTAGAGACTTTCCAAGTTGGAAGGGGAAAAGCGAACAGGTGCAATTCCCTGAAATCAGAAAAAAGAGATATTCCCATTTCACCTCTCCCAGTGTCTTTTTGAAGGAACATGGAAACAGTAACTGATTTGGCCAGTAGGGGGCCAGTTTTCAGATACGGCATGGGTTGCTTGAGATGTGTAATTGTAAGAAAACACATTGCATCAGTCTTCAAATGTGACTGGGTTTCTGGTCAGTGTAACCTAGGTCCTTAGTTAAGGGTCTCTAAATAGCAAGTAGAAGTGGTCCAGCTTCCCAGGTATGCAAGGTTAGGTTCAAACAATGCAATAAAGTCCCACAATTGAATAAAGTTTTCTTAAAAAAAAATTTGGACTAGACCCATAATTGAATCGAAAGGGAACTGATGTACAATCCAGAATTGAGTCACAAGATTGAGTTAGTGTGGTTCACTAAATTCCCACAGTATCCATCCTCTGTTCCCTACCTTGCCTTCTGTCTTCTGTGCGTGCCCTTTTTACATATATACATACATATGTATGTGTGTGTATATATATATATATATATATATATATATATATATATATATGTTATACCTCCTTGTGTAACCAAATAGGATTTTTTTTACAACTTCCCCTATTCCTCCTCAGCTATATTTCTTTTTCCTCTTTTTGTCTTTAGAATTTTATTCTAGAGAGCTTGCCATGTACCTTTTTGGCCAAATTGCCATGTAGATTTTAGATCTTTGGATCTTATCTATTCTTTCTCTTTTTCTGAGTGAACTTTGAAAGATCATGAAAGAGCTTGTGGAAACTTGGGATAATCTTCACAAGATTGAAGAAGACTAAAATGGCCTATTTTTTTTTAAAATCATATAGACAAAGCTATAATTTCGTGAGTTTTTCTTTAGTTCTAGAATATTTCTAGCACACATGATTAAAGGTATGGTTGGTGAACACAGAGAAAAGGAAGCAGGGAATGCCAAGAGCCAGCATAGCCTCAGTAAGATCAGGCCACAGTAGACTTACTTCATTTCCTTTTTCCAACCAGATTACAAGACTGATAGATCAGGAAATTGCTGTGGCTGTAGTTCACCTATATTTTAGTATTTGACAGACTCATGATATTCTTGTAGAAAATGTAGAGAGATATGGGCTAGCTAAAACAACTAGGTGGATTCAGAGATGATTGAATGACTGGACCCCTAGAAAGTAGATATTAATGGTTCAATGTCGTCTTGGAGAGAGGTCCAGTGTAGTACTCTCAGTAATCTGACCTTGGCAGTGTTCATTTGATAGTTTTATCAATAATTTATACTATAACATAGATGACATTTTTTTTTAAATTTGCAGGTGATACAAAGCTTGCAGTTGATAACAAAGCTAAAACACTTGGGCATAGATAGGATATGAAAAGATTAATAGACTAGACCTTAGGCTGAATCTAATGAGTCAGAATTTAATAGGGACAAAATCTAAACGCAGGTTCAAAAAATCAATTTCACAAATACGAAGAGAAAAGTTATTCATCAGTTTTTCTGAAAATCTGAGTGTTTTTAGTGGACGGAAAGTTCACTATGTCAATCTTCCAGCTAGTTGCCTTCCTCCCAGAACAAAGACCATACCCCAGGGGACTTAACCCTTGTAGCTCCAAAACTCTTCCTCTAGTGCCTCTGCTGTCCTGACTGATGAATGATGGCCTCACATGCTAACCTCCTTGCTTCTACACATGGACCACGAACATTACTAAAATCTCAACCTTGCCTGTTATATATATATATATATATATATATGTGTGTGTGTGTGTGTGTGTAATGTGTGTAACATGTATACATACACATTACATAAATATATATTTATATACACATGTATTATACATTTATACTTATATAATATATACTATACATACATATTTTATATATCATACATATATTATACATTTATATTTATATAAGATATACATATATGTTACACATATTTATACATGTTACATAAATATATATTTATACATGCATTTTATATATGTATATGTATATCTATATCTATATCTATATATATATATTTAGAGAGAGAGAGAGAGAGTATTTGTTTATAGCTATCAGAGTTGTACATTTTATTACTGGGTCCTTTAATGAATTTTTATCTCCTGTTAATTTCTGGACTCCTTTACTATTTTCTTCCTATGTTATAGCCACTGTCTATGGTATCTTCCATGACTTGTGTATGTAGAAATTTTCTTTCTTTTATTTCCCTTGCAATTTGATGCCTTTTCAATTAGATTTGCAAGTCTCCAATCAAATCCTTAACAGTGTTCAACAGTTACAATCCATTTCTGGGTAGAATCCATCATTCTTATATTTTATATCTTGTTTCAGAAATCCAAAGACTGTTTTCAGAAACCGTCTTCTTAACAGGGTATTTCTCTTCTCAAACTTATCTTTCAGCTCTAGAGCCTTTTGCCTTTAACTGGCATTAGTGATGCCCTACCTGTACCCATGAGGGCACAGGTTTTCCATTGGGGTTTTCAGTTGCTTTCCTGTGACTTCATAATGTTTAGAATACTTTGCAGATTTTTTCTGGTTGTATCATTTGTGCAAGATGCGCCAGAATTGAGGAGCAGTCATTTGAACGGACAAGTCCAGGGAGGTTTTCTGTAACTTACTGGATAAATCTAGAATTCCTTCCTTGGGGACCCCATTCTGCTAACAGGTGAGTGCTTCAAATAATCTACTATCTCTAGGAATAAACTAGAAGAGTACTGATCTCTCTTATCATTGTATCAGACCAAGAAATATCTGTTTCAAAACTGCTCAGGAGGAAATCACCAACCACCACTATTTGTCTCTTTTTTCCCTTTTGCTTTTCCTGGATGACATCTCACTTGATAGTACCTGTGAGTTCATGTCATCATTCCTTTGAAAATAAGTAGATACTTTCTTCTCAAAGAATGTAGCTCACCTCTCTTTTGTAAGAGTATTTTCTGTTATTTAGCTCCAATTGTTTTTTAATCTTTTTCCTTCCTTTTCTCTTGTATCCCTCTCAAACTTTTTGAAATAGGTCAGGATTCTTGTCTGCCCCTTGAGATCCTTTCTTTTCTGTCTGCACTTTGAAGTCTTCCATTTAAAAAAAATACCTCTAGTGAATATACATGAGACCTTATTAGTGTTAACATGTCTCCAATTGTGAGTTTGCAGTCTATCCATACCTATTTATCCTATACACATATAGATAGACAGGGCATTTACTGTATACCAGGTACTATGCATATCATTCTTGTCCATTCATAAATTGTCCAGGAAGGACCTACAGAACATGATGGAAATCTTCCTCTAG
Organism: Phascolarctos cinereus; assembly: GCF_003287225.1. Classification (NCBI taxonomy): domain Eukaryota; kingdom Metazoa; phylum Chordata; class Mammalia; order Diprotodontia; family Phascolarctidae; genus Phascolarctos; species Phascolarctos cinereus. The sequence goes on from NW_027555847.1 coordinate 479,671,088, forward strand.
GTCTAATATTCCATGGGCACTTGTGCATTCTTCAGGACTGTCTATGTGATATCCTTCCTTTATTCTTGCTACCTGGCCTTTTTTTTTTTGATCGTGCATTTTTTAGAGGATATGTTTTAATACCATTTCTTGTAAGAAGGCTACAATAAAGTTAGTCTAACAATAAAGAACTTATACTGGGCCAAAGAGCCTGGGCAACTCCATCCACTCTCTTCTCCACTAAAGATCCTCTCAGCTCTGTACCCAAAGAAATGATCTGGGTCAGATTCAGTCCTAGAAGAATCTAATTTCTAATGAGAGGGGATAGGTTTCTTTTTCTCATACTCTTCAGCTCATTAATTCCCTCACCTGGTGCCTTGGGGAAAAATTACTTCAAGTGTAGATTTGGGCTTATATCTAGAACCTCCCTCCAAAAGTGATGTATAAGGTACTCAGTGTATGATATGAATCAGGGACTTCCAGGGCCAGAACTGAGTTGGCAGAGTAGAGAAAGCACCCAGTTAAGTTCTCCCAACATTCCCATCCAAACAACTGTAAAATAATACTTTGTATTGAATTCTGGAGTGGCTGAGCCAACAAAAGGACAGAGGAGGATATTTCCCCAGTCCAAGACAACTTAGGAGGTTGGAAAGACAGATCTGTGATGTGGGGATGGAGGCTGGCCCAGAGCCCATGTGGATGAAACACCAGTGATAGGACTAGATAGTGGTGGCAGAAGCAGCAGCAGTTTCAGGATCTCTCAAGCCAGAGGAAGTAAGGGGACCCAGCAGCTGGTCAGAAAGAGGTTATAGGAAACCCCAGTGCTACTTGGCAAATCCATTGCTTATAACAACCTCTGGGTCCTTTTCAAGAGTGGAAAAGAGCAATTTCAGTCAAAAGGGAGTGGGAATCCTGAGGAGCAGTATTGCTTTTGGTCACAAGGAACCAAAGACCCTGAGGAGCAGTATAGATTGAAATCCCAAGAGTCTTTCCTGTGTAAAGAACAGAGTGCAGAGCAGTAGAGCAGTGACCACACCTCTCCCGATCATATCACCTTGGAAGTACTGAAAACTTCCAGATTCCCAGAACTAGCTCTGAGAACAGCAGAGTGAAAAAGCCTGAAGCATGAGACAGTGACCCTCACCACTTCATGCTGGCATCGGAGCCCAACTTTAATATAAAGTTCAAAATCAAGAAAGAGCATGGAAAAATGAGTACATAACCAAAAACAAAACACCTTACCATAAAAAGCTACTATGGTGACAGGGAAAATTAAGACACAAACTCAGAAGAAGACAATGAAGTCAAAACAGCTACAAACAAAACCTCAAAAAAAAGGGAATTAAACACAAGTCAAACAAGAATTCCTCAGAGAGCTAAAAAATTATTTTCAAAATTAAATAAGACTGGTTGAAAAATTAGGTAAAGAAATTAGACAGGGCAGTGAGGTGGTACAATGGACAGAGCACCAGCCCTGGACTCAGGAGGACCTGAGTTCAAGTCCAGTCTCAGACACATAACATTTACTAGGTGTGTGACCCTGGGCAAGTCACTTAATCCCATTGCCTAGCAAAAAAACAAAAACAAAAAACAAACAAAAAAAAGAAATTAGAGCAAAGGAAAAATTATGAAAAAACAACAGCTTGGTAAAAGAGGCAAAAAAAATGCTAAAGAAAATAACACCTTAAAAAACAGAATTGTCCAACTAGAAAAAGAAGCACAAAAAATTCACTGAAGAAAATAACTCCTTAAAAATGAGAATTGGGCAAATGGAAGCTAATGACTCCATGAGCAATCAAGAAACAAAATCAAAAGAATGAAAAAGAAGAAAATAAGAAATCTCTCATCAGAAAAAATGGACACAAAACAGATCAAGGAAGATAATTTAAAAATTATTGGACTACCTGAAAGTCATGATTAAAGAAAGAGCCTAGACCTCATATTTCAAGAAATTATTGAGGAAAACTGCCCTGGTATCCTAGAGCCAGAGAGTAAAATAGAAACAGAAAGAATCCAGTGATCACCACCTGAAAGAGATCCTAAAATGAAAACTCCCAGGAATTTTATAGCCAAATTCCAGAGCTCTGAGGTCAAAGAGAAAATACTTCAAGCAGTTAGAAAGAAACCATTCAAATGCTATGGAGCCACAGTTAGAATCACACAAGATTTAGCAGCTACCACATTAAAGGAGCAGAGTTTCAAATGTGATATTCTGGGAGGAAAAAGAGCTGGGATAATAACCAAGAACAACCCGCCCAGCAACACTGAGTATAATCCTTCAGGGGAAGAAATGGATATTTAACGAAATAGAGGGCTTTTATGAATTCCTGTTGAAAAGACCAGGGCAGAATAGAAAATTTGACTTTTAAATACAAGACTCAAGAGAAGCATAAAAAGGTAAACATGAAAGGGAAATTATAAGGGATTCAATAAAGTTAAATTGTTTACCTTCCTATATGGGAAGATGAAACATGTAACTCCTAAGAACTTTATCATTATTAGGGCAGTTAGAAGGAGTGTATATAGGCAGAGGGCATGAGTGTGAGTTAAATATGGTGGGATGATCTCAAAAAATGGATAAGTGAGAAAGAGATGCACTAGAAGAAGGGGGAAGGGAGAGAAAGAATGGGAAAAATCTCACATAAAAGAGTCACACAAGGAAGAGCTTTTACAGTGGAGGGGCAAATGGTGGTGGGGAGGCCAAAACTTGAACCTTATTCATTTGAATTAACCAATTCAAATGAGTAAGGTTCAAGTAAGAAAGTGCATATGTACACACACACATACACACACACACACACACACACACAATTGAATATAGAAATCTATTTTAGCCAACAGGGAAGTAGGAGGGGAAACAAATAAGAGAAAAAAGAGAAAAGGGGATAGTGATAAAAAGTTGGGCACATTAAGGGAGGCAGTGGTCAGAAGCAATACAGATTTTTGAGGAGAGACAGGCTAAAATGAGAGGAATAAATAGAAGAAAATACGATGGACAGAAATGCACAGTTAGTAATCATAACTGTGAATGTGAATGGAGGAACTCGCCCATAAAATGGAAGCAGAGAGCAGAATGGATTAGAAACCAGAATCCAATAATATGTTGTTTACAAGAAACACACATGAAACAGAGAGAGGCACACAGAGTGAAAATAAGAAGCTAGAGCAGAATCAGTCATGCTTCAGCTGAAGTTAAAAAGGCAAGGGTAGCAATCATGATCTCAGTTAAAGCAAATAAAAAACCAGACCCAATTAAAAAAAGATAAGCAGGAAAATACACCTTGCTAAAAGGCACTATAGACCTGAAGTAATATCAATACTTAACATACATTCACCAACAACATGGCATCCAGATTCTTAAAGGAAAAGTTAAATGAGTTATAGGAGAAACTAGACAATAAAACTATACTGGTGGGTGACCTCAACTTTCCTCTCTCAGAGCTAGGTAAATCTAACCATAAAATGAATAAGAAATATCTTAAGGAGATGAATAGGTTCTTAGAAAAGTTAGATATGATAACTTCTGGAGAAAATTGAATGGAAATAGAAAGGAATATATCTTTTTTATTTTTTGCGAGGCAGTAGGGGTTAAGTGACTTGCCCAGGGTCACACAGCTAGTAAGTATCAACTGTCTGGTCTGAGACCTGATTTGAACTCAGGTCTTCCTGACTCCAGGGCCACTATGCCACCTAGCTGCTCTAGGAATATACTTTTTTTTTATCAGCTGTGTATAACATGACAAAAATTGACCATGTGTTAGTCCATAAAAACCTCACAAACAAATGCAGAAAAGTAGAAATGCACCCTTTTAAGACCATAATGCAATAAGAATTACATTCAATAAGGGGCCAAGCAAGCACAGATTAAAAGTTCATTGGAAACAAAATATTCTAGTCCTAAAGAATGAGTGGATCAAAGAACAAATCATAAAAACAATAATTTCATTAAAGAAAATGACAACAATGAGACAACATATCAAAATTTGTGGGATGTGGCCAAAGCAGTGCTTAGGGGAACTTTTATATCTCTAAATGCCTACATCAGTAAAAGAGAGAAAGAGCAGATCAATGAATTGGGTATGCAACTAACAAACTGTAGTACTGGTAGAATTGTGAACTAGTCCAACCATTCTGGAGAACAATTTGGAAGTACATCCATGAAACTGTGCATACCTTTGACCCAGAAATACCACTAGTAGGTGTGGATCCCAAAGAGATCAAGAAAAGGAAAAAAGAACCTATTTGTACAAAAATATAGCAGCTTGTTTCATGATGCCAAAGAATTAGAAATTGAAGGAATGCCCATCAATTGGGGAATGACTGAGCGAGTCATGGTATATGATTGTGACAGATTGTGATATAAGAAATTGTAAGCAGGATGGTTTCAGAAAAACCTGGGAAGACATATGAACTCATGCAAAATGAAATGAGTAGAACCAGGAGAACATTGTACCCAGCTACACTGTTGTAAGCACAATCAACTATCGTTGTTACTTTGATCAAGACAGTGATCCAAGACAATTCCAAAAGACCCAAGATGAAAAATGCTGTCTACCTCCAGAGTGAGAACTAGTGAACTCTAAATGCAGTTTGAAGCATACTTTTAGAACCTTTATTTTTCTCCTTTTTCTTTTGTGTTTTCTTTTGTAATATGGTTACTATGGAAATATGTTTTGCCTGACTTCACCTGTATAATTGATATTAAATTGCTTGCCTTCTCAAGGAGAGGGGAAGAGTAGAAGGGAGAGAACTAAAAAAAATGTTAAAATTGTTTTTACATGTAATTGGTAAATATTTAATAAATTAAAAATGTACTGGAAAAAAGCAATATGAATCAGGTATAGGACAGGTAACAATTTCCTGCTCATAAAATAAGTACTTCGCACAAAACTCTCACAAGTGTTCATAGATAGAAAGACTTGAATTAACTAAGTGGCAGTACTAACTTCTGCTATGGTCTACAGATCAGGTGTTTTACATTTCACAGTGGCTTGGCATTGTCCTCCTTAAAGTCCACGTACTTTGGCAAGTCAGGTCAGGGGTAGGGTTCATCTTCTACCCTGTAGTCATCTTCAAGAATGTTACCGCAGTTTCTGGGGACTCCTTCCAAAGTTCAGCCAACATTGATAGGATTTCTGAACCTCTTGAATTCACAATGTGGCCTCCAAGCCTGAGCACTGCATGAATACTCACCATGGATCAGGAAAGGACAAAAAGAGAACAAAACCAGAAACTTTCTTTATTTCTATGATCCTAAGTAACATTACTTCATATACAGTATCATTTAGTACTTATTAAGCACCAATTATGTGCCAAACACTATTTTAGCTAAAAATACAAAAGCAAAAATAAAACTGTCTCTTCCCTCATGAAAGTGACATTCTAACAAGGAAGAAAATCTGTACATATATGTACATATATGTATGTACATATGTATATATGTACACATATGTATGCTGTCAACCATTACTGAGTTCATTCTTGGAAAGACAAAATTAGTCTGAATATGAGTGTTTATTTCTCTCAAAGCTTATGGAACATGCATATAGAGATAATCATGGGAGCTCATTGTGTAAATAAACACAAAGATTGACAAAGAGGATTTTTATATGTTCAGAGCAATTCTCTTTCACCCCTCCCTCCCTTCCTGGCTCAGGATGCCTATGTCAGCCAAAATTATGGTCTCCAAATGTTTAACCATGATATGAGAATGGAATTTCTTAAGTGAATAGGTTGTAAATATGGTAAGATAGGAGAATGTTAAAGTGTCAATTGAAATTATAAATCCAAGATATGTGTTTCTTTTACCATTGACATGACATAACACTAACATAAGTCCCATTATTCAAGGTAGTGTCTGTGTCAAGGTGCCTTAGTGGTCATAAACAGAAGAATGCTCTTGGTCAGCTTCAGCAGTTGACACAGGAAGGGGGATTCTGGGTTCACTCAGAGAGCAATACAATGCAAAGCATTATGGTAGATTAATCCCCAGAGTGGGCCAAAATGTCTCTCCTGATTAGCCAATCCATGTTTTAGGCCTTTCTCAGGTGCTGGGGTTCACAATGGTTTGGAGAGGGGTCTACAATACACATGTATGTACATCTGTGTATATACCTACATACACATATAAGTCTGTACAAAACATATACAAAGAATACAAGCTAACTTTAGATGGGGAAGTACTTACTAATAGTTGGCAGATCCAGGAGAAATCTTAGCAAAAGATTATGTTGCTGCCAGTGGTGGAGATTAGAGATTCCAAGAGTCAGAGGTGAAGAGGTTGTGTGTTCTTAGTATAGGGATTGGGAAGGAGAGGGAGGGCAGGCAGCCTGTGCAAAGACATGGAAATAAGAAAGTCTTGTATGAAGACATTCCCAGCAAGGAACAATTTGGCTAAATAGTTTGGCTAACCCTACTTTTCATCTGCAGCTCTGCTTGGAATGTTCTAGCGGAACATTGAACATCTTGCCCCTCCCCCCACCCCCCTGGATAGGCTGATAGTCTGAAATTCCATCATTATGCTGTCAATTCAGCTTTGCAGACTCAATACCTTTTTAAACTCCCTCAGCTTCCTCTCCCCTCTGATTGCAGCATCGAGGTCATACAGTGGAACACAGGGCCTGGAATCAGGAAGATTTGAGTTCACATCCAGCTTCAGACTCTTGGTAGCTGTGTACCTGCTACCTTGTGCAAGTCATTTAACCCCTATTTTCCTCAGTTTCCTCATCTATAAAATGGGAATAATAATAGCACCTGGGCAACTAGGTGGTGCAGGGATAGAGTGCCTGGACTGAAGTCAGGAAGATTCATCTTCAGCGGTTCCTCAGACACTTACTAGTTGTGTGACCCTGTGTCACTTAACCTTGTTTGCCTCAGTTTCCTCATCTGTAAAATAAACTAGAGAAGGAATTGGCAAACCACTCCAGTATCTTTGCCAAGAAAACCCTAAATGGGGTCACAAAGAATTGAATGGGATTGAAACACCTGAACAATAACAAAATAGCACCTACCTTTCAGGTTTTTGTGAGGATCAAATGAAATAAGAATTGTAAAGGGCTTGGTACATAGTAAGCATTATATGAATGTTAGCTATTATTATTAATTTTATTATTAGAGGCCTGGAAAAGCTTTCCTTTATAAAGGTCTGGAATTTGAACTTTTTAGGATCTCTCCACTTTCCATTTGCAGCTCAGCAGTTTAAACTTCATGGTATACCCTTGACCCTCCCCCCCTTCCTTTTGTGCATGTCTTCTTCCATTAGATTATAAATTCCTTGTCTATAGAGTGTATGCCTTTTTCTTTATTTGTATTCCCATCACTTAGCTTGGTGCCTGGCACATAGTAGGCACTTAATAAATGTTTATTGAGTCAAATTGAAGTGAATAGACTGTAGAGTGCTTGAAGGGGAGCAGTGTGTACTAAGATTGGAAAGGAAGGTTGGAGCCAAGTTGTGAGGGGCTTTAAATGCCAAACTGAGTTCTTATTTGAGCTTAGAGGCAAAAATGAACCACTGAAGTTTATTGAGTAGTGGGGGGGTGTATGTGTGACAGGAAAATGACTTTTTCTTAGGGGAGCCGGTTAGGAACTTTTTGCAGTCATCAAAAACAAAACAAAACAAAACATGATGAGTTCCTAAACTGGAATGCTGCCTGTATGAGTGTAGACAAGGGGGAGCATATACAAAATATGTCGTGGAGCTAGAAAGGACAAGATTTTGTAACTGACTGGATATATTGGGGGGAGTGAGAATGAGGAGTCACAAATGACTCTGGTTGCAAATCAACTTTTGATCACTTTTCTAAGATAAAATTCTTACTGCTGAAATTGCATTGTCATATGATGAGCCAGCAAATGAGATATAAATAGCCTGAATTAATTTCAATAATTTAAGGCTTCATGACTTCATTTGTGTGGTTGGTCCCTTGACTGATACAGGGGGCATTCCTTCTTCACCCCAGTAAATTGTTTAATGGGTCTTGTATGGTTAAAAAAGAAAATCACCTGGTGGGCCTCCCTTTGGGGTTAGAGCTTCCCAAACTTGGCCAGGCTGGTCCTTGGGTGACAGACACCAGGCCAGATTATAAACTCTTCTAGTTTGTGAAGACCTGCCAGGGTTTGATCTCTTTCAGGATTGTGCTCCATGATGAGGCAATGGGGCAGGATCTTATTTGAGCAATAGTTTGAATGCTTCAGATAAATGTGCCTTTTCAACATGAACCTATTGTATCTTATGGGAGCAAAGTATAAAGTCCTAAACAAATAAATATGAGGTATAAAACATGTAATAATCATTCTCCCCCGAGATTTTTGACACTGAGGTTTTTAAAAGCAGCTTAAATGAAATTCTGATTAAAAGAGTTAAGCTCATTTTAATATATTGAACTTTGGTGACCTTACCCAGTTAGTCACACAAATCTTTTTTTTTTTTTAAAGAATACCATCAATTAAAAAAAATTCTTCTCTTCCCCTTTGGATTTAACTGTACCAGAATAATCTTAGCTAATTTTCATACAATTAAGGTAATTTTGTGAACATCATCTGGTTGTAGTCATGTCAAATCTTTGAAAACGTTTACAGGTGTAACATTTTTTGATGAATATGATATCTCTGACAACTGTTTTAAATTCCCTTTGTTCTCATTATGCAATCTTTGAAAACAAAGTGAGAACACTTTGGCCTAAGTTCTGAATTTCATTCGAAGTTAGTAGATGTCAAAGTTGCTTTTCCATATCGAACCTTATAATGAAGTCAATTATGTGTTAAAATTCCTGTTTAATTTTGCTGCTTGAAATGTGCTGCTCCATATCTTTAAACTTTTTGAGGCCGTCTCAAAAAGGAAAGCCTGTTACTAAGAAGAACCAGGGGAGAACTGTTTAATTATCTTATCAATGGATAAAAATAATAAGGATGTTGATAGAATATGTCAATAGTATTTTTAAACTTTACAAACCATGTGAGGAAGACAGTAAAATACTATTGTGCCCACTTTAAAGATGTCCAGCTGTCATATGGTTTGTGAGTGTTGAAGCCAAAATGTGAACTCAGATCTCTTATGTGCAATAAATCAATACACCAATAAGCAATTCTTAAGAATCTTCTACATATCACCGTACTAGGCACTAGAGATATGAAAAACGAGATAATATCTACTCTCAACCCACATTCACAGGTCTTCTCCTTTGAAAACTATGTTGACCCAGGTACTCATTCATTGTAACAGTACTTGGGGAGGCTCTGTTGGGGAATGACACACTAAGTCTGCAGTTTTTGTATCACCTGCTCTTTATCATGTACCCCTACCTGCAAATTGCCATGTTCTTGCTACCTTGGGGAGGAACTGATTCAAGGTCCTCACCTCTTTTGCTGAAGTGGACCTATCAGGATTACCTTAAAGTTACCTATAAAAGCCATTCCCACCTTGAAGCCATTGCTGATGATCTTCACTGATCAGCCCCTCATTGTGTTGCTACCTTGATGTACTTATAATAAAATCCTTTTAATTCTCTTTATCCTGAATTTTGCCTTGTTAGTAAGGGCGAAAGCCCAAATGAAGAATTTTCCTTTCAACACCCCGATTTGAATGTGAGCTCCTGGAAGGCAGGGATCATAATTTTTTTTCTTTCCTTTCTTTGCATCCCCAGCTTAGTATAATGCTTAAGGCATAGTTAGTACTTGATAAATACTCAGTGACTTGTCTTGACAGGTTGGGTCCCCTATACTAGGTTCAAGGCGCTCTGTACATCTTCACTGTAGTCTGTGAGCCTTCAGCATTATGTTCCGTCTTCCATAGTCAGAGGATGCATTTAGTTCAAAACTGAGGCATTTACTGAAGTGGCCTGGTAAGAAACATAACATTTCCTCTATAAACTTGGAGCATACTCTCCCACAAATACAAAATCGCAAAAGTGGTAGAGACACAGTTGCCCAATTAGGGAAAGCACGTGGCCATGTTTTTGAAGGTGGGCATGTGAGGTGGGGCAACTAATATCTCTGAGGCATCAGGTCTTCACACTTTTGCTGTCTCTAAGCTTGTAGTTTCTGCCACTCCTGGACACTGTTCTATGGACAACTGCTCCTCTGCTGAACATTGCTGGAAATGGTTCTGCTGAAATCCTGGACCAGGGTGCTACAATGTTCTATTAACCAACTCAGTATCAGAAAAATCTGATACTTATAACCTAGAATAACCAATTGTAGAGCTCTTCAAGAGGAAAAGCATCATCATCCCACTAACCTATTGCCCTTAGGCTCAATCTCCTCCCCCCCATTTCCTGGTATACATCCCAGTCTCGCCCAGCTCCCCTTCAGAGACTTCACGCTGTCTTTTGGTGGTTATCTAATCATTACACTTGTGAATTTTGCATCTCTGAAGACCTGGCCATAACCCAAGAGAAAAAGCCCTCACCCATGAAAATGAGTGGAGCTGGTGGAACAATGGATACTTAAAGTCTAGAGGCAATCTGTGCCCACGAGGCAAGGTCTTTGACTTGGCTAATTGCTAAGTGAAGTCTCGACTTTCTAGTTCACAAATGCTGCCCCCATAAAGTCTTCAAAGGGAAAAGTCTGAAAGGTGCTTACCTGCCCCTGCAGAAAGAATTGTAGATTATGGCACAGAGCAAGCATTTGAAAAAATTGACTATTTATTGTGTAGAAGAGAAGATAGTGAGAAACTTTAAAGGTCTTTTGAAGTTTTTGAGGATCTGACACTGGCAGAGGGATAAGATTTGTTCTACTTGACACCAGGAAAAAGAACAAAAAAGAAGCAGACATTGGAGCAATGGTTAGAAGTTGCAAAAAAAGCCAATTTCATGAGGTGAGGATGGGGGTGGTGGGAAGCTTCCTAAGAATTAGAGCTATTTGTAAATGGAAGGGGCTGCCTCAGGAAGTACCTCTACCTGGAAATGTTAACCAAAATGCTAAATGACAACTTGTGTTTACTGTAGAGAGGATTCCTGGTCAGGTGTGGCTGGACAAGATGGACTTGAAGGTCACTTCCAGCTTCCAGTGATTCTGTGAAATGATCCTGGATATGATAGATTTCTTAAGGCATTCAGGGGTCAGTTTTTCCAATATTTCAAAGAGAGGAAAGACTCTTTTTTTTTAAAGGCAGTTGGGGTTAAGTGACTCGCACAGGGTCACACAGCTAGTAAGTGTCAAGTATTTGGTCTGAGGTTGAATTTGAACTCAGGTCCTCCTGACTTCAGGTCCGGTGCTCTATCCACTGCGCCACCTAGCTGCCCCAAGAAGGAAGATTCTAAAAGAATGAAAGAGATTATCAAGATAATTTATTGGGGGAAATGTGGGTGGGAAGACATTAATACCTACCAACACATATACTTAGTTTCTCTTCTTTTTAAAGACAATGAAAACAATCTAGACCAGCCTTGATGAAAAAAAAAAAGATGGGAACAGGCAGGTTTTCACAGGCAATTTTCCTACTAACTTCATGGTCAGATGATATAACATGGTCAAGGACATAACATCCTGCTATATTTACTATTTATTGATTTCAAGAAAGCATTTGATTCTGAAACAAAATGCAATCTTAATGTTTTTTTTAAACAAAGGGCCTCTCATATAGGTATCACAATTATAGGAGACTTTATGACAGATATAACTACAGAAATGACTTTGTTCAATGACATTTGGAGAGTTCTCATGAAGAAAGGCTTCAAACAGAGGAATTGTAGAGAGTCCTAATTACCACACTTCAGTTTGTGTTTGGTTTTGGGGAACCGCTGAAAATTCCCCACTGAAGGAGGAATGACCTGATTAGATCTATGCCTTGCAGAAATTATTTTGGCAGCTATGTGAAGAACAGAACATATGGGCCAGTGATGTGCCAAAAATTGAGAGGTCCACGCAAAGTAGAGCTGGAGTAAGGTCCCTAGCACACTGAATGTATTCCCAGTGGAATACTGATGGTATGATATAGCAAGATGACATGGCAAGAATTGAAAATGGGAAGAGGGCCTGGATATGTTGGAATCTGTATTGTTGGAGTTATGTTATCAAAGAGATCACAGATCCATTGAAGTTTAGAAGCAAAGGATGGGGAGAGGATTCTGGGAAGATGGTGGAGTAGGTTAGAAAATTTTCAGCTCTCCAGATTTCCTCCACAAAAAAGACAGAACATTACCTCAGGGGGAATATAGAGCAGTGGAAATAAACAAAAGTCAGGGTAAAGGAGTTGTTCTCCTAAGACCATTTGAGAAGAACGCCAGGAAAGAACCAACTTCCCTGGGCAGAGGTTCAGCCTGAGTGAACTTGAACACCTTCAGGGCAACTCTGTGGAATCAATGAACAACAAGCCCTGGGGGCAGCTCGGGTTGGCAGGCAGCCTCAGCCTTAGAAATTTTCATCTCAGACAGTGAGGAGGGAGATCTGAGGGCTGACTAGGAAAAGACTGAAAGACCTTCTGCTGTCTAGGGACCTCAAGCACAGCTGTGCTGACCAGAGTCCTCCCAGGCTGGACTGCTGCAGTGGGGGACAAGGAGTTAGCACACACCTGGTGAGTGTAGCAGCAGAGGGGTTGGGACCCTGTTGACTGTGGGCACTCTCAGGAGAGCAGAGTCCCTGGTTTCAGTTCTGGGGCAGAGAAGACAGCTGTAGTTTGCAGCCACCTGAAGGACAGCAGGGAGCAAGATCATTTGGGGGACAGTGCAGCTGGGGGCCCTAACAGTGGCTTAGGAATGAAGAGGGGAGCCCAAGGTTGAGCCATAGGACAGACGTCAGAAAATAACAGCAAGCAGGACCTGAAGATTGGGGCATCATTCCCCATACTTCAGGAATACAACTGGATTATACTAATAGTTGCTAAAAACAAAATAAAGCAAAAAAATAAAAATAAAAATGAGTAAGCAAAGGAAAAAGAATCCAACCATAGATAGCTACTATAAGGTTAGAGAAGATCTGGTTCACATTGAGAGGAAGATAACGGAGCTAAAAAAGACACTCCTTTTTCAATGAGAAACATCAAATGAGCCCAAGCATTAAAAGAGTTCTTGGAAGAACTTAAAAAGTATTTTAAAAATCAAAGAAGAAATATCAAGGAAAAATTAGAAAAAAAATGAGAGCAATCCAAGAAAATCAAGAAAATTATGAAAAGAAACTCAACTAACTTGAAATAGAGAATCAAAAGCTTAAGGAAGAAGATAATTTCTTGAAAACTGGAATTGGGCAAAGGGAAGCTAATGACATTCAAAGACACTAAAGGAAATAATAAAACAAAATAAAATAATGAAAAAAGTAGAAGAGAATGTCAAACATCTCATCAGAAAAACAACTGATCTGGAGGACAGATCAAGGAGAAATAATATAAAAATAATTGGACTACCTGAAAATTATGATTAAAAAAAGAATCTTGATACAATATTACAATAAATTATCAAGGAAAATTGCCCTGAAGTTCTAGAACAAAAAGGCAAAGTAGAAATAGAAAAAAAAATCCACTGATCACCACCTGAAAGAAGTCCCAGGAGGATGACTTATAACAATATCATAGCCAAATTTCAAAGCTCATAGGTTAGGGAGAAAATATTGAAGCGACAAGAAAAAACAATTTAGATACCATGGAGTTACAATAAGGATTATACAAGACCTAGCAGCTACTACATTGAAGGGTAGTAGGTCTTAGAATACTATATTTTGTAGAACAAAAGAACTGGGGTTATGACCAAGGGTAAGTTACCCAGCAAAGTTAAGTATAAGCTTGAATTTTTTTTAAAAAACCCCAGACATTGTAACAAACTGAAAGACTTTCAGGTATTTGTAACAAAAACAACAGAACTTAAGGGAAAATTTAACACATAACATCCAGGAGAAGTATAAGGTAAACATTAAAGATCAATTATAAGGGACTCAATGAGGTCAACTTGCTTACTTCTTATATGTGAAAATATTATCAATTATTTTATGATTTTTATTTGGGTAGTTTGAAAGAAAGACAGGGTGAGCTGAGTATGATGGGATGATTCTATAAAAATAAAACTGTGTAGGGAAACGTATAAAGGAGTAGTTATCTCAGACAAATGAGACATAAAAGGAAAAACTGATACAGAAAAAGCTAGTAGGGTTGAGGGCAGGTAGTACTGGAAACTTACTTTCATCTGGAATGGATTAAAGAGGGAAAACACAAACAGACACAGACACACACAGACACACACATATGTAGAAGGGTATAAAAGCCTTCTAATTTCAGAAAGAAGTAGGAGGTCAAGGGGATAAGGAGAGGTTAAGGGAGGGACTCTTGGAGGAGTGGGTAGGTTAAGCAGTAGGAGGGCAATGTAACAGGGAAGCAGAAGAGTGAGGAGGGATAGGAATAAAGTGAAAAAATAGTGAGAAAAATAGGGAAGAGGAAAATACACAAGTAATTATCACTTAGAATGTGAATGGGATGAATTTACCCATAAAATGGAAACTGAAAGCAGATTAAAAATTTGAATTAAAAAAAATATGTTGCTTTTAGGAAATGCTATAAAAATGAGAGATACACACAAAGGTAAAGTAAAAGTCAGGAGTAGAATTTATTATGTAAAGAAAGCAGGCATACTAATCATGATCTCAGACAAAGTTAAAGCTAAAACAGATTTACTCAAAAAAGAAAAATAGGAAAATGACACTATGTATCTGTAATTTTATTTAATATTGTTTTAGACCATTCAAAATAACTAGACAGTATAAGATACTTGACAGTATATCTGGCATAAGAGATACAGGAACTATGTGAGCACAGACATAAACTACTTTTTATACAAATAAAGTCAGATCTAAATAACTGAAGAAATATTTATTGTTCTTGAAGTAAAGCCAATATAATAAAAAAATGACAAATTTATTTTTCTAACTAATCTCTTTATGTAATACCATCCCAATTAGATTACTAAAAATATCTTACTGAGTTAGAAAAAAAATAATAAGAAATATCATTTGGAAGAATAAAAGGTCAGGAACTTCAAAGAAACCATGGGAAAAAGATGCAAAGGAAACAGATTCAGTAGTATCAGACCTTAAACTATGTTATAAGGTGAGAGCATTGTTGAAGTATAAATAAATAATTTTGACTATTTAAAATTTAAAATTTCTTGTATAAATAAAACCTATGCAGCCAAGAATAGAAGGAATGCAGAAAATAGGAAAAAAATCGTTTCATAGACAGTCTCTCAGATAGGATGTAACTGGGTTGGAATATTTCTGTAGTATAGGAAATGATGAGCTGGTTGATTTAGAAAAACTTGGACTTGAGAAGGAAGATGCTATCCACCCTCAGAGAAACAGATGACAAGTGGAAATAAGCATAGTATCATCTTACATATACGTATATGAGTATATATATGTGTATGTTATAGTGTATATATGTGTGTATCTATCTATCTATCTATCTATCTATCTATCTATCTATCTGTGTATGTATATGTATATGCACACTTAATTGTAGCTTTCTTTGGGGTGGGATAGAAGGGAAAAATAAAATAAAAAACAGCAGAGAACAAAAGAAAACCTACAAGGAAGCAAAGAAAAGCTGGGCAGCTTTGAAAACAATTATATAGGTTTCCTTGAAATGGAAATTTGTTGTTTCATATTGAATCCTCTCATGTTCTGCTGTATACATGGCAATTTTTTTTTCTGGAGGTGGATAGCATTTTTCATCATAAGACCTTTGAAATTGTCTCAGATCATTGTATTGCTAAGAATAGCTAAGTCATTAAGAGTTGATCATCTTACAATATTGTTGTTACTCTGTACAGTGTTCTCCTGGTTCTGCTCATTTCACTTTGCATCAGTTCATGTGTGTCTTCTAGGTTTTTATGAGAGCATCCTGCTTGTCATTTCTTATAGCACTATAGTATTCTATTGCAATCATATACCACAACTTGTTCAGCTGTTCCCCAGTTGATGGGTATCTCCTCAATTTTCAATTCTTTGACATCACAAAAAGAACTGCTATGAATATAGGTCCTTTTCCTTTTTGTTTTTTATCTCTTTGGGATACGGACCTAGTAGTGGTATTGCTGGGTCAAAGGGTATGCATGGTTTTTATAGCCCTGTATAGTTTCAAATTATTCTCTAGAATGATTGAATCAGTTCACAACTCCACCAACAGTACATTGGTTTCTTAATTTTCTCATGTATTTTCCAACATTTGTCATTTTCCTTTTCTGTAATGTTAATCAGTCTGATAGGTGTAGGATGGTACCTCAGAATTGTTTTAATTTGCATTTCTGTACTCAATACTGATTTAGAGTATTTTTTCATATGACTAGATAACTTTGATTTCATCTTGTGAAATCTGCAAGTTCATGTCCTTTGGCCATTTAGCAGTTGAGGAATGATTTGAATTTTATAAATTTGACTTAATTCTCTATTTGAGAAATGAATCTTTTATCAGAGGAACTTGCTGCAAATTTTTTCACAATTATGATTAATGTGAATTTACCTCCATCCTATCTCCCCTTCTCTCTGTCTCTCTCTCTCTCTCTCTCTCTCTCTCTCTCTCTCTCTCTCTCTCTCTCTCTCTCCTCTGTCCATCCTCAAAAGTATTTTACTTCTAATTATTGCCTCCCCCAATCCACCCTCAGTTCTATTAGCAACTCCGCCCCCCACTTCTCTCAGTGCATTCCTCTTCCTCTTCCTTTAATTTAATTTAATTTTTTAGATGTCATTCCATCATATTCAACTCACACCCAGGCCCTCTGCCTATGTATACTCTTAACTGCCCTAATAATGATAAAATCCTTAAGAGTTATGATTATCATCTTTCTATATAGGAATCTAAACAATTTAACTATTGAATCACTTATGATTTCTTTTTCATTTTTACCTTTTTATGCTTCTCTTGAGTCTATTTGGCTCTGGTTTTTAATATTTAAAGGAAAACCACTTCCCAGTGGATAGCCAGATACATGCTCATACCTTCATTTATGTTCTGTACATTGGCTGTTGCTTATGCTTGAAACTCTTTCCCTCCTCATCTCTGCCTCCCAGCTTCTCTGGCTCCTTTCAAGTACCAGCTGAAGTCCCACCTTCTGTAAGAAGACTTTACCAGTGCCTTCCCTCTGAGATTACTTGTAATTTATTCTATTTACATGTTATTTGTATGTAGTCATTTATATGTCTCCCCTACTTGACTGTGAGCTCCTGGAGAGAAGAAACTGTCCCCCCCTCCCCCACCTTTTTTGTATTCCCAGTGCTTAGCACAGTGCTTGCTTTATAGTAGGTGAATAGTAATTGCTAGTTGACTAACAAAGCCAAAGCAGTCCATGACAGACAAAAAAGGTTTGACTTAGAGAACATTTTAAGAGTTAAAACATGTGAAATAAAAAGTAAGAGGTAAAATAACTTCTAATATGTAGAAAAGTGGAAATAGAATTGGAAGTTTAAGGAAAGAGGAAAAGTTTTGGAATAACGACTATGGAAATTTTGATATGGAGTAAATCACATGTAAATAAAAAGATTGTTTCAGGACTGTGAAGCCCCAGCTAAGGTTGAATAATCCACATTAATTTTTAAGGACCTAGCCAGCATGGCTTTATTACATAGACATAACCATCTATTCTGGAAAAATAAAGCTGATGAAAATTTTATTTTGTGTAAAGCATGATATACATTAGGATGGACAGTACATGAAACTGGTCCAGAAATATGCATATTATGAACAAGTATTACAGGTGGGTAATGAGCTGAGTTCTGAATTAGTAGGATTAGGCTGTATTGGATCTGGGAAAACACAGTGCTTCCATTGATCCCAGGATGCTCATTGTCAGTAAAAATTCATCTTTTTAATACCACTATTCTCCTGATGATTTCCATATAGTTTAAAAATCACAGAGTACAAGTAACAGAGAAGAACTGAAGTTACAAACAACCCAAAGGACAATGAAAAGATATATTTTGGGTTTTACCGGGCTGTATAGCATGTTAGTAACAATGACATAAATGTAAAAAGCAGAGTAAATTGTATCACTTAGGATATGTTTGACTGGAAAAGAAAACAAGTTTTTCATGTGGTGAAATTGAGAGACAATACATGGACTGTCTGAGTGCTACACTGTTATCTTTGAGGTAGAAAAAAAAAGAGGATGTCAGTTTTGGGGGAATTTATGGTAAAATTTGGATGGTAGCTGCATGAGGAAAGAAATCAGGGAAGCATAGGAGGTTTATAATCCATGCCAGTGAAGGGAATACCTATTCTAAGAAAAGCACCAATCATTCTAGGTGTTTAAAGCATATAACCTAAATCATTCATATTTTTGTTATACCTCTGAAGTAGAGTTGGTTTGTTTTGGGTTGTTTTCTATTTGAATCTGCTGTTTCTAGACATAAGCTCAGATCAATTGCATACTGTTTTTCTTGTTTATTATTCCTGAATCATTCATATATATATATATATATATATATATATATATATATATATATATACATACATACATACACACACATACATACATATATATGTATATACACACATATATCTCCACCCACTACATATAATACATACATGCACACAGACACACACACACACATATACATATTTGTGATTCTCTATGTACATCTTTGAATTAGAGTCACTGTGTATTAAAGTATAGTTTGATTTAATTTGGGATGCTTTTTGTGAATTCCTCATGGAATTAATTAGTTAAGTGTAGCATGCTGGCACAAAAACAATTAGTTTCATAGTTGACTTCTTGAAAATACTTATGAATATTGCAAGATAATGAATAATGTTTCATGCAGCCTTTGGATGCATGGTAAAATCAATTCCACCAATTCTTTTATTTCTCGTCTTCCAAGGAGAAAATGTAAACCATTCTTCCATTTAGCTGCAATTTCCATTTTCCCTCTGGTTTAATTTATAGCAAGAAAAGAGATAAGAACTAGACTTGTGATTTAATTAGTACATGGAAATTCCAGGTGAGGAAACCTTCTCTGCCAATGCAGGTCATCACCTTTTCTGCAATTTATAGTTTTAGAGTTGTCTGCTGCACTGAAAAGTTAAATGACCTATTCTAGGTGGTATAACCAGTAATTATTAGAGGTAGAACTTGAACCCAGGTCTTCCTGACTTCTAGGCCCTCTCTTTATCCACTATACCACATTTGTGTAAAGATTAGTATGTCTCAGTTCCTCCAGTAGTGTGTAACTCATTGGTTACCATACAATGATCTATATTTAGAGTACCAACAGCCAAGTTAACATTCATAGTCCAAAAACCTTGGGACTGTTAGCATCCTTTGCCCCTTTATACCCCCCTCTGTCAACACTACTGTGGAAGTAGACCACAAAAGACTAACACCATATATATTCTTCTTTATTTCATTGGTTTCCTTGGTCAATAAATTCATAACCAATTGATCAGTCTGCCAGCTTCTCCATACATAGTTAGGCTTTGACTCAGAGAAGAAAAATAGACTCTGGCTTGGACTGTATTTCAAGCCATGCCAGTATGGTAGAACTTGCCTCCATGTCACACCCTCAAATACCCAAGGTAACCCTTCATGCCATGAAGAGCTAGTAGAGTAGGACTTTGTGAGATTTGTCTGCTTATAGTTTATACAGTAGGCAATTTCAGCTTTGTGAACATTTGAAATGCTTCAGTATTTAAGCACAAGCTGGATGTTGACTTGTGTATGTCAAGGGGATTTTAATGGTCCAATATGGGATGAATTAGATGGTTTTGAAGATCCCTCTTGATCTGTGTTCTGCAAAGCAAGTACTTTCCATTTATATTTCTGTCCAATCAAGTATATCAAGTATTGGTTCATATCCTTGCATTTTTTTGCCTCCTGGTGGATCATTTGTGGGCTGTGTTCCATGGATATGTGGATATTTTTCTTTGGGGTCGATATAGGATATTGAGCCACCACTGAGGTTGTCAGAAACCAAGCCTTAATAAGCAATAGTTTATTACCATTTCTTTTATTAGATTTTTCAAAAAACCATTTGTGGCAGATCAGTCTGGGACTGTTGGGCATCAGGTGAAATAACTCAAGTACCATAAAAATACTAGTGATTATTGTGCAATTATTATTTGGCCTTCAGTAATCTTTATAGCTGCTGTATAGCAGGAAGCAATGAAGACAGAAAGAATTGTAATTCCAAAATGCTTTAGCTTAGCTGTTGGCCATTTCACTCCTTCATCCTGGTTTAGAGAAGGGATCCATAGCAAGGGAACTCTTAGATTTTCTGATAAGTTAGTTTCTACCAATTGTGTTCTGGACAGAATGCCCCTGGTTCAGGCACGCTGGATGAAGAATACTATCTGCTTTAATCCTTCTTTAATGGGTTTGTGGTTTCAGCTACATGGATATCCCCTGTGTTGGTGCAGAGCACCACGACACACAAAAAGGCTAAGAGCCAATCTCTAGGATTTTTAAGATTTTGTGGACAGTAGTGTAACATGTTGAATATCCTCTTCTCTCTTACTCTTACTAGACTAGCTCTTCTCTTTTTCCAATCATACATTTCCTTAATGACATTTACTCTCTCTCTACCCCCCACTTCCACTTGTTACTGCTTCCTGTAGTGTAAGTTATCATTGGACTTATGCTACAGCTTAAGATCACCTCTCTCACTGGTCTTTGGATCACTCACCACTTTGATTTTTGAGAGTCGTCTTCCAAGATTTGTAACCATACAGAATTACTGGAAAACATTTGTGTTTAAAAGGTTAGCTTTTTGTTCCATGAAGTGTAGGAATGTGAAAAGAACTATACATTTCTCCCAGCACATTCCAACTTGTTCTTTTCCTTCTATTTAACTTTGGGCCAAATGTATTGTCTGTCTACAGTGCCTACCTCCATGTATATCTTTATTCCTATACTAACTCAATGGACTGGTTATTCTACATCTTAACAAATAAGCATGGATAAGAGGTATTTTTCATCCATTTGGTTTATTCTGAATGCATTGATTTATTTTTAATCATGGATCATGTTAAAGGGGCCCTATAATTTTCATACACACACGTTTGTGTGTATATATGCATATACATACATGTATATGTGTGTGTATAGTGACAAAGAGGTAACAACCACAGGAGTTGGAGACATAGAATTTAAAAGATAGAAGATACCTGAGATACAACATAGTCCAAATCCTTCATTTTAAAAATGAAGACAATGAGGATCCATGAGGTCCAAGGTTGCCTATATCTTAGTTTCTCCTCATTTGCTATCTACTGTTCTTTCTATGAAAAGGACTCAAAATCAGGTAAGAAGATTCCATAGGTATCTGGATTCTCTGTATCTTTGATGGTTATCTTGAGATTGTCTAAAAATCTAATAGAAGGTTATTATCATTTTAGAGAGAAATAGACTAAAATATGCAGCAAAAATGGAAGTTTCCTCATAAGGAAAGGTAATAACTGGTCCAACATTTAGAGAGAATGTTTTCTATTCCAAAACGCCCTCAAACTATCATACATAATAGCAGTACATCAGGAAATTTACCAAATACAAATTCCCAAAAGGAATATGTGGCTGAGTGACTCAGTACATTAAAAACAATGTATTTTTCTTCTTTTACTTTTAAGATAAATTGTTCTGATGAAACTAGGCCTTATTCCAATGTTAACATTTATCCTAGAAGCCCAGTGAAATTCACACATCAAAAAATAAAGTCAGATGTTCACTTTACCTAATTCTTGAAGAGTTAGATGAACTCAATACATGAAATTAGAACATTATATTTATCCATAATGAGAGCAGGTGGGATATACAAGTTGATAATACATTACATTTCCAAATTTTTTTTTGTTATAAAAACACTTGTTTCAGAAAATTGGACACATAAGTTTATGTAATTTACATGCATGGTTGCACATTTTTGCATAGTTCAGTTCACTTATTTATTCTTCTTTCCTATAGGATTTGTATTCTGATTTTCTATATACTTCTATGGAGTTAAATGATTCAGCCATATGACTAAAAAGTTTACTCTTCTGTGTTGTTAAATTTTAGGTCCCTAAGTTGCATTCGATGTTTTTTTTTCTAACTGATTTCTCAATATGCTGACCCACGTTAAGTCTTGCCAGGTGATCCTAAGATACAATGAACAACAGGTTACTTCTCAATAATTTCTGTTTAATGTGGGTTCCTTGAGAGCACCTGCTGACTTTAAAAAAAAGATTTAGGTGACCTAGAATTTAAATGTCTCATCATAATGATTATGGTTCTTATAACTGAAGAATATTATATGAAGACTACATCTTCTCTATTTAGATTCAAATTCATAGCACCACTGAGCTGAGATATGAAACATTAAATACTATACTTTACAGGATAATACCAAATGGTCCCAAGTAATGATTTCTTTTAAGTTTGGAGAATAGTAATGCTAACAATTGCATTGTAATATAGTAACCTCTTCTGAAAGGGCATGCAACATTCCACCACAACAGTTTTCCTTCTGCTAGATATTTGATAGGAAAACTATTATTATGGAAGATTACATGCTCTTCCAGATGAGGTCACTGAGGTCATTAATAATTTTCCTTAATTGTTTTACTTTATTACAAGGTACCTCTCATAAAGTGGAGGGTAATCTGTAAATGTAAAAACACATCAATAAAACTTAAAAAACTAAAAACTGAAGGAAACCCCTGAAGTGACACTTTTGGCTTGGAAAGAGTATTAGAATTTGGAGTCAAAATTAGTTCAAATTTTGGTTCTGTCATGTGACCTTGGACAAGTTACTTAAAAAAAGGAGACTGAACTTTATGAACTTTAAGGACCCATCTTGCTCTATTTATCACCCTTGCTTCCCTTTTAGTCGTTATCTCTCTCATTCTTTTTAGATTTTCTCTTTAGCATGAGGGCTTCTGTTTAGAGCTAGAACTAGTGTCGTCAATATGGCTCTGCCTCAAGGCATGTGTACCTGAGAGGCAGAGGCATGTTTCCTTCAACAACTGCTACCCATCCATTTTATCTCATTCTCCTCTGTAACCTGTACTGCCATGCAGGGCAATCACTTAGCATAAAATATTGCTTCAGAACTCCAAGAGGAGAGTTGAGGAGCATAGTAATATAAATATCAGGATATTTCTGTGTATTGGAAAAGGAAATAGCAAACCACTCCAGCATTTTTGCCAAGAAAACCCCAAATGGGGTCATGAAGAGTCAGATCTGACTAAGACAACTGAACAACAAAAATTTCTGTGTATAGCTGTTGTGTTGAAGGGGACAAGAATTCATGCAAGGTATACTTGAATCTGTGTTATAATGGGAATTATCATCGCTTAGAAATTTATTTCCAATGATGAAACTCGTGGACTAAATTATGCCAGTGGGAGGGTAGGTGGTGTTCCAAAGAACTGGATCTCATAGATTTGGCAGTGAAGTAATATAACATTAAGTCAAGAAGGTCTTCTATCATCCAGTTCTCTCCACTTACAAAGCCATTACCAATTCAGATCTGTAACATCTTAAATTGTCCTTTTGTTCCTAAATAAAGCAGAAATCTTTTAGTATCACCCCACCCTTGCAAAATAACTTTTGGTAGCTTCTTTTTGTCTATAGGATAAAAGACAAACTTCTATGTATTGGCATGTCAAACTTTTAACATCCTGGCTTAAGCTATCTTTCCACACTTCTTTCAGATTGCTCACTTAAGGCTCTGTCTGGTCCAGCCACCTTAGATTTCCTGCTCTCTGGCATTGTTTTCTTCCAGTCTATCAGCCATGCAATTGCCAAGCATTTATTAAGTACCTATTATATGCCAGGCAATGTATTATGAGCTAGGGATAAGTCAGTCAACAAGCATTTATTAAATGCCTACTATGGGCCAGGCACTGTGCTACTAAACACTGGGGCACAAAAACTGGCAAAAGACAGTCCCTGCCCTCAAGGAGCTTACAGACTAATGGATATGATGAATGAAACAACTACTAGCTTTTTGCAGGCATTCTCACATGCCTATAGTGAGTGCTTTCTCTACACTTCTGGCCCTTAGAATCTTTGGCTTATTTCAGGCTCAACTCAGGTACCCCTTAAATTTCAGTGCCCTGGAATGTAACTCCAATCGCTCTGTCCTAGTTATGTTTCTGGGAATGACAAAATCTGCACTTATATCTCATAGGGTGTCTATGAGGAAAATGCTTCATGAACTTTAAAATGCTGAGTGTCTCATTGTTGATAGTAATAATGAATGGCAAAACATGATGTAAATCTGAGCTATTGTTGTTGTTATTTCAACTTCTCCACCAAAGTCCTACTCCATTGCCTTGCTGTGATACAAAGCTTTGGTTCTTTAAGGCTATGCCAAACCAAACTTAAGTGTTGTCAAATTCTACCAAGATGGAATGATACTGAGTATTGGCCCAGACATTGCCTTTGTCATCTGAGGAGCAGCTAAGTGTAGAGAGACTCACTACCACAAGTTTAGCCATCAAGTGATGACTTTTTTTGGGGGGGGGCATCATAGCAACTTTCATAGGCCATCCACTAAAAAAAGAGAGGCTTCTAGTCCCATCTGTGAAGGCACTGCCCACACTCACAAAATCACAGATCTGTAAAATGCTATTATTTTGAATCTCCTCCTGAAGAACAGGATGTTAAGAAGTGCTAAAACATGAGCTGATGCATTTTACAAAGTGGTAAAGATCCTGAGAAGGGTGATCTCATGGCCTTTTCTTTAAACTTTTTTTTTTTTTGGTTAGGCAATGGGATTAAGTGACTTGCCCAGGGTCACACAGCTAGTAAGTATTATATGTCTGAGGTCAGATTTAAGCTCAGGTCCTCCTGAATCCAGGGCTGGTACTCTATCCACTGTGCCACTTAGTTGCCCCTCTCATGGCCTTTTCTAAAAGGGAGGACGATGTAGCCAGAGCCAAGCTCCTGCTCGGGGTGATTGCATAGTGTTCTGGATCTGTCTTTTGGACTAATGTGTACTTATGGTTTCCCAAGTCAGGGCAAGCTGATGAGTAGTGATTTCACAAGTATGAAAAGCAAGCACCACAGTGCCTGGCCTTTCCTTTCCAAATGTATGTTTTGAGATAAAAAAAATTAATAAATAAGACTGCTTCCAATAGTGGGAGAGCTTTAGAAACTTTCTAGACAGGAACATCTTTTCCTCTGAGACTTTCTGCATATTCATGAGATTAGTGATTTTCATTTTGAAACAATGTTCTTTTATTAGTCTGTCTTTTCAAGGTATTTTATACACAGTGTACTTGCTGTGCACTGAGGAAAACTTACCCTCTAATCGCCTCTTTTTCTTGGGAGGTTTATGTCTAAGAAGACACATGGAGCTATTAAGAGAAGACAATTTGTAAACCATTAAAAAACTTTTATTGCCCCATCTTTCATCGG
This sequence comes from Phascolarctos cinereus, assembly GCF_003287225.1. NCBI lineage: Eukaryota > Metazoa > Chordata > Mammalia > Diprotodontia > Phascolarctidae > Phascolarctos > Phascolarctos cinereus. The sequence continues at coordinate 479,696,371 of NW_027555847.1, forward strand.
CATAAATAGCAAGTTATGAGAGCTTTAAGAGGCAAGCATCTGGACAGCAGCTAGCACAGTGTTCTATACATAGTGGCACTTCATGAAAGTGTATTAATGAAAATGGACTGGTTTCGTCTAAAGGTAATCTTTTCTCTAATGATTTCATCTCTGGGAGCACCTTTAGTTAGTAGTATGTGATCTTTGAACCTTTGACGAAGTAATATGCCTCTGTACACACAGGGTTTGAATTCATACTGTCATATTAAGGATCAAAATTTTGTTCATACGCATATGTGATTATTACATATGAAATTTCACACACACATACCATATACATATATACCTAAGGCCACTAGGTGGCACAGTGGATAAAGCTGTGATTCTGGGGTCAGAAAAAATTGAGTTTGAATCCTGTCTCAGACACTGAATAACCATGGGCAAGTCACTTAACCTCCACCTGCCTTGCTTTTCTCATTTGTGAAATGGAAGTGATAATGGAAACTATTTTACAGGATTGTTTTGGGGATAAAATGGATGAACATTATATAAAGTATTTTGCAAACCGTATCCTTATATTATGCTTAGCACTATATAAATGCAAGCTACTATTGTTATAGCTGCAAATATAGATATACATATACATATATATGCACATTTGGAAAACAGCATGGTGTGATGTTGAAGAGCTGACTCTGGAATGAAGAAGATAAGAGTATGAGACCCACTGACACCTATGTGACCATGGGCAAGCCACTCATTGCAGGTGCTGATCTATATTGGAATAGGTAGTTTCCTCATTAGAAGTGTCAAAACCATGACAAAATGATAGATCCAATACCCCCTCTCCTAATATATAGCTATGATATTTATACATATATATATATATATATACACCGATATATGAGAAATAGTGTTTTACATTGTACCATTTTAATGTAAGTAAAGCTAGGAAATGAAAGTACCAGATAAAGAAGATTTGGATAATTATAATTAACTGTTAATGTAATGTTTTATTGGACTTGAATATAACTTAATGCATTAAAAAAGAGAAAGACCAGTATACTGGTATATTGTATCTTTCACATTATTCATACAGGTTAGAACTTTTTCTCCAACAAAATTCTCAGGGTATATTATTAATTTCCATGTTTTGAGAATGACTTGTCCTAACCCATTCATTACATAAAAATGAGATTTCACCACAGTTAAATTTTTAAAAACATGTATTTTTTAAAAAATAATTGACTGCTCCACATTGTTGTAAGGCTATGGCATTAAGCAGTACCAAAAATAATTAACACTAAGCATATATCATTTCTTTCAGCCTAGCACAATCAATAATCAATGAATGTCATTTGAGTTTCTTCAATATGCAAAGGTCTCTTCTAGCTCTTATAGGGGATTCAGAGAAGCTTGAGGCATGGGCCTTACCTTCCAGTCTACACAGAGAGCTAAGATACAAGAAAAAAAAATCAAATAACAATACAAGTGAGAAAATGGTAAATTTGGAATGAGTTGTGCAGATAATAAATGTTTTAAAAATTCAAAGGTTGAGGTATTACTCTCAGGGAAGATGTTAAGGAAGAATTTGAGCTTTGGTCAAAATACTGAACAAGATTTGAATAGGCGCTCATAATTCCCTCCAATGCATTATATGTATTTCTTTGGTCCTATCTCTATCTTTGGTCAATTTGAGATGCTCCTTCACTCGTACCCTCCTCTCAACCTTTTTGAATCCTATCCAATTTTCAAGGCCTTTCCAAAGTCTAATCTCCTTCATAAAGCCTTCCTTGATCTAACCAACCCACAATGACTCCTCCTTCTCTAAAATTCTACAGTATGTTGTTCATGTCATACCATTGGCATATAGTCCTTATTTCCCTATATCGTTAATTAACTTTCGAGTATGCACATTTGATCTCCCCCAAAAGATTCTATTACTACTACTGCTATTACTAATAAACATTTACTAATTATGTGTAGTCTGTGGAGCATTGTTCTAGCTTCTTGGGGAGTACAAAAATGAAGATTTATCCCTACAAGATGCCTACCATCAGGTTGGTACCCAATAAAATTAGGCAGTGATCATGCTAATTCACTGCTTGATATTATTCATACCACTGCTTACCTCCAACTGAGTAGATGAGTAATCTTCTATTCCAGCCTTACATCATAGAGCTCTAATACCCTTGGCAAATGTCTGAATGTGTCATAGGTCTTAAATCCAAATTAATATGTAAAATGAAAGAGTAATATTAAATAGCAGTAATAATATTTAGCAGCAGCATCTCCCAATGAGATGTGCTCACAGTATGGAAGTGACAGTGGGTCATATGCTCAGGTAGACTGTACACCAAGAAGGAAAATCTTCAAGGATGGGCTCAGTAACAGACAGGCTTTGTATGTTATCTGAAGGTCAGTCTAGCTTAGTTGGAAGCTGCTTGTCACCAAAAGGTTGGCCAGTAGATAAAAAACATTTTGGCCACAGCAACTCATGAAGACCCTCTTCTAAGATACAGAACGGTTGCATTGTTTTTAGTTCGTGAATATACCAGAGTGATGAGATGATTGATCTTTTGGAACATAAGTAATAACCATGTGTGCAAAAGGCTTCGTGCACTCACTTATTTTGCCAGGTGTTTGTATCTGCAGAACAAAGGATATACTTGCCTTGAGCTATTTGAAAGAGGAAAACAAATCCATCTAAATAAAAAAAAATCACTTATTCCATTGTCATTTTTTCTCCAATGTCACTCATTTTATGTAGTTCACAATGCTGGAGTGAAGAGAATTTCATGCTTTCCTAAGAAAAGGGGCATGTAGGCAACATAGTGGATACAGCATTGGTCTTGGAATCACAAAAGACTCCTCTTCATGAATTCAAATCTGGCCTCAGACACTTACTAGCTTTGTGACCCTGGGCAAGTCACTTAACCTTGTTTGCCTCAGTTTCCTCATCAATGAAATGAGCTGGAGAAGGAAATGGTGAACCCCTCCAGTATCTTTGCCAAGAAAACCCCAAATGGGGTTATAAAGAGCCAGACACTACTGAAACAACTGAACAAAAACAGATACCAACTTATATACATGTTTTCTCCGCCATCAGAATATAAACTCCTTGAAAATTGGGACTGATTTATTTATTATATTTTTAGAAGCAGTTAGGTGCAGTAGTGGATAGAGCACTTGACCTGCAGTTAGGAAGACCTAAGTTCAAATCCAGCCTCAAACACTTGCTAGCTGTGTGACCCTGGGCAAGTTACTTAACCTCTAAGTGTTCTACTAGAGAAGGAAATGGCAAACCATTCCAGTAAAAATTGCTAAGAAAACCCCAGGGACAGTATTAACAACAACAGCAACAAAGAGTTAAAGTTAAAAGGACAAAGAAACCAGAAATAAAGTATGTATTTGACTACTTTGGATGAAGTACTATCAGATCTACCAGAAAATCTATTCATTTTATTCATCTACTTCTATTATTCAAGCTTTGATTTAATATATATCTAATTTGGTTTAATATGTATCATTTAATATATATGTATATAATAGCTCTGATAAATTGTCTTCAAAAGTATGAAATAAAGCTAGAATACTTTTGAGATGTTAACATATTCATTCATTCCTTTATTTTCCCAGTCAACATTTATTAAGAACCTACAATAAATAAGCAACATGCTGTTATAGGTGCTGGAGAAATGTTGTATACTTTATTACTGGGTTTGGAGTCAAGTAGCCTGATGTCAAAGCCAAGATCTACCCTTTACTATCTGTGCCACCTTGGACAAGTCACTTCATCTTTCTAGGCCTCAGTTTCCTCACTTATATAAATAAGAGGGTTGATCTAGATGATCTCTGACGACCCTTCCGGATCTAAATTATTATTCTCACAACACCGTGTTGGGGCTGGGGAGGAAGGATTAGTAGAAGTATTATTTGTAGATGAGGAAATGGACATTCCTGGAATGTGTTCCCTCCTTGTCTCCATCACTCAGAATCCCTAACTTACTTTAGCCTTAGTTCAAGTACCACTTCTTACATGACAACTCTTCTGACCCCTCCCCACTCTGATGGTAGTGCCTCCCCACTAAACTCAGAAAAATTGTTACTGTTTAATCATTTCAGTTGTGTCCAACTTTTCATGACCCCATTTGGGATTTTCTTGGTAAAGGTACTGGAGTGCCATTTCCTTCTCCAGCTCATTTTGTAGATGAGGAAAGTGAGACAAACAGGGTTAAGTGACTTGCCCAGGGATTACACAGCTAGTAAGTGTCTGAGGCTAGATTTGAACTTAGGACAATGTCTTCCTGACTCTAGCCTCAGGACTGTATTCACTGAGCCTCCTAGCTGCCCCTCAGAAAAATTGCCTTGAATTTACTTTGTATATAATTTGTAAAAAACAGTGACAATAATAATACAATAGCACTCATATAGTGCTTCAAGATTTACCAAATGTTTTACAAATATTATCTTGTGTGACCCTAATGACAATCCTGTGAGAGATATCCCCTGTGGGGATATTATAATCTCTATTTTATAGTTGAGGAAACTGAGGCAGATAGAGATTAAGTGATTTCACAGGGTAATGCAGTTAATAAATATCTGAATCTGGATCAGGTCTTCCTGACTCCACTCTTTCCACTGTGTTACCTAGTTATAAGCGTACTTCTTGTTTCTCCTGATAAATTGAAAATCTTTGAAAGTCGGGCCTATTTTGTTTTTGTCCTTGTATCTCTAGTACCTAGGACAGTGCCTGGCACATAGTAGGTACTTAAACAATTGTTGATTAAAAATTGATTATCAAGCCTACATTCTTTTTCTTGTCCACAAAGCCAACAGTCAGGGACATAGTGATCAGTGTTGTGCTGTCCAGAGTGGTTTAGCAGGACTCAGATCAGGCCAGCTCAGGCTTAAGGGTTTTAAGGTCCCTAAAATGCTGTCCTGACATGTCAGAGAGGTCTCTAAAGATTTAAAGCTGATTATAATCCTACAGGGAACAGAAATAGACCTTTACTGGAATAGAGGATGGTCAAGCATTTCTGATGAAAAGAACAGAGCTGAGTAGGAAGTTTGAAATACAATCATGTGTCAAGGGAAACCTAGAAAGATAAATATATTTGAACAATTGGATGGAGCTGTAGGATGATGTATTGCTAATATTCTAATAAGGAGAGGAAGCAAGCATCCCTTCAGAAACAATGTTCTTGGAATAAACTAGTGGAGAAAGGAGGAAGAAGAGCAGAAATTCCTCTTTCTCAGAACTGGGGTTCATGAGAAGTAAAAGATAGAAACACAGAGGAAAAGGTAGAAGATGTGGGCATCAGATGAGCCTTTCTCTTATCTGAAATGGACAAATGAGAGTTGAATGCACACACAGTTAGGCATAGAACTATATTACATCCAAAAGGGAAACAAATGTGGATGGGTGAGAGAAGGGGAGAGGAAGAGGAAGAGTAATACCAAAGATGCAATAGATACAAAGAAAATGAAACTCCTGATTTTGAAGAGGGCATTCAAAAGGGGAGGAGGGAAGGAAAAAACCCTAAAATCTAAGGGCATACCTAACAACTGGGCAAGGGCTGAGTGGAAAAACATATAAGTTTCAATCCTGGGTGACTGGGAGTATGATGGTGGCCTCAATAGTAATAGTGAAGTTAGTAAGTAGAAAGGTTTGATGGCGGTGGTGATAGAGGATAATGAGTTTGGTTTTGGACATGTTGAGTTTAATGTTTATAGGACATTTATTTCAAGATGTCAAATAGGCATTTGCAAGAATAGAAGTCAGGAGAGAGGTTAGAGCTGGATAAAAATATCTGAAGATCATCTGCTTAGAGAAGATAATTGAATTCATTAGAGCTGATGAGATTACCAAGTAAAATATATAGAAAGGGAGAAGAGAAGAGGTCCTGATGGGGTACTTGGGTGCTTGTGCTTGTACTTGGACCCCAATTTCTCCCTAGTCTCCAAAACACTGTCTCTGACAACCACTCCCCAGCTCAAGGACACTGTCCCTGGTGCAGCTATGCAAAGCTGGGTGAGAGAGTGCCGGGCTGCTCAGGCCTCAGCCCTCAGATCATGTCTCTGGAAGCCTCCCAATTCCTTAGTAAGTTTCTGTCTTGTAAGAAAGCTTTTCCTTGTTGCAGAACATTCATCAAGACGGAGGGAGAGGGGTGCCTTGCCCAGCCCAAGGAATTTTGTCCTTGGTCAGCCCAAGGACTCTTCCTCCTGCCAGACTCCAAAGATCCATACCTCCGTCATCTCCCTTCCTGTCCAGCATACTCCCTGTACTTTCTCATCCATAGCTCCCAAAGACACCTGGACCTTTAGATTACCTCATCAGTGTCCCTGACATTCCTTTCCCATGCCCTTTTCCATATAAACCCTAGCTCCATCCTCAGTCTCTCACAGGTTCCTTAAGAATCCTTGCCCGCTGAAAAGCGTAACAATAAATCTTTGCCACCTTGACTTGAGGAATGCTTGAGTCTGTGAATTCATTCCAGATGACCTGGCCTGTACTCCGGTCTTTGAGGGGTCTCAATCTCTCAGACTGCAACAGTCCCATGATTGAATCTTGGGGGATACACATGGTTAGCAGGACAGCCTAGCTAAAGATCCAGCAAAATATATTTTGATGACATGATCAATCAGGTAGGAGAAGAACCAGGACAGAGCACAACATCCTAGAGAGAAGAAAGTATCAAGGAGAAGAGGGTGATTAATAGCATCCAAGGCTGCAGAGAGGTCAAGAAGGATGAATAGTGAGTAAAGGCCATTGTATTTGGCAGTTAAGAAGTCATTGACATCTTTGGAGAGAGCAGTTTCAGTTGAATGATGAGGCCTGAAACCAGACTGCAGAAAGTTAAGAAAAGAGTGAGAGGAAATGAAGTGAGGGCATTGATTATAGAGGGCCTTTTAAAGGAGTTTAGCCATGAAAAATGAGGATAGAGATGGGACTATAGTCCCATAGATAGATAGCACAGACAGAGGGATCAAATGAGGGCTTTTTGGAGAAGAGAGAGACATGAACATGTTTATAGGTACCAGCGGAGCAGCCAGTAGATAGAGAGTGAAGATTACTAAGGAAGTGGGGATAATAGAAGGAGCAATCTGCCGAAAAAGATAGGATGGAATGGGATCACTTGTACATATAGAGAGGTTTGTCTTGGTGAAGAGAAGGGCCATCCCTTAATGTGAGACAGGGGTAAAGGAAGAGAGAGTGTAGGAAGACATCTGAATGATTTGAGATGAAGGGGAGAGGAGAAGAGGGAGTTCCCAGTGAAGGGCCTCATCTTTTTTTCAGTTATATTTGGGGCAAGATTCTCAGTTGACAGGGTGATGGAAAGGAGAAATACGAGAAGTTTGAGGAGAGGTGAAAAAGTTTTGAAAAGTTGCTGTGATTAATAAGAATAAAAGATAAATATATAAATAGAAGTGAAAGTAGCAGATAGTGGGAACAATCTTAGGCTAGGGCTTGGCAGAATAAGATCAGTGAGAGGGTAAGGAGGTAAGGGACTCAAGAGAAGGAGGTAGTGCAGAGAGGTACTGATTCACCAAGGGATCAAGATAGGAAGAGAAGAGAGTGCCAGTGCAGTGGCAATGGCCTGGAAAAAACTAAGGGGTGGAGGGATTGGAGGTTACAACAAGGGATTGTCAAGCAGAGGAAAAGATAGAACGACAACAGGTTATGAGCAGATTAAAGAATTGCAGAGTTCATGAACATGGAAGTGGTGCATTTGTGGGTGATGGCAAGATGTATCGGAGGAGAGTGAAGAAGCAGATCATGGGAAATCAGTAAATTGAGAAACTGGAAAGTTAAAGTGTTTGTAGGAATATCAATACATATGTGAAGTATGATGACCATGTGAGAAACGGGGTTTAGTCAATCCTTGGTAGGGTTAGGGGTTTAGCCCAAGCATGCAGCTGCAACTCACTGCTCCCCTAGAAATACACCATGCGGAGTTCTGTCCTCCCTTAAGAAACAAAACTTAAACTGAAGTGAGCAAAGGAGATGTTTATTTATGATTCTTGCCAGAGCAAGCCTTTTATGCAGTCAGTTCCTTCTTGTCTCTCCCTTCAGAGCCGGGATTGGTCCCTGCTCTTCCGGGCCACAATCTTCCAGGTACTTCACTTCATAACATGTCCCTCCTGCCACTAACATATGAAATGTGTCTAGTTCGGTGCTATTGCTCCCCTCTGGGCAGAGAAGTTAGTATTAATGAGCCCATTATGCATGTGCACTCTAAGTAAAGCTTAACCTTTGTCCTTCCATCCTCTTTAACCAAACAACCAGTTTCATCCACTTTTAGCTGGTTCTAAAACCTCTGGCCTCGAGCTTTTCTCCCAATTTCCTTATATGGAAATATAATCACTTCTTACCTCTCCCGACAATATTGGGGGAAAGACCAAGAGGCACTGAATTCCTTGAAGAAGTAAGGAGTGTGTGCTGGAGCTTTTGGAATCTAGATTGGCTGATCAATATGGATTGAATGGCAACTGAAGAAGGGTTGAATGAATTGTAGCATATGGATGTAAGGAAATATCATTATACTGTAAGAAATGATGAATGAGACAATTTCAGAAAAGCCTGGATAGTATGAATTGACAGAGTGAAGTGAGCAGAACCAAGACAGCAATTTATATGAGGAAAGCAATGTTAGAAAGGAAAAAGAACTTTCAAAAACTCATGAACTCTGATCAATGCAATGACCAACAATGTCACTAGACCTACGATAGTATTTTACTTGCCTTCTGACAGATGATGGACATAAGGTACAGAGACATGCATTTTTGGATATGACCACTGTGTAGATTAGTTTTACTTGAATTGGTGATCTCTTAAGCTCCCATGGATTTAATTACCCTATCCATGGTGACAATTTTCAAATCTACCTATCCTGCTCCAACCTCTCTGCTGGCCTCCAATCTCAGTTATCCAATTTTCTTTCAGACATCTCAAACTGGATGACCAGGGGACGTCTTAAACTCAGCATGTCCAAACCTGAACTCATTGTCTCCCTCCAACCCTCCCCACCTCCTAACTTCCCTATTACTATAAAGGGCAGCACCATCCCCCAAGTTTGTCAGGCTCACAACCGAGGTGTCATTCTCAGCTCCTCACTGTCTCTCACCTCCCATATCCAATCTCTTGCCAACGCCCATCCTTTCACCTTTGCAACATAGCTCAAATATGTCCCCTTTTCTTTCTGACACTGCTACCACTTTAGCGCAGGCTCACATCACCTCATGCCCTGCCCATAGCCTGCTGGTAGGTCTGCCTTCCTCAAGTCTTTCCCCACTCCAATCCATCCTCCATTTAGCTGCCAAAGTGATTTTCTTAAAGCAGTTTCAACCATGACTCTCCCTGACTAAATAAAACTCCAGACTTCTATATCCTCCAGGATGAAATACAAAGTCGTCTGTTTGGTGTTCAAAGCCCTTCATAACATATTCCCTCTCCTACCTTTTCAGTCTTCTTATACTTTACTTTCTGACATGTACTTTTATTTTTTTCTTTTTTTTTGGGGGCAATTGGGGTTAAGTGACTTGCCCAGGATCACATAGACATGTTTTTTTCTATCCCATGATGCTAGCCTCCTGACTGTTCCACAAACAAGGCACTCTAGGCATTTTTCTGTCTGTCCCCCATGCTTGGAATGCCCTCCCTCCTCATCCCTGCCTATTGAATTCCCTAGCATCCTTTAAGTCCCAACTAAAATTCCATTTTTACAGGAAGCCTACCCTCTCTTCATTCTAATGGCTTAGCTTGTAATTATTTTCTATTTGTCATGAATGGTTTGTTTGTACACATTTGCTTGCTTGTTGTCTCTTTCATTCGACTGTGAGAATAAGAACTCTCTTTTGTCTCGTTTTGCATCTCTAGTACAGTGGCATATAGTAGGTGCTTAATATTGGCTGACACTGTGAAAGGCACTAACGATGCAAAAAAATGTGTGGCACAATTTCTGTCTTCAAGGGGTTTCCAGTCTATCAGGTTATTATTCAAATATTCAAATATCTGTAATACAAATTATGTTATAAATGCAAAAGAGAGATCCAAATAGAGCAATGTGAGATTCAAGGAGGGAGAAATCACTTCCGGCTAGGGAATTAGCAAAGGCATTTGATCAATATCAACTAAGTGCCAGGTGCTGACCTAATAGATTATGAAATAACAGCTATCCATGGGAGTTATTAAAAAAATTCTATACTTTATTAAAAATGATGCACCAGTTCACATAAATTTTCCATGCTTAGGTGAGGCCCTGGCTTATTGAACCAAGTAAACAGAAAGCAGCAGACTGAATGAATTCGGAGATTTCTGAAGTGAGCACAGCACTGATACATCATCAGAGCTAATGCTGCTCCTTCATTGGTGCCTCCCATGGTGAGCTTTCCTCAAGCAATCATGAGTCATCCAGATGATTACTTACAGCAGCACAAAACTCTGCAGAGCAGTGTATATGAGCTACTGCACTTTGGGCCAGGGTGAATGATGAAACGAATCTTATTTTAATAAAGGGCATTCAGGTATTTAGTTCTCCAGGACAACACTATTTCTAGATCCCAACTCACACTACCAATATTTTTACTGGTATGAATACAACAGATACAATAATGATAACAACAACAACAACAACATGTATATAACACTTTAAGTTTTGCAAAGTGCTTTTACAAATGTTATCTCACTTTATCCTCAGAACAACCCTCAGAGGTAAATGCTATTATTTTCCCCCTTTTAAGAAATCCTCTATAATAGACACCATCATACAAGCATTTATCAGTCAGTACACCTACCAAAAATATCTATGGTACAGGTACCTTATGTGAGTTACCCATATTTGAGTTAGATAGCCAACAACTCACTAGTTTCTAAAAGGTTTAGCAACATTTAAACCCTTTATTTTATCTTAATTTTACATTTTTTATTTTAAAAAGCAAAAGAAGAGGTATGCACCCATCACTGAAACACTGAAATTTTTTTTGTGAATCACAGATCTAGAACTAAAAGGGACATCAGAGACCATCTAGTCACCTCACTCCATTTAAAAGCTTTATTTTTATAAATTAAAAAAAAATTCTAAACTTAATTTAAAAACTGGCAGTTCATATATGCAACAGAACACTAAAAGAGGATCATACATGAAACTGTGAATCTCCATTTCAGACAACTTACTTTTAAAAGTAAATTACAAATTCTTCAGATTATTTTCAAAACTGTCTTGCTTCTCTGTGCTGCATCCTATTTTTTTTGTATTTAAAAATTTTTTTTTTGCATTTAAAAATGGCCCTTTTGGGTCACCATTATTACTAACTCCTATCAACAAAAAAAAGAAAAAGAAAAAAAATCATAACAATCAAACATTTATTAAATGCCTACTCCATATCTACTTTGTGCTAACTTCTAGGGATACAAAAAGAGGCAAAAGATAGTCTTGCCCTCAAGGAGCTCACAGTCTAATGAGAGGAGATGACAAGTAAGCGAATATGTACCAATGAACTATTCAGAGGGAACCCAGCTGGCTCCTGAGGAAAACCATTCTATTGTTGGATAAGTGAGATCCTATGGAAATTTTGAGTCTAAATCAGTCTCTCTTCAATTTCTGCCCATTGCTTCTCTAGAGATAAGCACAACAAGCATCATCTTTGTTCCATCTGCTGGCCTTTAAAATAAGCCCTGTGTGAGGCTTACATAGGCATGTCCCTAAGATACAAAGGCTAGCTCATTCTGAGGGGAAAAAAAGCCTCACAGTACTATATTTTACAATTTTGTATGATGAGTCCAGAGACACTTTAGATGCACCTGAAATCAATGTTCATTACTCTCCTGGAACCCTTTATCATTACATTACATTACAGTATGTACATTATGTTAGATTAAACCTCTACTTTTGGCTGCATTTCATTGAGTGAGCCATAGTCTTGCAGAGAGAGAGTTCTGAGCTAGTAGACAATAGTCTCTTCCACATTTGCCATGAGATTGTCAGTAGAGCCATCAACTTCTCTGATTTTTTAATTTCCATATTCACAAAGTGGAAGGAATGATCCCTATTCTAAATGAAAAAAAAAGTGTGGGTGATTAAGGAAAGAAGAGAAAATCCTGTCAGAGGGGAAAAGGGAAAAAGGTAGGATTGTTCACAGTGTCAAGGAAAATTTTTGTGATGTTAAAAGAAAAATTAAGTGTGGGAAAGATAGGGAGGGAACTGTGAAGCCCTTGGTAAAGCAGAAATGTAAAAATGGCACTCTATTTTTAGATTTCTTTTCTCACTGTCACCCTAGTTAAATGTTTTAATAAAAAAATCTGTGAGTAATTAGATTTTAATGAAAAACTATATAATTTGGTTTTAATTCCCTAGAGTAATGTGCAAAGATAAACATGTAATAACATGAATCTTATTATTATTGATAACATTTAAATAAAAGTTCTTTTTTTCTTTTCTGAGTAGAACAATTTCTTCCAGAATATTTTTTTTTCTCTAGTGAAGAGTTCTCATGTAATAATAATAATAAAAAACTATTCATATAATGCTTAAAGTTAATAAATTTCTTTGCATACATTGTTTTTGTTTGTACCTCACAATAACCCTCTGAGAAAACTATGTCACAGGTATTGTTATCAAAATTTTCCTCAGGAGGAAAGGGAAACTTAAAGAGATTGTGACTTGTCCATGGCCACATATCTAGTAAAGCTAAAAATAAGAACCCAGATCTTTCTCATCACTACTTAAGTACTCTAACATTTCACTCTGCATCCTATGTAGACAGACGAATATCATGTAGTTTTGATCTTCTAAAAGGTATCTTGTTTCCCATCCCCATAATTTTCATTCAATTATTCTTGCTTTTGTTTGTTTTTCTCCCCACTCAGTAATGGCTTCTTTTCAAATTTGTGGTTATTTGAAAGAGTCCCTATACTGAAAAAGCAAAGTGGATGAAAAATGCATGTTGCCCAAATTGTCAGATGAAGCAAGATGGCACTATATTGAGTTAGTTAAAGATTTCTCTCTCTGTTGCTTTCTCTGTCTCTCTCACAGGCACTGTAAATAAATACTGACTTCAATGTTAATAGTAAGAAGAAATTCAAATGAATTACTTTTGGAAAACTGTAACTCTTTCAATGACTCCAAGCTATTTCCTACTACAAAAACTATATTTTTAAACAAAATTTTCCTGGAGAAATTATATGCCTATGAACACCTTGATCTCAGAAGAGTGAAAAGGTAATAGATTTTCCTTCTCTGTTTGTATTTTTGTACTCTAAATCTTTCTATTTTTCAAAGACTCTGTTCTTAGAGAGTTTGTCATTTGCTTTAATTTTCTATTTTCTTGTCACATAAATTTATTCTTTGGTATCTCTACCTTCCAATTTCTACCTTTATTTTTAAACTGTCATTTTAAAGTTCTTTTATTGTTCTTCTGAACCATTCTAGATGTTCCTACAATTGGTCTGTTACAATTTCTAGTGTTCTTGTAGAATTTATCGTAACCTTTTCCTCTTTCTCAGAAGTTTTCAACTTGATTTCCTTTACTTCAACGTATTTAGTCATCAGATTGGCTCCTTTTCTAGACTGTTTGATTTTTTTTTCTTCTTTCTGATGATTTTTCTGTAATTAATTGACTTTCTTACTGGAAGTACCTTTCTTTTTGTAGTAGGTAAGATTGAAATAGGCTCAGTGCTATTTTATCCCTTCCCCATCCACAGTTTCTACATTTAGGTGGAAGGTAAGAAGAGTAGGAGTCTGGCTGGGACATTACAGAGTGGAACCTAGGAGAATCTGTGTCTGATACTGCTATAGCTGCAGAGCTTAGGACAAAGAGGCCAATATTTCAGGCTGTGTGGAGCAAATATTAGTAGAGGTAAGTCAATGACCTATCATTTCTGTTCTGTGTAAGTATAATTAAGGTGTCCATGGGTAAAATCAATAACACTCCAAAAGAAGTAACCTTCACATATAATATGGATAGCAATGGTGAGTGTGGGTAGCACCATGATGATGGGTGAGGATGCTAAGGGCAGTCTTTCATTCTATAAGTATCCTTACCAGCTGTAGGTTGATAGAAGGGGGAATTAGGAGAGTCCTAGGTAAGTACCAGCAAGGAATCCACCCTGGAAAAAAACCAATGTGGTTCCCATGGAAGGTATTCCCCTCTCTTCTGCTTTGTCCTGAGCTTGCTCATTTTTGTCCTGAGTAAAACAAAGAGAGATGGAAAGATTAATGTTGGTGTGAGTATGTTACAATATATTACTAACCAAGGACATGGGGAGTAGTATAAATGATATTAACAAGGAAAAGTAGGTGAACTGGTTATGTCCTGATAACCTGATAAAGATAACAAATGAGAAGTCTCACTGTTATATTGGTGCCTTTGAGGAAGGTCTTCAGTTCATCGTGTGAATCTCTGTTCAGGTCTTAGGGAAAGAGATAGACATGAGTCATACAGAATGAGAAGGCATGGAGGGACTGCCACAGGCATCAGTGGAAGGAGTATCTACACTGGTAAGATTTTGGATTCTTTAGTCTCTCATGCATCAGTCTGATAGATAACCTCATATTGAAAAGAAAATAGTCTGTTGAAATGTTCAAACTGTCAAAACCAAAAGACAGTATCCTCTCAGTCTTTAGGGGAAAAATGATCTGGATAAAGAAAAGAGATGAGGATTCAATCAATAAAAGGTTACCATGGAGAAAACCCAAAGTAGCAAATCAAGTAAGAAATGGTTTGCCATCTGATTGACAGGACACATATCTCAAACTTTTTCCAGTTTAGTAAATTAAAAATAGAGTGCAATTACCCTATGATGAGCCACAAGAGTCAATTGTGTATTCATCGAAGGGACAGAATTATAAGGAGAAAGAATAAATTTTTTAAAAAAGATTAAATGCAATCCAACAAAAATTTATTTAGTGCCTACCCTGTAAAAAGCACTATGCTAGATGCTGGGTATTAAAAAATGACATTTTCTGTCCTCAAAAAGTTTATATTTTACTGGAGGGATAACATAAATATGTACAAGTAAATGTAACACTAGGTAGAATATGATGGGGATAAAGGAAAAGACCAAAGTTGTGGAAGAAAATTTGAGAAAGACATTTCTTTCAATCAGAGGGATCAAGGAGGCCTTAGCTGTTTCCTTTGAGATGTCTTTTCAAATTCTACCCTCCTTTCTCCCCCCTCCACATGCCTGCTGCCTAATAACTGTGGCTTTATTTTGAAGACATCCTGTGGTTAGTTGTCATTGAATACATTGTTTCTTAGTCAGGTGAATATAAGTTCCTTTACAGAAAGGACTCTTTCATTTGACCCATAGGCCAATTCAATCTCCCTCAGTTATACTGTAAGCTCCTTGTAGGAAGGGACAGTTTTTATTTCTCTTTGTATTCCCAGGACCTAGCATAGTGCCAAGCACATAAAAGGATAGTGCCTGTTGATCATTGTTTTCCTCTTCCAGAGCTACAAATTCCAGGAAACAATATTTTTGGTGTGTTGGCACTTGACTACCCACTCGATAGGCACCTATGTCAATGGTATAAACTGTAGAGTTTCAAAAATGTCACTCAGGAGGACCAGGATAGTTATTCAGAGGTCAGATTTAGTTACTTTGATGAAATGACTAGATATATGTGGTATTAGGACTCTATCTTGAGGCTTTGTTTTCTCTGCTGCTGTTATACATGTTTTTCTGATCACATTGAGGCTAGGGGTTGGGGCATCACTTACATACAAAATGAAAACACAAACCTTCATCCTTCTCAAATCGTTCAGTCAAGAGACAGCATCCATTTATTTATTTATTTATCTACTTATTTATTTATTAGATAATTTCCCCCCATTACATATAAAGACAACTTTTAACATTCATTTAAAAAGTTTGAGTTTCATGCAAAACATATTTTCATATTAGTCATATTGTGAATGAAGACACAGACCAAAAAAGAAAATAACATGAAAAAAATAAAGTGAAAAATAGTATGCTTTAATCTATCAATTCTTTCTCTGCATGTGGATAGCATTTTTTTCATCATGAGCCCTATGGAATTGTCTTGGATCATTGTATTGTTGAGAATAGCTGTCATTTACAGTTGATACACAATATTGCTATTATGGTGTACAATGTTTTCCTGGTTCTGTTCACTTCACTTTGTATCAGTTCATGTAAGTCTTTTCTAGTTTTTCTGAAATCATCCTGTTTGTCATTTCTTATAGCACAATAGTATTCTGTCACAATCACACACCACAACTTGTTCAGCCATTCCCCAATGGATGAGCATCCACTCAATTTCCAATGCTTTGCCACCACAAAAAGAGCTGCTATAAATATATTTTAACAGACATTTATTATATTAATACATTATTTTCATTATTTATAAATACATAATTATTAACATATTATAAGAAACATTAGTTATTAATGCATCATAATAAATATTAATTGTTAATAATATATTATTATATTATTATACTGTGTGCCAAACATTGTGCTGAATTCTGGGAATACAAAAGCAAAAGAAAAGTCAGTAACTGCCCTCAAGGAGTTTACAGTCTGGCTAGGGAAAAGACAACATGTATATACATAGGTATAGCAAGGTTGAGTTGCCCATAGGGGACATCATATTGAGTGTACTTAAAACTGCCTGCCATTCCTGGTACTTGATTACACATGTGTGAGCTTTGGGGTCTGCTTCTGGCCATGTGCAACTCAGGGCTAAAAGGTCTTCATGATGATGTGATAAAGAATCCTATTGGCTGCAAAAGTGGAGGAGCCAATGACTAAGTGAATGTACCAAAAAGGAGCTCCTAAATTCCCTTCTGCTTCTCTTTTCCTTGTTGGTTACAAATTGCATTAATACTATTCAGAGCTCTTCCTGAAAAGGAGCATAGGAGAGGAATGTTAGTTCCTATCTCCCACCCCCATCTCCACGTGATTGTGAGTACATGACATCTGAAGTACTCTCCTAAGGAAGACCGAGTTTGGGTTGGGCTACCTCTTTCAGGCTCTTTCATGATCTTGGGCAAATGTGTACCTGTCCTGAGGTGGATATGTCTGGGCTTGGAGAGGACCTGAGCAGGCTGGAGGTTTAATCGAGTCAGAGTTGAATGATGCAATGGGAGGAGCCCTCCCTTCTACTATAATGCTCTTAGAGACAACAGCCACTGACAAGAAGAGTGGTCCAAGTCTGGCTGTTTTCACAGCAGAAATGCATCTAGAGTGGATTGGACAGTGCACTACTAAGTAAAAATGTAAAATGTGTTTTTAGCAGTCCTGCACAGTGTGTCATATTCTGATAAGGTTTAAATATCACTTCCTAGCAGATTCTAACAGTAGTTTTAAGTTACTGAATTGTTTTAAGTTTGTTTTTATCAAATACACATTTGTGAGTGTCCTGTATTTTTAGTATTTCCTTTATGTATAGGAATAAATCTCCTGTCCCATATCTGATTCATATTCATTACCTTTTTAATTCCCTCTCTCTTTGAGTGGGTGGGTGGGGGTCCTAGATGTGGACTATAACTTACTGCAGTGGTATCAATCTCAAATAGGGACATGGCTCACATATTGACTTAGGAAACTACAAATTAACATTATCTATGTTATATTGTATTTTTGTTTATTTTGTTAATTATTTCCTAATGACATTTCAATCTAGCTGGCCTCATTAGGGAGTGTTATGGGCCTCAAATGACAGCTAGCCACATGTTTGACACCTTTGATACCCTACATTAAAAGTAAAATCTTCTCTAGGGTGCTGGGGTGGAAGGATGGGGTTTAAAAACTGAATAGTGTGAGAAAGAGAAGCCTAATCTTGTCTATTGAAGGCAGCCCCCCCCATCCAGGTCAGAGCTTAGTTCAAACCATAGCCCTAATTAAAGAACAGGAAGTGAGTACAAGACCCCAATCATTGTGGGCCCATTAGCATTTAATTTCCTTAAGATTAAATAGATTTATGCAAATTGACACAAGGTGATTTTGGAGAGAAGGCTACAATAGGAGGATAGGGAAAGACCACATGTAGAAGGTAGAAGGCTTGAGGTGAGCCTTGAAGTAAACTAGGGAGAGAGAGGTAAAGACTGAGTGTATTCTAGCCATGGAGACAACAATACAAAGGCAAAGAGCGGTTGTTGTCCTTCGTTCTCAAAGAGTACCAAAATGACATCACTATGGTAGAGTCCAGCTATGGTATGTCTGACTGTGTCTGATCTGACAAATATGAGCTCAGCATGCTCTACCATGAGTTGGACACAAATTGTCCATGCGAACATTTGGGGTGGATTCTCTAAATTTACCCACCTCACCTTTCTTTTGATTTAATTCAATTCTGCTTTGCTCATAGAACACAGCATCTTTGCTGATGAGGGCATGCCATACAGGGTGGTCCTGTGCCAGTGTCTCCCATGTCATGCAATCAATTCCAAAGTTCTTCAGAGACACTTGAGAGTGTCCTTGTATCACTTCTTCTGATCACCATGTGAGCACTGGTCCTCTGTGAGTTCTCCATAAATCAGGAGAAGGAGCGCCATGTATGAGGAACAGCAAAAAAAGGCAACTATGACTAGACTGAAGTGTTCATGAAAATGAGTAATACACAGGAAAGCTAAATCCGTAGTCTAAGCAAGCAGGACAAGTTTTGAAATAATTTTGTAGAATTTTGTAAATACTTAAAAAAATTCATTGAAGAGTCTTGGTTTCATATACAAGTATATATGCTCTGCTACATATGAGGAAATGCTCTTTTTTTGTTAAGTTCAGCATGATAAATAAAAACATTAAAAAAAAAACCCATGGTCTAGGGCCAGGTAGTGAAGGGTTATATGTCTTCCCAAGGAATTTATATCCTGCAGGTAATAGGGAGTCAGTGCAATTTATTGCATAAGGAGAATGATAAGGTAAGATCTATGCTTTCTGAAAGTCACTTTGGTAGTTGAGTGGTGAATGGACTGGAAAGAGAAGGGATGAGGCAGGGACAGCAATGAGGTGATACAAACCATCTTCTGGAGAAGTGCAAGGGGATTTTTTTCATGCTGTCTCTCTCCCTCTTCCCCATCATTCTTCTCCCCTTTAGCTTCCTTTCTGTGTTATCTATGGCAATTAGAATGTAAGCTCATCTAAGGCAGGGACTGTCTTTCTTATTACTTGTATTTGTACTCCTAGTGCTTGGCACATAGTAAGCAATTAAATGATTATTTACTGTTGACTGAATGACAGACTGTGAGTGAAGCCAGATGAGTGCTTAGTTGCTTTCCACAGCTTGTCACTGTATTAATAGACAGCTGTACATCATTAATCACTTTGTTTTACAACTAAGGGAAATGCTCCACACAAAAGTTCTTTTCCAAATTGCTTGAGGAAGGCCCTGACATTAGACTTTCTGATTGCATTGTGGTGGAATCTTTACTTCAGGTACCTTCATGTGAAGGAACAAAGGGTTCACGAAGTCCTTCGGTGTCTTACTCTTATTCTCTTATGATAGAAACAGACACACCTTAAAAAGTTGGCAATATTTCACCCTTCTTTAATTCATTTCTTTAAAAGAGGGGGGAAAGGAGAACAGAAAATGGAATAGAACAAATGAACTCATTTTGACAGCCATTGTTATATTTAAATAAAGAGGAAAAATGTTCTCTGAATAAATCTGTGCACCCCTCCCCCAATCTTTCTGTTCAATTTTTTTCCCCTCAAAAGGTGTATTATTGACAGGTAGATGATTTGGAAAATTACTAAAATCCGTCCCACACCCAATGATGCAAAAACCCTAGAGGGATGCAAGATTTTCCTGTCCAATATCTCTTCTCTGTGCATTATCTTGCATAAAAGACATTTTAACCTATTTATTCTCTACGAAAGGCCAGCAGCACTTTGTTTTTATCCTTTAGTTTCCTTCTCATTGCTGTGACCTAGAGTCCTGGGCTTGCAGCATATACTTATGAGAAGATGACCAGCTGGTTTCAAACTTCTCTTTATATGGTACAGAAATGAGAAATGAAGGGCCTTCATTCTTACTGCCTTTTTGTGCCTGTAACAAGCAGTATCTGAGTGCTGAACCCATGGCCAAAAATTTAATGGAAATTACATAGATATTGAAAGTCCTTGGGTGTATGGTACACTCATTGTTGGTTGACTTTGAGCCAGTGCTATCATTATTAGACTGCTACCTTTAAGGAGGAATTTTCCAACTCTAGAACCTAGAGGTACATAGAAGTGTTCAACCTTAAAGTTTGGTTAAAAGAGGCAAACAAGCTACATGATATGTATTCACATTGTTTATTCTCTTAAGCTAGCAGAATTTACATGTACATGGAGCCAGAAGATAATTCTGACTGATAAGCAAGATTAGGAAGACCTTTTATACATTTAGAGCAATCCCAACTCAGGATGGCTCAAAAATTGTAGTCTCCATTTGTTTAACCAGAGCATGAGAAATAAATTTTCTTAATTGAATAGGTTGTAAATACAATAAGTGTCAGAATGTCAGTTAAAGTTACAGACCCAGGAAATCCATGTTTCTCCTACCATCAACAGGACATAACATAGCATATGTCCATAAAATGCCAAGATAGGAAAAAATCCCACCATTTAAGATGATGTCTGGTCCCAGGCACCTTGTCTTTAGTGGTCATAAACAGAAGAATGCTGCAGGTCAGCTTCATCTGACCTTGTAGTGGTTGACACAGGAAGGGGCATTCTGACTTCACTCAGAGAGCAGAGCAAAACATGTCTGTTAGGCCAGGGTGCTTCTTCTGGTTGATAAATTTAGGCTTTGGCCCTTATTGGGGCTCAAATGATCTTAAATGATTATCAAGGTATTAAAAAAAACCCAGGATTTGTTTATTTCAGATCTTTTCCTTGAAACTTTGCAAAATGTCTTAGTTCACTTTTCTGCTTCAGCACCTATCTTCATCTCTGCATCTTTGCACTGACTATCCCCTCATATCTACAAGGCACTTCCAGCTTACCTCTTACTCTTAGAATCCCTTCACTTTGAAATTGCTCAAGTGCCATTTTCTATGTGAAATTTTTCCTAATCCTTCTAGATGCTGGCTCCCCTTCTCCCTCATTTGACTTCACTTATTTTGTATGTATTTTATTGTCTCCTCTGATAGAACATAAATCCTTGATGGTAGGGACTGTTTGATTTTTGGCTCTGGATCTCCAGTGCTTGGGCACAATGCCTGGTACAAAGTAGACACTTCATTTTTGTTGATTAATTTATTGATTTAATAAACACAATAGAAATAATAAGAAAATTAATTTTAAGTCAGACATAGAAGTGACTACATATGGAAAAGAGATAATCCTCTGTGGATCTGTTTATCCTCATAGACTAAAGACTTTTTGGGGTCCAAAGATTTTCTGAGGCTAAGCAGAACTCTTGATTTCAATCTAATGCAAGGGAGGACTCCTCTTAAATTATTTATATATGTATACATACATACATAATATGTATATATGTATGTAAGGCTGACATTGTGGAAAGAGCTCCAGATTAGAAGCCAGGGAAGTTGGCTTCCCATAATAGTTCTACTAGTGACTAGCTGTGCAACCATGGACCTCAGTTGCCTCATCTATAAGATGAAAGGAAAGGATTGGACTAGTTGTCTTGATCTGGGTTTGAATTTTACCTTAGATATCTACCAATTTAATGACCAGGAATAAGTCACTTCTCCTCTCTGTGCCTTAGTTTTCTTATCTGTAAAGCTGGGATAATAACAATACCTACTTCTCAGGGTTGTTGTGAGGATCAAATTGGGATATGTGTGTCAAGTGCCTTGAAAACTTTGACGTGCTATATAAGCATCAACTACTGTTATTATTAATGGTAAAAATGATAATGATTATTCTAAGACCCTTTCCAGCTCCAAAATCCTATGAGAATGATATTTTTTCCATTTCCAGGCCTGTTTTGATTGATTTCAACCATGAGAAAGCTTTGCTTTCTGGTGTGCTTTATTTGCAGTTCTTTAGGATTACTGACTGCTTTTTGCTTCCATTTTTGATGAGGTATTCTCATGGTCAAGAAGTATTTGTCATCCCTTAATTCACTATAGATTAGGACATTAGAAGGATAATTTCCTTTGTGCATGATTACAGTAAGTAACATTTGAATCAATATTTTGTGGCAAACTGGATCCAGTAATGAAAATTCCTATTAACATTTTCATATTCAATGCTTTTTGTTAATCATGTTTAGTTGATTCACATATGGGGTCCTTTGCAAATTAGGTTGCCATTGTTTGTCAGCTTTCCTCTTTCTTTTTGTTTTCACAGCTGTGGATACTGGCTTTCAGAGAACTGAATCGTTCAGTAATGAGGCTTATTTCCCTATGCACAGGGTGATAGCTTGCATAAACCCCGAGGAAGATATTTGGAATATAATAAGGTATACTTTATGGATATTACTGGAGAGTTTTAGGTGTCCTAAGAATTGGCCAAAGTG
Source organism: Phascolarctos cinereus (assembly GCF_003287225.1). Taxonomy (NCBI): domain Eukaryota; kingdom Metazoa; phylum Chordata; class Mammalia; order Diprotodontia; family Phascolarctidae; genus Phascolarctos; species Phascolarctos cinereus. The sequence continues at coordinate 479,718,783 of NW_027555847.1, forward strand.
AACTAAAAATAGTCCATTAAATTTTCATTTGTCAGCACCTCACCCTTCACTAAAGATTTCCTATGTAATTACTCCCTGTAGGGAGCATTCAGTTTAACCATGGTGTTGTCAGCTCTAGAAGCTTCTTTCACGCTAGAAACACTTGGAATTCAGCCTTAGTGATGCCAGCATGCATGAGGGTTGATGCCAAGTCCAGCTAAATTTGGAGAGCCATCATCAGCTTGGTCACAAGTTGATGAACATTTCGGCCACAGTCACTTTTAAGGATTTTTAAGGACATAAAGGTCTTAAAAATCTGCTTTGGCAAAGATGGCACTTGCAATGATAAAATTGGTCCCTTGAGTGTGAGGTATTTGGATTTGGATCTGATACAAGCAACAATTTTTCTCAAATTGTATGTGAATGCCTGGGGTACTAGAAAAAGTCCCACAGGAGGAGGGAAGACATGAAATTACTCTATCTCCTGGCTTTCCTAGATTCCTTCAAATCCCAGTTAAAATCTCACCTTTTGTGAAAAGCCTTTCTCAATCCTTCCTAATTTTAGTGTTTTCCTTCTGAGAATATTTCCAGTTTATCCTATATGTTATCATATTTGTACATAGTTGTTTACATGTTGTCTCCCCATTAGACTATGAGCTTTTTGAGAGGTGAGTCTATCTTTTTTCTTTCTCTGATTCCCCAGTACATAGTACAATCCCTGGCACATAGTAGGTGCTTAATAAGTGTTAATTGACTGAGTAATTAACTGGAATGCTAAGGGAGTGGAAGACTCCTGTGAAATAAATTTTTAAAAAAATTCAGGTTCAGATTCGAATGCATAGATTAAATATGAGACTTGATAATCCTATATTCATTTTTCCTTTTTTTTCTCTTTTAAAGTTAACTAGAGAATCCTTTGGGTCTCAGTCTTTCACAGAATCACAAAATCTCAGAATTTCAACATTGGAAGGGACCTTGGAGGTCACTGGATTCAACTCATAGATGAATAAGAATTCCTATGTGTAAGGTCCTTTACAAATTTTGAAGAGCTGCATGTTGTTTTTTTGTTGTTATTATTATTAGTAGCAATACTGGTGGTAGAAGTGGTGGTGGTGGTGGTGATATCACTGAGTTGAGTGCAAATGAGAAAAGATTTGTCACTGGCTTCTTCTCCTCTGTGTCTGGAGATATAACCAGTCATACCTTGTTGCAATCATTAGCTTGCTATGATTCTAAGGGAAATATAATGGCCCTTCAGATCCATGTGGTTCCATCTGTTTTTGCCTTAGGGAGTTTATATTAAACAATAGTTAAGACTACAGTCACAATCTCTCAGAGTTTCCAGTAAGGCAAATTCCCAACATTGAATCAGAAGTACAGCTCTCTGCCTTACTTTAAATTTATATTTATATCTAGTTAATCCTTGGCAAGGTTAGGCAGGATTTAGGTTACTGGAAATGTTCAGGCAAAAAGGATGTTCCAGTGTCTTTTAATGGACAGGCACTAGGCGAGGAAAGGGGTGGAAGAGCACATCTTTTCTCAGAACTTTCCTCAATGCTTGGAGAAGTGGTGACAAATGATGGCTCTAGCCTGAGTCATTTGCTCAGACTCCAGAAGGATATTGGTGACCTGCCTTAATCTCTTCTTTTTCTTCTGCAGCTCAGTTCTACTTTTTCTTTCTCCTGCTGTTCCTGTGCTGCTGATTCTTTTTTGGCTCAGTTCTTGAGGTCTCCATTCCTTCCTCTCCATTTTTGTTGTTCATTCATTTTTCAGTTGTGCCTGACTCTTCATGTCCCCATTTAGAGTTTTCTTGGTAAAGAAACTGTAGTGGTTTGCTATTTCCTTCTCCAGCTCATTTTCCAGAGGAGGAAACTGAGGCAAATAGGAGTAAGTGATTTGCCCAGGGTCACACAGCTGGTGAGTGTCTAAAGCCAGATTTGAACTCAGGAAGACGAGTCTTCTTGACTCCAGGCCTGCACTGCACCACCTAGCTGCCCTCCTCTCTATTGCTAGACCCAAACTAGCTCACTGGCTTTATACAAGCCCCACAGAATGTGACTAAGTCCTTCAACCAATCCTAACAGGTTTCCTGTCCTACCAAAAGAGGTGTCCAAACCTTGTTTAAATCTCAAATTGAATTGATCAGTACGCGCTCTCCTCTGAACAAAGTATGGTGGGTAAGTGGGATGGGGTGATTTATTGTCTCAGGCAGCCCCAGATTTAACACTGATATAGCTGTACACCGGCAGAGATAGGGGCTTGAATTTCGTTGGTGTGGGAGCTCAGGGAAGGAAGCACCATCTGCCAATGCAAGTAGCCACCTTCTGTGCAACTTCTGGTCTTAGAGAGTTCTTGAAGCTCTGAGAGCTTGAATGACTTACGTGGGGTTGCACAGGTAGTATATATCAGAGGCTCTCTCTATTCACTACTCCATACTACCTCCACTGCACATCAAATATTCAAAAAAGTGGCCTTTTCTTGCTGATAGCCCTTCTAGTTGATTATTGCTGAAGAGTAAATGTTTATGTAATTTTGGTTGCTCTTTTACTGTAAAAGAAACCCGCCTGTGTCTGTCAAGAGTCCTTTTCTTCTTCTTACTCATATAGTGGGGTAACTATTTCAATTTGTAAGAGAAGTTATGTCTGTAAGAGCAAATGTAGGACAAACTGGGCTTCTGGTGCCAAGATGGTGGAGTGAGGAAGGAACCCTCTGAAGCTCTCCCAATTTTCCCTCCAAACAACTAGAAAACTGCCTCAGAATTGATCTAGGAGGGGGCAGCTAGGTGGTACAGTGGATAGAGCACTGGCCCTGGAGTCAGGAGGACCTAAGTTCAAATCCGGCCTCAGACACATAGCATTTACTAGCTGTGTGACCCTGGGCAAGTCACTTAACCCCATTGCCCAACTAAAAAAAAAATGATCTAGGAGCAGAGAAGCAGTTTACCAGCCTGGCAGGAAAGGTCTGTCTCACTGGAGTAGGAGGGATTGAGGTCCAAGAGCAGCAACAGCCCAGCTGGGGGCCCTGCAGCAAGGCTCCAAGCCTGGGGCAATCCACCTGGCCCAACCTCCTGCAAGCCAGCAGCCCCCTAGGCAAGTGAACAGTTTGTGAGCTCAGCAAGTTCCCACCCCAGTGATCCCACCTCCAGCACAAGCCACCAGTGAAACTTTGACCCCATTGCTGACCAGTAGTGAAACCCCACCCTGAAGCTGGCCAACAGGCAAGCTCCTGCCTCTGGAGCCTGCCAGCAGAGAGATTCTGTTTCTATAACAGCCCAGCAGCAGGGCCTCATCTCTGAGGTAGCCCAGCAACAAGATTCCTCCTCAGGGCCTGCCAGCAGAGAGGCCCTGTTTCCATAGCAACCCACCCTTGGGGCAGGCCAGCAGCTAAACCCCACACTCCAGGGTGGGAGGTCCCCCATCCCAGTAGAAGCAAGAAGGATAGCCTACCCTCCAGTGAAAGCAAGCAGCTCAGTCCTGAAGCCCAGTGAAATCCATTAGTAAGACCCTGAACTCCAGCGCAAAAAGCTTGAGAAAGTGCAGGACCAGACCCCAACTCTCACATAAAAACACCAAGTCACAAAAAAGGCAGAAAAAGTAAGCAAAAAACCAAAAAAGAACTTGACTATAGAAAGTTACTATGGTGACAGGGAGGATCAAAGCATAAATTTAGAAAAGGACAATAATGTCAAAATGGCTACATGTGAACCTCAAAGAAAAATGTAATTTGGTCTCAGGCCCAAAAAGAATTCTTGGGAGAGCTTAAAAAGGATTTAAAAAAGCAAATTAGAGAAGTAGAAGAAAAATTGGGAAAAGAAATGAGTAATGTAAGAGAATCATGAAAAAAGAGTCAATAGCATGAGAAACGGTATACAAAAATTTACTGAGGAAAATAAATCCCTAAAAAACAGACTTGGCCGAATAGAAAAGGAAGTACAAAAGTCCACTAAAGAAAATAATTCCTTGGGGCAGCTAGGTGGTACAGTGGATAGAGCACCAGCCCTGGATTCAGGAGGACCTGAGTTCAAATCTGGCCTCAGACACATAACACTTACTAGCTGTGTGACCCTGGGCAAGTCACTTAACCCCATTGCCTAGACAAAAAAGAAAAGAAAAGAAAAGAATTCCTTAAAAATTAGAATTGAGCAAGTAGAGGCTAATGATCCTATAAGACATCAGATACAATAAAATAAAATCAAAAAAGTAAAAAAAAAAAGGTGAAATTTCTTGTTGGAAAAACAACTGACCTCGAAAACAGATCCAGGAGAAATGATATAAAAATGATTGGACTACCTGAAAGCCATGACTAAAAAAAAAAAAAGCTTGGACAATGTCTTTCACGAAATTGTCAAAGAAAACTGCCTTGACATATTAGAGCCAGAGGGCAAGATAAAAATGGAAAGAATCCATCAATTACCAACTGAAAGAAAACCCCAAATCAAAACTCTTAGGAACACCATAGCAAAATTCCAGAGTTCACAAATCAAGGAGAAAGTATTGCAAGTAGCAAAAAAGAAACAATTCAAATATTTTAGAGCTGCAGTCAGGATTACACAGGATTTGGCAGCTTCCACAGTAAAGAACTGGAAGGCTTGGAATATGATATACCTGAAGGTAAAGGAGTTAGGATTACAACCAAGAATCACCTAACCAGCAAAACTGAATATAATCTTTCAGGGGAAAAATGGATATTTAACAAAATAGAAGACTTTCAAGCATTCTTAATTAAAAGACCAGAGCTGAATAAAAAATTTGATCTCAAAATACAAGACTCAAGGGAAACATAAAGAGGTAAAAAAGAAACAAGAAAGAGAAAACACAAAAATTCAATAAAATTAAATGGTTTATATTTCTATATGGAAAGATAATATTTGTAACACTTAAGAACTTTATTACTATAAGAGGAATTAGGAGGAATACATACACACACATACACACACACACACAGTGCGGATATAATATGACTTTGATGGGATGATACACCAAGAAACAAAATTAAAGAAGTGAAAAAGAAAATTGTACTGAAAGAAGGAGGGGGGAGATTGAATGGAGGTAAATCATCCCACATAAAAGAGGCACAAAAAAGCTATTATAATGGAGGAGAAGATGGGTGGTGGTGGCAGGTAAAGCTTAAACTTTACTCTCATCAAAATTGGCTCAAAGAGGGAATAACATACACACGTAATTGGATACAGAAAGCTATCTTACCCTATAAGGAAGTAAAAGGGAATGGGATAATAGAAGGGGAAGGGGGGAACTGATAAAAGGGAGGGTAGATTGGGGAAGGTGGTAATCAGAAGTAAAACACTTGTATTCACAAGTGTAAAGGATAGGAGGTAAGAGAGAGAGAGGGAGATAAACAGGGGAAAATAGCATGGAGGGAAATATACAGTTATCATAACTATAAATGTGGATGGAATGAACTCACCCATAAAACAGAAGCAGATATCAGAATAGATTAAAAACCAGAACCCTACAATATGTTGTTTACACAAAACACATTTGAAGCAGAGAGACACACACAGAGTAAAGATAAGGGACTGGAGCATCATTTATTATGCTTCAGCTGAAGCAAAGAAAGCAGGAGTAGCAATCATGGTCTCAGACAAAGCAAAAGCAAAATAGATCTAATTAAAAGAGATAAGAAAGGAAACTATATCTTGCTGAAAGGTACCATAGACAATGAAGTCATATCAATACTACACATATATGTACCAAATGGTATATCATCTAAATTTTTGAAGGAGAAATTGAATGAGTTATAGGAGGAAATAGTAAAACTGTACTAGTGGGAGATCTCAACTTTCCCCTCCCAGGACTAGATAAATCTAATAAAAAATAGAAAAGTTAAAGAGGTGAAAAAAATTCTGGAAAAGTTAAATATGATAGATTTCTGGAGAAAATTGAATGGTAATAGAAAGGAATATTCCTTTTTCTCAGCAGTTCATGACACCTACACAAAATTGATCATGTATTAGGACACAAAAACCTCACAACCAAATGCAGAAAGGCAGAAATAGAGAATGTGTCCTTTTCAAATCATAATGCAATAAAAATTACAATGATTAAAAATTAATTGTAAATTAAATAATCCTAAAAAAGTGGGTCAAAGAATAACTCACAGAAATAATCAATAATTTCATTAAAGAAAATGACAACAATGAGACAACATACCAAAATTTATGGGATGCAGCCAGAGTGGTACTTAGGGGAAATTTTATATCTCTGGTTGCTTACATCAATAAAATAGAGAAAAAGCAGATCAATGAATTGGGCATGCAACTAAAAAAACTAGAAAAAGAACAAATTAAAAATCCCCAATTAAACACCAAATTGGAAATTCTGAAAATCAAAGGAGAGATTAATAAAATTTAAAGTATGAAAACCATTGAACTAATAAATGAAACCAGAAGCTGATTTTATGAAAAAAATCAATAAAACAGATAAACCATTTGGTTAATTTGATAAAAAAAAAAAGAAAGAAGGAAACCAAATTACTAATATCAAAAATGAAGAGTGAATTTACCATCAATGAACAGGAAATTAAGAGAATTGCTAGGAGCTATTTTGCCCAGTTATATGCCAATAAATTTGTCAATCTAAATGAAATGGATGAATATCTATGAAATATAAATTACCCTGCTTAACGGAAGAGAAAATAAAATACCTAAATAACCTAATCTTAGAAAAAGAAACTGAACAAGCATTAGTGAACTTCCTAAGAAAAGATCTCCAGGACCAGATGGATTCACAAATGAATTCTACCAAACATTTAAAAGGCAACTAATTCCAATACTGTATAAGCTATTTGGAAAAAAATAGATGAAGAAGTCCTACCAAATTAATTTTATGATACAAATATAGTGCCGATACCTAAACCAGGAAGAGCCAAAACAGAAACAAAATTATAAATCAATTTCCCTAATGAATATTGACACAAAGTTTAAATAATGCAAAATTAAATAATGCAAAAAATTTTAAATAAAATGCAGGGTTCATGCACTATGACCAGGTGGGATTTATACCAGGAGTGCAGGGCTGGTTCAATATTAGGAAAACTATCAGCGTAATTGTCCATATCAATAACAAAACCAAAAGAAATCATATGATTATCTTAATAGATGCAGAAAAAGTCTTCGACAAAATACAGCACCCATTCCTATTAAAAACATGTAGGAATAAATGGAGTTTTCCTTAAAATGATAAGTGCTATTTATCTAAAACCATCACCAATCATTATCTATAATGGGGATAAGCTAGAAGCCTTTCCATAAAACCAGGGGTGAAGCAATAATGCCCATTTTAACCTCTATTATTTAATATTGTACTAGAAATATTAGCCATAACAATAAGGGAAGAAAAAGAAATTAAAGGAATTAGAATAGGTAATGAAGAAACAAAACTATCACTCTTTGCAGATGATAGTATGTTATACTTAGACAATCCAAGAGAATCAACTAAAACACTACTTAAAATTATTAACAACTTAAGCAAAGCAAATAAACTCACATAAATTATTAGCATTTCTATGTATTAACAACAAAGCTCAGCAAGAAGAGATAGAGAAATTCCATTTAAAATAACTATAGACAATATAAAATATTTGGGAGTCTACCTGCCAAGACAAACCCAGGAACTATATGCACATAACTATAAAACACTTTTCACACAAGTAAAGTCAGATCTAAAAAATTAGAAAAATATTAATTGCTCATGGTTAGGCTGAGCCAATATAATAAAAATGACAATTCTGCCTAAATTAATCTATTTATTCAGTGCCATACCAAACTATCAAAAATATTTTATAGAGCTAGAAAAAATAATAACCAAAATAATTTGAAAGAAAAAAAGCTCAAGGATATCAAGGGATGCAATGAAAAAAAATTCAAAAGAAGGTGATCTAGTCATACCAGATATCAAACTGTATTATAAAGTGGTAATTATTAAAACAACACTGGCTAAGAAATAGAATCATGGATTCATGGAATAGATTAAGTACAAACTACATTATAGTAAATGGTCACAGTAATCAAGTATATGATAAACCCAAAGATCCAAGCTTTTGGAACAAAAGCTCACTATTTGAAAAAAATTGCTGGGAAAACTGGAAAACAGTGTGGCAGAAACTAGGTATAGACCAACATTTCACATTGTATACCAGGTAAGGTCAAAATAGGTACATGATTTAGACACAAAGGGTCATACTGTAAGTAGATTAGGAGAGCATAGGATAGTTTATTTATCAGATTTATGGATAAGGGAAGAATTTAGGACCAAAGAAGATATAGAGAGTATTACAAAATGTAAAATAATAATTTTGATTATGCAAAATTAAAAAGTTTTTGCAGAAACAAAACTAATCTAACCAAGATTATAAGGAAAGCAGAAAGCTTGGAAAAATTTTTTTGCAACAAGTATCTCTGATAAAGGCCTCATTTCTCAAATATATATAAAACGAGTCAAATTTATAAAAATACAAACCATTCCCCAATTGATAAATGGTCAAAGGATATGAACAGGCAGTTTTCAGAAAAAGAAATCAAAGCTATCTATAATCATACAAAAAATGCTCTAAATCACTATTGATTAGAGAAATGCCAATTAAAACAAACTTTGAGATACCACTTTACACCTATCAGATTGGCTAATATGACAAAAAAAGAAAATGATGGATGTTGGAAAACTGAGGCCCTAATGCACTATTGGTGGAGTTGTGAACTTATACAACCATTCTGGAGAGCAATTTGGAACTATGCCCAAAAGGCATCCTTTGATCCAGCAATACCACTGCTAGGTCTATATCCCTAAGACATTCAAAGAAGGGGGAAAGGACCTATTTGTACAAAAATATTTATAGCAGCTCTTTTTGTTTTGGCTATCAAAATTTTGATTTGAAAATCAAAGGGATGCCAATCAATTGGAAAATGGCTAAACAAGCTGTGGTATATGATTGTAATGGAATATTATTGTGCTCTAAGAAATGACAAGCAAGAAGATTTTAGAAAAACCAGGAAAGACTTACATGAACTGATGCATAGTGAAGTGAATATAATCAGGAGAACATTGTACACAATAACACCAATATTATTTGATGAAGAATTATGAACGATTAGCTATTCTCACCAATACAATGATCCAAGACAATACTAAAGGATTAATGATGAAACATACTGTCTGCCTCCAGAGAAAGAACTGATACTTATTGAATACAGACGGAAGCATTATATTTTTCACTTTTTTTCTTCCATTCTTTTTCTTTTATTCTAGTTTTCTTGTACAAAATGACTAACATGGAAATGTTTTACATAATTGCGCATGTCTAACCTATATCTGATTGTTTACTTTCTCAGGGAGGAGGGTGGGGAGGAAGAGATAGAATTTGGAACTCAAAACTTTAAATAAAAGTGTTAAAAAGAAAAAAAATAAGAGCAAACATACAGCTTTGTTACAGGAGTCTATACCTCAGAATAATGTCATGGACCAAAAAAAAAAAAGCAGTTCCGGGTCTGGGGAGCAGTAACTAAATTCAGAAAGCCAATGAATGTTTGACCATTTTTCTCAATTGCTGGATTTAGAGCATGAAAGGGGTCCTAGGGCTTATTTAGTGTGATGTCTCCTGCCCTTGTTTTATAGATGAAGAAACAGTGGCCCAGAAAGTCAAAGTTATTTGCCCAATCCCCTGTGAAGTGAATAGAAGATCTGGAGGAATCAATAGAATAAAGTGGAAAGGGGCTCTGGAATCAGAGGCTCTGGATTCAAATTCCACAGCTGACGGTTAGTACTTTTGTGACCCTTGGCAAGTCACTTAACATGAGAGAGCTGCACTAGATGGATTAACCTGACGTCCTTTGTAGATTTAAATCTATGATCCTATAATTCAGCACTTTGTACCCTTTCTACTAAGCCATATTTCCTTCTTCCAGATATTATTTTATTGTGGAAATGATACTAAAAAAATGCATCATCATTTGCTTTGCTACTGTACCCTAAGGACCATAGGACCTTTACATCTGATTTACAGCTAAAACCACCTGTGTGGGTTTTTTCTCCCTATTAGAATGTGAACTCTTAAAGCAGAGACTGTTTTGCTTTTCTGTTTTATCCTTGGTACTTGGCATAGTACTTTCCATATGGTATGTGCTTGATAAATGCTTTTTATTCACTGTTTTAAATTCAGTTGAAATACTAAGTGAAAGAAAGCCATTTGGGGAATTTAGACCTTGAAGAAGTATCTACCATATTCAAGCTTCAAAAGGATATTGAATGAGCATCTTATTAATGCTTATTTGTCATGTGAAAGATAGAGCATTTATTAAAATGAAGTTGTATATTAAGGTAAAAGCATGTTCCTAACCTGGAAATTGACTACAAAATCAAAGCATCAAAAAAAACATTTCAGTATCATGCCCATCTGATTCAATAGTGCATCAAGAGAATAGTATACATCCCTGGTTTTTTTGACAATATTTTTCTTGCTCTAGAACAGAGATTCTTAACCTTTTTGTGACTTGGAACATTTTGGCAGTTTAATGAATGAAACCTATGGACCCTTTCTCAGCATAATGATATATATATATATATATAAAGTAAAACGCATAGGATTGAAAAGAAATGTATTAAATTGATTTTAATATAAACAGAAACATTATTTTTTCTATATAGAGAAATAAAGTGTTATTTTTTCCATCTAAATTCATAGATCTCTGAAATCTATCCATGGATCCCTTGGATGGGGATCTCTGGACTGCATGTTAAGAACATCTGTTCTAGGATTTAGTAAGGAAGCAAATCAATCCTTTGAATTACTGGAAAGCATGAGATTCCAGGAAAAACAACAACCTTGAAAACAATTTCATGTAGCCCTGCTTTTGACGACCTTTCTTTCTAGATAGGACTGTTGTGGAGATTAAAGACTCAAGCAGATGCTATTCCAGAGTTCATTGATGGGCAATGTGCTTGAACTTAGACCTCTGGGACTGTGCTTTTGGAGAAGCCAGGGGTCCCTTCTCCATCTTGAAGCCACGAGGGTGAGCAGGATCCAGCAGTGTGCCTTATTCCTTGCTCTTTTCCTCTGAAACTTTAATGGATTGGTACTGCTTCTATTTGAAGTGAGCAGGATAGGGTACCAAAGAGCATGGCAAGAGCTGAGAGTGATAGTTGGTGACATAATGCCATCACTGCAAGTTCCTCTGACTTTGGTTTCTTCTTCCTTCCTGCAAAGGGAAAAAGTATATTGAGAGAAACATTCTGCCTCTGCAGTCAGGGGCATTAAATTTTGTACAATTTATTGTACATAGCTTATTCTGCACAGAGTGGAAGCACTTAAAGATACAAAAATATTTATAGCAGTAAATTTGTTATAGCAAAGAACTAGAATCAAAGTGGGTGTCCTTGAGTTGGGGAATGACTCAACACAATTGAAAGTCACAGAGTATTACTGTGCCTTAAGAAAAGCCCAATATGATGGATTCAGACAAACTTGAGAAGATTAGGATGAACTGATACAGAGAGCCAGGAGAGCAATTTGTACAATGATAAAGGATAACAGCTTTGAAAGACCAGAAATCTAATCAAAACAGTGATAAACCATGGCTTTAAAAGACTGATGATGAAGTATGCCTCCTACCATTTGTCGGAAGACTAGAGGTAGAGAATAACACATATATTTTTGTGTTAATTGATTTGGCTTTACTCTTCCTATTTGTTATAAGGGAGGCTTATACTATTTGGGAGAAGATGCATTAGTGGATAGTAATAAAGATGCAAAAGGTAAAAATTAGAAATGATCACTAATAAATGAAATAAAATGAAAAACACATAATAAATAAAATCATGGTATATGAATGGAATTAGGATATGAAGGGAAATAGATGATTGGAGGGGAAAAAAATCTTTGTATAGAATAGACTCTAGGAAGTATTACCCAGGAATGCAGGTCAGCTCACCAGAGCACAGCTACTACTTCTCCCGTCAAAGTTTTAGGGATAACTCTAAGGTGATGATGCTTGTTTTATATCATCACTCACAAGCTTGTATACTCCCCCAACATCAGTTGACAACTAACATCTCTCCAATATCATTTAACTAATTAACATAAATTATTATTTTTTTTTAAGGAAAAGGGATATTTACTTAGAGGTTATTGCAAATACTGAAGTATAACATTCTAAAATGGGATCCTACTCTCCACTCTCTACATCTCAGTTCCTGGAGAGTATGGACTCAAAAAAAATTATTGCTACAAAATATTTTCCCCTCCCCATTGAAAGGGTACTTCCTGGATTTGGAAGTTCTTTTCTTTTTCTTTAAGGAGTCTCCACCAAATTTTCTCCTGGAAGTGGCACATACACACGTCCCTTTCTTGCGACATTTGCTATTTTGACCACTGGATAGATCACTATTACACTGGATCAAGCAGGCTGTTCCTCAAGGCTGGCTCCTTGCATGACTTGTCTGCTCCAGCTACCAGAAGACTTTGTTACTAATTCCAATACCTGGATTTCTGACAGTTCTTCCAATCTTTAGAAGCTCACAAGGTGATAATCTAGCCTAAAAGTGTCAATCATTCAGCCCTGGCATCAGAACCAGGCTAAAATGTAATTGGGAGATGTTTTACAGAATAAATAATAATAAAATACAACATAGACAATGTTAATTTGTGGTTTTCTAAGTAAATATGTGACCAGCACGCTCTGTTTCTATTTGATTTCTATCTGACACCATCAATCTAACCATTCAATTTCTGGGGCTTATTCACTTCAATCAGGAAAGAATAAATTTAACAGAAAGAGAGGAAAGAGAGGCACCCAGTGGTTATGGACATATGGTGGCCAGACACTACTGTGATCACTCCCCTAAACCTGGAGACCCACGAAATTTCTTTTTCCTCCTCATTCAAGAGCCAGTAATGAAGAGAGAAGGAGAATTTCTCAGTTTTATGCACACTCGGTTGTGACTATGCAAGTAAAGGGCTTTCCAACAAAATACAGTTTAGTCTAAAGGAAATAGAAATTACTTGAGATAGTGAGGGAAAGGTCTTTCCACACATTTCTGGAAGCAGGTTCATCAACTTTCCATGTGGATATTATCCATGATTTAAGAGCTGTACCCTCATTGGCCAGTCCTCTTATGTTTGTATACAAACAACATTCTAACTCCAACCCCCCCCAACTTACTCTCTTTCCTGCACTCTCCTCTCCTCCCCCCACCCTACAATGTTCCACAGCAGATCTACTTGCTTCTTTCCTGTGCTCCTCTAAATGCCTGCTCCATAGTTAATAAACTTCTTAACCCTTTTCTCATTCTTTTCGAATTCATTGAAACCTAGTTCTTTCCTGATGACACTACATCCCTGGCCACCCTTTCCAGTACTAGTGCATTTTCACTCAAACCATCCTCCCCACACCCCTCCACTCACTGCTAGTAGTGGGGAATTGGAATATTCCTTGTTCCCCATTGCCACAACCAAACTCTCCCTCGACCACCATAAATAAGTAACCTCTCCTTCTTAGAGATTAATTAGATCCACACTTATCACCCAATCTAGGTTCTAGTAGCCATCACAGTTTATCATAGCTATAGCCGCCCCCACCCCTTTTTGAGTAAAAGTAGAATTTTAGAGAAAGACACAGACAAGGCAACTTTGGGTCTACTATACTGAATTTATTATATACTTTCACATAGACCATGTAGAATCTGGAGTCCTAATTCAAACTCTCCCAGTCACTGTCAAGTTCAGTCCTCAGAGCTCAGAAACTGTCTCCCCTTAAGGTTCAGCGTCCCTGAGGGATTGGGGAGTTCTAAGCCTATATAGATCATGAGCTTTCACTGATGTTTTCCCTCATCTATTATAATTAGTATCCATTAGTCAGCAGACAATTAGCTTTTTAAAGAAAAGGGCACTTGCTAAGGCAGCACATTGAGAACAGTTGTTACAAAACAACTCACCAAAGTCTGTGACACAGTTTCCTACCAGGACATAGAGTTCAGGGTAAATGAAGCTCAAGTATAGAGATGATGTGGCAAAAAGAGGTCAGGGTAACTCATGGCTCATGGAAGTCCTTATTCAGCATTCCTCAACTTGTTCCCCTTTGGTGTATCTTTTATTAGCTTTTATCCATCCATCCATCCATCCATCCATCCATCCATCCATCCATCCATCTATCTATCTATCTATCTATCTATCTATCTATCTATCTATCTATCTATCTATCTTTCTATGTATTTATCCTGAATTCTTCATAGAGCCTTGAATCTGCATGTAGTCTGTTTTTGGCTCTCAAAGCAGATGATACTTTCTGGGAACACTGCTAGAAAGTGGATGGGAAGATGGGAAGTCCTCCAAGACCTCCAAAGTTCATTCAAAAGGGGGAAAGGAGACCGACACCAAGGTCTGGAGTGTTGCTCCTCTTTTGCTTCCCACAATCTAGTCCTTCTCAGGGGTTTAGCTGGAATGTTTCCTTTCTGATTGCTCAAATCTCTCGGACTTGAACTGGTTTGGTGTTTTATAGATGACTCACAGGTTGTCAGGGCAGCTAGGTGGCATAGTGGATAGAGCACTGAGCCTGGAGTAAGGAAGACTTGAGTTCAAATCTGGCCTCAGATACATACTAGCTGTGTGACCCTGGGCAAGTCACTTAACCCTCTTTGCCCTAGTTTCCTCATCTGTAAAGAGAGCTGGAGAAGGAAATGACAAACAACAGTATCTTTGCCAAGAAAACTTCAAATGGGGTCATGAAGAGATGGACGTGACTGAACAACCACAAAATTATGTTGACCAGAATTCTTAAGGCTTTCAAAGCTATTCATTTTCACATTATTGTTATTGTACAAATTGTTCTCCTGGTTCTGCTCACTTCATTCTACATCAGTTCATATATGTCTTCCCAGTTTTCTCTGAAACCATTCCTTTTGTCATTTCTTACGGCGCAATAATATTCTGTTATTTTCATTTACCATAATTTATCCAGCCATTTCACAATTGATGGGCACTCCCTTAGTTGCCAATACTTTGCCACCACAAAATGAATTGCTGTGATTATTATTGTACATGTGGGTGCTTTTATTCTTTGATCTCTTTGGAGAATAGGCCTGGTAATAGTATCACAGGGTCACAGGGTATGCACAGTTTAGTAACTTTGGGGGCATAGTTCTAATTTCATTTTCATAATGATGGATCAAATGCATAGCTCCAGCAACTGTGCCTTCATGTACCTGAGCCACTCCAGCATGCATCATTTTCCATTTTTGTTAACTTTGCCAGTCTTATAGTTGTAGGGTAGAACTTCAGAGTTGCTTTTATTTTGCATTTCTCTGATTATTAGTGCTTTGAAACATTTTTCATATACGTATCGGTAGTTTGGATTTCTTCCCTGGAAAACTTGACACAACTTTAAATGGGATGGGTTGATTTCATTGATTTACTTGAGTTCTTAAAAACAGTTCAACCAACTTTATGGTAGAAATTCAGAAGTTCAGAATCTCTTTTTCTGTTCTTTCTGCATGGAAATCTTGTTTGTAAAATTTATAATAATAAAAAAGAAAATCACAAACATTTGAAAATTCCAAGAATCAAAATAAACTGAACTTAGAAATCAGACCTATGAACTACTGTATCAAAACTATTAAGCCAAAAGTAATGTCATATTTGACCACAGGTCAGATTGATTCACAGGTCATGAAAAGAGGATAAAGGGATAAAGAGCATGTGTCCAGATCTGAAATGCCAGTCTCAAATTGTATCAGAGGAAATGAGGAGACATGCAGGAAGAAAAGAAGCATATTCCCCACATTCTCACCAACTAATGGGACTTTTATTTCTTAGCTGTTATTAAAATAGCATATTCTTTCTTTCAATAAAATATTATTGTTAATAATTAAATTCTTTTTTAAAATAGGTACAATTATTCCAATAATATAAATGGAAAGAACAACAGAAGTCCCAAATCTTATGGAATTAAAATGACTAAACTGACTCTAGAGAATGGTCTCTTCATTGCAGAGGTGGTTGGAGGACCATGGACGTGAAATGTTGAGTATATTGTCAGTCATGGTCAGTGCATAGGTTCATTTTGATTAATTGTTTTAAAAAGTCTTTTTTTTTTTAAAGAGAAGGCTTTCTGATTACATTCAGAAGTGAATAAGCTATTTTAATAAGGGCTAAGAAAAGAAAGTCCCATTAGTTGGTGAGAATGTGGGGAATGTGCTTCTCTTCTTCCTGCATGTCTTCTCATTTCCCTTGTTGCAATTTGAGACTGACATTCTAGATCTGCACCCATGCTCCTTTCCCTTTAGCCTCTTTTCATGAGCTGTGAATAAAAGATTCCGTGAGGGAGACAACCATTGTTTTCTTTGTGTTTTGCTAAGTTTATTATCTGTATGGCCACAGTATGCAAAATATCTGTGCCTTATGAATGTGGAGCTCCTTTGACAGAAAAGAAAGATTTCATTTGTGGCTTGGGGATGGATCCATAGATTCCTCACTTAAAACAATAATTTTGAGCAACATCTGGACAGCACAGGTTTTAAACTGCTGATATGCTTGTTGCTGCACAGCATAGCATGGCAACCTGAGCAGTACCCCAAAATACATGCTGGAAAACCTTGTTGAGACCATTTTGGTTGGTAATTTGAATAGAATGCCAACCATGGACAACCCAGATAATACATTCTCTCAAAGCTTTTCTATAGGTTTAAGGATGGAAGCATATGAGCCTATATTGACTGTTGCCAATAATGTAGTGACTCAAATGTCTCATTGTGTGCAGAGAAGGCTTTCATAATATGTTTCAGTAGTTCAAAGGTGGAGTAGAAGGGAAGTGCAGTAGCGGCCTTTTAGCTGAAATTGTCTCTTTTATCAGGTAGTGAATTCACCTTAAGTGGGGAACTCACTGAGTCTGGATGATGATTTGTGTAGATACAAGGGGTTCATAATTTTTAAAATTTAATTTAATTTTGGAGGGGATTCATAATTTTAGTTATGCTTGAACTAGATGCCTTCTGAGGTCTCTTTCAACTCTTGAATTTTCTGATTCAGTGGTTTTATCTTAATATAACTTGAATGTAGAAAAGAACTGAATGTATCAGTTCTATTCTGGTGAAAAAGGCAGAAGAGACTAAGCAGCTGAAGATAAGGAAGGGACAGGAATCTAAGGAATAAGCATAATTTTTAGCAGATAAAAGATAGAGAACAGGATTCTGCGTGTATATGGAAGAGATGGAACTTAGGAAAAAGAACAGCTTTTCCTAAGGTAACTATGGCAGAGATGTCAGCAGAAATAAAGGATCACATACAAAAGATTAGTAGGTTAGGGAGGGTAATGAAATGATTCATAGTGAAGGCCAATGGGGTAGGAAGTGGGGAAGAAGGTAATGAAGTCGGTGTGGGTCTTTTGATTCTGACTGACAGTGACTGACTGTGAGCTGGTGTGGCATATGGAAAGAGAGTGAGACTTGAAGTCCTGTGAGCCGGGTTCCTTCCTGGCTCAGAGGCTTACTGGCTGGGAGGCCTTACCAATACTCAGAGACTGTTTCTTTATTAGCAAAATGGGGACAATAACACTTCTGTAATCCACCTCATAGGATTATGGTGAAGAAAGTATAATATTTTCACATTGTACAAGTATGCTCTGTGATGATGATTGCATTATTTAATGAAATGTGATTTTCAGGTTCAAAATGGCCAAAATGCTCCTCAGACCTTAAAGCCACGCTAGCCTCTCCCTCACTAACTTGATGTCCCAGCCTCCTTGTTGTTCCTCATACACAACATTCTATCTTCTGTCTTTGTACCTTTGTTTTCAGACTGTTTCCCATGCCCGGAACAAAGTCCTTGCCTCTGCCTGTAGATGCCTTAGCTTCCTTCAAAGCTCGGCTCTTGGGCCACTTTCTCCTGCAATCCTTTCCTGATTGTCCTCACTCCCTAGGACCCTCTCTGCTGGACATAAATTTTACTTTGTTCTGTTTTTATTTGTATTTACTTATCTGCATTCATGTGGCTTCCTTTCAATAGAATGCAAGTACTTGGAGGGCAGGAAGGATTCTGTTGTTATGTCTGTGTGCCCCTGGGCCTAGTGTGTTTTCTGGAACCCAGTAGTTGTTTAACGAATGCTTGTTGATTTGGCACAGTTAACACTTTGGGCTCTGTCATTTCAGGAATGAACAAACCCTCCACAAAAATTCCTCCTTCTAGTCTCTCAGGATGAAAATTGAAGTGGGGTGGAGCATGGTAAAGAAGGGATGGTTTATTAACCCAGTATTTCCCATCAGTCTCTTAATGAACCCTAGTCTATGATTTATTCTCTATACTTTCTCATGACCTATTTTTTCAAACCAAGTGATTGTTCTGTTTTCCTAGTTTCCTGTCAAGCTTGCCTTTTTACAGTTTTACCCAACAATTACTGTGGCTAGCCTAATTTAGGTGAACAAAACACGGATGGATTTCCTTTTGATTTTTTTTTTTAATAAATGCTAATATGTTCCCAGAATTTCAAATCATGTCCTCATTTAGGTCACTGATTCATTAGTGGCCATCACGAAGGGTCGTTTCCAATGGCTGCCCTCCATGTTGTTGCAAACCTTTAAAAGTACATGTCTTTGCTGTTTGGCGAAAGAAACAATGGTTAAAAAAAACCCCCAAACTCTAATATGTGTTTTTTCCTCTTTTTTGTGCTTTGATGTGAACTTCTGGAAAAGTTGAAAAATATGTGGAAAGTGATGCTTTATCGTAGTATAATGTGATGGAAAGGACCAGAATTCAAGATGACTTGCTAGCTCATGGCTAATTAGTTACTAGTTACTAATTCACTTACTAGTTCTATTTCCTCAAGGGCAAATTACTAGACTTTTCTCAGCTATCCTCTGCATCACCTAGCTACCTCTCTACACATGTATCTGGGGAGAGTTATTCCTTGGTCAGAGTAATACCCTAACCTTTGCCTTCATGCAAGTTAGACTACTTTTTCCTCAAAAGGTATTGACCCCATCCTTGAGACTTACATGGGTCAAAGAACTAAAGGTTTAGAGTTTTGACATTAATTCCTGAGTGTGAAACAGTAAAAGTGCCAGAAGCTCTCTGAGGCTTAGTTGGTGGGAAATGATGGGCAACTCAGGCGAGGGAGCTCAGCTGAACCAACTAGAAATGTTCTTAGGGCTTATTCTTGTTGAATAGCCTGCTATGGCTATGTAAATCTTTTGTTAACTGTTGAACCACCTGAGCGTTTCACAGTGTTAGTATTCCCTATACTGAATCTAAACCATGAGCCCTACCCCACCCAGAACAACAGGCATAGTACCATGGGGTGGAAACTGATGATGGATGGACAGTATAGAGGAAGGTAACCTGGACTGGCCTTCATGCTTCTAGTGGTGTTTTTGGTGATGTCTCTAGAGATGGTGATTGCTTATGGTGAAGCTCTTCTCACTCCTGAGGGATTAGAGAGTAAACTGCATGTGACCATTCATCCCATCTGGCAGTTGCTGATCTCAGCAATGATGGTGGACCAGCTAGAGGCAGTGGTACTTTGCCTTTTATCTCCTGTCCCTGGCAGAGGAGGGGATAGTCAGGCTCCAGCTCTAGTGGCCTCCGCATTGCTCACACCATACACAAAATGGCTGTGGCAGCACAGGCCCAACCCTGGGCCTAAGAGGATGACCCTCATCCCAACATGAGGAGATGGATTCAGGCCTGGCCTAGTTGGTCAGAGTCAAGCCTTAGGAGTGACAGTGCAACTGGAGTCAGACTTGCGCCTACCGTCTATCTCAACAACGGGAGGTAATGTCAGGCTTGCCAAAGCAGGGTAGAGTCAGAACCCAGCAAGGTTAGGACAATAGAGCTCAGGCCTCTGCAATACTGTAGACCATGATTACTGTAATGTAAAACTGATTGGCCCTCTAAATTGCTGCCGGGAAAATGCCTAGTGGTCTTGGTGCAATTTCTCCCAGTGAGGGCTTGGAGGAAAAAAGGTGACATTTTTGGGAGAGGGCTTGTCTTGTAGCAACAAGAGAGAAACAAGAGTCCCTACGAAAGAAGATGGGCAGCCCCACAGAGGCTTCTCATGGGGATAAGATTTTGTTCTCACCTCCTCCCAGCTTTCTGTGAGGGTACCAGGGAGAAGGAGATCCTGGATGTTGGGCTTAATGCTAAGCGGGTGGTGGTACTGGGCAGTTCTCCCTTGCCTGTGTTGAGGAGTGATGACTGCACAAATGTCATCACCTTTGCTGTGGCCTCGATGTTCCTGGGCTGCTCTGGTTTATGGTCACATTTTTAAAACTGAAAGACCCCATTATGAGCTTCAAAGATTTTGCATCACCTACCACAGGGACCTGATTGTCTCTTCACCCTATCTCATACCCCCATTCAGTTGCCACATTTTGTCTTTTCTATCCCCGTAAAAGAGAAGCATATACCCTTTTCTCCCCACTCACAGAGGTGAAACCCTAGCTCAGGCCCTCATTACTCCTTACCTGGATTATTGCAATAGCCACCAAATTGGTCTTCCTGTATCTCTCGTCATTGGGTCCCCGTCCTTCCTGGGACACTCTCAGATTCAGTCATTCCAACTAAGGAGATGCTACTCTTGCTTGTTTTATTTTTGCTATGTTTCTGTTTTAGTTTTTTCCCCTTACCTTATTTAATAATGATAGCAGTAGCTAGGATTTACATAATTCTTTAAGGTTTGAAGAATACTTTCCATATATTCTTATGTGATCTCACAACAACCCAGTGAGGCAAATTCTCTTTTTGTCCTCATTTTACAGATTAAGAAATTGGGACTTAGCAGCTAACGGTTAAGTAACTTCCTCAAAAATGTAGGAAGGAAACCAGTCTTTATTAAGCACCTTCTGTATGTCAAGTATTGTGCTAAGCACATTACAAATATTTCATTTAATCCTCACAATGACTCTGGAAGTAGGTGCTATCATTATCATAATTTTACAGTTGGAGAAGTTGAGGCAGAGAGAGGTTAAATGATTTGCCCGGGGTCACACAGCTGGTAAGTATCTGGATTTAAAACTAGATTTAAAGAGACTGGATTTAAACTCAGACCTTTTTGACTCCTAAACCCAGCACTCTATCCTGTACCAACCCAGCTGCTTCCTTCTCAGCTCTTTTGCTGGATTTTACCCATGTTATCTGTGGGTATACCCCAAGCCTCTTTCCTGGACCCTTTTCTCATTCTACACATTCTCATGACCTCATAAATATTTGATGACCTCATAAAGTTCCATGTTCAAATGATCATTTCTATGTACATGACCCCCCAGATCAATGTATTATCCCTACCTAGGTTCTCTCCTGAGTTCCACTATCAACTGTCTGTTGAACATTCCCAATTATGTATATTTTGTAGACCACTCAAACTCAGCTTGTCCAAAAAAGACCTCATCTTTTCTCCCCAATATGTCCCTCTTTTTAACTTCCCAATTGTTTTCAAGGGTACCCTTATTTTTGCCATCACCTAGATTTGCAACCTTAGTACCATCCTCAACTCTTCACCCTTATCTCACACGGCCATTTAGTTGCCACATTTTATCCTTTCTATTCCCATAAAAGAGAAGCATATATACTTTTCTCCCCACTCACAGAGCTGAAACCCTAGTTCAGGCCCTTATAACCCCTTATGTGGATTATTGCAATATCCACCAAATTGATCTTCCTGTTCTGAGTCTTTCTTCAGTCCAGTTCGTTTTCCAGGAAGTCATAAAGAGCTTGTCTGACCATTGTTACCCCTCTATTCAATTCCAGTGGCTCCCTATTACCTCTTGGATTAAATCTAAACTCATTAGAGTTTTACAAAACCCTTTCAAAGTCTGGCAGGTCCTAACTTTCCATCTTTTATTTTCACATTAGACCCATCCATTCATCCTGGGGTCCAGCCATCATGGCCCCTTTCCCTGTTTTGGCACTACCTGTTTTTCATGCCTGTGTTGCTGTCCCTTCTCACCTCTATGTCATGGAATTCTTTGTCTCCTCTAAGACTCATCTCAGGTACCTCCATGTGAGACCTTTCCTAGTCCCCGAGACGCTAGTGCCTTTCCCTCAAAGGCTACTTCATCTTCTTTGTATGTGTTTTGTGTTTGCCTATATATGTGCATGTTGTGTGACTCCATGCTGTCTAGGGTTCCATTTAAAAAAATCCTTATTACAATGTTCTCATATTAAGTCTGAAGTCCAATAAAATGCCCATAAAATTTTTATCTTGTCTGCTGTCTAGCCATATTTCCCTATCTTTTGAAACTGATTTTTAAAAAAACTCAGTTATGACTTCACATTTATCTTTATTCCATTTCATATTATTAGCTTCAAATCAGTTTCCTAGCCAGTTAGAGCTCTTCCTGAATCCTGGCTCTGCCATCCAAAATGTTACTTATCTCTCCCAGTTTTGGGTCATCTGCAAATGTGGTATTTTATTGCTTCATATGTTATAAATAAAAAATGTTAAATATCACAGGACCAAGGAAGGTCAGAATTGGCAAATCTTTTGGGTAAGGGAGCCATCTCATCACCCAATCATTCCAAAATAAATTCATCTTCATGTGACACCTTCCCTGCCTCTCAACTTCTGCCAGGCACGTTGCGAGGAATGCCCCACTTACTGGCCTGCCTTGGGAGGCTGTGTTGTGTCCTTTTTGAAAGAAGCTATTCACCAAAAAGCTGGATGGAACAAATAAGTAGACCCCACTGAATTTTAAAGGCCAATAATGTTGCTTAGTAGCAGAGAATCAACCCAAGCCATGCAGTTAGAATGCATCATCCAGGGAGGCTGCGAGCATTATTCTCCAGATATTATTTAGATAAATTACCTATGGGGGAGACAGGCACACGCTTGCCTGGGAGCTTGGAGATAGAATGGAATGACTTCTTAAGATCCAGCCCTGGATTACATGATTGTGTGAAATCACAACACAGCTGGCATGATTAATAACATAATTAATTACCCAGAAACTTTGTCTCTTGAACTTTTTATATATCAGTTACTAGGATAAGTTTTCCAGTCCCAAATATTCTGCATCTCTCAAATTCTAAGTATTAATACTAAAACAATGTTTCAGAGGGATCTGATGTCAATAAAGCACCTCCTGGTAGACTAAATATTTAATATGTGATGGAATGATATAATGTCAAGGGATAGAACTGGAGGATATGGAAATATTGCCTGTCATCTCCTGGAAAATGGGTTTTAAAGATGAAGGCTCCCCTCAAGATGAATTGGTTAATCCAGACTATTGGGAGGATGAGTTTTTGTGGGAGAAGCCACCCCTTTATACTGGCCTATAAAAAGAAGCTGACAGAATAAATCGGATCTTCCTTTTCCCTTTTTTACTTCTCACATTTCTTCTGCAGAGATCCTGAGATCACAGCAGGTGTGACTTGGTAGGGGAAGATGTGATATTGGGGATCTCTTCACCAATGGAAGCTTTGAAGTAGAGATACCTGGTAGAGGAAGACAATCATTCACATCCACATTTCCTGAAAAGGATTGCTAGACCAAAAGTTCCCAGCTGTCTTTTCACTCTTTTCCCCCTTTTCTGAGAAGAGAGCAGAGACCAGAGATCTGAGAGTGGCTTTGCCCAGCCCAAGAAACAGCAGCAACAATTATAGAATTCTTGGGATTTTCCTCTCTAGTTACCCTAAGTTTGAGTGATTTTTTTGGTGGGTGGGATGGTTGGAAGTAGTATGACCCTAGAATTTAGCCTACTAACTAGAGGATGTGGAATTTCCAGAGCACTCCCAGTCTTGGGGGTTCCATTGTAATGATCTCAAATGTGAGAGTTTGGATCTGGACTGCTGAAATAAAGGGAATTTCCTGAGCATATCACATCTCGGGGAGAAAAAAGGCATGGGACATGACCCCCAGTGCTGGGAGGAGAAAAAATAAGTGACTAAAGGCACAATACAGAAGAGCAAGGAACCTTAACTTAGCATAATATTATTATAAACAATTGTTTGTATGTTATAGGTCTGATAGGAAAGGGGATTGCATTCTAGAATGCCAATTGTGTTTCTCTTCTGAGGGATTCCAAGCATTACCTCTTTGTAATGGGAGATGCCTGGAGTTGGATTTGTTCATTGATCCTCTATGGAGACATATGCTCTGGCCTCTTGCTGAAGGACATGCAGAACACAATGTGGCTCCTGGTAGATCCGGGTAGGTCTCTGTAACTGGGGGTTGTGTCAAAGATGATTGGTGGTCTATACAAGCTGTAAAAAGGCTCTCTCTCTTTCTTTTGAGTGTGTCATTTGGTATTCTTCCAGGTCTCCTTTGGACATCCAGTGAGGAGGGAGGTGATTTCTCTCCTTACCATTTCCAGTGGCAATAATGGCTACAGGCATATAGCAGCAACAACCTGAATTTGCCTAGGCAGCCTGAGAGTAGTCTCTGAGGATTGTTCGTATTTTTTGTTGCCTTTCATAACAAGCCATCAGCATCAATCTAGAGAAATGGACATTTCGAGTCTTGTGTGTACTTTGTGAGTCTGAGTGTTCCTGGGTCATTGTCAGCTGTCTCATGGGAGGGGTGCTTATACTTCTTGAGTAACAGATAGACATGAATAGGATCATTCTGAGCCTGAAGGGACTGAGGGACTATATCCAGCTGGCCGGGAGACCCAGACCTTGTGAGTTGTTTGGATAGGACAGATGTAAAATGAATGTGAAATGTCCAACATTATAACAAAGTTATCTTTACCTCTCAGGAGAGTATAGTGGGGAAAGGGTGAGGGAAGGAATGAGCATTTTGTAAGTGCTTACTATGTGCCAGGTACTGTGCTAAGAACTTTACAAACATCTCATTGGATTCTCACAATAACCCTGGGAACTTGGTACTATTTTTTTCCACATTACAGTTGAGCAACCTGCGGCAAATAGAGTTAAGTGCCTTGCCAGGTTACACAGCTAGTAAGTGTCTGAGAGGGGATTTGAACTCAGTTCTTCCTGATTCCCATGCTGGCGCTCAATCCACTGTACCACTTAGCTGCTTCATAATAGGTATGATGGGTTATTGGCATATGTTTTAAGCATCTGTTAATATGTGCTTAGGATTCATTGGTATTTTAAATATTTTTTATGATGGGGGAAATACATAGCTGCCCTGTAGCTGATACCGGTTTTGTACATTTAATATCTTTGCTAGAAAAGCCCTTATTAATTCCATTTAGGAGATCTTAGACGTGATACATATCCAAGGTGTTGTTGTTGTTATTGGAATTGGTGGTGGTGATAGTGGTGGTGTGAGAAAGGCCTTATTGTTCTCGCTGGGGCTCAGTTTACCCCAGGATGAATCTGGGTTGCACTCTAGCTTAAAGCTGGGGCCCCCTTTCTGGTAGATCTTCTTTGCCACTCTGGGCTGTGTTTCACACATTAGGAGGTATGTGGCTAGTACACAATCGGCTTTAATAATGCCTCACGATTGCATTGTGCTTTAGTGTTTGCAAAACACTTTTCCTCAAAAAACCTCAATGAGATAAGCAGCATAAATATTGTTATCCTCATTTTACAAATGAGGGGATTTTGACAGCTAGGTGGGACAGTGGAGAGAGCTCTGGGCCTGGAGTCTGGAAAAGCTAAGTTCAAATCCAATGTCAGAAACTCACTAGCTATATATATAACCCTATCTATTTGCCCCAGTTTCCTTACTGGTATATTGGGGACAATAACAGCACCTACCTTGCAGGACTGTTGTATCAAGTGATATAATATTTGAAAAGCACTTAGCACAGTGCCTAGTCCATAGCAGCTGCTATATAAATGCTCATTTCTTTCCCCTTCTCCCTGATTAGGCTCTCTTTCACCCTGAAGACGTTTCTAAGTAAGATGCTAATTGACCAGTGGACATAGCTAGGAGACACTGGAGACAGTATTCAAACCCCAGTGTCTCCTGCCTCCCAGTTCTGCTCTAAAATGAATCAGCCAGTAACCTTGTACAATTGCCTATCCCAAATTAGTCTGTTAAGTAACCCTTGTAGCTTCCTTCCCAACCAGTCATGGCACAAGCCCAAAACCATCTCTTTAATTCTTTTGTATGCTTCATATGGCGTCATATCACCTTAACATAGTGAAAAATACAAAGTAGATGCTTGATACATCCTGACTGCCTGATGAAAACGAGGTCTTTGTGTCCAAGGTCTAAATGAAATCAGGACAGGTTTATTAAAAACCTGGCATCAGCCCCAAAATAATGAATAGGCTCTGCTTTAACCTTTTGGTTTTCATTGCCTTTTATTCTTCCTTTCTGGGAAACTGTCATTAACACAGTCCTAATATATTTGCTATAGGCATATGGGTGTCTTCTTAGGCTAAGTAGTAAGAAGAGTAACAGGGCAATTTGAAATAGAAAAAAGGGCAGGGACTGTCTTTTGCCCTTTTTTTTTTTTGTATCTCTCACGGTTAGAAACAGTACCTGGACATAGTAGGTGCTTAATCAATGTTTATTAACTGACTGTAGAAAAGACAGTGGAAAATATGAGTTAGGATCAAAGCAAATTTTGTTTGTTTAGTGATTTTTGAAAACCAGCCAGAGTACTAAAACATCTCAGTCACTGAGTATCTATTATGGTTTTGAAATCTTCCATTGTAAATCTATTTCAATGTTTAACAACTTTCATAGTCAGGAAATTTCTTCTAATATCTAACCACGTTCTTGTAGTTTGCAGCTGAGACTAATTTCTTCCTGCTCTGGAGTTGAAGGAGAGGGGAAATAGCTACTAATTAAGTTTCAATTTGATACACTTTGATACTTTAGTGCTTTAATGGATCTCTAATCTCAGTGATATGGTCACTCCTTTCAACTGCACAGATTGTAACCTATCCATGCCTCTGCATCCTGCGGGACCCTAGTCTATGTGTCCCCATAAATCCTCTCTCAAATGTTCATCCAATGTACTAGGACTTTCCATTGACATCTCTTTATATTATGTAGGGTCACTAATGGAATATAATGTCTGTCCAGTTCTTATCGCTTATGGTGACTCATCTACCTCCTTTTCTAGTTGTGTATCTCTTTGAAGAAAGCTTTTAGATAGCTTTTGGTGTGCGATATTTTGGTTGGCTACATGACACCACCTAAAACATGTCTACCTTGCCTCTTTACTTTGCCCTTTGCATGGACTCTACTTTAATTTTTCTGAAACTGTGGTATTCTATGATTTGTGCCCTGTAATATTATCGAGAGAATAATGAACTTAAAAAAAAAGACAGATCTTTGTTTCAGAGAAAAGCTTGGGAGTCATTCAAAGCATTGTACTGCATAGTTTTTCAAAGGTGTGGCAGCCTAATGTCCTTTGCTTATACAATTTTTGGGTCAGTCAGTTATTCATCTGCAGTGTCTGATCAAGATATATGTCTTGATGGACTAGCTGTATGGGCTGTCCATCCAATGGAATATCATTGTCTGGACCATAGACAATTTTTATCTGCCTGGTTTTTCCTGTCTGGGTAGTTGAGGTGAACTATTTTGGTTGATTGTCAATCTGATTTAGTTACACTACATGGTGTTCTGGGGGATAAGGCAATCAGTTCAACGTCATCAACAATCCAGATCATCTGGAGAAATGTCTACAGGGAATCCCTCTTTCATTTGGATCTGTTCAGGACATTCTCCATGACAATGCCAAACTCCTTGACAAGCATATATCTCTCTGTTTTATGCCTTACTTGCTATTTCCAATCACAGAGTTGTTGGACAGTCATATCTGTGTTGTTGCATCTTTAAGTAATCTTATGTATCTAAGAAGGGTGTCCTGTACCCCTACCAATAATTATAAACAGACCAGATTTCTTGATTGAACTTGTGGATGAACTAGGTGTGAGAAAGGTCTAAACACCTCTACTGAATCAATTAATTAACCAATCTGAGAACTTTAAGCATCTAATGGAAATCTAGATTTTGATTGATGTGATTCAATTGAAAAATGTTCTCACCTGGTTAAGATATTAGGATATAGCATGTAGTCATTTACTTTCAGAGTTTCAGGGTAATTGATTGACCTAGACTCTCCTCTTCCCCTCATATATGATTTTGGTATATTCATGAGAGATACCTCACTGGATAAGAGCCTTTAAAGGTATCATTTTAATTGATCCAATTAAATATATTTTTGTAGTTAATCAACCATATAAGCCTGCAGCATCAGTTATCAAATTGTATTGATGGAGTACACATGATGGAGTGCCCATTAGCACAGTAATGCTAGGTATTGCAGAGGGCATATAGACTCTCTCATTTTGCAGTCTAGAATGGCAGGCATAGGTACAGACATGAAGGAATGCTAAATAGTAGGTGAAACCTCCAAGGTAACAACACCCTCTCATGTGTGGACCTCCCAAAAGCCACTCAGGTTCAAGGTACTCTATTGGGGCAGGAAGAGGACAAAGAAGAAATTGATCTAATATGCCTTCTTAGACCAAGGTAGTAACTTTTGACGGTCTATTTATGCTTGCTAGTCTTTGTGCTGCCTCTCAGTCTTTCCCTTAGCCTCTTTTGATCTGATTGTAGGATTCAAAAATGGAAGGAAATTTGGAGATCTTTAGTTCAATCCCTTCATTGTAGAAGTGATGAAATTGAGGTCTATTTAATAAGTGACTTGACCAAGGTCACATAGCATCAGAGATGGGATTCAGGTGTCCTGCTCTTGAAATCATAACTCTTTTTACAATACAATTAGTTTCTCAGGGCTTTGAAACCGAATTGTTATTGTCAAAGCCATAAAACAATGAAAAGATTACAAACAGAACACTGGGCCTAAACTCAGGAAGATCTGAGTTCAGATCTATCCTCAGACATTTACTAGCTCTATGACCCTGGCCAAATTACATAAACTCAGTCTGCCTCAGTTTCCTCTGTAAAGTTTAAACAAAAATAATAGCACTTACCTCCCTCACCTGTAAAATTGAAATAATAATAATAATAATAGCAATTATCTCCCAGCAATTATCTCACAGTCATATTGTAAGGTTAAAATGAGATCATATTTGTAAAGTGCTTTGTAAACCTTAGGGGACAGGTGGGTGGTATAGTGGATAGGTGCTTGCCTTGGAGTCAGAATGACCTGAGTTCAAATCTGGCCTCAGATACTTGCTAGCTATGTGACCCTAAGCAAGTCACTTAATTCTGTTTGCCTCAGTTTCCTCATCTGTAAAATGAGCTAGAAAAGGAAATGGCAAATCACTTCAATATCTCTGCCAAGAAAAATCCAAATGGGGTCATGCAGAGTCAAACATGACTGAACAACAGCTGCAAACCTTAAAGTGATATATAGGACATCCTCATAGTATTAGTGCAGTTTTAAAAGTTTAATAATGTAAATCCTCATTGGTCATAGTTCTATATTCCAGAGCAAAGAAGAACAAGACTAATCTCAACAGAGCGGTCAAGAAAGAAACTCAGTGGGGGCAGCTAGGCGGTGCAGTGGATAGAGTACTGGCCCTGAAGTCAGGAGGACCTGAGTTCAAATCCAGCCTCAGACCAAACACTTGACACTTACTAGCTGTGTGACCCTGGGCAAGTCACTTAACCCCAGTTGCCAAAAAAAAAAAAAGAGAATCAGGGAGGTGAAGAAAGCTGAAGAGACAAGAAAAACCATCCTTATGAAAAAACCACTATAAAACATCATCATCATCACTGTTGTCAACACAAAATCTTAGATCAGCTTTATGCTATAAAAGCTTATAGTGTTATACAAGGTGTTTCCAAAGTCTGCCCTAAGACCAGAATTAGAATCCAGGTCTTTTGAATTTCTGCCCAGAGCTCTTTTGACTACACAGTACTACCTTTTTGTGCCATAGCTTCTTTATTTATACAATGATATAGTTGGACTAGAATCAGGGGTGGGGAACCTGCCGCCTTGAGACTACCCGTAGCCTTCTAGGTCCTCTGGTGTGGCTTTTTGACTGAATCCAAGTTTTGCAGAACAAATCCTTTTATTGAGGGGATTTATTCTGTGAAGTTTGGATGAGGTCAAAGAGCCATACTTGAGGACCTAAAGGGCCATATGTGGCCTTGAGGTCACAGGTTCCCCACCCCTGGAGATGATTTCTAGTGCCCCTTCCAGATCTATGAATTTGTGAGTATCTTTGAGTCCTATTGGTGAAGGTGAAAGAACTTTTGGGGAAGAGGTCTCTGCAGCTTATTTAAATTCTTTGCTAATATGCATTTTATTTTAAGTCACTGTATCTTTGTTGTATTATGATGTCCGGTGTCCAATTCTGGCTGATCAGGGGAAGATTAAGAGGCAAAAGTTGGGGCTCCCAAGTAGTGGTTTTGGATCCATAGGTAGCCCAAACAGTTCTGCGAAACTGAATGTAGCAGCAGAGCGCTATACAATTATTAACAAAGTTAGCTAATTACCATAATTCTTGACAACTAAGAGCTTACAATCATATATGAGATAGTATTGCTGTAGCAAGTTATAGAGAAGGCATCAACATAGGGAAACGAGTCAAATTTACAAAAAATAAGAGCCATTATCCAATTGATTAATGGTGAAAGGATATGTACAGGCAGTATTTAGAAGAAGAAATCAAGGTTATCAACAGATATATGAAGGAATGCTCTAAATCACTATTGATTAGAGAAAGGCAAATAAAACAGGTCTGAGGTGCCACTCACACCTATCAGATTGACAAACATGACAGAAAAGGAAAATGATAAATGCTGGAGGGGATGTGGAAACTAGGTACACAAATGCACCGTTGGAGTTGTGAATTGGTTTA
Organism: Phascolarctos cinereus; assembly: GCF_003287225.1. NCBI lineage: Eukaryota > Metazoa > Chordata > Mammalia > Diprotodontia > Phascolarctidae > Phascolarctos > Phascolarctos cinereus. The sequence goes on from NW_027555847.1 coordinate 479,749,467, forward strand.
GTCATTCTGGAGAACAATTTGGAATTGTTCTCAAAGGGCTTTAAACTGTGTCTACCTTTTGACCCAGCAATATCACTCCTATCTCTGGATCCCAAAGAGATTAAAAAAAGGAAAAGGATCTATGTATATAAAAATATTTATGGCAGCTCTTTTTGTGGTGGCAAAGAATTGGAAGCTGAGAGGATGTCCATTAGTTGGAGCATGACTGGATAAGCTGTGGCATATACTTGTGATAGAATACTATTCTGCTATCAGAAATGATGAGGGAGGTGGTTTCAGAAAAATCTGGGAAGACATATTAATTAATGTAAAGTGAAGTGAGCAGAACTTGGAGAATATAGTTCCCAGTAACAGCAATATAGTAATGTTTATTAGTTGTAAAAGACTTAACCACTCTTATCAATACAGTGATGCAAGACAATTACAAGGGACTCATGAAGAAAAATGTTATCTATATACAGAGAGAGAACTAATGAACTCTGAGTGCAGATTGTAGCATACTTTTTTCAATTATTTTTCTTGCCTTTTTTTTCCAATGTGGTTAATATGGAAATATGCTTTGCATGACTTCACATGTGTAATTGATATATTATTGTCCACTTTCTCAGTGGGCTAGAGAGAGGGAGAGAATTAGGAATTCAAAATTTTAAAAAATGAATGTTAAAATAAAATGTAATTATTTAAAAAAAAAAGAATGTATCAACAGCCAAGTTAAATTACAGGTTAAATAAGGAATATATTGACATTTGTAGGTGAAACCCACCTTTTGCCACCTCCATAGAGGCATGGTGACAGAACCTCTGGAGGACTCAGGTACCCTTACCTGTTAGGAAGATTACCTACAATTCCCTCTGTTCCCAATACCTGAGGGGTTGGATAAGGGGACATTGGAACAGCCAAAGGGTAACAAATAGTGATCTCACCTAGTCCTGTGGTCTTACAGATGTCTTTCTGTTCAACGGTTAGGGACACATATGAATTCCAAGTAATCTGTTTCACATCCCATGCAAGACAATAGTAGACCAGGGAATTTTGATTAGTCCTTCTGACCATCAGATAGGTACGTGAGTCCCCCAAGGCTCCCATGGCAAATAGAATGAAAATACATATTGTGGGGACCCTTTGAAGCAGAGTCATATAGACTGAATATTTAGACAGAATGGAGTCATAGTGATTTAACAATCTTTCAATACTTCTGGTTAGATGTGGAAAGGCTTATGGAAGATGTAAGATTTCAGAAACTATTTGAAGAAAGGAAAGTAGGCTTGGGGGAGGTTAATGAAGGGTCTTAGACACAGTGTGTATCTCTAGACATGGATAAGTTGAAATTCTTGAACTAAAGAGGTTTTGAGCAAGTTTTCCTGAAGTAAGAGGTCAGGGCTGAGATAGAGGATCCAGGAAAGTAGAATGGATTGGAGCAGCTTGGGGAAGAGCTCAGAAAAAAAGTGAACTGCTGGAAAAAAAAAGAAACATTTTCTTTTCTCATTTTAAAAAAATCGGATGTCACCCACAGAAAACTACACTAAATAATTTATGAAGACTTTTCAAACATAGATATAGCACATTTATAAGAGCCAGATGGAGTCTTTCCAAGCCACTGCACAGTTACTACAGATACAGATGTCTGTATCTATGTATTTGTTTGGTCATTCATAGTACCATCTCAGGAATTTAAGAATGCCAAATTTCTTTTTCTGAATATTCCTTCTTTCTTTTTTTGTAGTTGGAAAAAACATAGCTACTACGAATTAAGATCTAAGATCCTTTACTTTTTCAGAACACACAAAAAATCAGATGGAACACTAAGACTCCCTGTTAAGTCTCATCTATTTCATTATTTAAATTTTCTGCTTGAGTTAAATATTGCTTGTTGCCTGGGGTTCTGGGACAGGAGTTGAGACTTCATTTGCACATAGAGTCTAGATGACAATACTTTTCCAGTTATAGAAGGTGGTGGTTTATAACCCTAATCTATTAAATTAGCCCAGAGAATGGAAATGAGGGCCAAATGGAATTGTGGCCACAATTCCAGATGATTTTTACAAGTACCAAAATTGGAGTTCTCTAAAGACAAGAACTAGACACATAAAATAATGCCAGGATACTTTAATTATTGCAGAGGTTTCAGTAAAGGATTATTGCATTCTCAAGATTAGGAAATTCAATTCAAAAGATTTACTTCCTATGACTACGTGACTGTAAATGTTCACAGTTCAATGTTTTTGTTACTGAGATTTAGTTACCGGCTATCTATTTGGTTACCATTGTCAAAATTATCAATCTGTGCTTTCTTGCTATGATGGAAAAAAAAAACCAACTTTCATTTAAGGTCAACTTAATATATTTTTCATTTACGATTCAAGACAGACAGACATGGTTCATAATTCAGGGAATTTACCTATTTGTACCTTAATGACATCCAAAGAAAGGACACAGACTAGACATGGCTAAGTTGAAATTCTTGAACTAAAGAGGTTTTGAGCAAGTTTTCCTGAAGTAAATGTTCACAGTGGAGGGTGAGATATGCTCTGGAGAGAAAAAGCCCAATCAGGTGCAACACAACACCAGAAGAGATTGGCATTATCAGAAGTAAGAGTTGTCTCTCCACATGTGTCCAAGCTATACATGTGTTTGTTCCTCCCCCACCATATTTGACCTCTATGCCTGACCCTATAACATCCTCCCACTGATAGTATACAGATAGGTGTGTGTGTCTGTGTGTGTGTGTGTGTGTGTGTAGATATATGTACTTTTTGTGACAGTGCCACCCTGGTTCCCATTTGTCCTGAACTCTATGTCACATGTGAGATCCTACAAGAAACTGTTTAGGTCTGGTAGACTGACTCTCATTTTTTTCTTTGTATTTCTCCCCCAGTTTTATGATTGCACCAATCTAGGCTTTGAATAAACAAGCAAATAAAATCCTCATGTACCTAAACTATCAATTAGAAGTTAAAAACAAAAGAATACACAGTTACTTTTGTGCTTTGTAGTTAAACCTTTCAAATAGCCAATCACTTTGACAACAATGACTGTTTTGACAACTATGTCTCCCCTTCCTTCAGGGAGCAGGGGCTAAGTATGACCAGCATGCATCAGTTAACAAATTGTATTTGCAGAAATATGAATATACACAATAATGTTACAGTTGCTGTTCAGTCATTTCAGTAGCGTCAGACTCTTTGTGATCCCATTTGGGATTTTCTTGGCAAAGATACTAAAGTGGTTTGCCCTTTCCTTCTCCAGCTTATTTTTCAGATGAGTAAACTGAGGCAAACAGTGTTAAGTTACTAGCCCAAGGTCACCCAGCTATTGTCTGAATCCAGATTTGAACTCATCTTCCTGACTCTAGGTCCAGTGTTCTATCCATTGCTCCCCTTAACTGCCCCCATAATAATGAACAATAATACTAGATGTTAAAAAGAACAGAAATTTTCCAACTTTCCAACCTAGAATGGACAACATGAACACAGATATGAGGCATACTGTGTAGTAGATATAGTACTTGGGGCACTCTTTGTTACATGTGGGCCTGCAAATAGCTATTGCAAAAATACTCTGGTTCTATGTCCACTCAAAATTATAGCTTATGAGCCCCCACTGAGGTTTGCTTTTGCTAGTAAACTAGAGGGATACAATTACTTCAAGGCAAAAGCATTTAATGAAATAATATAGAAAGGAAAGTAGCAACTGAACATTCCTTTCCTCCGTCCTCCTTCCAATAAATGGAGACTCATTTTCCCCAAAATGTGTGTGTAGCTATATTTACACACACACACACACACACACACACACACACACACACACACACCTATCTGTATACTATCAGTGGGAGGATGTTATAGGGTCAGGCATAGAGGTCAAATATGGTGGGGGAGGAACAAACACATGTATAGCTTGGACACATGTGGAGAGACAACTCATACTTCTGATAATGCCAATCTCTTCTGGTGTTGTGTTGCACCTGATTGGGCTTTTTCTCTCCAGAGTATATCTCACCCTCCACTAGTCTGTTCTAGCTGCTGTTACATAGAAAGAGGAGTTGGTTCTGACATTTCTTAAAACACTTTATAATTTAGAGAAAAATTTTCAACTCTTTTAGTTTTCTTTTCCACCTCTTTAGTTTTAGGCAGTTATAAGGCTAGAGAAAAAATATCTCAGCTGTGTTGAGATTTTTCTCTGAGTAAGGAGAAAGACTTCCTTGCCCCTAGAGTCTAAATCCTAGGGCTACACCCTTTGGGAAGGCAGATCATCTGGTCAGCTAATCAAAATTTGCAGATATTTTTTCTGACTTCAGACTTCATTTCTTCCTGTTATCAGAATCAACAAAGATTTTATCTGACTTAGGGTTGGAAAGTCTTCTTTGACCCCAAGTCATTTTTTGGTTGTGAATTTGCATCCTCCCCTTAAATAGTTTAGAGACGCTGTATTCCAAAACAATTCAAAGGACTGTGTGGGTCTGAGACTTGATGACTTTCTTCAGTCCCTCCAGAGCCTCAGCTTCTCTATGCAAATGAACTGCTTGGGGAAAGTAAGGGGAAAAATGTTTTCGTTTTAGTTCTTGAGCTGCTTTAAGGTTTTGTTCCTGTACCTCAAATCCTTTGTTCTAAATTCTTGCCATTCACATAGAAATGTGGCTGGAATAAAAAAGACTGTTTCTGAAGGTGGTTGGTGAGTATATCCATACCTTTCTTTTCTTTTGTTGGGAAAAAAAAAGATTTCAGGGGAGCATTCAAGAAGACAGTGAAAGTGTTTGATACTACATCATTCATGCTATACTGGAGAGACTTATGATGTCTTGCTTGCATGAACAAAGCAGAAAGACATACAAAGGGTGAAGGCACGATGAAATTAGGTAGTTGGGAGGCATTTGATACATCCTGGGGTAAGGTATTTGATCCCTCTTTAGCAAATCTATGTGACACTATCAAATCTTCTTGGAATTCCCTTGATTACAAATTATAGCACTATTATGATTCAGGATAAAAATTTTATTTGTGAAAACAAATTTTGAAGTCTTTATAGAAGTATGAAGGGATGGAATCTCAGCCATTTAGCTTTTGTGAGGTTGTGCAGTTCACAGAGCAAATTCAGTTCCATATCTTATAATAAAAAAGGAAAGGAAGCATCCTGCCAAATAAGTTGCTTCTCAGGTTGGTGGTAAGGAAGCCAATTCCTCCTCCTCCTCCTCTTCTACCTTTTTTCTTCTTCTTCTCTACCTCCTTCTCCTTCTGCATCTCCTGCTTCTCCTTTTCCTTCTCCTCCTCCTCCTTTTACTCCTCCTCCTCTTCCTCCTCCTCCTCCTCCTTCTCCCTTTTCTCCTTCTTCTCTTTCTTCTTCTCCTCCTCCTCCTTCTCCTTCTCCTTCTCCTCCTCCTTCTCCTGCTTATTTCCCTACTGTACTTCAAAATTCTTGAAATCAAGGGATCCACCAGTCTTAGCCTCTCTAGCAGCAGAAATTTCAAGAATATGTGCTACCATATAAGGGCACAAACAGTTTGATACTCCCCAAAAGGGCAATGGAGAATCAAGGCATTGTCATCACTATCTGGATATGAGAGTGTTGTTTGCATAGAACATTTTCTGTTAGCTCTTCCTCACGATTTCTGTGGTGACCTTTGTTTTATACATGAAGAAATAGGTCCAGGGAGAATAAGTAACCAGTAAAAGGTTCCAAATTAATGTAATGCTGAGATGGGATTAGAACTCATGGCTCCTCAGTTTGAGAGCTGTTTCCTAGATATATTACCTCTCAGGCTGTAGCTCTAAATGACTCAAGAGGAATTGTTTTGATTCCATTTGGCACAATGAAGTCTAAGAAACAATGAATAGAGGTCATTAGACATGGTAAATTCTTTGCATACGTTCCTTGTTTAGGAAGAGAAGAAGAAACATAGGAATAATCCATGAATAAAGCATCTGTGTTAAACTATATCTTTTTGCACCAGAACTGAAAGACTCCTGGGACAGGTAAAAAAGACTTATTCAATTAAGTCCATTTCTATTCCTATGGCACTATTAAGCTGGTTCATTTAGGAAACTATAAATATCCTTCTGCTTTAAGTGGGAATTAATACACTGCAATAAAATTTGGCAGTTAGTTCCAGAAAAAAAAATTGTATAGGAACTCATTAATTCTAAAGCTTATGCATCAGGTAATTTGTATTCCAATTAGAGAGTGTACAGAAACCACCTAAAGACTGTATATCATGTGTACATATTCTTGTTTTGCTGGATTCTTTACCCATAAGTAGCACGTTATTTTCACAGGGCAAACAGAATGACATGGACAATAAACCGGGATATTATCCCAGGGTTAAGTTGTTAATTCAGCAGCAGGTTTTTATTATTTGAAGATACTTAAATGACATGAATTCATGCCCACTGGATGCCCCTTTCACTCTTCAGTGAGCTGTTTCCTCTGAACACCTGGGGTGACTGATAGGATTAGGAGGAGACTACTATACCTTCAGGCACACTTGAGGAAAAAAGGGCCAGCAGGGCTATTGCTTCCTTCTAAATTAGGAAAAGATCAGTCACAATCAAAGGTCAGAACCCCTCCAAATCCAGGAAAGAACAAAAAGTGTTGTTGGGTTAAAGTAGCTTAGGAGGGAAGAAGAAACAAATCAACTTCATAATTTCTGGCTAAAAATTAAAGCAGGATTTTCAGATGGTAGTAAGCTTGACAAGAGCATTCCAGGGGCACTCACAGCTCAGTGGTAGGACCAATCAGAATGTGATTTTGATTCATTAGGTAAACAAAAAGAGGAAAAAAAAATCATATTGCTGAAGAAGAAGAAAAAAAACAGAAACTCTTAAGGAAAACAACAAAGTATTTTTCAAAAAATTGATGGCTCCAATACAGGTTGAATTAAGGGTAACACCAATCATTTGCTATTGTTAGTGTCATATAAAATCAAGAACTAGAAGAGAAATATTTTTCAAAATAGGTCTGGGAGGGGCAGCTAGGTGGCACAGTGGATAGAGCACTGGCCCTGAAGTCAGCAGGACCTGAGTTCAATCCAGCCTCAGACCAAATACTTGCCATTTACTAGCTGTGTGACCCTGGGCAAGTCACTTAACCCCAAATGCCTAAAAAAGCAAAAACAAAAACAAAAAGAACAAAATAGGTCTGGGATTTCAGACCATTGTAAAGGACAAACTAAATGTTCATAATGGTAGGAAAATTTCTGGGGGAAACGTTATAAAATAATATAAAGATCTCCAGATCTGACAGGCATGGGTCTCAGAGGTAATTTTTATTCACTATAAGGGTCTAGGGACTAGGCCTATGATTTCAGTGGTATAGGAAATTCCCTCGTAAGGAAACCGCCCCCCCCCCCAGGTTAACATCTCTGCATAATCTTAATTTAGAGTTGCCTAGAGCACTGAGAGGGTAAGGGATTTAGCCATGGTTACAAGCCAGCATGTGTTAGAGGCTAGATTTGAATTCAGGTCTTTCAGGCTCTGCCATCCCTCTATCTACTTTATGATGCTGCCTAGGCTTCACAAGAGATAAATGAAAATTGACACACGTAGTGTCTAATTTTAAAACAGTTTATCATGTTAGCATTGACATACCAATTCAACAGTCAAACGAGCATTAAGAATTTTGGCAAAGTGATGATGATGGTAAAGACTGACCCTGGAACATTTATGAAGTAACAAGTAAGAACCCACTGATATTAAAAATAAACTTGACTTAAGTTTGTTCGCATAAGTTTTCTGGAATCCTGATTTGGTTCTGAAGGAAATAATAGTCCCTTATCCCTTGATAGTCTTTTATGTGGGCATATGTAAACAGTTAATATTCTCCATTTTATCCCCTACTTCCATCACTATCCCTTCTCCCTTTACAAAGGTCTTCACTTACTCTTAGATAAGGATACACACATACTACCTTTAAATACATTTGAAATGCCAAAGATGCTGACAGATAGAGGAAACAGGATAAGCATAGTGTGTAACAGTTTTGTTGAGCATTGCAACTCATTACCGTTCTCATCTGGCTCTGCCTTGATTGTGTTGTCACAGTGATCTGCACTTGAAATGCGGAAACCAGCAGGGAGTTAAATTAGTATTTCACAGCACTTCCTGTCAAAATAAATGTTCATATTCCTCACCACTATCCATACCCCAAGCTGTACTGAAAGAGGAGAGATTAAAGTGCAGAATAACCTATTTTCCCATGGGTAATGATTTCACCAAGGGGCAAAGAGGAGGAATATGCCCATTGCCAACAGATGTTTCAGTGATTCACATCGAAGAGCTATGTTTCATTTGTCCACATATCGAGAACAATAGGTCTGGCTTGGATTCTTTAAAGCATTATCTTCCTGTTAATTTGACAGGTCATCAACATTTCTTCTTTTTTCCATATTCCAAATTTGTGCTTACTTTTAAATTTTAGGGATGCAGAGAGATGTTGGCATAGGCACATTATTTAGACTACAAGCATCTGGAAAAATATGTGTAATACAAATGTGGGACTTTAAATCCAAAATTAAAAAAAAACACTTTTTATGTGCAAAAAAGTGTTATGCTAAGTTTTAGTGATAAAAGGATGCAAATGAACAAGATCTCCTGCTCCCAAGAAGCTTGCATTCTATGAGGAGACCCATCATGTAAACACATGGAAGTGCATGATAACTTGGGGAAGGAGCAGGAGCACCTGGGGAGATCAAGAAAGACTTCCTATTGGAGGAGGGTAGGGCTGAGCCTTGAAGAAAGCTAGGGGTCGTAAGAGGTGGGGGTAAGAAAGGCGTCCTATCTGGTCGTGGGAGACAACCTTTGCAAAATCACAGAGGCCAAAGATGGTGTGCTGAAAACAGAATAGAAAGTAGGCTATTTTGACTGGAGCAAAGACAGTGTGAAAGGGAATATGTAATGTGAAATAAGTTTGGAAAGGTGACTTGGAGCCAGGTTGTGAAGGGCTTTAAATATCAAGCTGAGGGATTTATATTTTATCCTGGAGATGATTGGGAGCCACTGGAGCTTTTGAGCAGGGAAATGCTGGTTTTGCCAACTATGTGAAGGATGAGAGGAGATCCTAGATACTAGGAGGGCAATTAGAATGCTATTGCCGTAGTAAGAGGTGTAACCATAGTTAAAGGTGATGAGGGACTGAATTAGGGTGTAAGGAGAAGAAGAGGGATGCTGAAGAGTTGGTGTGGAGGCAGAATTGACAAGTTTTGGCAATTGATTTGTTATAATAGGAGGTGAGAGAGAGGGAACAGATTAATAATAGTAATAATTAATAATATACATTTGTATAGTATTTTAAGGTTTGCAGAATATTGAATATGTTATTTCATTTTATCCTCACAACAACTACTTGTGAGGTAGGTGCTATTATTATCTCCATTTTACTGAGGAAGAAACTGAGACTCAGAGAAGTTGAGTGACTTGCCCATGGTCACATGACCAGTAAGTGTTAGGTGGGATTTGAACTCAGGTGTTCCTGATTCCAAGTCCTGAGCCCTGACCCTTGGCATCAACTAGCAGCCATGCCTCCAAGCTTATGAATTTGGGTAACTGGAAGATGGTAACACCCTCAACAGGAAAATTATAAGGAGTGGCATGTTCTGGGGGTGAGGAATTTATGAGTTCTTGAGATGGCTAAGGGGCATCCAGGTAGAGATATTCACGAGGCAGTTGTGATGCAGGAGACATAATGAGGCTGGATTTACAAACCTGTCATTCATCTCCATGGAGATGATAATTGAGTCTCCAGAAGCTGATGAGATCACCAAGAGAAAGAATGTATCTAGAGAAGATAAAAGGGTCCAGGACAGAGTTATAGTGATAACTATTTTTGGGGGCCAGAGACTAAGAAATAATAGTGATACAAGTAGAAGAATAAGGAGAAGCATAGTAAAAATTGAGGGAGTAAAGGGTATCCAGGAAATTGGAATAGTAAACAGTACCAAAAGCTCCAGAAATATCAAGAAGAATGAGTACTGAGAAAAAATCATTGAATTTTCCAAAGTTAGTTGGAGGGAACAATTTCAGTCTCCACTGGTAGGATTGGATTTTTGGATTTGTCCAGGTCAGGATGGGAGACATGCCATATGATCCCCAGTTTCCTCTCTTGACTCCTAAAGTTAAGTAACTTCTGTAAATTGGTATGGTGGACCTCTTTCTAGGAGATCTACTTCTGCTACTATGGCTCTTATCTCAATGGCCTTGTAAATGTTACCTTAGTGGCAACAGTTCTTACCTGCATGAAGGCTGGAGATTCTTTGGGAGTGCAGCTCTACTTAATACGTCATAGATTTTCTGAAAGGCTATACCAATTGGTCATAGAATGGATTAGACCCATTAGACTGTGATCTCCTTGAGAGCAGCTGAGAGGCTAGTTTGTTTGTTTTTTGCCTTTGTTTTTATCTCCAGGGCTTAGCATAGTGCCTGGAACTTGATAAATGCTTTTTGACTTGATTTGACTTGGATATTCAGAGTTACTCTTCTTCTACAAAATCCCTAAGAAAGTACCCCAATTCAGGCACAACTGGTTCTTTCCAGATCATTCAGTGCCTGGTGTTTTGTAGGTGAGTTTAGTTATAGGATAATAGATTTAGAAGTGGAAAGAATTTTAAAGGCCATGTAGTTCAAACCTCTTCTTTTACATATGAGGAAACTGGGGCACAGGACAATATAGTGAGTTACCTAAGGTCACACAGGATTTAAATGTCAGAAGTAGTATTTGAAGCCTAGCCCATCTGCCGAGATTATTACCATTTTAGCTATAGCAGTTGATTGACACAGAAACAACCACCAAAGTCCCTATAATGTGAACAATTTTGCTTTATTCCCCCTTTTGTGAATCTCCTGCAGACTCAGAGGAAGCTACTGGTTAGGATTCTGGGAATCATGCTCCCCAGTGGCAAGTTTTCCATAGTGCAATTCACCAAAGAGTTTTTAATAAGAATCCTATAGTATCTGCTGCTGGTCAGTTAATAAACATTTATTAAGGAACTACTACGTGTCAGCCACTGTACTAAGTGATGAGGATACAAATACAAATATGAAAAAGAAAGACTGTCCCTGCCTTTAAGAACCTTAAAATCTAATGGGGGAAGATAAGACACAAAAGGAAGCTGAAAAGGGTGGGGGAAGGTCAGAGTGTACCCTGTGGAGGGCCATGATTGAAAAGTCCAAGGGGGTCCAAAAGAGTGCAGCCAGGTGGGAAATAAAGAGAAGGCTAGATGCACCTTAGATGAGTACCTGGCTTTATATTCCAAATCAGAATGGCAGAAGTTACTGATGAGCCGTGAGTACCAAAGCTGATTAGATTTTGCTGGATGATATTTCCCAATGATGAGCCTTCTGGGCCATGATGGCAAGATGAGAAGTCCAGAAGAGTGCAGCCAGGTGGGAAATGAAGAGACAGCTGCCTTGGAGTCCCTCCTTAAACATGTGTTCATTTGTAATAGTCTTTTCTATCCACCCCCTTTTTTGGTGCCCTCTCTATAGCTTGGCATGGCAAACACTATTGACAGTTGCTTCACTGGAGTTAGTACCCTTGTATGGCCTTGTAGCATAGAGCTGCCCTGGTATGGCTTTGCTTTGTTGCAGTTCAGTTTATATTAGGATATATGGTCCTTGCAGGTAGGGATTGTTTCAGTACTTGTTTTGAATACATAGCACTGTGCTTGGCATGTGTTATAGTTTCTTGTAAGTGAAATTTAATAAAAGAGTAAACAGAGGCAATTCCGAGCAAGATATCACTTATTAACAGGGGCATGTGACTTAATAATAAAAGATGGGTGTGTCAATGATGGAACTTCTCAGAGACAATGTTCCAAGCATGATCAATCTATTAGGTAAACGGTAGCCAATAGATTGGGTTATTGGCCCTCTTGATGACTGAAAACCCCAAGCAAGGGCTGACAGGGTCTTTTATAATAATTGGCAAGATAATAGAGCAAAATCTTGAGCAACATAGGTGTCTTCTTCTCATTGGCTATTGATGACACAGTCAGGATTGAGATTATATCACTTGGATTTCCTCTGAGAAAGGCAAAGGGATCCCAATTGGTAGACATTTTAATGAGGAGGTGGATTAAGAGTTTTCAGCTCCTTTTTATTACTTCATCTTCTTTTTGGGGGGGGTGATGGTGGTGGGGTAGGACTAATCCTCAGGTGAAAGGAGTAGTCTGCAGCTAGGTAAAGTGGCCTGGCCTTCAGATGTGGTTGATTATGCCCCTCTTTGAGACCTAGCTGCCTTTACCAATCTTGGCTAGAAAAACAGAAGACATGTCAATGAGGTTTTCCTTGGTTTGATCTCTCCTATATAGATCAGGTCACTCCTAACTTTGATTAGAAAGCAGGGACAGGGAAATCTCCCGGGGAAGGCCTAGCTCAAACTGGCTTCTGTGCTTACTGGGTAAAGAGAAGGGAGGGATCCACTTGCTAGGGCCCAGTCCAAGCTGGTTAATGAGCTGTGGGGGCTGGAAGTGGTCACATTGCTGGATCACCCACTTCAGAAACTGCCTGTCCTTCAGAAGTGGGGGGTCTGACAAAAATGAGGAACACATGGGGACATTAGATATTAAATAATACAGCATAATATTATTTTTCTCAGGTTGTGAGAATAAAATGAGATAATAAGTATAAAGCACTTAGCACAGTGCCTGGCACATAGTACTATATAAATATTAGTGATGCTGCTGCTGCTGGTGGTACTGGTGATGTAGACTGATTGATTTCAATTCAATTCATATTGTGTAAGTGCTTAAAATAGGCAAGGTATGTCCTAGTTGCTGGTGGGACAAAGGTTAAAAAAAAAAGATTTGTTGCAAGGGGCTTATATTATAATAACAATAGCGCAGACTAGACCACATTAAGAATTTAAAAGGTGTACAAAGCTCTATGTAATGTTAGAGAAAGAAGAGCTCATGTAATAACAGCTGGTACTTATAAAGCACTTGAAGGTTGGCAAAGTACACTGCACATATTATCACAATCAGAATGACTCTGAGAGGTAGGTGCTATTATTTTCCCCATTTTATAGAGGAGGATATTGAGACCAAGAGAGGTTAAGTGGTTTGCCTGGAGTCACACAGCTAGCAAGTGTCTGAGGCACAATTTGAACTCAGTTTTTTTTTCTTTTTCTGACTCACTACTATGGCATCTAGTTGCCTTTGCCTGAGAGAAAACCATGAAGTCTTCACGGAGGAGTTGAACCGTGGTGAATGGCCCCATCCTTCCTCTATACCTTCAAGGTCTACAACCCCATTTACACACTCTGAGAATGACCACAAAGGAGAACTATGTCTAGAAGAATTTGAAAAGCAAAGTGGGGCAGAGTCCTGATAGTTATACCATCTTTTTTAGCTTAAATCTATTATTTCATGTATAGGGAGTTCCCTGTAAAGAATTTCTCTTAGAGAGCATTATGGGAAGTAAAATGGATAATTTTGATCACATTAAATTAAGAAGGTTTTGTACAAATAAAACAAATAGAGCCGAGATTAGAAGGAAAACAGAAAACTGAGAAAAAACTTTTTTTTTATGACAAGTTACTCTAATTAAGTCCTCATTTCTCATATGTAGAGGGAATGGAATCAAATTTATAAGAATACAAGCCTTTCTCTAATTGATAAATGGTCAAAGGATATGAACAGGTAGTTTTCAGAAGAAGAAACCAAAGCTATCTCTAGTTACATGAAAAAAATGCTCTAAATCACTATTGATTAGAGAGATGCAAATTAAAACCACTCTGAGGTATCACCTCATGCCTATCAGATTAGTTAACATGATAGAAAAGGAAAATGTCAAATATCATTGGGGATATGGGAAAATTGGGACACTAATGCACTGTTGGTAGAGTTATGAACTAGTCCAACCATTCTGGAGAACAATTCACAACTATGCCCAAAGGGCTATAAAACTGTATATTACCTTTGAGCCATAAACACCACCACTAGCTCTGGATCCCAAAGGAATCCAAGAAAAAAGGAAAAGGACCTATATGTCCGAAAATATTTATAGCAGCTTTTTTTGTGGTGGCAAAGAATTGGAAATTGAGATAATGACCATCAACTGTGGAATGGCTGAACAAGTTGTGGTATATGATTATGATGGAATATTATTGTGTTATAAGAAATGATAAGCAAGATGGTTTCAGAAAAACTTGGAAAAACTTACATAAGCTGATGCAGAGTGAAGTGAGCAGAACCAGGAGAACATTGCACACAGTAATAGCAATATTGACCACAACAATTATGAAGAACTTATGATGAAAAATGTTATATACCTTTCTCTAAAGAAAGAATTGATGGATCTGAATGCAGATTGAAGCATACTTTTTAAAAACTTTCTTTATTTTTCTTGTTTTTTTTTTTGATGGGGGTCTATTTTCTTTCACAACAGGGAAATATGTTTTGCATGACTGCACATGTATGAACTATATCAAATTGCTTGCATTCTCAATGAGGGGGGAGAAAGAGAGAATTTGGAGTTCAAAATGAAAAAATGTTAAACATTGTTTTTATGTGTAATTGAAAAAAATAAAATATAAAGAAAGAATTTCTCTACCAGTGCAAATTGGTACCTTTCTTGGCAATTTGTAATCTTAGAGAGTTTCCTGGGATACAGAAAAGCTAAATAGTTTGCTTAGGATCACACAATACATATGTATCAGAGGGAGTACTTGAACCCAGGTGACTCTGAGGCCAAGTTTCTATCCGTCTTGCCACTTCCATTCAACTTTATGCAACTTTCTAATGGAGACAAAAAGGAACGAATTTAACTCCTATATTCATCACAAAGCCTTCAACAACCACACCAGTCCACCTAGGTGGTATAGCAAATGGAGTATTTAGATTAGGAATCAGGAAGGTCCTAGTTCAAATCTAGCCTCAGATTCAAATCTAGCTCTTGCTGGCTGTGTGACCTTGGTCAAGTCATTTAATCTCTGCCTGCCTCAGTCTCCTCATCTGTAAAATGGGGATAATAAAAGTACTCACCTTCCAAGGTTATTGTGAAGATAAAATAAGATAATATTTGCAAAGTGCTTTGTAAAGTTTCTAATGCTATAAAAATGGTAGCTATTGTTATTATTTTACCATTCTCTAAATGGCATGATAGGAATCCTATTATGGGTAAGCATGGTGACTCACATTTATAATCTCTGCTTTTGGGGAGACTGAGACTGGTAGATTGCTTGAGTTTGGGAGTTCTTAGTTGCAACAGGGCCAAAGTCCAGCTGTCTGCACTGAATTTAAGCTCTTGGGGTGGTAGTGAAGCCAATCTACCTTAGGAGGGGTAAAAGGACCCATTCTGGAAATGGAACAGGTCAAAACGTCTATAACTTTCAGCCCTGGCTGAGAGTTGCAAGTGGTAATTGTATTTCTAGCTTGGGGGAGATAGTCAGCCATACTCAAAAACAAATATATAAACAAATAAAAAATTCTCACCTTCTCTTTAAAAGTGTCCTAATAGTCCCCAAGAGAACCACTATACTTTTTGGGGCTTGCCAATCTTTCCCAGTCCAATACCTGTGGGAAATATGAGATTGTGGAAATACTGTTGAGATACTTTAAATAATTAAGTCCCCAGAGATGGAATGCAACATAGACCTATTCATATAGAATTCTGCTCTTCTCTCGTGCCTGCCTTCTAGATAAGATAGAAAGACTTAAGCTAATCAATAACTAGTTGATATGGAACTTGCTGAATAACCACACCGAAAGGGAAGGAAAGGGAACAAGCATTTATTAAACATCTTGTGGGCCAGGCTCTGTGCTGAGTATTTTACAAATATTATCTCATTTGATCTTGACAACAACTCTGGGAGGTGGATGCTGTTATTATCTCCATTTTACAGTTGAGGAAACTGAGAAAGACAGGGGTTAAGTAACTTGCCCAGGGTCCCCTAGCTGCTAAGTCTCTGAGGCTGGATTTGAACTCAGGTTTTCCTGACTCCAGGCCCAGTACTCTATGTATTGTGTCACCTAGCTGCCTCCAGCTAGGGTAGTCATTAATCAGTCAATGTCAATTTAGAGAGTTCTAATGGAGTGTTCCAGATATCTGTCCTTGCCCTTGTGCTATTTAATATTTTTACAAGTGCCTTAGATGGAGACATGGGTGGCATGAGTATTAAATTTTTAGATGACAACAATCTGTGATAGGTGGCTAACATGGATTACAGAAAGTTGGACTGAATCCAACAAGGTCACATTTAATAAACAAATATAAAATCTTATATTTGGGTTAAAAAAATCAACTTTGAAAGTTCAACATGGAGGAGGCATGATGAGGCAGAGTTTATGTGGAAAATTTTTTAAAGGTTTTAGTGGTTGGTGAGTTAAATGTGAGTCATCCGTGGGGTTTCTATACTTACATCTGTGATCTCACTGATATGGAATCCAATGGTGCCTCTCCCGGACTTCTTATCCTGTATAATTCTTGTCCGTATCTTTTCATAAATCCTTCATAGAGGCCAACAATATGAGGGTCTATAGCTCTTGACATTTTTTTTGGATACTAATGGATTATTCATTGGTTATCCTTTGCTTTTACCAAGTGACCATCTTCTTTTCTGTTCATACACCATTTTGATGACATCCTGTATTCTATTTCTCCTGCACAATTCTTTTGTTCATGAAGTGCTACAGGCTACTCCACCCACTTTGCATCTTTCCACAGCTTTATGGTTGACTCCAAACTTATATTCTTTAGAAATCGTGGTATTCAATGACTCATGGCTGCAGTAGGAGACTAATGTTAAAAGACGTGCCTTTATTTCAGTGAGAAGTTTAGGCTCTTTAAAAGAGCACTGTCCATCAGTTAAATTCTGGCTGAATAAGTTGGGGCACATAAATGTGATGAAGAGCAGGTTTGTGCTGTAAGAAATGAAGAAATAGATGATTCTTTTTTTTTTTTGGCTAGCCAATGGGGTTAAGTGACTTTCCCAGGGTCACACAGCTAGTAAGTGTTATGTGTCTGAGGCCAGATTTGAACTCAGATCTTCCTGAATCCAGGGCTGGTGCTCTATCTACTGCACAACCTAGATGCCCTGAAACAGATGATTCTTAAAAAGCAGGAAAAGACTTCTTTGAACTGAACAGAGTGAAATAGTAGAACAAGAAAAATTTATGATATAACACCAATATTATAAAAGCAAACAATTTGAAGGCTTTTATAAACCAATGAAAATTGAAATGAGCAGGACCAGAAAAGCAATTTATACAATAACAATGACACTATAAAAACAACTTTGAAAGTTTAAGAACTATGATCAATACAATGACCATTCATGATGTCAGAAGACCAATAATGAAACATACTATTTATTACACAGAGGTGATGAATTTAATGTTGTTGTTTGTCTTTCATTTTTGAAGAGGACCGATGACATCACAGAGCGATATTTTGATTTGTATATGAATTGGACTTAAGTGAGGCAGAGTTGCACAAAATTGTCAACTTCACTCTCTATTCCAGAGTTATCAAAGTCCAATGGCAGGACAAAAGTTAAGATTACTGGTGATAGCCCTGGATGCAGCACTCTACAGTGCCTACCTCAGCCACCTTTATGGCTGTTGGAGCAAATTGTTTTCATTCGCCCATTCCATCAGAGAGAGAGTCTTCACATGCTTGGGGCAGACATTTCCCTAACTCACCAATAGGCTTGAGGCTTATTGGTTACCCTCAACCTGGTTTAGCTATGTGCCAAGATGCTACAGCTTCTTGGGGCCACAGGTAAGAGTTGGGTGATGAGCATCCCTGAAAAGTGTTCATCAAGCCCCCATGCCAGAGGTGCTAGTCCTCCCTGATCACCCCATACACCCTGATGGATTTAATATCCAATAACCAAAATATTTCTCAGGACTAGCTTTAGGGTGCAGAATTATATGTGTATAGTATACAGCCATTGAGGGGTTTGTTTTGTTGACTATGCATATTTGTTATAAGAAGTTTTTTTCTTCCTCTTGTTTTCTTTTCCAGTAGGATGTGGAGTAGGAGGGAGGAAAAAATAGATTTCTGATTATTTAAAAAAAATAGGGAGGTAGGAAATGCTGCATGCACATTCAGAGGGTTACTTTATTCTTAGTTTTAATTAACTATTTTACTTTGGTATAAAAGACATCTCATGTAGTGGGTAGTAGTTTAGAAATGTTTGTAATGTAAATACGAAACACATCAATAATATTTCTTTTAAAAGTGCTATGTAATTTCCTAAAGCCAATCCAGTAAAATCCTTTTCCCCTACTAGACAAATTTGCTCTCAGCTCACTGTCCTTGCAAAGTGCCTCTCTAAGATGTATGTACTGATGCACCAACTCAGTGAGATGTCCATCCATTTGCATATAATTGTCTAAACAATGGGTATTTTTTTTTACTCCTTGGTTTTTCTTATGGATATAATTATGGTAGACAATTTTGAGTGATTATGAAACTCAGGAAGGTTGGTAATGATCTAGGGCTTAATTCATTTAATCAATATGATTTGCAAACAGGAAGGTCTTGAAGTCCTCATCATAAATTTTTTTGGTGGCCTTCACTTTTGTGGCAATAGAATAAAGGAAGATGTAGATATAATGTTCAAGTGACACTTCTACTATCTTTTCCCTAGAACAATCAAGACCCTTCTATTACTTTTTAGAATCAAAAGCTTCCTTTTCCATTTATATTTTGCCCCGGATAGCTTCTATCACAGTGGCAAACTATGCCTTGGAAGGTATAGGTATCATACATCTCACTGTTTTATCTCTTCCTTGATACTAGCACAGCTTATATGAGGGCTTGCTGAGCCCTTTTTTCAAAGCAGGTGCTGTGGAGCCCTTACAGCAGGGGTGGGGAACCTGCAGCCTTGAGGCCACATGTGGCCTTCTAGAAATTGTTCCGTAAAATTTGGATTCAGTCAAAAGGTCACTCTTTAGGATCTAGAAGGCCACATGTGGCCTCAAGGCCGCAGGTTCCCCGCCCCTGCTTTAGAGCTTAGTCAAACATAAAAAATGCTGAGGTCATCCACTGCATCCTGAGCCATCACCAGTCATTTTGACTTTTGTCCTGGTATTGGACTTCAATGACTCAGGAAAAGAAAGTGAGACAACTTTGTGCAACTCTGTCTCACTTAAATCTAATTCACCTTGTGATGTCCTCTCCAAAAACATAGGATCATCATCATCACCATCAACAACAACAGCAACAGCAACAACAACAACTCCTCCTCCTCCTCCTTCTCCTCCTCCTCCTCCTCAGAAGTTCATTAAAGAAAACTAACTCCATGTTAAATTTTTCAAGGAGTCCTGGATGATTCTGATATGTTCATGGGAAACCACTTGTTGGAAGAGAGGCTTTAAAGTGTCATTTAGCTCAGCTAAATTAAATTATGAAGTTTTCATAGTCAACAAACAGTACAGTGGGACCTTGTATTCTCTATACCTTTTAATCATTCCTGCTTGAGAAGTAGTTTGTGAAATCCTATTTGTTTCCTTCTTGTGCCTTCTGGAAGAATGTTCTTCATGCCTGTGTAGATTATTCTCATTTGTAGAGATGGGAAATAAGGATATAGGTCAGTAGTCTTGAATATTCTCTGTCACCCATTTTTGTTAATGATAAGAGTTAACAATAATCTACCTTTCCATAACCCCAGTCTTTGGGATTCTTCACCATTTCAGACACTCTGAGAATCAGTTGCTCAATGCTTTCAAAACTGTATCACCTTTAGCACAGCTCTTCTCTCTTCTGTATGTTTCGGTCATTTCTGCGGCTCTTTTCATCTTTGGTTTCTTTAATGTCATTTCACTAGAAGCTATGAAGTTAGAGTCCAAATGTGGTGGTGATTCCACTATTTTTAATGGAGAAAAGAGTTTGTCATAAAAATCTTTATGAGTTTCCTTCAAGATTCAATTCACATGCTATCTTCTGCAGGAGGCTTTTGTTAGTGTGCTCCCACCTCCTTGCCCTGCCGCTAGTCCTGTCCTCCAAGATTGCTTTCCATTCATGCTATGTAAATCTATATAAATGCACTTAGTTATCTGTATGTTGTCTCTCCTATTAGAATGTGATTTTCTTGAGAGCAGGGATTGTATTTTTACCTTTCTTTGTATCAGTACTTCATAAATGCTTGTTGACTGACTGATAGATCTTTCTGTCTTCATCCTGTTTCTGGTCCTTCTAGTTTTATCTTTTAATGTTTTCAGGATGATTTTGCTTAGTTGGGTCTCTTGTAAAGTTTTCTATAATCTCATTTGTATGTCCTTTGCTTCTTACTTTTTTTAAAGGTAACATTGTTCATATTCTTCTAACATACCTATATTATTTTAGAAATGAGTTTATTCTCAAAATTGGCATTGTTCTTCATTGCCATGTATCTCTGATTGTCAAGGAGATAAAATATTTGCTGATGAGATGGTTTCCAGGGTCTTTTGTCTCACTGTTACAATTTTGTATCACCTTATTTACTTTGCCTCTCCTCTATTCCCCATTTTTATGGAGCATTAGGACTTTGACTTTATTGTTAAGTTAGAGAAATCTGTAATTGGAAGTGACATGACATGGCACAAAAGAAGGAGAGATACAATCAAGAAGTAGGAAAGATGGGCTTCTTCATGAGACTAGCTATTGGGTCCCCTCTGTTCCATGGGGAATGGACTAGCAGAGGTGAGACTCAGTTGGAGATGACTACTAGCAACAGAATGGCTGAGAACAGGAAAAACATTGACTTTCGAGAATTTCAGTTTATACCAGATTCAAAATTCTGGGCCCTAAAAAGAGCAACCCAAGTCCAGTGTTCATTTAGAGTTCCTTCAGGCTTTATCTCAAGACCAGTCTCCTTGCATACATGAGCTAAGTATCATTTGGAACCATATTGGAACCATTCATACTCCTTTTCCTGATCAAAAAGATAAATGAGCTATGTGTTTTCTAGTTTTCCTTTTGCTCAAAGTGGTTTATTTACTGCCTGAAGACAACTAGGGTTTAGCAAAGGTTTTTAGAGGGGAAGCTGAAAAGTAGCGTTGTTTTATTGCCATTATGTAGCATTACTTGTTTACACTGATTCTTAGTTAAGAATACATGTATGAAGTTAAACTTATTTTGGCCATTGTGTGGCTCATAGGATCATAGAATGAGAGAAAGAAGGGAATCTTAGTTCTCAAATAGTTCAACCTCCACAATTTTCAGATGAGGAAATAGAATCTCAGACAGGATAAATTACTTGTCTGTTGTCATGAAGGGAGTGGGTAGCATAGCTAGGATGCAAATGCTGATTTTCTGATTCCAAATCCAGCACCACTTCTATGGTACAATGCTTCCTCCATAGTCATGATGGTATGCCCAGGTGACATGACTAGGGCTAAGGAAACAACAAATTCAGGGAAGAGGCAGAGTTTGCAAGAATTGGAGGTCATAGGAGCAGAGCTAGAGAACCAATTTCTGATTGGGTAAGTTCACAATTATCTACATAACCTTTAGATAGTGAATTAATATTGTCCCATAGAAAGGGGGTAAGATGAGAGGTAGGAGATCTTCAGTCTTTGAGAATTGTAAAGTGTTTGTGGCACTTTGTAGGATGTGAATATATTTCTGCCAGTGTAAGTAGGGGTGAGATTGGGGATGGGATGGGACACCCAAGAACCAGAACCTTTGTCAGGTGAATGGCTATCAGTGTCACATAATGATTATAAATGGAGGTCTTGACAGATTGATTTTGCATGTGGATTTTTTTTCCTTTTCAATGTGTAAGTATAGTTACAGATCTTTCAAGAATTCTAAGGATTTTGTAGAATTTTAATTTTTTTCAAAGAAAGTATTGCAATGGGGGGGGAGAAACTAAAAAAATGTTTATTTTGTTTTGGCTTTCTGCTGGCAATTTTTTTGTTTAAGAGAACTTCAGTTTCATCACACCTTGAGTTTATAATTTCCTAACCTACAGAAATATTTAGTTTGCCTATATTGTATTTCATTGTATCTGAATTTTTGCTACTGTCTTAATCTTTTCCTAAAAACATATGGGGTTTGTACTTTTATTTGACTGTCACATAAGATCTTGAATTTATGCTAATGCTCTAATTTTAGTATTTTGTCTATTTACCTGAATTTTTCAAGGTTCCTTAAATTTATGCTAATAAGTTTTAGTGCTCTTATTTTATCATGTATCTATATAGTTTATTGTTTACTTAAGAATTGTTATTTGTTGCATTGCAATTGAAGTTAGAATAAGAAGCATCAATGTTAAAAAGGTATAGTACAATGTCAAGTTTTAAACTGTAGTTTTTAAATTAAATTAAACAAGGGCTTTTAATACTAGGCATACCATATCTGGTGGCCCTGAGGAGAAAGATATAGAGGAAGCTTTGAATGGGAGGTATATGATTAATGAGAGGTGAGAAGGTAATGCTTTCGAGGCATGGAAAACATCCAATATAAAGGCATCAAAACAGGAGATCTAGTGTTGTGAGAGATAAACAGCAAGGAGGTCAGTTTGGTTGGCCCACAGAGTACAAGACATGGGGCAATGTGTAACAAGGTTGGAAAGGTAGCTTGGGGCTAGGCTGTGAAAAACTTTCAGGGACAGAGGAATTTATATTTTATCTTAGAGGGGAAAGGGAACGAATTGAATTTATTGAGTAGGGGAATGACATGGTCAGACCTGTATTTTAGGAAAATCACTTTGGCAGCTAGTGTGTTAGATTGAGAGGAGAGAGAGACTTGAGGAGGGGAGACCAATTAGGATGCTATTGCAATAGTCCACCTAAGAGGTGACAGGGGCTTGGACTAGGGTGGTTGCTATATAAATAAAAAGAAAAGATAGAACAAGAGTTGTAGAGGTAGAAATGAAAAGATTTAGCCATTGAATGGACATGAGAGGAGAGTAGTGAAGAATAATGCCAATGTTGTACCTTACAGACTAGAAACATGGCTGTGCCCTGGACAGAAATAAGGAAGTTCAGAGAGGAGTGAGTTTTGGGGAAAGATGTGTTCTGTTTTGGACATGCTGAGTTTGAGATGTCTTTGGGACATGAAGTTTAAAATGTCCAATAGGTAGTTGGTGATGTGGGACTGTAACTTAGGAGGAAGATTAGTGCTGCATATATAGAGTTGGGAGATATCTGCATAGAGATGATAATTACACTCTTGGGAATTGTTGAAGTCACCAAGCAAAAGTATAGAGGGGGAAGAAAAGAAGGCCCAGAAAAGTATTATAGTGAGAGACCCATAGTTAAAGAACGTGATATAAATGATGAACCAGCAAAGGAGACCAAAGAGCAGTCAGATATGGTGGAAAAGAACCAGAAGAGATTAGTGAAAGAGGGATCAGATGTGTTGTACTTGGTCACAGATAGCAGAACTAGAAGTAATGAGTGGAAGTTAAGAAAGAAGAAGGTTTGATATATGATAATAATAATAGTAATAGCTAGTGTTTATGTGGCACTTTGAAGATTTGCCAAATGTTTATCTCATTTAATACTCACAACAACCTTGGGAGGTAGGAAACAATATTATCCTCATTTTATATAAGAGGGAGCTGAGGCAGATGAGGTTAAGTGAGTTGCCCAGGACCATCCAGGTAGTAAGTGTGTGTGGCTACATTTGAACTCATGTCTTCCTGATTCCAGGTCCAGGGCTCTATCCACTATGGCACCGAGTTTCCACAATAGTTTGGGGATGACTTGAATCAGAAGCAATCAGGGAAGGTGGAAGGGAACAAGCATTTATTAAATATCTACTAAGTGTCAGGCACAGTACTAAGTGCTTTACAAATATCTCATTTGATACAACCATCCTGTGAAGCAGGTGCTATTATTATACCCATTTTCCAGATGAAGGAGCTGAGGCAAATGATGGTTAAATAACTTGCCCTGAGTTACCCAGCTGATGTCTGAGTTCAGATTTGAAAATGAAGAACATTCCTAGCAATTTGTGCTATCCGAAAGTGGAATACACATGATGAGATTTAGGGGTTTAGAGGTTCTGGGACTCCAATATCACAACATGCAGATCCTGCCTAAAAGAATTCAACCCAAGCCTTCTTTCAGCCAAAGACAAGGTTTATTAGAACATCCGTCATATTGGACAGACTCTTAAGGAATCTGAGCAGTGGCTAGATTTTAAGAATCTGAGTGTCTGTGAGGTATTGGCTAGATTGTAAAAATCTGAGCAGTGGCTAGATTATAAGAATCTAAGCAGTGGCTAGATTTTAAGAATCTAAGCACCTTAATGGAGACAAGGTGGACTTAATACACAGAAAGACTGTGGGAATAATCTAGGAGTGGCCAAGTAGTTTGGGGTGACTGGAGGAGGGGGTCTAAGGAGAATCTGGATGGGAGTGGCCAGTAAACTGGAGTGAATAGAACTCCTGGGACCTGGACCACTTTTTGGCCAAGGGAGAATGGAGCCTAGCTAGGATTAAGGGTGGGAAATGGCCTGGGGCCATAGGGAGGTAAGACAATGGAGGGGATGTTGGGTGTAGCCACAGTGAAAGGTCAGTTGGTGAGATTATAGCCTCAGGGGACCACCAGAGATTTGGCCATGTGGGAAAGTCCAAGGTTTTTCCTTTTTGGTGTCTAGCTCCCATCACACATAGCTTCTCATTGTAGTGGGTTTTTCTCACTCACTAGAGCTCTTTGGACAAAGGCTACATGAACAATTGCTGGAAATGTTTAATATAGGATTCCTGTACAGATATGGGTTGTACTAGAAGGCTTCTGAGGTCCCTTCTGATGATGATCTTCCAATTCAACCTAGAATCCTTAACCTAGCCTAGCCCTCCATTGTCTTACCTCCCTATGGCCACAGGCCATTTCCTACCCTTAATCCTAGCTAGGCTCCATTCTCTCTTGACCAAAAAGTGGTCCAGGTTCCAGGAGTTCTGTTCACCCCAGTTTACTGGCCACTCCCATCCAGATCCTCCTTAGATCCCTCCTCCAGTCACCCCAAACTACTTGGCCACTCCTAGATTACTCCCACAGTCTTTCTGTACATAAGGTTCATCTTGTGTCCATTAAGGTGCTCAGATTCTTACAATCTAGCTACATGCTCAGATTCTTATAATCCAGCCACTGCTCAGATTTCCACAATCTAGCCAGTAGCTCACAGATGCTCAGATTCCTTAAGAGTACTGCCAATATGGTGAATGTTTAATAAACCTTGTCTTTGGCTGAAAGAAGGCTTAGGTCAAATTCTTTCTGGCAGGGCCTGTCTGTTGTGATTTTGGGGTTTCAGTACCCCTAAACTTATAGACCTCATCACTTCTAATGCTGAATTTCTTGGATTCTATGAATTTTCACTCAATGGAAGTGGCTTGGCTTTCCAAGAGACATCCTCACTGTGGGTTCCCAGAGGCCTCCTGGGGTTTTAGGATTTGAAGACAGGATTGAAATACCCCCATGAGCTTTTAGTGAGTGAAGAACTCACTCTCTTCTCCTGAGCAAGCTCTCTGGACCTTCAGTTCTGTGTTTTCCTTTAGTTGGACTTGTCCCAAAGAGTTTTTCAGTGACTCCCCTTTGGTGTGTTAGTGATTAGGCCATCTAGGTATCAGTTCAGTTCAAGTATTCTGCAGTAGATAAGCTTTTCTACTGAGACAAACTGAACTCTACCATTGAAGCAATCCTAGTTTGTCATTGCTTTAAAATGGGCCAATTGGAAGTTAAGCTGTCATTTATTTTGGCCTCAAGTAAGATATTATTACATTCAAGAGGTAACACATTGACAGCCATGGTGCTTATCTATTAAGGGCTTGTAGTAGTGCATGCATCTATTTAAATATAAGAAGGAGCAGAGTATCAAGGAGAATTAAATAGTCTGAGAAGCCATACTATTTTATAGCTTAAAGGGATTCCCAGGATCCCAGAATTTCAGGGGTGGAAAACTAGTCATGGAGACAGATTTCCTTTTATATATAGATATAAAGCTGGAAGGGACCCCAGACCTCTTCTAGTCCAAACTCTTCCTTCATTTTACAAATGAGGAAATTGAGTTTCAGAGAAGCTAAATGACTTGCCTAAGGTCAGACAGGTCATACAATCAGCAGAATTCAAAGTGAATTTGAACTAGTGCCTTCTCACTTGGATTCCAACCCTCTTTCTCCCATACAACACTGCCTCAAAAATATCAGTTGCAGAAAACAACAGGAAGAACAGGACCAGCTCTGGTACCAGCAAGCAACACTTTCCAGGTTGAATCAGGATATCCATTTGGATTACTGGGCTCAGAGTCCAGAGTGCCAACCATTACACAAATCACACATCTATTCTGAATCACATTGCACCAGCACCACTTCAGACTTTGTCTGAAGACTTAAAATGTACCAGTTTCAGAAGGTGCTTATATTACATGCTTTCAGATAGCTCCAATTGTTAGGGAGTTTTCCCAAACTTTTCATACCTCGTTAAACCTCTTATGTCTCCTTTCCCCCTACTCTTTCAGCTGAAAACCTTGCCTTATAATTCACTGAAAAAATGGAGGCCACTTGCTGAGAGTTACTTCTCCTTCTTCTATCCTCCAGATAGCAGCTTCTGCTACTAAATCTTCCTTTAATCCTGTCTTAAATGAAAAGCTGCCTCTTCTCCCGGCCAAGGTAAAATGTTTTACGTGGACTAATGATCCTATTCTATCCTATCTTCTCCAGAAGATTGGCTCCTCTATCATCCCTACACTGTCTCATTAATCTCATTTTAAAAAAATAATTTATTTTTTCACTCAAAATGTTATTCATTTTTTAACATTTTCTTTTAAAATTTTGAGTTTCAAAT
Organism: Phascolarctos cinereus; assembly: GCF_003287225.1. Taxonomy (NCBI): domain Eukaryota; kingdom Metazoa; phylum Chordata; class Mammalia; order Diprotodontia; family Phascolarctidae; genus Phascolarctos; species Phascolarctos cinereus. The sequence continues at coordinate 479,776,171 of NW_027555847.1, forward strand.
TCTCTCTCTCCCTCTCATCCTTCCTCTACCCACTGAGAAGGCAAGCAATATGATCTCAATTATACATGTGAAATCATGCAAAACATATTTTGATATTAGCCACATTGCAAAAAAAAAAGAGCAAGGAAAATAAAGTGAGAGAATTATAATTTAATTTGCAGGCAGAGTTCCTCATTTCTCTCTCTGGAGGTGGATAGCATTTTTTCATTATGAGTCCTTTAGGAATTGTTTTGTATCACTGTATTGATTGGAGTGGCCAAGTCTTCCACAGTTCTCATTCTCCCTTCCCCTCCCCTTCCCTCTCCTCTTCTCCCCTCTCCTCTCCTCTTCTGTCCTCTCCAACTTGCAAGATATCTTGGGATTTATAGGTTAGATTTCTTTCTTAAGGACCATGCCTCAAACCCAAGGCTTTCATTGATTGGCCAACAATAGGTCCCAGCCCAAGTCCCACCTGATCATTGTTTGGGCCCTAATGGCTCAGAGTGAATGTAAATAGCAATTGTTTCTGCTTTGGCCAGAAACCTGAGGGTCTTCCCCTCCCAGATTTAATATTATTATTATTTTTTGACTGGGTAAAAGAGATCATTCTTTGACTCATTTCTTACCTAGCCTTAATCACTGAATGGGCATTACCTCAGTCAAACTGAAACCTGGGAAAGACCTTAACTTAAAAGGCTGAGGTCTCCTGCTACATCCAGGGCCTCTCCAGTCATCCTGATCTTGCCAACTAATCCCAGTTGGCTCTGGAGGAGAAAGTGAGGCTGGTAACTTTGCACAGCTCTCCCTCACTTAAATCTAATTTACTTGAAATCATTGCATTACATTACTGATATCATGGTCCTCTTTAAGAATAAAGGATAAACAACAACAACATAGTTCTCAGTAATTTTAATTACTCTGTCTACTGGATACTTCTCTCTTGCCAAAAAATATGCCCATGTCTCCTCAATCCTCAACAACTTTCACACAGTCCCTCCTTTCTTGCTGGCTATCATTCTATATCTCTCCTCCCTTTTGGCTAAATTCCTTGAGAAGACTATCTGTAATAGGTGCCACGACTTTTCTACTTACTATCTTAACTCTGAGTGGCTTCTGATTTCATCATTGGACTAAAGCTGCTTTCGCCAAAGTTACCAATGATCTCTTAATTGCTACTCAGTTTTCAAAAATGCATATCTGACCATATTACACTCTGTCTTCAAATTCAGCAAACTCTGTTACCTCCAGGATAAATTTTAAAATCTCTGGCTTTCAAAGCTCATCATAACCTGGCCCCTTCCTACCTTTCCAGTTATCTCATACCTTATTCACCCCCACATGTTTTGTGATACAGTAACAACTGGCCTCCTTACTATTTGTCACACGCAATATGCCCTTTATTGATTCTTTTTTTAAAATAACATTCTATTTTCCCCCAATTATATGTAAAGACAATTTTTAGCATTCATTTTTACAAGATTTTGAATTCCAAATTTTTCTCCCTCCTTCACTCCACTCCCTTCTTCCTAAAATGGTAAGCAATTTGATATAGGTTATATATGTGCAACCATGTAAAACATGTTTCCATATCAGTCACAGTTGTTAAAGAAGAAACAGACCAAAAGGGAAAAAAACCATGAAAAAAATAAATTAAGTGAAAAAAGTATGCTTTAATCTGCATTCAGAGTCCATCAGTTCTTTATCTGGATGTGCATAGTATTTTCCATGGTGAGTCCTTTGTAATTGTCTTGGATCATTGTGTACCTGAGAAGTGCTAAATCATTCATAGTTGATCATACAATGTTGCTGTTTTTCTGGTTCTGCTCATTTCATTTTGCATCAGTTTGTACAAGTTTTTTCCAGGTTTTTCTAAAATCTGTTCATCCATCATTTCTTATTGGGTAATAGTATTCCACTACATTCATATACTACAGCTTGTTCAGCCGTTGCCCAATTCGTGGGCATTCCCTCAATTTCCAATGAAAAGGGCTGCTGTAAATACTTTTGCACATGTAGGCCCTTTTTCCTTTTTGATGATCTCTTTGGAATACAGAACTAGCAGTGGTATTGCTAGATCTAAAGGTATGTATAGTTTAGTTGCCCTTTGGGCATAGTTCCAAATTGCTTTCCAGAATGGTTAGATCAGTTCAGTACCTCACCAACAGTGCATTAGGGTCCCAATTTTCCTGTATCCTCTCCAACATTTATCGTTTTCCTCTTTTGTCACGTTAGCCAATCTGATTGGTATAAGATAGTACTTCAGTGTTGTTTTAATTTGCATTTCTCTAATCAAAAGTGATTTAAAGCATTTCTTCAAATGACTATAGATAGCTTTGATTTGTTCATCTGGAAATTGCCTGTTCATGTCCTTTGACCATTTATCAGTTGGGGAACAGCTTTGCTTCAGTTCTTTATATATTTTAGAAATGAGGCCTTTATCAAAGACACTTGCTGTAAAGATTGTTTCACAGCTTTCTGCTTTCCTTATAATCTTGATTGCATTGGTTTTGTTTGTGCAATTTTTTAATTTAATATAATCAAAATTATCTATTTTGCATTTCATAATGCTCTCTAGCTCTTGTTTTGTCATGAATTCTTCCCTTCCCCATAGATCTGACAGGTAGATTATTCCTTCCTCTTCTAATTTGCTAATGATATCACCCTGTATGTCTAAATCATGTACTCATTTTGACCTCATCTTGGTATATGGTGTAAAATGTTGGTTTATACCTAGTTTGTGCCCTATTGTTTTCCACTTTTCCCAGAAGTTTTTGTCAAATAGCAACTTCTTATCCCAGAGGCTGGAGTCTTTGGGTTTATCAAACATAGGTTACTATGGTCGTTTAGTATTGTGTCTTGCGTACCCAATCTCTTCCACTGATCCACCACTCTTATTTCTTAGCCAGTACCAGTTGATTTTGACGATTATGGCTTTAAATATAGTTTGAGATCTGGTATTGCTAGGCTACCTTCCTTTGTATTTTCCCCCCCATTAATTCTCTTGATATTCTTGACCTTTTGTCCTTCCAGATGAATTTTGTTGTATTTTTTTCCTAACCCTACCAAATCATTTTTTGGTAGTTTGTCCTTTGTTGATTCTGACTGCTTTCACTGGCTGTTCCCTATTCCTGGAATGTCCTTCCTCCTCATCTCTTCCTCCTAGATTTCTTTAGATCTCAACTAAAGCCTCACCTTCTGCAAGAAGCCTTTCATGGACCTCCTTGTTCTTGGTGCCTTTTCTCTGAAATTATCTTCGATTTCTCCTGCATGTATTGTTTTTGTACATAGCTGTTTGCATGTTGTCTCCCTTATTAGACTGAGCTCCTAGAAATCAGGGACTGGTTTTTTTTTTTTGGTGTTTTCTCTTTATCCCCAGTGTTTACCACCGTGTCTTGTTGTTTTTCAGTTGTTTAGTCATGTCCAGCTCTTCATGAGCTTGTGGACCATACTGTCCATGGGGTTTTCTTGGCAAAGATACTGGAGTTATTTGACATTTCCTGCCCCAGTGTATTGAGACAACCAGAGGCTAAGTGACTTGCCCAGGGTCATGTAGCTAGTGTCTGAGGTCAGATCTGAATTCAGGTCTTCCTGGTTCCAGGCCCAGAGCTCTATCCACTGAGCCATTTAGCTGAAATACTCTCATATGTCAGCATATCTCTCCTCACTTTTATGGCTAAATTCCTTGAGAAGGCTATCTGTAATAGGTGCCACGACTTTTCTACTTACTATCTTAACTCTGAGTGGCTTCTGACTTCATCATTGAACTAAAGCTGCTTTCGCCAAAGTTACCAATGATCTCTTAATTGTACTCAGTTTTCAAAAATGCATATCTGACCATAATTCACTCTGTCTTCAAATTCAGCAAACTCTATTACCTCCAGGTTAAATTTTAAAATCTCTGGCTTTCAAAGCTCATCATAACCTGGCCCCTTCGTACCTTTCCAGTTATCTCATACCTTATTCACCCCCACATGCTTTGTGATACAGTAACAATCTTTCTATATGGTGGTACTTTTGGGAATGGCTTGACTTGAAAATTCATTTTTTTTTTAAATTTTGATGTCTGTTTTTTGACTCATGTTAGTTTGCAAGGTTGATATTGCAATTTCATTCTACAGAATGATAAATGGATGATTCCTACTTTTTGATATGGATTAATGTATCAAGCTTATAAATGACAAATAAAATTTGATAGCAAGTTAAAACAAATAAAGAACAGATAAAAATTAAATATTCTAAGCTCTGGATTCCAAGGTACTGTATGAGGAAAGGCATGGAGGTGGGAAAAACATGCATTTGGGCCTGATTGGTCAAATTTTCCTGGTCTATGGGATATATGGAATCAACTGATCAATATCCACATACAAGTGCCTTTTATGTGCAAAGCACTGGGGATACAAATACCAAAAAAAAAAAAAGCCTCTCTCTTCCAAGAGCTTACATACTATCAGGAGAAACAATGGGTACACATAATCATTGATACAAAATATGTGCAAAGTCGTTTTGGGCTGTATGTATTAGGAGTTTGGGGATTAGAAAAGATCATATTGAGGAGATGCCACTTGAGGTGAGCCTTGAAGGGTGTTAGGGATTCTAAAAAGTAGAAGTGAGAAGTTAGTTCATTCTTGTCTTAGGGGATAGACTATGCAAAGCCATGGATCCTGGAAATGAAATGTCATATGTGAAGGACAACTAGCTGCCTAGAGTGACTGAGATAGAGTCCGTGAAGAAGGCTATTGTCTCATAAGTCTGGAAAGGTAGATTTGAGTAAGATTGTCAAATAGAAGACTTTTTATTTGATCCAAGAGGAAGCCATTGGAGCTTGCTGCATTAGGGAGTAATATAGTCAGCCCTACCCTTTAGGAATATGAGATACAGCTAGCATGCTAGGGTGCTATCAGATTGTGAAGTCTATTGGATACCATGTGAAAGGGAGCCATTGAAGTTTTTTTGGTTTTGTTTTTGTTTTAGCAGAAAAATGTTATGTCTACATTTATGCGTGACAAAAATTATTGTGACAATGGTGTGAAGGATAGGTTGGGAGCAGGGAGGGTGGTGGAGAATTTGTTAACAAGGATTTAATTAGGCTAGTGGCAGTTGAAATAAAGGCAGGGAGATAGATGTGAGAAATGGTGAGGAGATAGAATTAAAAGTACTTGGGAATTAGATACTAGTGGTGAGGAAAGAGTCAAAGATAATCCCTAAGATTTCAAACAAGTTCGACTGAAGTCATAAGGATGAACAGATTTAGGAGAAAGAAATGAGCTTAGTTTTTGGACATCAATTCCATTCATTTATTCTGTTACCAATAAGTGACCACTATACTAGGTTTGGAGGATGAAACAACAACAATAACAGCTAGCATTTATATGCTTTAAGGTCTTAAAAGGTTATCTCACTTGATAAAATGTATTTTCATATTTATCTCTCTATATATTTATATCTTAGGTTTACTTTACTTAGATTATTTTATTTCTCCTGAAGAATCTCATGAAGATGACTTTGTGAGGGAGGTGCTATTATTATCTTAATTGCATAAATGAGAAAATTGAAGTTGAGTGAGATTAAGTTACTTGCCCAGGGTCATGCAGCTAGTAACTGCTTAGGGAAGGATTTAAACTTAGATCTTCTTGACTCTACACTCAGTATTCTGTCCACTATACATTTCACTGCCAGGGGCCATAGATCTCCATTCTGAACCACCTTTTGATATAACAGAGTCTCAATACTGCAAACAAATAGCTGCTACAAGGGAGAGTGAAGTAAGGACAAAGGATATGTTTAGGTGGAGTGATATGAGAAATGAGAGCAAGGAGAGAGGAAAGTCACATAAGGCTTCATGGAGAAGGTAGCACCTGCAGTGGGCCAGATGAATTTATTTAAAGAAATTTAACATTGCTGAATAATTTTTTTCCTAATTGGAAAAAATGAAATGTCCTTGGGAAAAGGAATAGTTCTGGAACCACAGGTTGTAGGACCCTGGACGCAGCAGAATTGAGTGCTGCTAAAGAACAAAAGACTTCTCAATGGATGCTATTTTTTTCCTTATTGGTTTTGAAAACGTGCTACTTATTGTCATGTGCTTTTAGAGAAAGATGAATAGCTTAGTTGTGTGAATTTTAAAAATAGAGTAGTTGATATGAAGTTGAATGAAATGATGGGTGGATAAGTAAACTGATTGGGTCAATATATTTAGATGAATATGTTATTGGGTGAGACACAGGATGGACAGTTGAGGAGTAAATAAAGTGGGTGGGTAGAGGTGAGAGAGTAGGGAACAAGTAGAAACAGCGCAATGGGCTATCTATGTATCATATAGAGCCAACAAACAACTCTCATTCACATCTTGTGCTGCTGCCAGCTGTCAATGCCAGCAATTTAAGAAGAGAGGTCATTCTTTTATAAGGGGTTATGAGACACCCCATGCTTATGAAAAGATACTTGAAGCTCTCCTATAAGGAATTAATTTAGTTTCAGAGGCAGAGATCACTTTATTTTGAGGTTATGTGTCATAATTTTGGGGGCTACTTCCAAGTTTCTCCCCAAATCAGTTGCCATATGACTAGAATTTCTCACCATTGATGATTCCTTGCCTTTGGTTAAAGATTTAAGCTTCAGAGGAACCTTAAATAAAATGTATTAAATATTTCAAAGGACTCGATGTTTGTAATGAGACATGTGTGAATGAGATAATACAATTCAACAAGCATTTATTAAAGTGCTTACTAAGTGCCATATTCTTTGCTAGGCAGCTAGGGTTACAATGACAAAAACAAAAGCGTCTCAGAAATCAAGAAACTTGTATTCTGTCTGGTTCTTGGCATTTAATTGATATTGAGTCCACTGTTAACAAAAGACCCCTTCCCCCAACCCAGTCCCATGAAAGGACCTGAAATGAAAGAGTCCAATCACAGATTACAAAACAATTATTGTCTGAGGGGAAAAAAAAGCTTGTAGGGGAGAGAAAATCCTGCAAGGGAGCAGAGAGGGGTGGGGGTGAGGGGAGAGAGAGAGAGCGAGAGAGAGAGAGACAGAGAGAGAGAGAGAGAGAGAGAGAGAGAGAGAGAGAGAGAGAGAGAGAGACAGAGAGAGAGAGAGAGACAGAGAGAGAGAGAGAGAGAGAGACAGAGAGAGAGAGAGACAGAGAGAGAGAGAGAGAGACAGACAGAGAGAGAGAGAGAGAGAGAGAGAGAGAGAGAGAGAGAGAGAGAGAGAGAACTATTCAAAGGGGAGTGGAAAAAAGGTGAGATAATATAGTTTCTACAGGCTTTTGGGCAAGAAGCATGGGTTAAGGGGAGGGGATCATCTGTAGACACAATAAACTACGATGTTTAGAAAGTCCTGAGCAAGGTTTTGAGTCTGCAGCTTCTGTTCGAGGCTGGTCAAGGCTAGTTCTGTAGTTTCTGGAAGCTACAGACATCTCCAAGTTTGGCTAGAGTTCACTCAAAAAGGATCACTGCTATGTCAAGCATCTCTGTGCTTCAGAAATCCTTCTAATTGGCTGGTTGTTGTATAACCCCATTGTTCTGCTCCCCTCTATATACATAGTATATATATGTATGTATATACACAGAGACCATGTTAACACCATCTAACTATACTAACATCTAGCCTTATCTTTTCATCTTATCCATAAGGACAGCATGGGGGACTTTGTGGTTTATTTACTAAAATTGAATATTATTTTTCCAGAAGTTTGTTTACTATTTTTGATAAGGTACTGTTTATTTAAGGTATTATCCTTAGCAGGTGGTAGATAATCCAGCTCAATCTGAGCTGTGGGAAGAAATGTCAGCCAGAGCAGTCAGTTGATGAAGGACTGCAGTCATGAGATTCCTGATAGGACGAAGAGACACTAGAGTTCATCAAATGAGAGTGTCAGTAATAGCTATTGTCCTTCAGTGCCACCTAAATTTTATGAGTTGAAGCTACTTACAAATGACTAGTGTTCTTTGTTGCCTTCTCTGATTTGAAAGAAAAAAGTAGAATGGGGAAAGAGATTTTTTTTCAACAGCTTTGTCATATAAGGGGAAGAAATGCTTGTGATCTAATGGACAATGAAGAATTTTAGTGAATGAAGAACTGTTTGGTCTTGTTTACTTTGCCCAGAGTGTTAGCCTGTTAAGCCTCAAAGTTCTCTGACTTAAAAGGAACTGCTAGCCAATTCCAGATAGTAATACTTTCCAGTGTCCTTTTGAGAATGTATGCTAGTTGAAAGAGCTTATTTGAGGGTTTGCCTACTTGCAAGTGCTGAGGAACAGGAGAGTAATTAGCAGAGAAGCTGCTTTACGTGGTGCAGATATTCCTAAATTGACCAATGACATCAAAACCTGTAGTCCAGAATGATGAGTTACCCCAAACACCTAGTACTCTCTTTGTTGTCTCTATACTTTTGCACTGGTTGTACCCTATGCCTGAAACACACCTCTTTCTCAATCCCACCTCACAGAATCCTTCTCTTCCTTCTAGATGCAGCTCAAGCATCACTTTCTGCATAATGCCTTTCATGATCCCCCAACTTCTAGTTATATCTAACCACCCAGTGTTTAACTTCAATATATTTGTTTTGTGGGGTGCACGAGGTATTAAGAGGGGACTGGCACCTCTGGTTTGAGGACTTGCTGAGCCTTTTTGGAGCTGTGCTTTCACCTTTGGTATCTACCTGTTTCCCCACCTATAAAATGGAGATAATAATAATGCCTACCTCAAAGAGTTATTATAAGAATTAAATGAGAGAAGATCTAATAAAGTATTTTGTAAACCTTAGTGTGTCATGGAAATGCTGCCATTATTATTATTATTCCAGCTAAACTGTATCACTTGCCATGTAGACCCCCTAGACCTTACCATTGTTTCTGCTGCCATGCCCTAAGGATCACTGGACTTTTCCATATGCCCTGTGTGTATCCACTCATTAGAACGTGAGTTCCTTGAAAGCAAAGACTTGCTTTCTTTTTGTCTTTCTTTTCTATTTGTGTCCATAGCCCTTATTACAGTGCTTTGGACTTAGTGAGTCCTTAATAAATATTTTTTCTTTCATTCATTGATAGAGGGTGGGCCTTGAGATTGGGACTCTTGAGGTTCTGTTTTGACGAATACTAGCTGCATGATCATGGGCAAGTCAACTTAATCTCTAAGTTCCTCAGACAACTCTTTAAGACTTTAAGGTACAGAAGAGTTAGTCATCTTCATGAGAAAGTTTCCACACTAGGAGTCATAGATCCTACTGAAATCACAGTAAGGACCACGTTGTCTACAGCTGCATCTCTCTCCTCAAATGCTATTACTAGGGCATTTAGATGAAGCTATCCAACCCATAATAGGAAATACAGGTCAGGTCAAGGCTAGAGACAAATTTAAAAGTCACAGCATTATAGGATTAAAAGATTATAGGTTCAGTGTTGGAAGAAGCATTACAGTCCTCCTCATTCCTGTTATATGTGTCTTAGAATGAAGACAACAGGGTTCTGAGTGGGCCCAGAACAGATGAGGAGAAGAGGAAGGATAGATTTTAGGGCAGGAGGGTGGGTACTTTTGAGGAAGACAGGTCTGGGTAGGATTTTTGCCTTGGAGGACAGTGGGTAGTAGGTGAGTATTACATACAGATACTTAGAGAAAGATGGAGAATAATAGAGGTGAATGGGATTTTTTTTTTACTAGCTAAGATTTGGAATTGAGGGATAAACTTGAGAAATATTGGGACACTCCAGGAAATGAGCAGCAGCCCAGAAGGAGAGAGAAGGAGAGTCTTTGCATATTGTGTAGTGCTATCTTGACTACCTACTGTATTTAAGAATGTGGATTAGCTTCAACAAGGCTTGACTCTGCCTCCTGCTTGATCTGTTTCTTTTTCACCATTTGGTGTAGGCTCAATGAACAAAATATATTTTTATTAGCTCAAATAAAACATAGTAACAAAGATAATCAAAGGATCATGAGATTTAGAGCAGCAATATGCCCCTCCCTGAAAGCACATAATGTAAATATTCCAAACTCAATTACAAAATGAGCTCTAGGGGCAGCTAGGTGGCGCAGTGGATAGAGCACCGGCCCTGGATTCAGGAGGATCTGAGTTCAAATCCAGCCTCAGATACGTAATACTTCCTAGCTGTGTGACTCTTGGCAAGTCACTTAACCCCAATTGCCTCACTAAAAAACAAAACAAAAAACCAAAAATGAGCTCTATATACTCACTACTTTAGGTTAGCCTCAGTGCAGTGTTTGTCTCTTACCCAACTGTAGTAGATAATTGAGGATGAGTAGAATGCATTTAATTTTTATTGCCTGCTGACATTTGGCCCTTTTGATGGATTGAGCATTGGAACAACTGAAGGATGGGTTATTTAACCACAGCATACATTTGTCCACTGAAAATATCCTTCTAAATATACTCCTACTGTGTTTCATATCATTACAAATCTAACTCCCAAACCCAGTTTCTCTTTATAACACGTTCCTGGTTCCCATTTCCCCCCTTTAACAATAAGTCATAATTCCATCTCAAGGAGCTAATTGATCAATCAATCAACAAACATTTGTTAAGCACATCTAGAAGTTGAGGATATTCAGAGATGTAAATCACAAAGTGAGATAATCTTTGCCCTCAAGGAGCTTACATTCTCCTGGCATGAGGGAACATGGTCACAGATAATAATTATAGGATATATGTATATGTATGCAAACCTTAGGCTTTCTTGGTCCTGCCTCCCCTCCTTTCCTGGTCCAATCATGCAATGCGCATTTTGAGAGCTTACGTTCAGCACCTAAGATAGGGTGCCTACTTAGGGGATACAAGAGAAATAATCAAGTAGAGTTAAGCAGAATTTATTAAGTGCCTGCCATGCGCCAGGAGCTGAATGAAGCACTGGAGATACAAAGAAAGGTAAAACAAAACAAAACAAAACAAAACAACAACAACTACACACAAAACAGAAAAGTCCTTGCTTTCAAGGAACTTATAGTCTGATTGGAGAAGACAACATGCAAACAACTACGTACAAAGTACATACGGGATGAATTAGAGATAATTTCAGAGGGAAGACACGCTAAGATTAAGGCAGATTAGGAAAAGCTTCTTGCAGAAGTGGGGCTTTTACCTGAGATTTGAAAGAAGCCATTGAAGCCGGGAGACAGAGATAAGGATAAAGAGAGTTTCAGGCCTGGGGAACAGTCACTGAAAATGCCCAGCGTTGAGGGATGGATTGCCTTGTGTGTAGAACAACAACAAGGCCTGATACGTTCCTCACCTTTTAGGAGCTTACACTATAGAATTTCAAAGCTGCCAGACTGCTTTCCCTTTCCTTCATTATGCAGCAACTTGGGTCTTGATTTGCCTGCTTCTGTATGTTACGTACCAAATAAATTTGGAAAGAAATTTAGAATTTTTATAGTCCAACAGCTTCCTCAAATACAGGTTACTGAGGAAAACAAGCATCTTTATCTCAATGAATCATATTATTTCTATATGGAAACATTACATTATTAAAATATTAAGTGCCAATTTCTATTAATAGACATTTTTATACAGACAGCGTAGCTAAGGCAAAGTATGTAAAAATTAAAAAAAATTAGGTATAAACTGCTATTATTTTCATTAAAATAAATTAATATCAATCAGTACTTAAACTATGGCTTATGTTGTGGTATAAGAGAGGCAGGGTAGCATAGTAGATAGAATGTAAGATCTGCATCAGGAAGACTTGGCTTCAACTCCTGCCTCTGACCTTTGCTAGTATACAGCTACAGACAAATCACTTCACCACTCTGACTCTCACTTTTCTTCATCTGTAAAAGTGAGAGAATAAAACTGATAGTACCTATATCACGTGATTGTACTGAGGTACAAATGATATGATTTCTATTAAATTCTTCTTTGTAAGAGAAGGACATTGGAATAAAGAGAGGAAAAAGTAAGAGGATAGAATTGAGGGAAATACATAATTAATGATCACAAATATGAATAAGATGAACTTCTTATAAAATGAAAGGATAGTATAATAGATTACAAAGCAGAATTCAACAATATGTTGTGTATAAAAAAATACACTTGAAACGTCAAGATTAGGTCAAACTTATGAATGCAGGGCTATTTCAATGTAAGAAATTTATAAACATAACAGACTATGTTATTAATGATAATACAATAATCATGTGATTATATCTATAGATTCAGAAAACCTTAGAAAAATGGAGCATCTATTTGTTAAAAACACTTGAAAATATAGGAATAAATGGACCTTTCTTTAATATGGTAAGTATTAACCATCTAAACCCAAGAGCCAACCTCAGTGAGATCAAAGGAAAAGAAAGGATATCCAGTATCCCTACTATTTGATATAATATTAGAAATGCTAATCCTAGCAATAACACAAGAAAAATAACCCGAGGAGTGAATGTGCACAGGAAAAAAAAAGAAACAAAATTATTGCTTTTTGAAGGTTGTATGATGCTGTACTTAGAGAACCCTGTGGAGTCAACTAATAATTAATTGAAACAATAACTATAGCAAAATAGCAGGATATAAAATAAATCCACACAAATTCTCATCATTATGTATATTGCTCACAAAATACATCTGGGAGAGATATAAGGAGAAATTACATTAAAATAGTTACAAATATATAAAATATTTGGGAGTCTACAGTCTGAGACATGCTGGACCATTATATTTATAACTACGAAACATTCTTGGGCAGCTAGGTGGCACAGTGGATAGAGCGCTGGGCCTGGAGTCTAGAAAACTCATCTTCCTGAGTTTGAATCTGGCCTCGGACACTAACTAGCTGTGTGACCCTGAGCAAGTCACTTGACCTTGTTTGCCCCAGTTTCCTCACCTGTAAAATGATCTGGAAAAGGAAATGGCAAACCACTCCAGTATCTCCACCAAGAAAACCTGAAATGGGGTCATGAAGAGTTAGACATGACTGAAATATGACTGAGCAACAATGAAATGAATGAAACATTATGGAAATAAAGACTGACCTAAACAATTGGAGGGATGACAATTGCTAATTGTAAGGCTGAGATATTATCATTAAAATGACAACACTACATAAATTAATATACTTATTCTGTGGCATACTAATCAAACTACTTAAGAATTACTTTAGAGAACTGGAAAAATTATAATGAAATTAATCTGGGAAAGAAAAGTTTTAGAATCTTAAGAGAAATAGTGAAAAGAAATGGGAAGGAAGAGGGGCTAGCATTATCAGATCTCAGACTGTACTACAAAGCAATGATCATCAAAATGCTATAGTAATGGCTAAAAAAAATATGCTGAGGTCAGTGAGCTGAACAGATTTAGTACGCAACATACAGAAGCAAGCAAGCTGAGTGACTAACATAAATACCCCAGTTGCTGAGTTGTGAAGGAATAGGAAAGCAGGTTGGCAGAAATCTGATTTAGACCAGCACCTTGCATCATATATCAAGATAAGCTCCAGATGGATACATAACTTAGACATCAAAGGTCATATCTTTAAACAAATAGAGGAATAAAGAAGAAATTACCTTTCAGATATATGGATAAAGGAAAAATTCATGGTTAAAGAGAAGCTATGAGAGAGGTGACCCAAGAGTGGATCACAGAAGACAAAATGGACAATTTTGATTACATAATTAACAGGTTTTTGCACAAATAAATCAAACATAGCTAAGATTAGAGAGAAGGAAGCTAGGTGGTGAAGTGGATATAGTGCTAGAATTTGAATCAGGAAGATTTGAGTTCAAGACCTACTTCAGACAATTGCTAGCTGTGTGACCCATGGCAAATTTCTTAACCTTTGTCTGCTTCAGTTTCCTTAACTGTAAAATGGAGATAATAATTGTACCTATCTCCTAGGGTTGTTGGGAGGATTAAGTTAGATATTTGTAAAGCACTTAGCAGAGTGCCTGCCATCTAGAGAGTGCTTAATATTTAGAATCTACTTCCCAATGTTGTTCCCAAGTGGTTATTTCCTTCCTTTCTTAAGTAAGGGGGAAAAACCCCAACAACTTTGCATCAAGATTCTCTAATACAGGGTCTCATTTCCAAGATTTATAAAGCATTGATTCAAATGTGTAAGAAAAAGTACAATTGATAAATGGGTAAAAGATATGAAAAGGCAGTTATCAGGGGGAGAAATCCAACCTATCACTAGCCATATGAAAAATGTCCTAGATCATTTAGTATAAGAGAAATATAAATTAAAGCAACTGTGATGTTCTACCTTACACTCATCAAACTGCTGGAGGTGACAAGAAAGGAAAAATCACAAATGTTGGAAGGGTTATAGGAAAACAGATACACTAGCACACTGTTGGTGTAAATCTGTCCAGCCGTAGTGAAAAACAAGTTGGAACTTCAATCCAAAAATCCTAAATTATGCATTCCCTTTCACCCAGAAACAACTAGGCCTATGCCCCAAAGAGATCAAGGAAAGAGGGAAAGAAGCCTTACATGAAAAAAATATTTAGAGCATCTCTTTTCATGGTGGCTAATAACTAGAATGAGACATACGTTTTTGGACATGAGCAATGCGCAAATCGATTTTGATTGGCTATAAATATTTATTATAAAGGTTTGATTTTCTTTTTCAGTCTATGTGGGGGAGGCGGGAAGGACAGAAAATAGAAATCTGTTAAGTGAAAGGGGTTAGACACGAATGTGCATTTACAGTGAAACATTTAAAACAATTAAATAAGATGAACAGGTTAACTTCAGAAAAACCTGGAAAGACTCGTATGGTCTGATGCGGAGTGAAGTGAGCAGAACCAAGAGAACTTTGTACACAATAACAGCCACGTTATATGATGACTAATATTGATAAACTTAACCCTTCTCAGCATTACAAGGATCTAAGACATCTCCAGAGGCCTCTTGATGGAAAATTCTATCCACATTCAAAGAAAGAACTGTGGAAGTTGAATCACTATCGTTTTATTTTCTCTTCTGTTGAGTTTTGTTTCCTCTTTCTGATGGTTCCTCCTATTGGTTTTAATTTTTACTTACAACTTCACTAATGTGAAAATATGTTTGACAGGAATGTAAATGTATAGCCTATATCAGATTGTGCACCGTCTTGGGGAGGGTGGTGGAGAGGAAGGGGGTGAAAAAATTTAAACTCAAAAGTATATGGAAGTGATTGTTGATAAATCAAAATAAATTAATGAAATTTAAAAAAGTAAAATAAGAAACAATATAAAATAATGATAATATAGGGATCAGACGACTGTATATTTACAATGAAATATATTTTTTTGAAAATAAAATGTCAAAAAGGAAAATATAAGGCACTCCTCCATTGGGAGCAGCTTATAATAAATAACCTTTCTCTATCCCTAAAAAGTATCATCTCGATTTTATGGATCTTTGTAAGGTCTTTGCAACTTCTTGCTGGAAATTTCTTAAAAAAACAAATTCTTCCGGGCAAGTCATTTAACCCCATTTGCCTCACCAAAAAACAAAAAAAAATTATTTTTGATTTTTCACAGTATAAAACATCAGATGTGGGGCAGCTATGTGGCACAGCAGATAGAGCTCTGGCCTTGGAGTCAGGAGGACCTGAGTTCAAATTTGGCCTCAGACATTTAATACTTACTTGCTGTGTGACCATGGGCAAGTCACTTAACCCCAATTGCCTCACACACACACACACAAAGCAAAACATCAGATGAAACAAAGCAATTAAAAAAATTTAAAAAAACAGCTATACTGTGGTTTCCTTGCAAAAAGCATGTAGACAGGAATGAGTGTGATGTATATGTGAGACATTAAGTAAACTTGTCTCAGTAAAATGGAAGATTTATTTTAAAGAACAAAAGGAAATTAACAATAACAGTATCATAATAGCTAGCATTTACACAGTGCTTTAAAGATTGCAAATCATTTTATAAATATTAATTTCTTTTGTCTTTACAACACTGAGAAGTAGATTCTATTATTGCTCACATTTTACAGAAGTGGAAACTGAGGCAGATAGTTTAAACAAATTGCCCAGGGTCACATAGCAAATAAATGACTGAAGTTGAATTTGAATTTAAGTGTTCTTGACTCCTGGTCTAGCACTTTATCTACTGGAAAGGTAATTTAAATGAATGAATGCATGAATGTATGCATGCATACGTGAATGAATGAACAAAAAAGTACCTAGTATATGAAAAACACTGCAAATGTAAAAATGGAGATGATTCCTTTCATCAAAGAGCTTGTATTCTAATATGGAGAGTACATATGTATAAGACAGTAGTGGCATAGGTAGGGTATTTTGGTTTGAGAAAACACAGAGATGCCATGAAGGCCTTGAAACACCAGATTTAAGACTTTGGACTTGATCTGTTCGTCAGATTGCTAACTCTATTCCCTTCTGACGTCTAGCTTCAGTTCATGCTTTTCATTGTATTTTCTTCAAATTTGTCAGAAGAAATGATCATCTGAGGGTGAAGGCCATAAATGGTCTGGGTTCATTCTTCCAAACCATGCTCCGTTTAACAGAATGTTTTTTTTTCCCCCTAGAGAAAGGCTACTGCTTCCCTCAGTGTTCTAGGGGTAACCTTGTAGTTTGGCTTGCTTTCTCTTTTTATAACTCATGAGCCCTAATCTAGTGTATTTTCCAATATCATTTCCAATTAGCATTTCCTCCTCCTCCTCCTCATTGTCCAGATATCAATTGACCAGTTACTATTTCCGTATCATCTAACCAATCAACATCATTGAGCCTTAACAAAAGAGGGTATCTTGAGAAGGCATACATAGCAAAGACAGAATTACAAAAACATCTGCCCAAACCAGGGCACATTGTATCCTCTACATAAATGCTTGGTTTCTCAGGAGAGTGGGCTCAAACTTAAAGTTTGCTTTGAAGGTTTCTACAAACCTTTCCTCTCCCCCCAACCCAAGTTCACTTCTGGTTGTGGTGTGTCCAGTAGACAAGTCAATTCCTTGCTTGCAGGGCATGCCGTCTTGGTTGTTACATTGTTACATTGCTGGGTTGAGTGAAGAGGTTTGATAACTCAGGACTGACTCCCTACCAGGCTCAAATCTGCTATGGACTTTAGTTGCAGGACCTCTAGTGGCTCTTATTATGATCTCTAGAACATTCTATCCCTCAAATTTATTCACCTCAGATCAGCAGACAATGATTGAGAAACAGCCATGGCCATGAGCTCACAGACATATTGGGGTGGCAGGTGTCAGTGGCTGATTGTTCCTTCCTCTCCTGAGAAGACGTCTGTTTCTGCTTTTTGTATGCATATTCAGTTCTGGTTTGGCAGTCATTTAAAAGGCTTTCCATTACCAGGAAATAAGCCAAGAAGAAACAGGATTTCTGAGTGTACTCTGAAATGATGAGGTAAAGAGAGACCCTTCCATCCCACTTTTCCTGAAGCTGAGTCTTCATTCAGACTGCCAGCTGGGAAATCATACTGTGTATGTTCTGATGACTAGGATCTACTGGCCAGTCTCCTATTATTTGAACTACTCCATCAAAAATGTATACTTTTATATGCCTGTATACTTATTTAGGGCTCTCTGAGTTTTCTCTTTAGATAGAACAACTACTTTGGATGTTCCTCTTAGGGCATGTTTACCTAGGATCATTTTGGATTCTCTATGAATTGAAAAAACTTGGAAGTGGAAGGAAACTCTGAGGGTGTCTGGTTCAACTTGTACCTAAATAAAAATCCATTTTATGCCTTCTCCTACTAAAGGTAATCCAGTTTTCACTTAACCTCCAGAGAGAAGGAGCCCTTCATCTCCTAAGGTGGCCTACTCCACTTTTGGAAAGATTTGATTAGTGGGAAGTTTTTTCTTGTGTTTCCTTATATTCTTCCTTACACTAGGCCTGAATTTGTCATCTTCATTTTCCACCTGTTCTTACTTCTGACCTCTGGGATTAAGCAGAATAAGTAATCTTTGTTCCCAGTGATAGTCCTTCAAGTATTGGATGACAAGACTGTGCTTGTCTTCCAGTTAGCTAACAGCAGTTAACTAGTGTGTTGGATGGAGTGCTGGGCTTAGAACCAGGAATATCTGGGTTCAAATCCCACTTAAGACAAATTAATAGCCATATGACTCCAGGCAAGTTATTTGCTTTCAGCCTCAGTTTCCTCATCTGTAAAACAGATAATAATCACACCTATCTTAGAGGTTTATGGTGAGGATTAAATGAGATAATTTGTTTAAAGTACTTTGTAGATTGTAAAGTGATACATAAATGCTTATTATAATTTAGATAGTACTTATCTTCCTCTGTTCTCTCTCCAAGTTCTTCATGCCCTAATGAAATGATGGACAAAATACTCAAGTGGAAGACTGATGTCTCATGGCTGCTGCATGATGTACGAACATTCAAGGATATGCTGCCCTGACATTTTGAAACCTGAAGTGATTTCAGCGTATTAACTTAAAAAAAAAAGAAAGACACTTGGATGAAGACAAAACCCAGTATATTTATAGAGCACACAGTAGGTAAGACTATGGGTCATTAAAAAAAGATGTAAAGCAAGCATAATCTTTTCATCTCAGTTATCTTGCTCTCTGAGTGTGTACAGTAGACACATGAGCATGATGCAGTAGAAAGAGGGCTGGACTTGGTGTCAGAGGGCCTGGATTCAAATCTCAGTTTCGATACTACCTATGTAATCCTGGCCAACTCTGGGCCTTGGTTTACTCATCTGTAAAATGAGGGGGTTACAGTAGATCATCTTTATGGCGCCTCTAAATTCAGAGTCCTCCAAGATCCCAATGAATTAGAGTAGAGAGTTGTATTTTCCTTGGCTGGGATATTCTTTGCCTATTTAAGAATCTGTCAGTGCCAGGTTCTCTCTCTTTTATGGTTTATGTCAGTGTTTTTATTAGTTGGCCTAAGACAAAATCATATTATTGCATCAATCCAATGCTGGGCTAAATTTTGCTGGGGGGAATTTGGCCTGGGCAATGCTGGCAAATCTGGAATTGAACCTCTGACCCAGTTTGTGACTCAAGGGAGATAGGAGAGAACTAAGTTTCCTGCTGCAAACTCTGACTTTTCACCTATTGCCCTGACTGCCTTCTGCAGGAGTAGCTTTTATTGTTCTTAGGGAGGACTAAAATAGTAAATTGTGTTTGGTGTCAGCATCATCAGCCTAATGGCCTACATGATATGCTCAGGAGAAGTACTTGCTATAGAATGTTTCCCTTGGCCTTACTCGCCCCTTTTCCCTACTAGACATTTCTTGGTGTGAAGCTCTCTACAACTTAATGGCTTCTTTTTTCTTGTTCTTTTAAAAAAATGATTATTTGCTGACACTTTAACTCCAGACTGTCAACTCCAGAGAGAATACTTCACAAAGTACTTGAGGCAGAGTTTTACTTCATAAAAACTGCTCTTTAGGAAGGAAATGGGGATAGAAGATAAGGGGTAGAGGTGGCCCAGTTTCTATAAGTCTGTAAGGACTTATATAGGAAACTATAGCATTTGGATGAGATGCTCAAAGCTTTCTGAAAAATGGACTAGGTCTTAGAAATGGTCTGGTCTACAGTCAGGAGCCATGAATATAGGTAAGTCTATAATCAAGAAACTCTCCAAATCTCTGGTTTTAAAATTTTATGTAATAATGCCATCTTTTTTTAAACAAAAAAAATTCTACTCCTCCACACATTTCACAAAACAATATTCATAGATGTGACCAACAAAGACAATGGAATAGAATAGGTACTTTATCTAAACCTCTTCACTCTCAAAGTAAAGGAGTAATTCAGCAGATGATTACAGAGGATTTCACAGACAAGATCTTCTCCTTCTGTCCCCCTCAAGGTGAAAGGATTAAATTAATCAACCAATCACGTATTTATTAAGCAGCTATGATTTGCCAGGCAAGATGTTAGGTATTGGGGATATGAAGATAAAAATGAAACTGTCCCTGCTCCCAAAGAGCTTACTTTCAGTAAGTATAAACACAATATAGAAATAGGGATTGGATCTGTGATTTCAGTGGCACAGCGAACTCTTGGATAAAAAAATTCTCTGTATCAGTAAAGGTTAGCACCTTCTCTTCACTTTATAGTCTATAAGAGTTGCCTACAGTACTGAGAGATTAAATTGCCCTATGTCGCACAGCTTTGAGAAAGAAGACTTAAACCTGGTCCTTTCTGGTTAGTAGGCTAGTTCTCTATTCACTATGCAGTGCTGCCTCTTACATACCAAATAAATATGAAGTAGATTTTTTTGAGGGGGGAATGAAAAAGTAGAATGAAAAGGTAGGTTGAAATAAAATTTACTATGCATCAGGTGATTTTAAAAATGTAGGAACTTTAGTCATGCTATCCAACAATGTGAAAATAAAAACTGATGTTGAAAGGAAAACAGAAAACCTACATTATGTTTAAAAGATTCAAAAAAAATGAGTAATACTGAATTTAAAATTATATGAATCAAATGACATAGCATCTAACTTCATAAAGAAAAGTTAATTAATTGCATTGCAAAAGTCATAGTGACTCAATAATTGTAAGAAAATTCAGTGTTCCTCTTTCAGAGTTTGACAAATCTAACAGAAAGATAAAATGGAAAAAGTAGGAGTGAATGAACTTTTGAATAATTTAGAACTGAGTCTTGTGGCATATTCTGAATTGAAACATTTATATACACATATATCTGCATACATACATACATACATATATATATATATATATATATATATATATATATATATATATATATATATGCAGACACACATATATTTCTCTTTTTCCCTTAGCACCATGTTATCTCTATAGAAACAGACCAGGTGATAGGTCTCAGAAAATTATAAACAAATATAAAAAAGCAGAAATACTAAACATATCCTTTACAAATGTGAACACAACAAAACAGTAGTTAAAAAAAATAGGCAAAAGATAAAGACAATAATGACATCCTGAATAATAAATGGGTCAAAGGAAAAAATCACGGAAACAGTAATTATACGAAAGAGAATTATAATAATGAGACAACATACTAAAATTTCTGAGATTTAGCTAAGTAATTTTCAGATGAAAATCGTATCTTTTGAAAATGTGCACTAACAAAATATTGCTTATATTGCTCTCATGATTCTAGTTTGTTCTGCATTAGTCTATAAACATCTGTATCTGTTCCTCTAAGTCCCTCATATTTATCATTCTTTAGAGGACAATATTATAATTTATTCCATTCCCTCAATTAAAGAGAACTTTATTTCTAGTAATTTTTATAACACAAAAAGTGTTGTTATGAATATTTTGATGTATATGAATCTTTTTTATTGTCTTTAACTTCCTTGGGATTTATGTTCAACGGTGGGATCAGTGGCTCAAAGCATCTGAACAGTTCAGTCACTTGTCTTGCATAATTTCAAATTGTTTTCCAGAGTGATTAGGTCAATTCATAACTCCACTGACAATGTGATAGTATGTTGTTCCTTCCTGCCCCTCCAGCATTGACTGTAATCTCCTATTGTCTTTCCACTTCAATGTGTGTGAGGTGAAACTTCAGAGTTGTTTTAATGTTCATTTCTCTTATTGTGAGTGTTTTTTCATATGGTTGTTTTTAGTTTGTAATTCTTCCTTTAAAACTGTTTAGGTCCTTTGACCACTAATCAATCTATTAGGGGATGGCAAAACTGAGATCTTTAATTGTGCATCTTGAAAAATGTTATTGCCCACTTCACCTGGTATGGCTGAGGATAAATTATATACAGACTGCTTTTTGGTAGTGTGTTGATAAATGTTTAACAACCAGATCTCCAAATATGTAGGGCACATTAAGTTGAATCTGTATTATTAACATTTTCCATCACTTTATTAAGTCTGGATAATCAACAAAACAATAATTCAAACCCTGATTTGTGCTATTTGCTGATTTCCAAGGTATAAAAGCTCATACTCAAAAATTTAACAATTGGCTCTCTCAGGTGAGTTCATGTTGGCTTCAGTATACCTCTGCTGCTTTCTCAAAGAGAGTTTAGGGAAGAACTTTTATAAACTCTAAGTCTTTACCAGTATCTTGCAAAATATTTTCTTTGGTTCTTTTCCTCCTAAATAAAGGACCCCATCCCATAAGAGTGGTTACTTAGGAAATATCCTTAGTCAATGCATTGTACTTGTTGCTGAAATCTTTATGCAGATATTTGGTGGTTTGTGTTTGGGGTATCTCCTAGCTAGGAAAAGTGATGATCTTCCTCCCCCATTTTTTTTTTTTTGCTAGGCAATGGGGTTAAGTGACTTGCCCAGGGTCACACAGCTAGTAAGTATTATGTGTCTGAGGCTGGATCTGAACTCAGGTCCTCCTGACTCCAGGGCTGGTTCTCTATCCACTGCACCACCTAGCTGCCCCTTCCCCCCATTTTCAATATGTATTTTATTTTCTCCCCAATTACATGTTAGAACAATTTTTTTAAAAAACATTCCAAATTCTAGGAAAGTGTAAGAAGATTGTGCAAACAGGGAGGGATCAAGTTAAAAAGGGCTTTAAAATTGATCCTGGAGGTAATAGGGAGCCATTGGTATTTAAAGAGTAGGGAAATGACATAGACCTGTCCCCTAGGAAGATCACTTTGGCAACTGTGTAGAGCATTATTGGAGTGGATACAGACTTAAGCAGGGATTTCTAATATGACCATTAGTTAATTAATTAATTAGTGCTTAATTAGTCCAGAGGACTATTACAGGAGTTCAGACATAAGGTGATGAAGGTGGCAGCTATATGAGTGGAGAGAAGGGGCTGTGACATATATGCCAGCTAAAGCTTCCTAAAAGAAATCTGCAATGATTTAAGTGAGTGTAGTCCAATAATCCACATGGTAAAAAACCAAGTGGAAAAATGTTGGGAAGGTAGAAGCAAGTCTTAGCAAGAGATTGGATATGTCAGTAAGTGCAAGTGAGAAGTCAAGAACAAAAGCAAGATTGCGAGCTTGGATCATGGGAGGAATGGTGGTAACCTTTCCAGTAACAGGGAAATGAGAAAAGGGAAGACTTGGAAGACATGATAGTGAGTTATGTTTTGACATGTTGAGTTTGAGATGTCTATGGAAATATAATTAGATATGATCCAGAGAAAGAACTGATAAATAGAAGTATATATAGAATGATTTTACATGCATGCACACACACAGACACACACACACACACACACACACACACGCGCACACACACACGCACACACACACCCCTGTGTTTAGTGGCCGCTATCTCTAGGGTGGGGCAGGAGGGAAGAAAAAAGAAAAAAAGAAAGTTGTATGATAACCTTATTATATATTTTAAAGGAATAGCAAGTTGTGCATAACAGATTTGTAGTTTGATGTGCAATCATATTTTAAAAAAATTCTACTATGGGGGCAGCTAGGTGCCACAGTGGATAGAGCATTGACCTTGAAGTCAGGAGGACCTGAATTCAAAACAAGCCTCAGACACTTGACACTTATTAGCTGTGTGACCCTGGGCAATTCACTTAACCCCAATTGCCTAAAAATAAAAAAAAAAATTAAAAAATTCTACTATGCTATGGAAATGCTTGCTTTATTTTGCAAATTAAAAATGAAATAAATAAAATTTAAAAAGAGATAAAATTCAGAAAGTTTGTTAATAAACCATAATCACATGGGGAATCTTGTATTTCATGGTTTTCAGTCTTATTTTAGATTCACTCAAAGCCCAGGATCCTTTTCTGTCTGCCATAGACCAACCACCAGAGAGCTGATAGATACTCTAGGAAGTAAGGCTAATTTCAATATCACTCTAAGCCAGACATAATTAATGAGGGAAATCTATTTACTGCTTACAACAATATCAAAATGCCCTTGAGAATGGAATAAAAATTTAAAATTATCAACTATTTGGCTCATACAAGCCAGTACTTTAATCTATTAGTGTGAATGAAGAATTGACTGCAAACTACTTCCCTTTAGCAGTATCGTGACATTTGTCTTTTCTCCTTCAATAAAGTGGAGGCAAAGTCATTAAATAAAATGGGGGATCATTAATAAATCCTTCAAATATGCTTTAAAATAATTATAATGATCACTACAATATAGCGCATGTCTCATTAAAAATGAATTAGAGAACTATGTGCTTGTGGTAGGAGCACATTTCAGTCCTTGAAATTTATTAGCTTGAAATGTAATACCTCTGCAATTCTCTGCAGGTTTCTTCTTCATTCTAAAACTTGCAAAGAGAAAATTTTCTTGTGAAAAGTTATTGTTGTGGTTGACTATTTCTGTAACCCATGGACCACAACCAAAGATTTGGGTTAACAGCCCAGGCTCAATCTTGGGGAGTGCTCAAAAAAAATCTCTCTCTCCTCTCTCTCTCTCTCTCTCTCTCCCCTCTCTCTCTCTCTCTCTCTCTCTCTCTCTCTCTCTCTCTCTCTCTCTCTCTCTCTGCCTCTGTCTGTCTATCTGTCTCTCTCACTTGTTCTGTGGTAGGAGAAATTACATGACTGGGCTAATGCCGCCGCAACCATTTTCGGATAATGCCTAAACCATTTTTTACCCTTATGCATGTTAATCAAGTACTCGTTATTTTCTTTTCTTCTTAAATTTCCATTCCCTAGGAATCAAGTCATGCTTTGAGTTTTGTCTTTCTGCTGAAATTTCTGCTTCCTAGCAATTAATTTCGTTCAGCTACTAGTTTTTTTTCCATCCGAGATAAGGCATGGACATACAGCTTCTCGTAGATAACTGCCTCCTTTTTTGCTGTTGTCTCATGTAAGATCAATTAGGGAAGATTGTATCTTGTAGCATAATAAAGTCCCAAGTCCAAGATCACAGGCTTGGTTCAATTCCTCCTTTATCTAGGATCTGTCCTCTGTGGGCAGATGAGGGAAAATGAATTAACTAATCAAAAACCAGATCTGGCTGTGTCAGATCTTTCCCACCTAGTACCAAAGTATAGAAAAACCTTGCTCTTGTGAGAGTGCTTTTGAGTAACTCAGTGTTTAATGGTTCTGACTGAATGCTGATGTATTCCTGGTTTGCAGAATCAATTAATTGATCAATCAGTGATCATTTATTAAGTCCTTACCATGTCCCAAACACTCTGCTAAGCACTGACAAGGACAGAAGTAAAACAATTTCTGCCTTTAACATGCTGATATTCTAAAAGGAGAGACAACATGTGTACATACATACATACATACATACACACACATATATGTTATATATATGTGCACAAATATATGTATGCACGTGTATATACAATATATGTATATTTAGATGTATAGGAATATATAATATATACATACACATGTACACACACAATATAGATATATGTATATTGTGTGCACACATGTGCATGCATATATTATATATGCATGCACAAATATTCATACATTATCTGTACACATATATAACATACATGACCACATATACAAACATTTATATATTTTTGTGTATATGTGTGCAGATTATCTCTCCCATTATAACACACACTATGGCCTTGGAGAAGAAGGCAGCTGGAGGGACAAGAAAAAGTCTTATAGGGAGTTGATTTTTGAAAGAAACCCATAATTTGAAGAGATAGAGATGTAGCAGGAGATTATTCAGGCATGGGGCAGCCAGTGCTACCACAGACAATATACCATAGAGAACATAGAGGGGAGTAATCTATAAGTAGACTAGAAAGATTAGGAAAGGGCCAGGTTGTGAAGAACTTTAACTGCCAGAGTTTATATTTGATCCAAGAGACAACAGGGAGTCAATTGAGGTTACTAAGTAGGTGGATGACATAGTCAGACCCATCCTTAAGGAAAAGTCACTTTGGCCACTATGTGGAAAATGGATTAGAGTGAGGAGAGACTAGAGTCAGTAGATATTAGCAATAGCCCAGGTATGAGGTAATGAGAGCCTGTACCAGGGTTGTGGATTTAATGTCAGAGAGAAGGTGATATATGTATATATATTTATATATATGAGAGATGTTACAAAGGTGAAATCTACAGGACTTGGAAAGAAATTGATTATGAGTGGTAAGAGAGCGAGAAGTTGAGGCTGACACGTAGGTTGTGAGCTTGGGTGACTAGCAGATTGGTAGTGCATTAGGCATTATCCAAAAATGGTTGAGGCATTAGCCCAATCATGTAATTTCTCCTGCCACAGAACAAGTGAGAGAGACAGATAGACAGAGACAGAGAGGGAGAGAAAGAGAGGGAGAGACAAAGATAGACAGAGATACAGAGACACAGAGACACAGAGACACAAAGACAGAGAAAGAGAGAGAGAGAGAGAGAGGGAGAGAGGGAGAGAGAGAGAGAGAGAGAGAGAGAAGAGAGAGAGAGAGAGAGAGAGAGAGAGAATAATAGGAAAATTTGGAAATGGGGAGAGTTTTGGGCAAAGGTAATGAAATCAGTACCGAACATGTTGAATTAAACATGTCTATGAGACATCCAGTTTGAAATGTCTATGTCCAATAGTCAGTTGGAGATCTGGGTCTGGAGCTTAGGAGAGAGGTTAGGGCAGAATAAGTAAATTTGAGAATTATCAGCATAGGGAGTAAATCCATGAATGCTAATGAAATCGAGGAAAAAGAGAAGAGAGCCCTGGACTAAGCCATGGGAGACCCCCATGCTTAATGGGCATGATGTGGATGAAGTAGCAAAGAAGAGAGAGAAGGAACAGTCAGATAGGTAGGAAGAGAGCCAGGAGAGAGTATTGTCCTAAAAACCTAGAGAGAAGAGACTATAAAGGTGGAGGGTAATTGACAGTGTCAAAGGCTACAGACAGGTCAGTAAGGATGAAGATTGAGAAAAGGCCATTAGATTTGGTGATTAAAAGATCAGTGGTGACTTTGGACAGAGCAGTTTTGAATGATGAGGTAAGAAGCCATAGAAAAGGAGATGTAGACTTCTATCGCAGATAGCTTTCTCAAAGCACTTACAAGGGAGAAGAGATGATAGTGCAGATGGATAGATCACGTGAGGGTTTTTTGATGATGGAGACATGGATATGGTTGTAGGCAGTAGGGAAATAGTAGGCAAAGAGATGTTGAAGATAAGTGAGAGAGTGGAGGTAATAGATGAGGCAGTCTTCTGGAGAAAATAGAATCACTTGTGCACACAGGATTGTTTAACTTGTCAAGGAGAAGGATACCTTTTCATATAAGACAAGGGTGAAGGAGGAGGTAGTAGCAGAAGGTGTCTGGATCATGTAAGATGAGGAGGGGAGCAGAGGAAACTGGACAAATAGACTCTTGTTTTCAGTGAAATGTGAGGCAATTTTCTTAACCGTGAGGTTGAATAGAGGAGGATCCATGTAGAGTAGAGGAGGAATGAAAAGATTTGAAAAAGACTTTGTAGTGAGTAGAATAGTGAGTTAATTAGGGAGGTGTACAAGGATTTCCTCACCATAGTGAGGGTGCAGTTAAAGTTATGTAACATAAATTTGTAGTCTAGAAGGAAGGTGGATAGCACTTTAAAAAATCATTGTTCTTCTGGAATTATGATTATTCTATTGATCAGAGTTCTTAAGTCTTTCAAAATCTTCCTTCCTTCCTTCTTCCTTCTTTCCTCCCTCTCTCTTTCCCTTCCTTCCTTCCTTCCTTCCTTCCTTCCTTCCTTCCTTCCTTCCTTCCTTCCTTCCTTCCTTCCTTCCTTTCTTTCTTTTTTTCTTTCTTTCTTTCTTTCTTTCTTTCTTTCTTTCTTTCTTTCTTTCTTTCTTTCTTTCTTTCTTTCTTTCTTTCTTTCTTTCTTTCTTTCTTTCTTTCTTTCTTTCCTCTCTTTCTTCTCTCTATCTTTATGTTGGTGTTATGGTATAAATTATTCTCCTGGTTCTGCTAATTTCATTCTGTTTCAGTACATACAAATGTTTTCAGGTTTCTCTGAAATCACATCATTCTTCAATTTTTTTATAGTACAATAGTATTCTATTATCTTGATATATTATAATTTGGTCAGCCATTCCCCAATTGATGGATATCCCTTTAGTTTATAGTTTGAAACCAAACCAAAACAAGCAGCTATCAATATGTTTGTGTGTATTGGACCTTTCCTGTCTTTGATCACTTCGGCTTAGTAGTGGTATTTCTGAGTTGAAGGACAGTAGCTTCATACATATATTTCCAAATTACTTCTGGAATGGCTACACTAATTCATAGCTCCACAAACAGTGCATTGTTGTGCCTGTTTCCCCATAGTCTCTCTAACATTTGTCATTTTTCTTTCTTTCTTTTTTTTTGGTCAACTTTGGCAATTTAATGATTATGAAATGTACCTTCAAAGTTGTTTTAATTTGCATTTTTCTAGTTATTAGTTATTTCAATGATTTTTTCATCTAACTATGGATAGTTTGCTTCTCTTCCTTTAAGAACTTTTTGTTCATATTTTTTGACCATTTATTTAGGCAGCTAGATGGTACAGTAGCTAGAACACTGGACCTGGAAATATGAAGACCTGAGTTCAAATCCAACCTATAATAATTATAAGCTGTGTAACCCTGGGCAAGTCAATTAACTTCTGTCTTCCTCAATTGCCTCATCTATAAAATGAGAATAATAATAGCATCTACCTCCCAAGGTTGTTGTGAAGATACAATGAGATAATATTTGTTAAGAGATTTGCAAACCGCCAATCACTCTATGCAAGCTGTTATTATTGTTATTATTATCAATAGGTGAATGGTTCTTATTCTTATGAAGTTGAGTCATGTCCTTACATATCTTCGAAATAATAACATTATCAGGAAAAACTGGACTACAAAGGTTTCCCAGCTTAATTATTTACTTTCCTCTAATCTTATCTGCATTGAATTTGTTTGTGCAAAAAACTTTTTAAATTTATGTAGTCAAAATTGTCCGTTTTATGTTCAATGATTTTCTCTACTCCTTGTTTGGTCATGAATACTTCACTTATCCACAGATCTGAAAGACAATATCTTGCTTGTTTTTTTAAATTTGTTTATGATATGACCTTTTATGTCTAGGTCATGTATCCATTTGGAGCTTATCTTGGCATACTTTATGAAGTGCTGGTATAAACTAATTTTTGCCAAACTGCTTTCCAGTTTTCCCAGGAATTTTTGTCATATAGTAAGTTCCTACCCAGGAGATGGAGTCTTTGAGTTTATTGAACACTAGTCTACTGGGTTTGTTTGTTTCTGAATGTTATGTACTTAATCCATTCCATGATTAACCTCTATTTTTTTTGAACCAGTTACCAAATTATTTTGATGACTATACTTTCTGGTATATTTTGAGATCTGCTACTGCTTGGCCCTCTTCCCACTTATTTTCATTATTTTCCTCAAGATTCTTGACCTTTTGTTCCTAGGAGATAGATTCTTAGCTAAAGAAGTGATAGAGGCAATAACAAAGGATAACATAGAAAATTTAATTACATGAAAATGAAAGGCTTTTGTATGAATAAAATCGGTGCATTAACAGGTAACTAGGGAAATGGTAGACTGGAAAAAATGTTTTGTTGTATGTCAAGTAAGGGCTTGGTATCCACGATATAACAGACAACTAGCAGAAATATTTAAGACTAAAACTCATTGTGCAGTTGATTACTGGTCAAAGGATATAAACAAATAGTTCTCCAAAATAAAATACAAACTATTAATAATGATACAAAAGAATACTCTGAACCACTAATGTTGAGAGAAATTAAAATTAAAACAACTCAGAAGTTTCATCTTAAAGCCATCAAATTAGCAAAGATGACAAAAGATAGAAATAGTCAATTTTGAAGTGATTGTAGAAGGAGAAAGCATACAAATGTATTTTTAATAGAACTGTGAATTAGTGAATGTTTCTGGAAAACAATTTGGATTATACAAATACAGTGGTTAAAATGTCCATACCCTTTCACCCAGAGATTCCATTGCTAGGCAAATACCCCAAGTAGGTCACTGATTTAAAAAAAAAAAGGGTCCATGTGCATATGTGTGTGTGTGTGTGTATCATGTATCCATAATTTTTGTTGCAGCAATGAGCTTCAAAGTTTTTCATTGATTGGGGACTGGTTAAACAAATTATACATGATTGTAATGGAATATTGCTGTGCTGTAAGAAGTGACAAATTGGATTCATACAGAGAAACATGAATTTATATGAAATGACAAAAAAATGAAGTAAGCAGAGTCAAGGAAACAATATACATAATTATTCCAACAATTTAAGTGGAAGGAACAACAGCCCAAAGCAATAAAAAATGAATGTAACAGAAATGCAAAGAATAAGGTTGACCTGGAGAAGATATAAGAGAAAGAACCTTTTCCCACTTCCACAGTATAGACTGGGGAGGAGGGTGTCTACACATGTGAAAAATTCCATATAATGTCAGATTTACACACACACATACACGTGTATATAAAATTGGTTTTGCTGATTTTTTTTCCTCTTCTTTTTTTAAAAAAATTCTTTGTTATAAAAGATTGCTTTCTGAGAAAAGAAGGAAGACCACAAGTGGAAAATCAGGCAATATAAAAACAAAAGATATCAGTAAAATATTAGAAAAAGAATTCTTTGTCTCATTTCTTTAATTCTTCAAGAATTCTCAGCATACTGTCATCTCTTATTCTTGTATTTACCTTTCATTCTGTGCTGGAAATTGCCTAATGTACATTTTGCATAATAAACTTTGGCCTTAACAAAAAGCAGCATTTGTAAATAGCCAACTTTTCTTTTGAATTTCAAAAAGAAATTATACAGAAGAATAATCTTCCCTATCTCCAATTTCTTCACAGCCAGTGTCCCATTGATCTGGGCCATTTTGATCTAGCTATGTTGAATCGGGATTCAATAGACAAAATTCCTTTATTGGTTATTCTTTCATAGATTATATAATCTTAAGAACTACGTTTTGACTGACTATAATTTGATTATACTGTTTCTCACTGACTAGGGGTATCTGAGTGATGGTCACAAGTATTCCAGTTTATGCTTCTTACTTCCTCTAGCTGGGGCTTTGAAGAACTAGGAAAGAGTAAATTTAGTTCAGCCTTTTAAGGAACTAACTTCTATTTACCTCTCTGGCAAGTATATTCATCTTTTTCAGTAGGATCAATGTTTCTTCAACATAATCCCATTGTAGTCTAGCTACACATAGAAAAGGCTTATTTCTTATCTTAGTGGGAGCACTGGCATAGCAGATGTGGATGAAACATCTCTGAAGAAATCCTTCAGTCATTAACTAAAGTCCAATACCTGGAAATTTCTATGCTTTGCTATTTTAGGCAAATTTATTTTCATTGCTATCCTGGAGCCTTTTATTTCTGGATTTTCTTCACTATGGTATAGAAGAAAAGTACAGAATTGTAGCTGGGGCAAATAATAGAGGGTGAATAAAAAGTCTGGCAGAATACTGAAATATTCAGGAGCCTAGAGTATGTTGAAAGTACAGAGAACAGTTAAGAAAACAAAAAGTGGAATGATTCCTAGTTATTGCCAGTTCCTGGTCTAATAACTTAATCACAGGGTAAGTTGACCCTGTATGAAGCAGCTTCATTCCTTACTTGGCTTGGTGTAGTCAAGGGAGCAGCATGAGGCCGTGGATCAAAACTCAAAGGAAATAGTGACCTTGCATGGCATTGCAGATGACCTTCTTTTCTCCCTGGTCACATCCTACTGTCTTATCCTATGTCCTCTACTGACTCTACTCTTCCTTCTCCCTTCCCCAATCATAGTAAATGTTCATGTCCATTTTTGGGTGTGTCTTATTCATTGATTTAAAGGGGCCACTGCTAGAACAGGTTAGAGGACTTCATAAATACAACTGACCTGCCATTTGAACCTTTCACCCAAGTCTGGCAGCCCACATTCTTTCATCTAGCCCATCTTCCTGCTTTGCAGTCTTATTATCAGGAGTCAACCTTTAGAACCAAAGAATCTTAGTTGTTTCATGCTTCAAGCCTCCTCATCTGGAACATCTCATTTGGGTTGTTAACTCAAGTGTAGTCTCCCACTTAGTGCTTATCTCTAATTGAGTGATGAAGCTTGGCTGTTGACCTTCATTCCTGAAAAAAATCAAAATGACATCACTATGTTGGGGGTCAAGGTACAGTATGTCTGACTGTGGCTGATCAGACCAAGATGAGCTCGGGAGGCTCTACCACAAGTTGAGCACAAATAGTCCATGTGATGAAAGACAGTGCCCTTTTAAAAGTATAAAGGGAGTGATGAGGGGAAAATTTCTGATCTGCTAGACTGGATCTTTTCCATGGAGCTGGACATATGTGCTCTGGCTCTATTGGCAAGAGAAATGTACACTGGCCTAGCCCTGAAGAAGTTGTGCTTTGGAATAACACAGCTGCTTATTGATCCCTGTGGACTTACACTTTGGTATGATGTAGCAATGTTTTATTGATCTCTGAGGACTTGTACTGTGGCATGACAAGGACCATTCCAATGAGCATGTGTAGAGATATTCTTTGTCATGCCAAAGTGGGAATACCTAGGGCTAATAAGAGATTTTTGGTTCTTCCTAAAGTGTAAGACATTTAACACTAAGCCAGATCATTAAATTGTAAGCTTCTTGAAGGCAGGGACTGCTTTTGTGCTTTTTTTTTTTGTATCATTATTGCTTAGCACAGTGCCTGGCACAAAGTAAGTGCTTAATAAATGTTTATTGGTTGCCATATCTTTTCCCTCAGATATAGAACATATACCCAGTTCTATGGGAGGTACTCCAGGCTGGCAGTTTAGAAGCTCTCTCTGATCATCTCTGTTGCAAAGGAATTCATAAGGATTGCCTTGCAGGTAATAAAAAGAGTTGTTTGGCTGGAGGAGGGGGAGGGCTGTTTATTAAGAGTTAAGGCCTATTGATAAATGGTCAAAGAATATGAACAGACAGTTTTCCAATGAGGAAATCCAAGCAATTTATGGTCATATGAAAAAATGCTCTAAAATTATTGATTAGAGAAATTCAAATTAAAACAACCTTGAGATATCATTTTACACCTATCAGATTGGCTAAAATGATCAAAGGGGAAAATGACAGATGTTAGAGGAGATATGGAAAAATTGAGACACTAATTTATTCTTGGTGGAACTGTGAACTGATCAATCCATTTTGGAGAGCAATTTGGAATTATGCCTGAAGCATTATTAAATTGTCTGTACCCCTTTACCCAGCAATGCAACTACTAGGTCTATTTCCAACAGTGGTTAGGGAAAAATGAAAAAAAACAGTATATGTTCTAAAATATTTATAGCAGCTCTCTTTGTGGTGGCAAAGAACTGGAAATTTCAGGAATGCCCATCAATTGGGGAATGGTTGGACAAGTGGTAGTATATGATTGTGTTGAAATGCTACTGTTCTATAAGAAATGATGAGCTCAATGATCTTTGAAAAGCATGGAAAGATTTGCACAAAATAATGAAGAGAGATGTGAGCAGAAACAAGAGAACATTGTATACAGTAACCGCAATATTAAGAACAACTTAGAGTGACTAAGTAATTTTGACTATTATAGATACCCAAATTAGCTACAAAGGAACTATAAAGGAAGATGCTATCTGCATCCAGAGAAAGAACTGACAGATAAAAGTAGGTATAGAATGATGTTACATATATGTGTGTGTATATATACATATACATATATGTACGCATGCATACATATGTATGTATAAACTATATATGTCATATATATGTATACATATACTAGTGTGTAATGGTAGCCATCTCCAGGGTGGGGGTGGGAGGAGAGGAAAGAAAAAAAGGGAAAAAAAGAAATTTACATAATTTCATAATATATTTAAAAGGAATAGCAAGTTGCACACTTTTCTACTATGTTATAGAAATGCTTGTTTTATTTCATAAATTAAAAATAAAATAAATAAAATTAAAAAAAGAGTTAAGGCTTAGATAGCCTATGTGTTGCATTGGTGTGTACATACTGTCAAGAGGTCTAGAACCACCTTGTCAGTGCTGGGAATAACGGACTGGCTGCTAAACGGAATTTAGACCAGTTAGGATTTATTGAGTCTGCCACTGGGAAGTCTCACCTGAAGAGACAGATTCTTCAAATGAATAGTATATGTAGTTTACATCAGTTTTAGAGGGTAAGAACAGAGCAAAGCTGATTTGTCAAAGTTATTGCTGAGGCTCCAGGCTGCTTTGGTGCAATAACCCTTCTACCCTGTTTCAGGTTAAGGGTTTCTTCCAGAATGGAGCATAGCAGGAGGTGGGGGGTGGGGCTAGGCTGTTCCTCAGAACAGGTTGCACAACAGGATACTACCGCACATTCTTTTCTGGGTTACTTGCATTGCAAGTACTAGGGGAAGAGTATAGA
This sequence comes from Phascolarctos cinereus, assembly GCF_003287225.1. Classification (NCBI taxonomy): domain Eukaryota; kingdom Metazoa; phylum Chordata; class Mammalia; order Diprotodontia; family Phascolarctidae; genus Phascolarctos; species Phascolarctos cinereus. Next base: position 479,810,347 of record NW_027555847.1, read on the forward strand.
CATATGTATGAACATAATGGAATGATTCCAAAGTGGAGTAGCTCTGGATCCACCCCACCCCAATATATTGGGTGAAGGAATTATAGGAGAACATGGACAAGAGTGGCACAGGATAAGAAGACCTGGATTGATTGTGATTTCCATCATTGATAAATACCAACATTGATGAGATCTCAGATCCATTGAAATATTGCAGTGTCTTGGAGGCAGAGGTTTGTTCCTGAAATCACTCTGCATGGACTGTGAGTTCCTCTACCCATGTATAGATTCTTCCTGAATATTGTTTATTTCCATAATGACACTTGCTTTGGATAAGAGCTTCATTAATTCTGCTGCCTATGGATATAAAGTGAGGATGGAAAAATCTCTATCATTTTGGGTTAGTAAACATGTGGTGCTTATTTTCAAGGATATACCAGGAATAGAAAATCAGAGTCTAACCCTCATAAAGCAGTAAGGAAATTGAAGGCAATTTGTTGGTGATAGTGAGTGGGCTAGATCAGCTTGGAAGTTATTTCCTACTAAGGTTTTAAAGGGGAAAGTGTTTCCTTTCTTTGCAAACATTTCACTTTCTCTTTCCATTTATTTTATGTTCCTTGTAGCAAACTACGTATTACTTTAACCAACATTGAAATGAAAAACATAGAAGAATTTTTTCAGTGAATTCCCTGCACATCACATAAACATATAATCCCCTTTAGGCAACCAGTTTCCTTAGGCTTTCTTCTCTCTCTTCCTGTATCAGAATCTACTCTCAGAAAAGGATCTGTTGTTATAGATCACATCATCTTACAATTGGAAGGGACTTTAGAGACCATCTACTTCAACCTCTTACCTGATAAAGAAATGTTTGCTACAGTATCCTTGAGAGATGGTTCTCTAGTTTCCCCTTGAACATTTATAGTTATGGGGAACTCACTACTTAACATAGACTATGTTGGGGAGCTTTCATTTTTAGATAATTCTTTCTCATATTGCACCAAAATCTGAGTTCCTATCACTTCTATTCATTGGTTCTCGTTCTGCTCTTAGGGATAACATGGAGTATGTCGATCTCCATACTATATCAACCCTCCAATATCTGAAAATGCCCATCACCCTCCTTCTAAATCTTTTCTGCTATAGGCTTAATATACTTTGTTCCTTCAGCTATTCAGTGTGTAACATGTTTCAAGTACCCTTATTGTTCTAGATAAACTTATTTGTTAATAAATCTCTTAAAATGTGGTTCTTCATGATACTAACTACTAGGATAGTGATTCCTTATTTGATAAAAATTGTTAGGAAGTTGAAAATGTCTGGCAAAAATTAAGTTTAGACCAAAACATATATACCACTGACCATATGTTTAACATATATGATAATTATCATATATACCATGATAAACACCAAATAGATACATGACCTAAATGTAAAAGGTCATATTACAAAGAAGTAGAGAACAAAGGAAAGAAATATTTCATAGCTATAGCAATGGAAAGAATATTGACCTAAACAAGGAATAAAGTTGATTATAAAAGGTAAAATAAAGAATTTTAATTGTATAAAATTGAAAAACTTTTGTGCAAGGAAAAATGTACTTTGAATTAGAAGGCAAAATTTTAATTAAAAAAAATCCTCACATTTGATATTTCTGATTAAAGTCTAATTATCAATCTGTTGACCAAAAAGCACTTATTACAAACCTACTGTGTGCCAAGCATTGCACTACGCACTGGGGAGACAAATAATAAAAGAATGAAATAATCCTTACTTTCTTCTTCTTCTTTTTTTTTTTTTTTGGTGAGGAAATTGGGGTTAAGTGACTTGCCCAGGGTCACACAGCTAGTAAATGTCAAGTGTCTGAGGCTGGATTTGAACTCAGGTCCTCTTGACTCTAAGGCCAGAAGCCCTATCCACTGCACCACCTAGGTGCCCCTAATCCTCACTTTCAAGGAGCTTAACAGCCAAGATACACAAAGAATTGATACAAACGTATAAGAATAAGAGCCATTCCCCAGAAGATAAGTTGTTAAAGGATATGAAAAGGTCCTGTATGAAGAAATATAAGCTCCAACCATATGAAGGGATGCTCCAAGTCACTAATGATAAGAGAAATACAAATTAAAACAACTCTGAGGTTGCTCTTGGAATCCACTGACACAATCATGATGGGTCAGGTGTTATGTACCCAGAATAATAAAGTGATGTAGAAAGATGAGTACTGAGAAAGGTAAATGCACAATCATTTCTATTTGGTTGTTGGCCATGTTCAAAGACAGAAAGCTAAAATCTTTTGTCTGACCAACACAGTGTGAAAATTAGGTTCAAGGTCTGGATTCTCTTTGTAGACCATAATGTAGACAAATAAGAGTTAACTTTGTTGATGCTTTCAGATTCCCGTTAGCTTGGAGAATTTAGAGCTATTTGAATTGACTGATCAGACAACTTAATATGAAAGTCTTCCTTGGCTAAGGACCATTCTTTGATACTCTGTGCCTCTATGCTTGTAATATATTCTTTTCTTTTCTTCACCTATTCATTCCTCATAACTTAATTCAGATGCACCATATCCATGAATCCTTTCTTCCTCCAATTGGGTAATGACTTTTTCCTTTAACATAGCACTTAAAAAAACCCTGTCTAATGAACAAGTCATTTATTTTGTATCATAGTTATCTATGTACACATCATATCTGTTTTATCTAAACTTTGTATCTCTTCAGCACTTGAATTCTGTAGGTGCTTAAAGTTTTAAAAAGTGAATTGAGATCAAGTTCTTCCTCTTTCTCCTGATGGTTGTTCTTGTTCTGACTGGAAATTTGCTTTTATTTTCCGAGAATTGAGTGCAGCGGTAATTGGGTTATTGATGGGAAGGAGGCTTTTTCTTGTTAGGTAACTAAGAAGTGGGAGGGGAGTGCATTCTTAGTTTGATCACTACTCAAACAGTTAGGGGGTAAATAGGTGGCAAATGAGAGGGGCAATATTGAGGCCACCCATATACAGCTTCTGTCTCCTGAGAGATAGAGAATAAATTGAAATGAAGTCTGGCATTATGGATTAGGTTTCTTTGTTGCATTTCAGACTTGCTAACATACCTGGAGTTTCTGTTTTCTCAGTTTATAGTCACCTGAGAACTTCAATTTTCAAGTCAATAAGATTTCTGGGGAACTGGCTGTATAATTTGAGATCTCCATGACAATCACAGGATTTTTTTTTCCAGGTGGTTGACAGAGAGGAGGTGGTATACTGCTGTTAATTTTCAAGTGACAGTTTTGAACATTAGGCGAATGTGAAATCTATTGATCTTTGTATGACCGCTTACCTCAACATCAGTCTGTGGTCTGTTATGGGAATTCTGTGCCCTTCCTTACTGCCCCACTCTAGTAGTTAGACTCCTATCTTCGGTGCAAGTACTTACCTAAGTCTTACGTGGATCTCTTGATGAAACTTGCTTAGAAGAAGTGGGACTGAACTCCAGCAGAAAGCTGATATCATAGATTTATGTTGAAATGAATACTTTCACTCACAGTCAGGATTTGTTTAATAAAATATTTCAACAGCTTTCCATTTCAGTTGATGTAGGTATGCCCATCTCTTGCCTAATGCTTCTAGTTCTACTCTCATATGTTAAGCAGAACAACTCTTCAGTGCAAATACTCTTTAAATACTTGACTATAATTATCATGTTTCCACTGCATTAAGATCAACAGTTCCTTCAACTGATGCTTATTTCTTAGGGTCTCAAAGCTTATCATCAATATCATGGTTCCTGTCCCATATGTTTTCAGTTTGTAATGTCCTTCCTAAAATGTGCCACTCAGAGTTAAACACAGTATTTATCCAGCATTGATTTGTCCAGGGCAGAGCATGGTGGACCTTCAACTGCTGTGTGATAGATACTATGCCTCTTAATGCAACCAAAAATCAAATTGATTTATTTGGCTTCTATATTGCCCTGTTGATTCATATTGAGCTTGTAGCCCATTAAGATTAGGAGATCTTTTTCAGATAAACATCTAGCTATTCACAGCTTTTGTATCTTGTACTTACAAAGTTAATTTTTTGAACCTAAGGTATTTCTTTATAATTTCTGTCTATTACATTGTATCTTTTGATATGTTGATCAATGTGGCAGTCTGTCAAGCTGTTTGTAGATCATGACACTGTTATCTAACTTGTTAACTATCTCTCCTAGCAATGTACCATCTGAAAATTTAATGAGTGTTATGTATTCATTTATCCAAGGCACTAGAAAAAGTATTAAACAACTCAGGAACAAGGACACATTGCTGAGGAATTTTTTAGACATTTCCCCCCCAAGTTGACACCTAGCTGTTAATGACTGCTTTTGGTTAGGATGAACAGGTTGGGTCTGGCAAAACTGATCAGGTTCAAAGTGAATGCCACGGGTGCAATAGTATTTCTGATACCTTAATGAATTTTGAAGACTATTTTTAAAGTATTCTATGTAGTAACACAGAAGTCCTAATTATTCGTTTTGCCTCTTGAAGTCCTTGCCTCAACTCAAAGTGCTGCCTTCTAGAAGAAACATGTTCTTAGCTACCTAGTTGTTATAGGCAAGAGATGTTATTGTTATGCCTTGCTTCTTCTAAAATGACCATAGATTAATTTATTTGTTTATAAGTTGTATGGAGCATCCAAGAGAATGTAAGCTCCTTGGGGTCAGGGACTGTTTCATTTTTGTCTTTGTATTTTTTGCACCTAGCACAAGCTTGGCATGTATTATATGATTAATAAATGTTTGTAGTTGTGCCTTCTGGGCTTTGGTTGGGTGGCTATACACCACTGGTGTCCCAGGTATTTATAGTGCTGAAACAAAAGATTAATGACACTAAGAAAGTACTCCCTAAAGTATCTTGTAAAAAAAAAGATGTTTCATTAAAGGGAAAATATTTTATCCAAGTAATCTATCTATTTTGCCCCATAAATTCTCTGTCAATGTATTGATCCAAAAGTGTCTTCTCTTTGGGCCTGATCATTTTACAGAAGTTGTTCAGTATTCCCTATCTCTGCCTATTTTCAGTGCACAAATTGAAAAAGCCTTAGATGCAAAGCATTTGCCTCAATTATTAAAATGTAATGTGGGGGCAGCTAGGTGGCGCAGTGGATAAAGCACCAGCCCTGAAGTCAGGAATACCTGAGTTCAAATCCGGCCTCAGACCAAACACTTGACACTTACTAGCTGTGTGACCCTGGGCAAGTCACTCAACCCCAACTGCCTAAAAAAAAAATGTAATGTGAACTCTTGTATATGAAAACATTTGCTAAATGCTTTCTGAATGGTCTCTCTCCTCTGTCTTTAAAATGTAAACTTCTGATTACATGGACACCAAGTGTTCAACTAGTCTTGGGCTTACCTTGCACTTCAGCTGGTCGAGTTTCAGACCTTCATTTTTAATGAGTGAACAGGTTGATTAGGAAAATAGCAGAGCAAGACAAATGAAAGACGAGTGTCACCCACCACTAACCGGCATTTTTGTCTGAATCTACTGGGTGTGGGTTCCACCTGCCACAAAAGCCTAAGGACACTATGTACTGCTTATCAGATGCAAGGAAAAAGTTATACTCAGCATCCAAACCTCTATTGTTTTCCCAAGGACTGTGATATCATGGATTCCAACAAGTTATTAACATCTTGAGGTGTTTTCATGATGGCAATAGCTGCCCTACCCACTTTCTATTTCAGTGGAGAAAATGGATAGCCTTTTTGGGCTTGTTTATATAATGTAGCTGAGTTACAAAATACGAGTGTCTCAGAAAATTTTGAGCTTTAATCTCCTAATGCTATTCTTATAGGATTGTTACTTTTATGTTCATATTCTCACCTGCCATATGTGCCTTTAAAAAATTACTTAATTAATAGATTCCTTGCATCCGCATCACTCTTTTTTAAATATCTCTGTAATTTTCTCCTCACCAGAATTGTTTCTGATTGTGTTTTCAGAATTTCATTCTTGAAACCTTTCCATCTCTTCCCCTTTTAGACTATGGAATCCAACCTACCACTTTTAAGAACCAAGAATTCTTTTTTTTTTTCAGCCAGGTTTATTAGAACATCTGCCATATTGGCCAGACTCTTAAGGAATCTGAACATTAGTGAGCTGTTGGCTAGATTATAAGAATCTGAGCAGTGTCTAGATTTTAAGAATCTGAGCCAAGGACCAAGAATTCTTAACTTTTTGTGTGTCACAAACTCTTTTGGCAGACCGGTGAAGCCTATGGACATGTTCTCAGAATCATGTGTATAAATGCTTAAAATAAAATACATAGAGTTACAAGACAAATCAAAGGTTAGTAAAAATAGAAGTGTAATTTTCCCCCTCCTCCAAGTTGAGGGACTCCTTGAAATCTATCTGTGGATCCCAGGTTAAGTCTTCTGAAATCATTTCTTCCTAAATCCAAGATACATGTCAGACTTTACTTGTCTTTCCTATTTTTTTCTTTTTTTGTAAATTTTGGTATGGAATTCCCCAAGGTTCCCCTAATTTCTGTTCTTCCTGGTTTTTTAGAATCAAGATCAAAATAAAAATTCCCCTCCTTGCTTCTTTGAAACCTTTTGAAGGAATTTTTGATTTGTAACTCTGCTCTTTATGGGGGTCGGAGGGAGGGAGAAAAAGGTAGAGAGACAGAGACTGAGACAGAGACAAAGATAGAGAAGAGGGAGTGGGAAACTTGTGATTGTAATTACCTTATGATTACATCAGAACTTTGAAATAAGTTTATGTTCTATTTCCTGAACTCTACATCTTTTTCTTATTTCTTTCCATGTAGTCTGCAGCATGTATAATAGAAGTCAGGAAGACCTTTGTTGGAACCTCACCTATGGTGCTTTCTAGGTCTGTGGCCATGGGCACATTATTTAATTTTTCTTAGGCTCAGTTCCCTCATGTATAAAATGCAGTTTATAGTACTTACTTCACCTGGGTGTTGTGAAAATTAAATAAACCAACATATATGAGTGTGGGATTAGCACAGCTACTGAGCCTTCATCTTGAATAGTATTAGGCTAACGTTTAGCAATGCCATCTGGTGGCTGACCTTACATGAACATGCCCTTGTGATAAAAAAAAAATTGATCCTGGAAAAAGACCACTTAAAGTGAATCCACAAAGAAAGGACCAACATTTAATAATTAATAATGAAAAAAAACTGACAAGGAATTTATCTTAAAATGCAACAAATTTGTATGTTCAATATGTAGGTTTTAATTGCTACTATGCACTAATTATGAGGATAAATGAATAATGAATCATGTTTATTTTTTATTGGTGCAATTTCCCCCCCAAAATGTCTTATTGTAGTGTTGGAAATCCTTCACTTCGTGTTTGACTTTTGAAGAATGATCATGAAGAGGTTAATTGTTGCAAAAATATTGAAGGGTTTCATTGAGTTTCCCAGTGGCCTCCCTTAATCCTTTGGTTCAGATCATTCTCCTTGGAAGTGCCTACCAACACCTGGGGATAGATTGAAAAGAAAAAACATGGACTACAGCCAGTAATGAGCAAGTGTTGACTACTGTGTTAAGATGGGAGGGATATTTGAGTGGAGACTAATTTTTAAGTGGTCAGTTGTTTATTGAATATTTTCATATTCTGATGACTTTTGCCTTCCTGTGAGGTTGCATAAAGGAAGCAAAAGTCATCAGAACATGAAAATAACTAAGAAGTTAGTGATTTGCTAATATATATCAGAAGAGGACTTGAACCCAAGTCTTCCTGAGTCTAAAGCTGCTATAAATATTTTAGTACATATAGGTCCTTCTCTCTCTCTCTCTCTCTCTCTCTCTCTCTCTCTCTCTCTCTTTCTTTTTCTTTTCTTTTCTTTCTTTTCTTTTCTTTTCTTTTTTTATCATTTTGGGATGCAGACCTAGTACTGGTATTGCTGGGCAAAAATACATATAACCTTTTGGGCACAGTTTCAAATTGTTCTCCAGAATGGTTGGACCAGTTCACAATTCTACCAATAGTGCATTAGTGTCCCAATTTTTCCACATCCCCTTTAGTATTTATCATTTTAGTTTTCTGTCATATTAGCCATTCTGATAGGTATGATGTATATCTCAGAGTCATTTTAATTTGCATTTTTTTGCACATTTTTAATTTGTAATCCAATCAATACTGATTTAGATATTTTTTTATGTAACTATTGATATTTTTTAAGTTACTGTTGAAAACTTCCTGTTCATATCTTTTGACTATTTAGCAACTAAGGAATGGCTCTCATCTTTTTTTAAATAAATCTGCCTCAGTTTCCTACATATTTGTGAAATGAGGCCTTTATCAGAGAAATTTGCTGAAAAATTTCCCAGTTCCCACTTTCCTTCTAATTTTGTTTGCATTAGTTTTGTTTATGCAAAAACTTTTAAAATTTTATGTAATCAGAATTATCAGTTTTACTTACTTTGATCCTATTTATCTTTTGTTTGGTCATAAGCTTTTCCCTTATACATAGATCTAATAAGTAAAATTTTCCATGCTCCCCTAATTTACTTATGATATCACCTTTTGTGTCTAAACCTTTGATCCATTTTGACCTCATCTTGGTGAATGGTGTCAGGTGTTGATCAATGCCTAGTTTATGCCAAGCTGCTTTCTAGCTTTCCTAGCAATTTTTGTCACATGGTGAGTTCTGGCCCTAAAGTTTTGAATCTTTGGGTTTAACAATCTCTAGATTTTCTATGGTCATTTACTACTGTGTATTGTGTACCTAAACTATTCCACTGCTCCATCACTTCATTTCTTAGCCAGTATCAGAACAGTTTGATGATTATCATTTTGTAAAAAAAAAAAATTGTTTGAAAGCTGGTACTGCTAGGCTGCCTTCCTTTATACTTTTTCCATTGATTCCTTTGATATCCTTCACTTTTTGTTCTTCCTGATGAATTTTGTCAAAGGAAGGGGTAATTATCATTTGTGATAATTGAGAGGGTCTACTAAAAGAGATCACTTAACCCCTCTGGTCCCAAATTTCATCTTCTATAAGTTAAGAAGGTTGGATTAGATAACCACGAAAGTCCCTTCTAGGTTTAGAGCTATGATTCTGTTGTAAGAGGAGGAGCTCCTTTCCCTATCTCAATTGATGTAATCACACAAGGCCCAGCATATAATTACAGAGTAAAGGAGATGTTAAACAATTTTTATTCAATCCCAGAGCAATGTGTGAACCATTTCCTTATCAACTTGAGAGGATTGTGAGGTCGTAACTATTGGATGAAGACAGCTATACCACCCAGTAAACATCTTGTGATTGGCTGAGAGAATTAGTCAGCACTCTTGGGTAGACACACACACACACACACACACACACACACACATACACACACACACACACACACATGCAGTTTAGTCAAGTCAAGCCAAAAAGCATTTATTAAGCACTTATTATGTGTCAGCCACTATTCTAAGTGCTGGGAATACAAATACAAACAAAAAGAAAGAATCCCTGAGTTCAAGGATTTACATGCTCACAGGGGAGGACAATACATAAAAAGAAGCTGAAAAGTGGTGAAGGGGATTGTAGTGTGGAAGAGAAAGTGGAGAAATAAATCTGAAGACCTAGGGCTGAGGCCTTGAGAAGAACATAGGAGTGAAAATGGCTGTTGGGCATTTACTTAAAAGGGAATCCAGGAGGAACTGATCAGTTAGAGGAAGGGGCTGCAGAAGTGTAGTGATTTACCAGAGAAGGAAGGCTGCAGGGGTAAGGTGACATTCTATGGTGAGAAGAGCACAGGGTCAGAGTGAATGAAGTTCCAGGGTGAGCAGGACTGTCCATAAAAAAATAGGCCCTACACTGAAGTTTCCACCATATATATTATATTCATGACCTCTCTCTTCATGCAGAGATTTGCTTTGTGTACATTTTACTGGTTGAAATGATTTCTCCTCATTGCTCTAATGTCTTTTTGACTTGGCATTAACTTTTTCAGGTTCCTCTCAACTTGAAGACACAATCACCATCTCTTGTGAGTCTTTTTTCTGATGATTTTTTTCCCCTAGAAAAGTCACATATAAATGTTTACTTTTTGACTTTGAGGCTTAGCCTCCTAAGAAGAACTCAAGTTTGAGAGTTGGAGGCCATTGTACAAGGAGACACCTACCCTTGTAGCGAGAAAAGCATGAGAGGAGGCTCCCTTTGCTATGGTATCAGAGTTACTGGATCAGTAGAAAACCATATACAGTGAAGAACAGAGATATACACAGCAGATTGACACAGATATCAAGAGAACTGCCAGAGGCAAGAAGAAGGTTCACTTCTCTGTATTGAGGAGACAGCTCCAGAAAAGAGTAACCCTTGGAAGCCTCACTGACTGATGCAAAGAAAAAAATGCAACACCAAAGGGAAGCTGAATGAGAACTCAACAGAGGGATAGGACTTATAGGCCTTGTGGTACCAGTAGATTTGTGTATTATCTTTGCCACATGTGTGCCTTACTGTCATTGTATTTTCAGTATGAACCCTTTCTTCCCATGGATGCTGTCTGTATGTGTGGCAGAATGCATACTGGGATTTTGGGAGGCACTATTTGTGCCAGAGTTTCTTACTATACCATCTTAGTAAATGCTCCAGCTAAAAAATAATTAAGTCCACTGGATAACTGTTAATGGGAAGCACACTGCTGGGGGCTCCTGAGTAATAGTATTAAAAATTGTTACTCACATGGTTATTTGTACATTCCTACTTAGCAGCTCCTCTTCTGAGAACCTAATCCACGAGAACCAGGGCAAATTGAGGAAGTGGTCCAGAAGGGGTGTTATTTTATGTTCTTATGATCATAATCTTGTACGTTTGCTATCTGATTAGCCCTATCTAGGGCTAAGCTCAGCTCAAAAATATCCTGTTGGAGGCTTGTCAAAAGCTGTGTGATTCCTGAGTTCCAGTGATTGATAAAAGACCCAGACTTATGGGGCTAAGCCCTTTATGCTCCCATTTTCCATTTGCTACCTTATTCTTTTCCCCTGCTGCAGCTCTGCGTTCCACATTTTATTCCTTTCCAGCTCCTCTAGTTTGAGTCACAGTAACCTGAAGTTTTTTTTTTTTAATTAATTGCTGTCTCTTTGGTTTCATTGGTGGTTTATGTCATGTACTTGTTGATCTCATTATGAGGTTTTAAATCAGCAATTCTATGGAATATGTTTTTGTTAACGGAGATAAAACCTCCTGCCTGCCTTGTTGGGTTTCTGGGAGGATTAATGAGATGAGTTCTTTGAAAGTAAGGTTGCTCTGCAAATGCAAAGCTCAATTGGAATAATTATTCTTTCTTACCAAATTGAATTTGTGCTAAACCAAGGATCGATGAACACAGTTTGATGCCCTAAATTTCTATTTGTTCCACAGTATAAGAAAAGTGTAAACAGAGAAAATGAATGCTGATTCACTTTACCCAAGGGTTTCTCTATTACCAGTTTGAAGAAATAACATAACATCTGAAATATTGAACAGTTCTGAGAGATCCTCCCTGGCCATGATGCTTTCATACCTATGCTCTCTTCAAATCTGTGTCTACAGCTTTTAACCTGAGGAAGTATGGTATAGTGGGAAGAGAGCCAGCTTTGCAGTTAAAAGAACCAGGTCCCACCTTTGCCCCTCAATACCTGTGTAAGTTTGGGCAAATCACTTTGTGCCTCTGAGCCTTAGTTTCTTCATCTATCAAACAAAGAGTTTGGATCAGTCGCCCTCTATTATCTCTTATATCCCTAAAGCTGCTGATGCCATGCTTTTAGAGAAACTGTAGTATATAGCTATAACTAGTTGATAAATGATGATGTTCAGATAAGGAGCTGGGACACCAAGGTGATGCCTACATGTTTGGAATTCATTAGTGTAAGTAAAATAGTAGAAGAGCATGAATGAGTTGAAATCCTAGCTCCAACATTTATGAGCTATGTGGCTTTAGGCAAATCCATTATTTTCCACATTTAAAAAATGATAAGATTGAACTAGATGGTCTCTGTTACCTTCCAGCTGTAAATTCTGTGGTCCTATAAATTTCTGGGTCTCTAAGAAAAACACACAAAAGATTTTGCATTACCTGAAGGATAAACATCTCCATGGGAAAAGAAATCTATCCGTCCATCATCTCCCTTCTCTGTAATGCTGAGGCTGCTTGGGTACTATCTCCCACAGTCTTGTAAGTCCCTTCCAGATGCAATCATATGAGTAGTTGTCTCCCAATTTGGTCACTGATTTCTGTTTGTTGATTCTATTGTAAACATCCAAACTTACACCGTCAGTTGCAACCATCTGAGCCATACCTAGGGCTTCCTTGATTTATGAATATGAATTTTGGCATTTAGATGGTGATTCATGAAGGCAGTTGATAGAGAAAAGGGAGTAGTTCCACCACCAAGTACCAAAGAAGACCTGAAGCTCACATTCATACAGTTAATCCCAACCTCTTCCCTTCTCCCCTCATCTTCAACTTCTTCCATCTCTATCACTAATACTAAGGATAGAAACTGATCTACTACTTTTCCTTACATAACCCAAAGGCTGCCATAGTTAGGTAGGTAGCACAATGAATACAGCACTGGGCCTGGAGTAATGAAGATCTACTTTTAAAGCTGGCCACAGACACTTAGTAGCTGTGTGAACCTGGGCAAGTCACTTAACCTCTGTCTGCCTCAGTTTCCTTAGCTGTAAAATGTGGAAAGTAACAGTCCCTACATTTCAGGGGTTTTGTGAGTATTAAATGAAAGATCTATAAAATGATTAGCACACTGCCTAGCACATAGTAGGTACTTAATAAATGCTGGTTTCTTTTCTTCCTATGGAGACTTATTATCCCCTTCCAGGTTGCTCTTTGATCATTTTAACCTGATTTAATTGGCATAAAAACATCAGAACTGGGAAAGTATAGAATATCGCAGGCTTGACACCTTTAAAGGAATATCCTTGCTTGCCTACTTATAGTTGCTTGAATGTATGGAAGCTGTACAGGATGGCTTAGGTTTGGGGGGCCAGGGATGTGTAGGAGATGGGAGAGGGAGGGAAGTCAGGTTGAAAGAGGGGAAGTGATCCAAGCTTGGAACTATAGTATGAACTGCATGGCATTTGTCCTTACTTTACAGAATCAGGGTGGTATAGTAGATAGAGAGCTAGACATGGAGTTTGAATCCTGCCTTTACTTATTAGCTGTGCGAGCCTTAACTTCTCTCAGCCTCTGTTTTCACATTAGTAATGTGAGAAAATTAGACTTGTTGACTTCCCAAGACCCTTACAGGTCTAAATTGAAGCTGCTGTCCTGCTTACATTTTGTCCTAGCCTAATCTAGTACAACCATAGCCATTTCCACAGAGCAGGGAATAGACATTATTATGTTGAATGGAACTGGCCCAGGAAGAATTTATTGTTAAGGTAAGATTCCTTACCCTAAAAATAATGCCCCAAAGAAATTGAGCATTGCAGAATCCTGGCTCTGAGTAATTAAATTATAGCCTCACATCAAGTTTGATTTAATGTTTCAGCAATAATCTGACTTTGCAGAGTAAATTCTGAATTTGTTGAAGTGCAAGGTAATTTGTAAGCATCTTCTTAAATAGCCCACCACCTAAACATCTTTAATTAGGCTTATCTGCATTACGGGCAAGGTGCAAGGAAACCAATAATACCTTGGTGGGGAGGAAAAAGCAATGTCCTCGCCATGTGATTGAACTGTTCTCTATGTAAGGGGTAGGAGTGACTTTTCTTTCTGTAGGAAGAATAAAAATAGTTCTCTTTCTAGCACAGCAAGCCTGATCTTAAGGTGAAGGAACCATTCCCTGTGAACGAAATGTTCACTTGTTGCTCCCTCCACAAGAAAATTAACTCTTCCAGAGCTGTCAGATAATATATAGTGAAATGCTTTCCCAGGGCCTTAGAAGAGCCATGATTCATGTTATTCAAGCAAGTAGTTAAATGAAAGACTAATTTATTTACTGTAAGGCAGCTTCTTATGTAAGGAAGAAGCAGGGGTTCTAAAACTTATTTTGGCTAATGCAGAAGTCATTATAAGTGTCCATTTACTGAGTAAGCCAGGATGGATCACAGACTCTTTCACTTCCTCAGCTGCCCTATCTCTAAGAATTGAATAATCATTGAATACCTCAAAAAAGTTTTGCAAGATAACTGGTCATAAACATATAGAAACTGTGGGTGTGGGAACTCCTTCAACCAGGATGATATAAACCCATCCTGATATTATAATCCTGGAGAGATGTCTGGGGCTCAGAAAGCTCAAGAGACTTGTCCCTATTCGTAGAGCTAGTTAAGCATCTGAAACAGAATTTCCACCTAGGTGACTCAAGCAATAGTTGAATATATCTTCCTCACTCCAAGTCTATTGCTTTAGCCATTATACTTTTTGTAAAGTCTAATAATACATGTTACAAACTATAAATGTAGGAAGGCTTCTCAGTTATGGATATGCTATGTAAAGCTTTGGACTTAAAAAAAAACCAACCACCCCAAAATGTATCAAAGGAATTTAAATCAGCATGGAGTAGTGGTAAGAGTACTGACCTTGGAGTTTGGACATCTGATTTGGAGACTCAGTTAAGCCACTCGTTAGCTTGGGCACATCATTAAACACTTGCTGATACTGAGTTTCCTCATTTGTAAAATTGGCAGTAGTGATAACACTTGACTACCTCCCTGAAAAGGTTATTGTGAGAAAATTATTTTGTAAATTGTAAAGCAATATACAGTTGAGCAAGTCCTTCATGATACTCTGCTCAAGGCTCTTATTTCAAACAAACCAAATAGCTTGTTTTCAAAGTCAAGTGAATTGAAGTGCATATTTTAGTCCAATAAGAAATCAAAGGCAGGGCTGAAAAGTGAAAGCTGTGTAGTTTGCATTTTTTTTCCCCAGGTCAGTTTGAGGACATTAGAAAGAAGGAATGGTCTGAATGATTAAGTGTGTTAGCAGAGACTTAGCAGGGCTGTGGCAGAAGGGCTGGCTTTGGAGTCAGAACACCAGAGGTTCAAAGAATCCTAGATCTCCAGCAGAAAGGGGCCTTAGAGGGGATCTGGACTAACTCTCTCTCTCTTTACAGATGAGGAAAACAGGGCCTAGGAAAGGTAAGTGACTTGTCTAAGGTCATGTAGATAATAAGCATGAGATGAATTATTTGAGGTCAGGTTCCCTGATTCCTGAGTCAAGACTCTTTCCACTATAGCACAAAGAAAGGCAAATCCCCAGGGCTACTATACCACCTGTTTAACCTTGGACTAACCTCCAGTTCAATTATACAAAGACCTAGGGTAAAAAAAGGCAAAAAATTCAGTGTTTCACAAAGTAAGGGAGGCGGGGGAGGGTTTTGTTGCTGCCGCTGCTGTGGCTATTTTTATTACTATTTAAAGACAAATATTTCTTTATCAAACTCACAGAGGTAGGAAAGATGTTATTGAAGGACAAAATATATTTTTTGTGGGACAGGGAGAATGGTTGTTTGGAGAATGTATTATGCATTAGTAAATGGGAAATGGGGTTGGATAGATAGGGTAGAGCCATGTTATGGAAGTCTTTGAAAGATGAATACTACATAAGGTATAATATGAAAGAGGGAGCCATGGAAGGTGGTATGAGACTGATGGAAGGAATAGTTATGAAGAAATAGGGTTCTGGGGCATCCTGTGGCTCTCTGTGTCAGGCCTGTCCCCCATATCATTTGCAGTTACTTCAAATTCTATTATTGCCAGAGGTCCATGAGAAAGCCTTCTTCCTTTCTAAACTGAGTCACCAGGTGGCATTCATTGGGGAGTCCCATGTTCACTTTGGTGGTATGTACAGAGCTATCCAGGGCAGCTAGTGGCACCATAGTGCATAGAATGCTTGACCTGTAGTCAGGAAGACTCATCTTTAGACACTTACTAGCTGTGTGACCCTGGGAAGGTCACTTAACCCTGTGTGCCTCAGATTTCCTATCTTTTAGCTCTGTCTTGCTCTCTAGGGCAACTCTAAATCACTGTCAAGGGGTGTATGCATTTGTATAGCTGCCTAATCAAAATCAGCCGTAATCCCCACTCTATTGGTGAAACATCACTTTTCTCTCTTTTGAACATGCTATATTTCATTAAGGGCTAGGGCAAGTCATGTAACCTTGGCATAATGGAGTTGCTTTTCATACAGACTTGAATGCTGAATATCCTTCTTTCTCTTCTTGACCAAGTCCAAGCCACGGTCACATTCATTTGCACAATAATATTTGATAAAGATAGAGATTTGGGGAGCATGCTATCTCTATAGTGTTAATTAGCACTGCTCAGTTCACTCAAGTTTCCCAACAGAATTAATAGTGTTTTAAAAGATTAAAAGTTGTTTTTTTTTTTTATTACAGCCACCCCCTTGTGAGTTGGTGCTTCCCTGCCTGCTTAAATATATTGAAATAATACATCAAACAGTTAGTTTTTACTTAGGATAGAACTGCAAATAAATAGTACAAAATAGCTAGCACATAGTCCATACTAAAAGCAATAGCTACCAATTGACTGTGAGTCCATCACTCCTATAGCCCAGAACCATGTCACCCCGCCACTCCAATTCTATATATAGGATCCCTCACAACCAAGGGACTAGTAGAAGTTTGAGTCTTCCTTTGAGTAAGTAAAAGAATATAACTATACAGTTCACACACTATATATTACTTATTTCCATTTGAACCAGCTAGTATGTGCCAATGTTAAAGAGAAAAACAGGATCTGGGGCTCCTACAATAATGAACTTAGGATTCAGGTGGACTCAGGATGTTGGTTCATCCTAGGGGTGCAACTCAGCCCTGCCTATCTTGACATTGTTAATTGAGGTGGGAGTTCTTGCTGCTGAGAAGAGAGACAGCTCTGAAGAAAGAACTCAGAGTCCAGGACTCATTTTTCATGAATTCCCTTGCTTCTCTTAGAATATACCTCTGACCTCTTTTGGCTCAACTAATCCATCCTGGAGCAGATTGAGTGGATTCAGTTACCAATCTCAGGAAAAAGCAGCCCGCTTCTACCTGTGTCATAGCATCTCCCCGACAGTGATCTTGAATGGCATATCTGCTTGCCAAAGCTATGGCATATGTGCCATAGCTTAGTTGCTGTCACAGCCCCCAGACAAATCTCCTCTGCTAGAAAAATCTGGGTATGCTGGGCAGAAAGTGAGAAGGTATTACATTACACTGTATTTTAGGATTCATAAACTTATTCTGTTTATCCTTGGAACTTTACTCTCAAGACCCTCTTATTTCCTTCTTTCTCATCTTGACCAAGTCCAAGCCATGGTCACATTCATTTGCATAGTAATATTTGATAAAGATAGAGATTTGGGGAGTATGCAATGTCTACAGTGTTAATTAGCACCAGTCAGTTCGCTCAAGTTTCTAAGCAGAATTAATTGTTTTAAAAGATTAAAAGGCTTTTTTTTTTCTGTTAGAGCCATCTCCTCATGAGTTGGTGTTTCCCTGCCTACTTTAATATATTGAAATAATACATCAAAACAAAACTGAAATTAAGTAGAAAAATACTTTGAGATGGTGTTTATAAGGCAAGTTCAGATAGTTCCTTTCATACTTTGAGCTACTGTTCAATTTAGAGATGGCAAAGTTTATGAAACTTGGGTCAGCCCATTAAGTCTTGTAAGGGTATGAAATTTTGAATGGTTCACAACCTGAGTGACTTCTTTGTAAAGAAGTTCTTTAATCAACTTGAGAGGAGCAAGGGGCCTAGTAACTGAGTGAAAGTAAGCATACCATACAGGAAATGACTAATGGTAAAGACAAAGTGGTCGGTTCTGGAGTCAATTGAGAAGGGGGCTCTGGCAACTGAGAAGGGAGACAACTCTGAAGAAAGGACTCAGTATTGAGGAGTCATTTTTCACCATTTCCCTTGCACCTCTTAGGTTATATAGCAGTTGGGGAGGACAATTCATTTTCTCTCTTTCCCTCCTCCCCCAGTATGGGTCTCTTGCAGCAGAAGCATACAGCCATAGGAAATGCCTTGCCTATCAAGGACTAGGCCTAAAAAGTACAGCTAAGGAGAAGAACAAGCCCAGAGACCCCTTTGGAAGGACCTACTCATTAGAGATGTTGAGCTCGGGGGTCGGGGGGGAGGATGGAGGAACAGTTTCCCAAGAAAAAAAAACACCACAGGGCCCTTCCCTGCTAGAGGCATAAATTACCTCAGTCACATGTATACCTTATGTGTATGTTCTTCTCCATCAGTGTGTCTTGTGTGTGGCCCCATTCCCATTGACTCTGTGTATATTGAGGGAGAGAGTGCTTCAAATCTGAGGAAAATGTTGGCATGATTCATCATGTCTTTGAAATTATGTAAGCTGACTGAATATTGATGATAAATTCTTGGAGGAGAAGGTTTATGAAGTATAGTTTTAGGAGGCTGGATCCACAAATTGCCTTAAACCTTGGAGAGCTGACCTTCCTGGTGACCCAAACCTATGAATATCTGTGGGATGGACATATTCTATAGGGGAAGCTATAGCATAAATTACTATGTGAATTCACAGTTCTGTGGACATGTACACTGACTGGTAATATATACCTTTCTGAGGAAAGAGGATAAACTCAGGGTTTCCTTCTGAGTACCCTTTGCAATTCTTGCTTGGGGACTAGGTGGCAGAATTGGTAGAACACTGGCCCTGGAGTCCAGAAGACCTGAGTTTAAATCCAGCCTCTCAGTCTTAACATCTGTATGATCCTGGGCAAGTCAGTTAATCTTTGTCTGCCTCAATTTCCTCATCTGTAAAATGGGGATGATAATAATAACACCTACTTCCCAGGGTTGTTGGGAGGACAAAATGACATATTTGCAAACATTTTTCCAAACCTTAAAGTGCTATATAAATGTTAGCTATTATGAGGAGGAAGTCAGAGGTACTTACTTTCTTGTACTCTTTAAGGGTCTCTTAACCTGTGATTGCTAGGCTCTTATTATCTCTGTTGCAGTCAAACACCTGAGGCAATAGAAAAATATTCAGAGGATGTCAAGTTTTAAGCCATCACTGGTCTTATGGCATGCCATCTACTAGCCAAACCCTTTGGTATATACTGTGCCTTAAGACTTTTAACCACTTTAGTGTAGCCGACAGATTAGGTTCTTCCCACATAAAGAAAGATACACAGGGAAAGCCATGCAGGTAATTAGATGCCCCAAATATTGCTTTATCTTCCACGCAGAGATCCTAGATGTCTTTCTCTCTCTCTCTTGAAAACGGTTAGCACTGTACCATCATTGGCTCAGAATCCTCAGCTAGCTCTGCTTTTGTGGTCTGCCTATAAGCAGCCTCAGAGTAGACCAGAGGGTGGACACCTTGCTGCTCCACAGACCAATTGATCAACAGCCCTCTTGACTGTGATAACACTCTTTCTCTCTCTGGCGTGGGTGCATTTGGGTACTGAGGTGTTTTGAATCAGTCAGCTAGTTTTGCATGGTTGAGTGGTTTGCGTGGTCTGGTCATGGAGTTAACTTATAATTTTGTATAAATGTTTGCTTTAGGAGGAGGAGGAGGTTCCCAGAAGGCTAGCACAAAGGGGAATGATCTTTCTGTCAGAAGATGTAGGAACTGTTATTCCTTAAAGCCAAGCTCTCTATCTAGGTCTTTTTTTTTTTTCCAAATAGTCCCTATGTTACTGTTTTCCCTGGCTCTCTTTAGAATAGTCTGCATAGTGACTGTGTCTAAGGTCTGATACATCATTTCACATTATTTGGACAAATTTACTGGACTGCTCAATGTCTTGTATACCATAGGTTCACCTTTACCGTCATTGTCCATCACCTTTGGATGTGGTGTAGTACTTAGAGTGTTGATCTCATAGTCAGGAAGCACTGGGTTTAAATCCAACCTCTCATTGTTACTAGCTATGTAACCACTGGCCAGGTACTTAATTTTTCTGGGAAGGCCTTAGTTTCATTTGTAAAATGCAGATAATAATTCTTGTGGTGTCTACTTTATCAAGTTGTGTGGTTCAAGTGAATGTAACATATGGAAAGAGCTTTGCAAACTTTAAATTTCACTAAATGTCTGTTTTTATGTTTTTCTCTTGGTCTTAAGCTAATGCTGCTCTCTTCTAGCTTCTTCCCTCTCTCTCTTCCTCCTCTTCTTCTTGCCCAAACCCTCTTCTTTCCTTTAAAAATTTGACTTTTATTTCTCATTCTTAAAATTTAGAGGCCACAAGCAGTTTCCTAAGTGCAGTACAGAAGGGAGAGAATGAGAATTACTTTAAATGTAAAATATAACTGGTCTTTTCATTATCCCAATTGGTGCTGCTGGTTGCACAAAGACCACTTTTGTTATACTTCTTTTCAATGCTTACTAATATCTTGTTTTTTGTCTACTTCACTCCAATTCTTCCTGCTGTTACTCTGGCCCCATTACAAGGTTACCTGAGTTGCTTTTGTGTCTTGTTCTTTTTCTGTCTCTTGTCCCAGAGACAAATTGCCTCTTTGTTCACATTACACAGGTGTCTGCAACTTTATAAAAGTTAGTATCTGACCTCACAATAGTTTCTGGATTGGGACAAAGAGGACCTGAAGTTCCACACTTAAATTTCTATTTATTTTAGTTTATTTCTTTTAAAAATTATTTCTTTTTAATTTTTTAAACAGTTTAAGTTTTAAATTCTTTCCCTCCCTCCTGACCCTTTCTCATCTCTTGACAAGTAAAGCAATATGATATCAATTATACATGTCAAATCATGCCATATTTCCCTATTAGCCATATTACACAAAAAGGCAAGAAAATTAATAAAAGTGAGGAAACTATACTTCAATTTGCACTCACAGTTTATCAGTTCTTTCTCTGGAGGTGGATAGCATTTTTCATAACAAGTCCTTTGGAAATTTCTTGGATCATTGTATTGATCAGTGTAGCTAAGTCTTTCACAGTTGATAATTATTAAAATATTTTTGTTACTGTGTACAATGGTCTCCTGGTTCTGCTTACTTCACTTTGCATGAGTTCATATAAGTCTTCCCAGGTTTTTATGAAACCATTCTGCTTATCATTTCATATAACACAAAAGTATTTCATCACAGTTATATACATGTTCAGCCATTTCCCAATTGATGGACATTCTCTCTATTTCCAGTTTTTTTTGCCACCATAAAAAGAGCAGCTAGAAATATTTTTGTACATATAGGTCCTTTTCTCTTTTCTTTGATCTCTTTGGGGTACAGACCTTGTAGTGGTATTTCTGGGTTAAAGGGTGTACACAGTTTTATAGCCCTTAAGGCATAGATCCAAATTGTTCTCTAGAATGGGTGGACCAGTTTACAACTCCATCAACTGTTAATTAGTGTAACTATTTTCCCGCATTCCTCCCAGCTTTTGTCATTTCTGTTAGGTGTGAAGTGGTACCTTAGAGTTGTTTTAATTTGTATTTCTCCAATCAATAGTGATTTAGAGCTTTTTTTCATATGACTATAGTTAGCTCTGATATCTTCTGAAAACTACCTGTTCATATCCCTTGACAATTTATCAATTGAAGAATGATTGTTATGTTTTTTTTTATAAATTGGACTTAGTTCCCTTTATATTTGAGAAAAGAGGCCTTTATCAGAGAAACTTGGCATAAAATTTTTTGATATTACTTAATTTTCTATGGTGCTTTTTAACAAAATGTGGTTTCCCTGATTATTTTTTTTGATTAGATCTATTTTTTCTTTTGCTTTGTCTGAGATCATCATTGCTATCTCTGCCTTTTTTACTTCAGCTGAAGCATCAAGATTCTTCTCCATATCCTTATTTTAACTCTTGTGTGTTTCTTTCAAATATTATTGGATTCTGGTTTCTAATCCATTCTGCTATCTGCTTTCGCTTTATGGGTGAGCTCATCCCATTCCCATTCACAGTAATGCTTACTAATTGAGATTTCCCTCCATTCTATTTTCCTGTATTTATCCTTCTCATTCTCTTTTTATCCTATCCCTCCTCAAAAGTCTGTTTTGCATCTGACCACTGCCTCCCTTAATCTGCCCTCTATTTTATTATTCTCTGATGCTAAATTTTGTGTGAACCTGACTATGGTTCCATGAGATTTGAATTGTTCCTTTCCTCCTGCTTACGAAATTTTCTCCTTGACATGGGAGCTCTGGAATGTGCTTATAATGTTTCTGGGAGTTTAAATTTTGCTTTTTCAGTAGATGATCAGTGGATTCTTTCCATTTTTGTTTTACTCTCTGGCTCTAGAATGTCAGGGCAGTTTTCCTTGCTAATTTCTTGAAATATGATGTCTAGGCTCTTTATTTTGATTGTGGCTTTCAGCTAGGCCAGTAATTCTTAAATTATCTCTCCATGATCTATTTTCTAGATCAGTAGTTTTTCCAAAGAGATATTTCACATTTTCTTTGATTTTTTCATTCTTTTGACTTTGATTGTTTCTTGATGTCTCATAAAGTCACTATCTTCCACTTGCCCAATTCTAATTTTTAAGGAATTTTAAAATGACTTTTTTGTCATCTTTTTTTTTTTCCCATTTGGCCTACTCTGCTATTTAGTGAATTTTTGTGTCCCTTTTACCATTAGGTCAATTCTGTTTTTTTTTTTTTGTACAGTGCTATTTTCTTCAGTATTTTTTTGTGCCTCTTTTACTAAGTTGTTAATTCTCTTTCATAATTTTCTTGATTCCCTCTCATTTCTTTCCTCAATTTCCCCTCTACCATTCTTATCTCTTTCTTTAACTCTTCCAGGAATTCTTTTTGGTCTTGGGTCCAATCAGTATTTTTCTTTGAGGCTTTAGTATAGCTATTTTCACATTGTCTTCTTCTAAGTTTGTGTGTTGGTCTTCCTTGTCACTGCAGTAGCTTTTCATGGTCAAATTCTGCCTTTTTGTGCTTCTATTTTCAGAGCTGGTTGTGAGGTTCTACAAGTTTTTGGTGCTTCCAAGGTGATGTGATCTGGAGAGAGATGTGGTCACTGCTCTCTTGCTCTCTTGCTATGGTCTTTATCTAGGAAGGGCATCTGCTCTCTAGCCGCAAGGGTTATTGCTTCTCCCTGCCTTGGACTAGGGCCCCTTCTCCTTTTTAACTGACTACACCTTCTCCTCTCTACCTGGAAACTGTGACCCAGACCTACTTATGGACAACAAAATGCCAATTGGTGCCAGCTGTACCCAGTGCCAGCAAAGGGTTCCCTGTAATTTCTTTTTGACCAGTTGTTAGACCTCCTTACCATCTCCAGACTGTGAGCTCCTAAAGCTGTTGTTGCTGCTGCCTTCAGGGTCTGCCATTGGTGCTGCCGCACATGCTGGTGCAATAGAACTCTCCTGTCAACCTTCTAAATTGTCTTAGGCTGGAAAAATGTCTCACCCTCACTTTTTGTTGGCTCTGCTGTTCTAAAATTTGATTTGAAGTGTTATTTTAAAATTGTTTGGAGGGGAATGTTGGAATAGTTTAGCTGGGTGGCTGCTTCTCCTCTGACATCTTGGTTTTACTTCAAGGAGCGCACACACCTATATTTCAACATCGATAGCTGACCCTTTCCCAGAGACACACATTCACATGGAAACATAAGTAATTTCGGTCCCTCTGTGGTTTTCTCCTCAAAGAAACATTGCTGATCTCTTTCTGAGATCAGAAAGTGGGCACTTTCTCACAATGATTAGGCATAATGAATCACAATGCAATATGTAAGACAGATTGGAAGCTGTAGGCAGGGAGTCATTTTGTTGTGGAACTCCAGGTGTGCAGGAATGAGGACTTGAACCAGGGTGGTAGAAATGGGAATGGAGGTGATGGGAGGACAAGAGAGACAGTTCAAAGTAAGGAAACAACAGGACTTCATGACAATTTGGAAAGAGGGGCTGAAGGAGAGGGATGAGTCAGAGATGAATCTGATTTTGTAGGCTTCTTGAAGTCAGGGACCATGTCTTATTTTTCCTTTGTAATATCCCAGCGCAGTGTTGGGCACAAAGTAGATGTTAAAAATAATAAAAATGTTGGTTGAGCTGATTGAATCACCCACCTAATCATTGTTGTATAGAACTGGCCTCATGTGATAAGACATAGGTTTAAGGGTGGCTCTGTACATTAGTTTCTTCAGCAGGAGCAGTTATTGGTGCTGGCATAAAACATGAAGAGCTGTAAACTATTTTGATCAATATCATATAAAGAAGTACTATGAATGGGAAATGTTGTTATTAATGAACCTAAATAGCTTAAATACAAGGTTATGGCACATTTTGGTCTTGATGGGCTGCCAACTGTTTTATTGCTGGAGCTGAATGACTCAGAGGATAGCTTCAACTGAGGGCACAGTGAGAAAAGATGAATTATTTTAGGCTAGATAAGTGGTTTTGATGGATATCATTGCTGCTGGATTTCGCAGTTTCTCCACAATAGATGTGTGTGTATTTTGGAAAGATTTCTATCTTTCTTTCTCTCTCCATCTGCTCTTTCTCTCTTCC
This sequence comes from Phascolarctos cinereus, assembly GCF_003287225.1. Lineage (NCBI taxonomy): Eukaryota > Metazoa > Chordata > Mammalia > Diprotodontia > Phascolarctidae > Phascolarctos > Phascolarctos cinereus. The sequence continues at coordinate 479,834,721 of NW_027555847.1, forward strand.
TCTTTCTCTGTTTCTTCTCTCCCCTCCCTTCCCCTCTCCTCCCCTCTTCCTCTTCTCCTCCTCTTCTTCTCCTTCCTCTCCTCTCCTCCTCCTCCTCCTCCTCCTCCTCCTCCTCCTCAGGTTGGACGCTGAGTAGGGGTATGAGTCAAAGAAAGACTTTTACTATTGAGTAGCCCTGGAGATTGAACCAGGTTCATGTGAGCCCAGAGCTACTATTATATAAACCTAACCCTGAAACAAAAAAACTGAGATACATGTTTTCCATTCCTAGCCCTGGAACCAAAACTCTACTATAGTTTGACTAAATGGTTCTAAACTTAATTATAAAACCTCTTTGCTGCTTTCACTTTCCTAACTTACAACCACATTTCCTTTCTTTCCTAATAACTGATTCAGGTTAGATGATATTAAGATGTAGAAACAAAATGAGCCCAAGGCAACACAATTTAAAAATGAATCCAGAGATGGTTTATGGATTTACAAGTAGTCAATGAAAAATGCCTCCAGATAAAGCCTTTAATCACAGTAGTAACAATTCCAATCTTTTGCATCTATGAACTTTAGGAACTCCTTGCTCACTGATAAGATAGATGCATGCCTACTGCAGGCATACAGTCTCCAGAGTTTTATTATAAGAAAAGAATAATTTTCAACATAATGCATAAAGACACAATGTAAAGATATTGCAGAGCTAAACCAGTCTGAGGAGAGTAACTGCTTATGGTACAACATTTCTATAGGGCTTTTGAGTTCATGAACTCTGTGAATGCTGGAATAATAGTAATCTGTTGGGTAATTATCTGTTGCTGTTCATCTTCACAATGCCTCATGCCCCCTGCAGAATAGTCTATCAGTAGAGAAAAACTGATGTTCTTAATATTCATTTAGTCCAAGTCCCTCCTTTTACAGATGAGGAAACTGAGGTCCATATGGGTGGCTTCCTGCCTAAAGGTCACAAAAGTAGTAACTGAGTTGGCCAGATATTCTTATACTTAATTTAGTACTCTTTATGCTCCACTAGATTAATAAAATATTTTTACCACCTAAAGAAAGTTATGATGAGGTGGGATCATTTAGTTTCAGACAACAGCTTTTTCTTGAGGACTGATAAGCTTAGGAGACTGATGCCGAACACATAAATTCCTAAAGAATAGCAAAGAAAACAGAAATGGGATGAAAAAGACAAATATAATTTCTAAATAGTGCTGACTTGGATGATTTTGTGAAACATAACAATTTGAAGTATGGCAAGGCATCTCCTGTTTAAATTGCATCAAGTGAGACTAGGGCTATGTCTCATTTTCCAGACTTACATCACTTGCTTATCTTAATAATACCTTCATGAATATCATATGAGGATGTATCAGAAAGAAAAGTGTCACCAGGTATCACCAGAGATATCCATTAGCAACAAGAGGGAAAGAGGAAGGGGAGAACCACCTTTCCTCCCTGTAAAACACAATACCTATTTTTAAAGTACACGAACTCTGAAATGGCTCTTGAGAGCTTATAGACAGAAGCCCAGCATCAGTTGAGCTGAAAAGCTGCAACACAGACACACAGAGCTGAGTTTCTTAGTTCCAGTCTTATGAGTACTTTGGGAAGATTGAGGAGAGTATGCCTGTGATTCCTTTGTGAATGTCTTTTCAGATGGTGGTAAAGAGGATGAGGCTGATCTCAGCAGGCCTCTTTTCTGCTTTGTTCATTTCCCCTTGGCTACTCAGCTTGTGTGATTGCTGTGGAGCTATTGATGAGCCCGTGGCAGAACTTCCAGAAAAAGGAATGAAAGTTTGGAGTGCTGTCTGCTTTATGTTAGTTTATTTCCCCAGATACTGGTGATTGATCTGAGAGTGAGAATTCAGAAGATAGTTTAGGACTGAACCTCATATAGTTTGCTTTTTGGATCTCCTGCAGTTATTGCAAAAGTGAATCTCCTACTTGGACTTCATAATACCTACACTATCTACCTCATAGAGTTGTTGTGAGGATCAAATGAGATAATCTCTATAAAGCAGCAGGGCAAAATAGAAAGAGCTTTAATTTGGAGTCACAAGATCTGAGTTCATAAAACCAGAGCATGAATCCTGGTTCTGCCATTTATCACCTGTGTGACCCCTGCTAAATCATTCAACCCTTCTGAGCTCCATATGCAAAAATGAAGGTGTTAGAGAACTTATCCAGAGTGTTGAGATTTCAGTTTAATTAAGGTATTTTATGACCTTGTATGACAAAAGCTACTATGGTCCCATTTTCAAACCATCTAAGCTCCATATAGATAAATAATTTATAATATTTGAGAATTCAGACAAATCAAAGGAGGGTGGTACAAAATGAGCTGGGAGGGACAGGTACAAAGTAGGAGATTGATGAGGATCATCAAGGCAAGGAGAGCCAATGAGGCTCAGCTGGCTAAGCAGGGGTTTTTGGAATATTCTGGGAAAGGTAAAATATGAATGGATAATTGATTATAGCAAGTTGAGCAGATGTTTCCACTGCTCTGCCTCAAATGGACACATTTACAATGAAATAATTTTTTTTTTCTCATTGTGTTGTGTGGGTAGCAATGCCTAGGATATCTATAATCATTTGCTATGAAGGCAAGCTCTCTAAAAGTACAACAGAATAAGATAGACCTTGAGCTCAATTTCCACAAAACAGAGGTATCAGATGGCTTCTAACTCTGTATCGGTGATTCCAAGATGTTATATTTTGTTGTTGTTCAATTGTTTCAGTCACTCTTTGTGACCCCATTTGGAGTTTTCTTGGCAAAGATATTGGAGTGGTTTGCCACTCCTCATTTTAAAGATGAGGAAACTGAGACAATTAGGGTTAAGTGACTTGCCCATGGTCAAAAGCTAGTAAGTGTCTGAGTCTGGATTTGAAATCAGGTTTTCCTGACTCCAGTTCCAGTATTCTATCCACTGCACCACCTAGCTACCCCAAAATGCAATAAAAAGATTGGTTGTTATTATTATTTTGGTGATGATTCTCTTTTGTGGCAATGAGTCCCTACTGATTGGTTTCTCTCACCTTCAGCCATTTTTGAGAAACAAATAAAAAGTATGTGATCGTGTGGATATGCTGTATGAATATTAGCTGATGGAAGTAGAAATGTCTACTTTGGGGAAGACAAATTTTAGGGAGATTTTATAACCCTCTTCAAATATTTCAAGTAGAGTACATGGAAAAGGTATTGGACTTGCTCGGCTTGGTGGTAGAGAACCAGAACTAATTAATGAACAAACATCTATGAAGTGTGACTGCAGAGTTACAAACACAGTGCAAGGGGCTGGGGCTTCAAAGACAAAAATGCAACAGTTCTTATTCTCAAGGAGTTTATATTCTATGGGGGAAACAGTAGGTACACACATAAATAAATACAAAATTTATAGGAAATGGAAAAATGACCTGAGCTGGTTATATTGATATGACCAGTTTTTTTTTTTTTTTTAGGCAATTGGGGTTAAGTGACTTGCCCAGGGTCACACAGCTAGTAAGTGTCAAGTGTTTGGTCTGAGGCCAGATTTGAACTCAGGTCCTCTCGATTCCAGGGCCAGTGCTGTATCCACTGTGCCACCTAGCTGCCCCAGAGCTAGTTGTATTGATAGGGCCACGCATGGTTGCAGACTAGTCTAACCAGGCTCTTTCCTATAACAGTGTAGCTTAGAGGTATTCAGGAAGCAGATAGTATATTCTTTCTGAGGTCCCTTCCAAGTATGACATTCTATGATTGTGGGTTTTTTTTTTCCCCATCTTCCATTAATTCTCACAACAGCTCTGTGAGGTAGAGGTAGTTGCTATTACTATCTCCATTTTACAGTTGAGGAAACTGAAGCAAACAGACGTTAAATGAATGAATTGCCCAGGGTTGCAAACCTAATAAGTGTCTGAGGCTGGATTTGAATTCAAGTCTTCCTGACTTCCGGCCCAGCGGTCTGTTTCTACTCTATTTATTGTTTTGTGGCTTTTATTATGAATATTTTTTAAATTCAGAAATGTTTTATATTCTCTCATTCCCTACCACAAGCAGAGCTAGGACAAGGTATTTAGGTCCCCTAGACAAGTTTTGAAAATTACATGTCTACCTTGAGGCCCTGTGTTTGAAAATTGTGTTATTAATTACAAGAATATCCTATAAATGATCTCTTTCCTGTATATTTTTGCCTATTGAGATACTTTTTTTTTTTTACTGGATGCTTAATTTCATAGGTACAGGAAACTTTTATGAGGAAATTGTTCTACCAATATGAATTTTCAGGGCTTCTCACCTTGGAGTATTACCTAGTTGTCAAACGGGTATGTATGAGGGTGGTCATGTTGAGAGATTAAGAAGTGACCTGCCTAGGGTCCCATACCAGTGTGTGTCAGAGGGAGACTGAGACTTAAGCCCACACAGTGAAGGCAGTACTCTGTCTACCCTGCCTTATAAAAGTTCTTCATAGATATTTATTAAATTGCTTTGAATTTAGGGTCTAGTTCAGGTGCCATTGTGAAGGTTTCCAAAATCCCATTAACTATAAGCCATCTCTCCATCTTTGGTTTTGTCTCCTGTACATTGTGCACATTACACTTAAAAATCAAACTCGTCTTTTTTTGGCATTTGAAGCTCTTCACAATCTGGCCCACAATCTGTGTGCCTTTGCACACAAGCTGTCTCCAGTGCCTGGAATATTCTTCTTTCTTTCCTCTGCTTCTTCAAACTACTCATTCCCGTCAAGGTTCAGCCCAAGCTCCATGCCCTTCAAGAGGCCTTGGTGAGTCCTCCAATTGTTGGTACCTATCCCTCCCCTGTCCCATTGCTTACAGAATGCTTTAATTTTTTAAAAGACATTCTGTAAATATTTTGTCTTCTCTCAAATAGAATGTAAGCTTCTTGAGGGTAGGTACTCAAAGTTACTGCTTGTAGGATAGTTTGTAACATAAAGCATCTGTTTCACTTTCTTATTTGTTTTTTAATTCATTTTATTAATTTATTATTATATTATTATGAATTATCATTTATTATTCATTTATTATTTATTTTATTCATTCATTTATATTTATTATTCACTTTTTATCTGGCACTGAGCCCAGTGCAGGGCACCAGGGAGGCCCTTCATAATTATGTTTTGATTGAGATTACCCCTATATTTAGCACACTGATGACATTGTGAGGTCGTTGTGCACAGAAACTGTGTCTTGTTTCATATTTTTACCCCCAGCACTTTGAATGATGAACAGAATATATGCTTCAAGGATGTTTTTTTTGTGTGTGTGTGTGCGTGTATGAAAAAAAAAGATTTATTTTTTCCCATTCAAATTTGTATGCCTCCTATGTACACATCAGGGGAAGGTGATCCATGGACCCCAGTGTAAGAAAATTTGTTCTATGAGGAAGCCTTTCTGTATGCTGATATCTTTCTGTGAGACCTAGAGATATCTTTTCTATAAGAAAACCTTTGGTTCTTTTTTAACATAGGCCTTCTATGATTGAACCCTGGCTAAATACAAATAACTTTCCATTGAAAGCCTCTCTTCTTTCCATATCTGCTAAATCCAAACTAAATAAGACTCACACAAAGAAAACTTTCAGACCATCTATTCCAACCATCTCATTTGGTAGAAGAAAAACTGAGGTCCAAAATGGCAAAGACATTGCTTGCACACAGCCACACAGCTAGGTAGTGGAAGATTCATCCTGATTTGACTCATTAGATTGTCCATTGAATAAGTACATCAGTCCATATTTTGAAGGATGTATTTTGAACTGAATTGAATTCAGTTGCTATCAACCAAAGACTAAGATCCTTTAAAAAAGTGAATGCCACTTAACTGCATAATACAGAACTATGTACTACAGAACATGGAATTTTCTTGCATTTAGTAAAATATCTGCAGGGCAGCTAGGTGGCGCTGTGGATAGAGCACCAGCCCTGAAGTCAGGAGGACCTGAGTTCAAATGTGGCCTCAGACACTAGCTCTGTGACTCTGGGCAAATGAATTAACTGCTGTTTGCCTCAGTTTCTTCAAATGTAAAGTGGAGAATAAAAATAGCACCTATCTCCCAGGGTTGTTGTGAGGGTCAAATAACATAATATTTGTAAATCACTTAGCCCGGTGCCTGGCACATATATAAGTGTTGTTTCCTTTCCTCTTTCCTTTGTGTCTCTAGAGTCGAGCACAGTGTCTGGAACACGGTAGGTGCTTGATAAATGATTGATTGTTCTCACTGTGCTCCAAAGGCATGGTTTGAAAGCCAAAGATTTACCTAACAGGATAGTTTTCTGTCTCTTTTTTGATATATCTTCATTTATTAGTCTGAAAAATGGATAATTTAAATTATTATAATATGTTTGGGTCATGACAATATAGACTAGGCAGATGAGGAAAACACTTAGGGGTCATTAGATGAATTCACTGAGCTTGTTGCTTCTTAAGGGTGGCAGGGTTGAAGTAATCAGCACTACTTACCTCTTGGCCATCCCCAGGAAATATGGAATTGGCCTGGTTGCTGAGGGCAATGGCTTTGTTGAATATGTTTCCTATATTCCAATCATTGATTGTAGGGGGAGCTTGCATTGCAGAGCAGCCAGGGTAGCCATGGTGAAGAAGGATAGTTACTTTGCAAGGCATTATTGCTTTCAAGTCTTGCCACCATGGCTGTCCATCTTTCTCTTCGATGGATTAGCCTATTATTACCATGTAGTCTGAGGGACTAACTTGGTGATATGGTAAGGCTTCTCCATCCGTGACCCAGTTTATCCTTGGTTATCAAGAAAATTCCATGTAGTTAGATTCTGTTTCTACCTTTCGAATAAGAAGAGATACTTGAGCTTTTATGTGTATACTTTCTAGAATGAGATCATCAAGAACATTTCTTTAGCTGTAGTAGCTTGGAAGCTAAGAGACCAAATATTGTTTTTCTAGCTTAAAATTGTGTTTTCATTTTAACAACTTAGATTGATTAAAGTACTACCTCTTAAAGGTTTACAAAACTTTTTACATATACTTTCCATTAAATTTTCATGATCACACTGTGAGAAAGATGGTTCAAAAATTATTTCTTCATCATATGAATGAGTAAACTGAGGCCTATAAAGGCAAAATGACCAGTTCAAGGTAACACAGCTTTGACAGCAAGGCAGAGCTTGAATTAGAACCCAGGTCTACTGACTTCAAGTCTAGTGGTCTTTCCATTACATTACTATCTTTTTGCTTTAAATATCCTTCCTTATTTTTACAATATAAACATAAATTTACTTGGGAGGAAATAACAAAATAAGAATAACCTATAGAACATAGGTTTATAATAATTTGAAGCATATTTCAAACACCATGTAGAATCCCTCATAAGTGTGTTAGCTTACCAAAATTTATTCTTTACTTTTCCATTTACTGAAATATCTCAGGAATCATACAGGTAGAAGGGATTTTTAAAAGATTTCTTATTTCAAATTACTCACAAATAAGATCATAGACTTAGATCTCAGGGTACTTAAAGGCCATTGATCCAACCTATCATTTTACAAATGAGGGAACTGAGGCACAGGTGGGTTAAATAACCCAAACTTTGGGTCAAATAACTCGGTAAGCATCTGAAGCAGGATTTGAACTCAAGTTTTCCCATCTTCAGGTCCAATGCCCTATCCTTTTTGCCATATAGTTGTCTCTCATGCCCTCTACATTCTAGTTATGATGGACTATTCTTTCCTCAGTTTTCTTCTCTATTTTTCTGCCTCTACCCCTTTCCTGGAATGCATTCATCCTTCTTCTCTGCCTATTGAAATAACTTCTGTTCCTTAAAGACACAATTCAAGTTCCTCCATAAAACCTTTCCCAATTCTCTCAGTTGAAAAATGTCCTCAAATTTTTCTGGAGTACTTTGTTTGGATTTCTCCTTATCATATTCTACCTTGTGTCATATTAATTCATGAACATGTCTTAGTCCTACTAGTAACCTGGATGCTCTTTGAGAGCAAAATTGTGTTATTTCTGTCTTTGTATTCTCATGTCTATTACAGTGCCTGAGACAATGAGTGCTTAAAAGTTTTTGGTCAAAATGAATCCTCTACTCCAACTTCTCTCACTTTATGAAATAAGAAAATGACTCCCAAAGAGGGTCAGTGACTTGTCTGAAGTTAACCTTTAGTTTGTGTTAAAGGTGGAACTAGAATCCATTTCTTCTGACTCCAAGTCTAGTGCTCTTTTCACTATAGCACGCAGTATGAATGACCCTGTTCAAAAGCTATAACTTAATGCCATGAAAGAAAACCCACATTGATGAGATTACAGATCCATTAGAATATTGCAAATTGAATTGCAAATCAATATGAAAATTGCATAAGGCCCCTTCCTACTTGTCCAGTCTTCTTAGACCTTACTCCTTGCCATTTTCTCTGCAATCTCCTGATACTGGTGCTTTGTTCCTTGAACATCCATCTTATTTACCCATCCCCCAACTCTGAGCATTTCATTGGCTGTCTCCCATATCTGGAACTTTTCTCTCCTCCATTCTACCTCCTGGCTTCCTTGAAGCCAGCAAAAATCCTACCTTCTTCAAGACGCCATTCCTAATCCTCTTTCATGCTGGTGCCTTACCTCTGAGATTATATCCAATTTATCCTGTATGTATTTTCTTTGTCATACATAGCTGTTTGCATGTTGTCTTCCATGACTGAGTTCAGGGATTCTGCCTGACACATAGGAGATGCTTAAAAATATACCATTTGACTTGACATCAAAATTTAAAAAAAAATAATTGCTACAGGAGGAAAATCTCTGTCTTCATACCCTATATAATGTAGCACTCATGTTGTTATTTGCATTCTTTTAAATATTCATCCATTTAATTAAAGCTTTCAGTTTTGTTGGCATATAATTGGGCAAAACAGTTTCTTTTATTTAAATTGTTGTGAATTATCCTTTTTCATTTTTGATACTGTTGATTTGGTTTTTCCCTCTTTTTAAAAAAAATTAGATTAGCCTTTTATTTTGTTAATTAATAATGGTTCATTGTTTTACTTATCACTTTAATGCTGGTTTCTTTTTTGCTTTCATTTTTGTTAATCTCTTCTTGATTTTCAGGATTTCTAATTTGGTGTTTAGTTGAGGTTTTTTAATTTGCTGCTTTTCTTGTTGCTTTTTTTTTTTAGTTGCATGGCAAATTCATTGACATGTTATTTTTCCTCTGTTGATGAAAGCACTTAAAGATAAAAATTTGTCTCTAAGGACTGCTTTTTCTACACTTTAAAAGTTTTGGTATGTTATCTTGTTGTTGTCATTCTCTTTGATGAAATTATCTTGTGTTTCTATGATTTATTCCTTGACCCAACCAATTCTTTAGGATTAAATTATTTTGTCTCCAATTTCTTTTTACTCTTTTCAAGGATCTTTTTAGGGCATGTAATTTTTTTTTTTTGCCATGTGATGGATAAAGGATGTGTTTGATATTTCTGTTTTCCCTCATTTGTGAGGTTTTATGCACTAATAGTCAATTTTTTTTTTTTGCTTTTCGGTGAGGCAATCGGGGTTAAGTGACTTACTCAGGGTCGCACAGTGGGTAAGTGTCAAGTGTCTGAGGTCGGATTTGAACTCAGGTCCTCCTGACTCCAAGGACAGAGTACTATCCACTAGTAATAGTCAATTTTTGTAAAGATGATGTACAAAGCTGAAGAATATAAATACTATTTTCTATTCTCACTTAATAATTACTAGAGATGTATCATATTCAACTTTTCTAAAATTCCATTGCTTCTGAACTTATTTCTTATTTAACTTTTTGTTAGATTTGTCTAGATTTAAAAGAGGGAACACTGAGCTTATTCCCACTATTATAGTTCTATTTTCTATATCTCTCTGTAATTTAACTTTTCCTTTAAGCATTTTGATGCTATGTCATATTAACACATCATTATCATCATCATCATCATCATCATCATCTAAACATTAAGTCTTGGCATTGAATAATTATCTATGGTGCCATTAAGCTTAATATATTTTCCACATTTTTATGGAAAACATATTACCCTAGAATACCTATTGATGCCAACTGGGGAGTTGTAGGAATAGAAGATGCTGATCCGTAGAAAAAGCCCTGACAGAGAGGCAGTCATATTTGATATTGCCTGCTGGAAGGCATGCAGAGTTACAGGAGGAACATTCACAGAACACAGCCCAACCTGCCTGTTGAGTGCTATGTGGAACTTCTGAAAGAGTCAGGCACTGTACTAAGTGCTAGAGATGAGAAGAAAGGCAAGTCTCTGCTCTCAAGGAACTCACAACCTAAAGGGAGAGATAATCTGCAAACAACTTGTACAAATAAGCTATATACAAAAGAAATGGGAAGTAATTAACAGAGAGAAGTCACTAAAGTTAAGGGGGAGGAGTCAGGAAAGGCTTCCTGTAGGAGGTGGGATCTTAGTTGAGACTTAAAGGAAGCTGGGGGCAGAGATGAGGAGACATGTTTTCTAGGCATGGGACACAGCCAGTGAAAATGCATAAAGCGTCAGAGTGGAGAGATGGAGTGTCTTGTGCCGAGAACAAGAGGGGTCTACTGTCATTGTACTACAGAGTACATGGGATTAAATAAGGTGTAAGAAAACTGGAAAGGTGGGGTGAAGCAGGTTATGAAGGTCTTTGAATGTCAAAGAGATGTGTTTTTATATTTGATCCTGGAGGTGATAGGGAGGCAGTGCAATCTATTTAATGGGGGTGGTGGTGAGAACACAATTAGACCTGTGCTTTAGGAAGATCAATTTAAGGATCGAATGGAGAATGGATTGGAGCAGGGAGAGTCTTGAGGCAAGGAGATCAACCAGCGGCTTGTTGCTAGAGTCTAGGTGTTAAGTCATGAAGGCCTATTGCAAGGTGGTGGTGGTGGTGGTGGTGGTAGTGTCAGAGGATAGAAGGGCGGGGTATGTGAGAGATATCAAAATCAACAGATCTTGGCAATAGATTGGGTACGGGGGTTGAGAGAGAATGAGGAGTTAAGGATGTTGCCTAAATTTTGAGCCTGAGTGAACGGGGGGATGGTGCTACCTTAGGCATAAAACGGGAGCTATACAGAGCCACAGAAAGAGCAGCTGACTAAGTAGGAGAAACTCTATCTGGCAGGCACCTGCTGAGAGCAGCTGGGGAGCATCCTGCTTCTTTATGACTATAAGTTACTGAGGTTATATATAGCTCTTTGGAAGAGTGTTACTTGTTGGGAGATGTCTGCCTATTTTTCTAATAGTTCAGCTGTGAAAAAAAGTTCAGCTTTGGATTCTCTTTTGTTTGTCAGTCAATAAAACTCTTTAATTTTGTGAACTGTATCATCACAAGTACTGTTAGTTGGCATAGTGGTTAGAGTGCTGGGTCTGGAGTCAGGAAGACTGGAGTTCATATCTGGCTCAAGCTACTTACTAGCTGTGTGACCCTGGATAAGTTGCTTAACCCTGCTTGCCTCAGTTTCTTTATCTATAAAATGAACTAGAGAAGGAAATGGAAAACCACTCCAGTGTCTCTGCCAAGAAAACCCCAGATTGGGTCATGAAGAGTTGGACACTACTGAAACTACACAACAATGACAAAAATACTCACAAGTAGTTAGTGGGTCTAATTATTGTGTGCATATGTGCGTGCATGTGTGCGTACATGCATTTGTTTGTGTGTATGTGGTCACTTTCAGAGATTTCCTTAGGTTTTCTGGATGGGAGTAATGAGAGGAGAGTGAGAAAATCTCCAAAAACGTGTCTGGGCCCTTTCTATAATTACTGAATCTTGGACACAAGGATTATACCACTGGATTTGGAGATAAGAGAAAGGGCATGGAGGATCTGGCTCAGGGCAAGCCCAAATCATCCTACATGAGACTCAGCTTTATTAGCAGTATCCTTCTTGACTCTACAAAATCAACTCAGAAGTTGTTACAGTTAAATCAAATGTGTACACCTAGATTTCTTTCAATGAATAATACTTATTAAGAGCTATATGTCTCTATCAGCTCAAAGGGAATGAATTTTTCACCTGTTAGAGGTAAATAAGTATGCTCAAGATTCTTTGTTGCTAGCTATTTAATTGCTGGTCTGGTGAACTAAATTATTTTTCACTCCAAAGGGTGAGTAGTTCTTTCCCAACTCACTATTTAGACAAAATGTTTGCACATCCCTGTGCATTCCTCCCCATAGCTCCCCAAGCCTAAAATGGGCTTCCTCTAGATCTCTGCCTTAGTGTGGCCAAATTCAAGTGTCACCTCCTCCATAAAGTCTTTCCTGAATTCCTCTAGCTGAAATCTGTGTCTTTCTCTTCAGATTTCTTTGAGTACCTTGTGTGCATTTCTTCTATAGTCTTGTTTTTTTCTCATATTGATCCTATGAATAGAAGCAGGCTAATGGAACTAATGTATAAGGGCTCAGTTACTGCTAAAAAATTATATGGTTCTGGCACATGTAGACTCCAATACTATGACAGTAGTTCAGTTATTTTTTTCTAACAAAAACCTGTGTTGTAGACAGGCAAATCTCATCCCCAATTTATAGAAGAACACCAGGTTCTTGGAACCTGGTGATTTGTCCAAGGTAATGTAGAGAGCAGAGATATAACTATCAGTATGAGGTGAATACAGCTTTGTACCAGGGCACCAACATCTGGAAGATGTACTGCTTCCTCTGAGGTTGCACATTTCCTCCTCAAGGTTACTGACCTCTCTCTGACTTACTTTGGGGTCCTTTGCAGCTGGACATTGCCACACGGTGCAAACAATCACGGGCTAACCCCTCCAAGCCACGTCATGGCCTACCTTTCTTTTCTCTGCTTAATCTCCACTGAAGCAAGGATAAGACTATCCCCCTCCATGGACAATACCCAGAGTTATTCTGATTTCTTTTCAATAGTCATGGCTTGCTGCCTCCCCCACTGCTTCTCTCAACCCAGTAAGTTTTTCCTTAGGAGAAAGTATTCCTATTCATGACTCTGCTAGGTAATAAGTGATGGAGATGAGACTAAAATCCATATCATCTGACTCCAAGATCAGTGCTCTTTGATATCACTCTAGCTAATCTTGCCTACTTATTGCATTAATTCCATTCTCCCCTTACCCTCTACACCCCCAAAGCACTGAATTACCGAATCAAAATGAATGGATGAAGTGTACACAGAAATCTAGCCTGTCGAACTATTTGATGTCTGGTTTAACATTAACTAGAGATACAGATTATGGCTTGGAAATGATTCTGTGGATCTGCCATATGTTCCAAATGCACACACTATTTTTCCACCAAAATCATTTGTGTTAACTTTGACATTGTTCATTATTTTTTGCTTGATACTCAACAACTTTTAGGAGTTTAGAAGTTCGCAAACTATTGTATAAGCCAACTATGCTTCATAATCCTATGCTATGCTGCATTCTTGACAGCACATTCTCTGAATGTCACTTAACTGACAAATTTAAACAAATGTTTATAGGAGGGAGTGAAATTGCTTTTGAGTTGGAGATGATAACAATCCAAATGGCGAATAAAGAAGATTTCTGCCTAGGGGATCTGAAGCTTTTGAAATCAGGCACTCGAGGCAGTGCAAACCCATCACTGCTTTCTGGTTTCCATTTTTTATTTTGACATCTTCCATTTTACTTCCCCAGAGTCTGTCTGAAGCCATTGATCATATCACTCAAGACTTACTTACTAAGTGTCTATAACAAGTACAAGGCTGTGTGCTAGGTGCTATGTGGGTAGCAAATATGAATTAGATGTAGCCTCTGTCTTTAAGGGGCTTTATAACATAGCAGGGGAAATGACATACACGTAAATAACTAGAATATCAGGTGATATTCCTGGTCCTCTGTCCCCAAATCCAGGCCACTTTCCCCCCTACCACATTTCTCATCCATCGAAAAGACTCCAGTTAGGCAGGTTTTCAGATATCTCCTCTATTGTCAGAAATCTCAAAAGAAAAAGAAGCAAAGATGTGAAAGAGGGCATTCTAGAAGCACAGAATACCCTGAGGAAAGATAGCGGCAGGAACATGAAAGGTATATTCTAAGGCAGAGTAAGCATTTTTTTCCCTATACCAGCCTGCTAACTGACTAGAAAAAAAATCTGCCAAAGGCTACACGTAAGTAAAAAGCATTTTTAACTTATTTTTGTTTGACTTTTTCTTCTTCTCTTTGTGAGAGGTGTATAGAAGGTTAGACTCATCTGATTTTTAATTAAGAACAGGAATCCTGTGCAATGTACTCTCTCTTTTAAAGGCCTTTTAATATGGAGCACTTTGGTGCTAAAACAAGCAGTAAAAGTACTTTGTATAAAGAAACACTTTTAATCAGCTGTTAAAGGACATATGTTACTGTCACTGGTATAGAGCAACATTTCGCTCCCTAAAAAGAGTAGGAAAATGACTTTGTTGTAATAAAAACTGCCAAAATAGGTAACATAGATTTTGGATGAGAATCGAGCAAGGTGGGACAGAAAATTAACTAGCATAAACATTAAATTTCAAATTTATGGTATAGAATAATATCTCTTTTTTAAAAAAACAATTTGATAGTTTAAAGCTGCAGAAAATATTTTTATTATTATATACTTGGAAATTTGAGTACAAAGAAATATAGCTCAAGGTTTGCATTGAGCACTTAAGTGCTTTAGGACTTTATGGTTCCCTCATTTAATAGGGTTGAAAAGAGTAGAAAGAACCCCTGTTTGAATACAGGCTCTGACAATAATTAGAAACATCCTTTGAACAAATCATTTCATCACAGGCCATAGAGTTGGTAGGAATCGTAGGAATCATTTAGCTTAACACCCTCCCCCTGTACCTGCCTCGTTTTATAAAGGCAGAAGCAAAGGTGCAGAGACGTAAAATGATTTGCCCAAGGTCACACAGGTAGGAAGAAGCTGATTTTAAAGTCTTCTGATTTGAAGTCTGCTTCTCTTCCTCCACTCAGCCTTGTTGCATACTGGATATTTTTTCTGGGGGCTTCAGTTTTCTGTAAAATGGGGGCTACGTGAGTTCTGAGGTCCCTTCTAGTGCTAAGATTTTTTGTTTCTATGAAATGTTTGTTAGTTTTATTTCTATGGAACCTTTTGTAATCACCGTTGCTTCCGGAAAGATACAGAGACTGAGGGCAGCTAATGAGTCACTTGAAAGGTTTTAGATCTGAGGGGCAGCTAGGTGGTGCAGTGGATAGAGCACCAAGCCTGAAATCAGGAGGACCTGAGTTCAAACTCTGCCTCAGACCAAACACTTGACACTAGCTGTGTGACCTGGGCAAGTCACTCAACCCCAGTTGCCTAAAAAAAAGAAAAGAAATATTTTAGATCTGGAATGACAAAGATCAATAAGTTAATGTCTCTTATTCTTTAAAAAAAATGGAGCATTTTAGATATGTGTCCAACTAAAGTTCACTTGTACAAAGGAATTGGTCAAGAAATTGAATGTTACACATGTTTTATTGTTGTTTTTATTCTTTATTTTATGGACTGAAATATTGATACAATATGTACGAAGGTAACAAGCGCACATGTACAATCTTCTTGTGCTTAGGTCTATTTTGGGCCCTCTTGATGTCTCTTGGGCTGTTCTTTTTCTTTTGAGATTTCTGACAATAGATGAGATATCTGATATCTGAAAACCTGCCTAACTGGAGTCTTTTCGATGGATGAGAAACGTGGTAGGGGGGAAAGTGGCCTGGATTTGGGGACAGAAGACCAGGAATCAAATCCCAACCTTGTCACCTGATATTTGTGGGTGACCTCATGCCTCAGTTTCTCAACTAATTGAGAGCATTGTATTAGGTGACCTTGAAGCTCTCCTCCAATTTTAAATCTAAAATCTCAAGATCTGAGTTCAAATTTTGCCTCAGATATTTAGGACTTGTGTGACCTTGGGCAAGTCACTTACCTCCGCTTGCTTCAATTTCCTCAATGGTAAAATTGGGGATCATAATAGTACCTACTTTTCAGAGTTGCTGTGAGGATTACATGAGATAATATTTGTAAAATGCTTAGCACAGTGCCTGGCACATAATAAACACTTAATAAATACATGTTTCCTTTCTTAAGATTCTATAATTCATCTCCCTTCAGTCAGCCTCCAGGACTTTCTAAGATTCAGACAGGTTGGTGATCCAAAGCCCTACTCCAGTGCCTCATGGTAGCGTAGAGGTGGTCCTAGGTTGTCAGGGGCTTAGTGTACCAAGTCCAAGGGTGGCTGTTGTGAAGGAGCTTTAATGCCTTCCTACACTTAGATCTTTCTTATAGTGACTGTGGCCTAAAGGTAGGGGTGTGCTGGAGCCAGAATAATTGCTGGTTTTTAACAACCATGCAAAACATTGCTCCAAATCATTAATAATAAAATACATGCAAATCAGAATTACCAAGATGACAAAAGCATAATTAGGGATGAGCTGGAGTCAGATTGCACCAGCTTACCAGAACTGAATGTTAAATTTTTAGTATGAGCATTTACAACTTGGAAATTGATAAATGGTACAAATCAGAGTTTGATTTACTATTTTGTCAATTATTTAGACGTAAGAAAGTGATGGAGAAAATGTTAATTATGTAGATTAAATTTAAAAGTGTATCTTGTATTTCAAAGAGCTGAGTATTAAATGTTTAATAATGATTCCTCTCCACCTCCATCACCACCCCTGAGGATTCAGTAACTGACCCCTCTGATGACTGAAACTGGTTATACCTGTCATCTGTAACAATTGAGACCCAGCAGTATCCTTTACCTTAAACCCCTTCCTCCCTTTCGGGATGTTCCCCTATTCCCTTGCCTCTGAGTGTTTCATTTTAAGCTTTGGATCTTCCTTTCTGTGAATTAAATGAGACAGTATTAACACGCTTTTGTGCAATAGGCCTGAGTCTTTTGGCAGCTAGGTGACACAGTGAGTAGGCCTTGGAGTAAGGAAGATTTGGTTTCAAACCTGAACTCAAACACTTGCTAGCTCCATGGCCCAGGGCAAGTCACAACCTCTATCTGCCTCAGTTTCTACATCTGTAAAATAAAGATAATGATAGTGGCTACTATCATTTATGGACTGAAATATTGATACAGTGTGTATGAAGGTAACAAGTACGCACATACAGTCTTCTCATGCTTAGGTCTATTTTGGGCCCAGGATTATTGTGAGGATCAAATGAGCTAATATTTGTGAAGCCCTTTGCAAACTTTCAGGTACTATAGAAATACTATTATTAATTCATTTTTATTATTAACAATAACATATTGTAAAAAACCCTGCTAAGTCCCAAAGATTTGGTATAGACAGGGACAACATTATATTTCAATAATTCAGTGATATTTAATTTCATAGGTGTGAGTTTTCTATCTATTGACTAATATGGCAACACTTTATGGTTTGGTAGATTGTCTTTGAGGGTTACTTTTTTGGTTAAAAAAAATCATCTACCTGCACCCAACCTACTTACATTGGCCTTTCCAAACTCAGCAAGCTTGAGACAATACCTCTGTCTTGAGTGATAGACATAGACTCCCTTTTGGAGGCATAGACTACTGCTAAAGTCTTTTTTTTCTTGGTAGAACCTGTCAGAATATTGCATGAACAAATGAATAAGAGGGGACTTAACAGTGGTTTTATTATAAAAACTTTAACTTATGACTATGGACATATATATGGCTCCTGTCAAAGTTGCTGCTGAAAGAGTTGGAGCTAACCAGGTCAAAGTAGTCTCAAAAGACTATCATAGTAGTCATAATTTAGAGCAAATTTGTCTTTGTTGTCTGAACCTCTCCTTTATGCACTTTTATCTCTCACTGTGGGACACCTTCTTGCTCACCTCAGGGATTTTTATGCTCTTCTTTCTCCCTCCTCACCTTCCCCAATATAGGACTTCAAACTCAATCATACCATGTGACAGCTCAAAGTACACCCTGTCCCAAGCTTATTATCATTTTTACTAAGAGTAAAGCCTTAAACTAATAGAATGAAAGGACAGGTCATATTTCAGGGATCAGTTAGTGAATGGAAGAGACATTTGTAAGGTTAGAACACAGGAGGCATTTCAGGACCCCCTGAGGCACCACCATGTGTACTGTCACCTATACCATCAACCTTTAGAACCTGCCCTGGTTAAATGAGCTCACATTTATATAGCCATTTAAGACTTACCAGAGGCTTTCTTCCCAGAAGGTTTGTGAGGCAGGTGTGAGAATATTGTCCCTTTTTTTTATAAATGAGGATACTGAAGCCCAGAGAGTTAGTAAACTTTCCCATGGTCACAAGGCCACTAAAAGTGGTAGAGCTCAAATTTGAATTCAGGCCTCTCAAGACCAGATCCAGGGTTCCTTTCCTTTATTACAGGACTCCAACTTTAGTTCTCTTTCGATCCTAAGGCCCTGCTGATTTAACATGGGACATTTCTGAGTATGACAGATACATCATTAATCCTTTGTCAGTCTGGTGAAGCCAATGACTCACTTCTCAGGTAATGTTTTTAAGTAAATGAAGAAAATGCTAAATTTCACTTACAGGTCAATGAAAATAAAATTATAATTCTTTTTTTCTCTATTGACCCTTAAAACCCAGGTCTTTGGACCCTAGGTTAAGAAAACTTGATCTGAAGCACCATGAGACTGCAGCAGCTAGGTGACACAGTGGAGAGAATGCTGGGTTTGGAATCAGGAAGACTCATCTTCCTGAGTTCAAATCTGGCCTCAGATATTTACTAGCTATGTGACCCTGGGCAAGTCACTTAATCCCGTCGGCCTCAATTTCCTCATCTGTAAAATTAGCTGGAGAAGGAAATGGCAAATCATTGCAGTATCTTTGCCAATAAAACCCCAAATAGGGTTATCAAGAGTCAGACATGACTGAACAACAACAAACTGTAAAACTGTATTTTCAGCAATACCAACCTCAGTGTAACTCCCTACCTTAATAAAATGTCCCAGCTTCTTGAAGAGTATTCAGGGTATGGAGGGTTAAGACTAAAAGTCAATAAATAGCAACCAATCAAGAATCAGAATAACAGGAACACCATGGAAAGATTTTCCTCTTGCCATATATGTAAATATTGTCCATGTAGCTGCTGGTTTATTTTGTAATTATTAATGAGTAAGGGGACCTAGGAGAGGCAGAACAGCATAGTGGATAGACAGATGGCCTCAGAGCCAGGAAGACTTGGACACAAGTTCTGTCTGATGCATACTGGCTATGTGACCCCTAGCTAAGTTATTTAACCATTCAGTACCCTAGCCGTCTTTTTATGATTATACATCGCAGAACAGGCACAGATTTGCATTGGTAGAAGAAATTCTCTTAGTGAGAACTCCTTAAACCAGCGAAATTAAAGGGTCCAAAACCCTTTGCAAAAAATCAGGGCTATAATTTTGTTTGGGGACCTAGAATGTTGATTCATATCCTGGCCTAGAGATAAGCTGGTTATTATTTTTAAGCCGCTGTGTGGTAAAAATTAAAATCCAGAAATGATATTGTATATCTTACTCTAAGCAAATTCCTAATTAACTGGTGATTGCTATGCATGAATGTGTTCGGAAATTTACGTGTTTAAAAATATTAAGTGGGTATTTGAATCTTTTTTAGTGCTCCCCTTCTGGGACATGGGATACATGGTATTTAAATGTCATTGTTCTTTGGGGTATGAACAGCAATGCTTAATTGAAACTGAAATCACTATTATTGGATTTATTTATTTTTTCCCCAATATATTTTTATTTATTTCTATATAAATTTTAATATTTATTTCTATGTTTCTCAATTACAGGCAAACATTTTTTGACATTTGGATTTTTTTTAATTTTGATTTTCAAATTTTCTACTTTCTTCACTTCCCTCCTCATTCCTTGAGAAGGCAAGCAATTCTATCTAGATTATACATGTGGAGTCATGCAAAACATTTCCATATTAGTCATGTTGCATGTCATTGGATTTTAAATAACCATCCTCTCTCCTTTTTTTTTTTTGCCTGCTTGTTATAAAAGATCTGAAAGTACTTGTGAAAAGTCATGGAATCATAGAGTTCTGTAGCTAGAAAGGGTCTGTAGAGAGCATTAGTATTTAGGTGTCTCAGATTGTGCTTCATGTGCCATCCAGCCATGGCTACCCTACCTTGCCATATGCCCTAATGCAAGAATTTACCCTCTCCTTCATTTTTTTTCCCTTCCCTTTCCCCATTTCCTTAGTCCGTGCTTCTGTTTTAATGGAAAGGGGATGGCAGTCTATTACTCTACAGCTCTGCTCACCATTCCTGTAAATGTTGAGACCAAAGTTCCCTTCCCTGGCCACCACTGTCCTGTATGTGTCTTATCCCTTTCTTAGAATGTAAGCTCCTTGAAGGCAGAAACCATCTCATTTTTGCCTTTGTATTTCCACCACTTAGCAAAGGGCCTGGAATGTAGTAGGCACTTAATCAAATTTGTTAATTGACCTGTTCTAACCTTCTCAATCAACACATCAGAAAAATGAGGCCCAGGGAAGAAGAGTGGTTTGTTGAAGGTCACATAGCTACAACTCTGAAGTTTCAGAGTCAGGATTGTGATGTTAGCCTTCTGATTCCCAGTGTGGTGGTGTTTCCATGGTGCCACACAAAACTGATTAGGTCATTAAAAAACAAAAACAAATCTTTATGCCTGCTGAAATTAGCTATGAAATCATAGGAAAATCTGTTGCCCTTTATATGCTCCCTATCAACCCATAATTTTGCATGTTATCAGATCAGAAACTTGAAACTGGATTTATTACAGAATTGTAATAACTATAATCCCATCATTGGATTTCTCCTTCCCAGAAGAATCATTAGTTTTCTGGATTCTGCTTCTTTGAAAACAAATCAGAATATTCGGTCTGCATGCATGCCAGTTCCATTTTACCCAACACGTAAATATTTTCAGCCTTCCCTTCTACATCATTTACTACGTTGTGTGCTCGTCACAGGTTTATCTCTCCCCTGGCCTTAGACTCTAAAAATCATTGGTTAAATCTCAGTTAGAGCTCCCTTTTCAAGTGAATTATCTTCATCTTTGTCTTTTGGCCACAGTAGCAGGAAGAGGTATTGTGTAATGGCTAGAGTACTGGACTTCGAGGCAAGAAGACCTGGGTTCTAATTCCATCTTTTGCTACAGTTACTAGCTCTGTAATCTTGTGGAAATCACTTAACCTCTCTGAGCCTGTTTCCTCATCTGTAAAATGAGGGAGTGAGACTTGACTTATCAGGTTTTTTCAGCTTCACAATGATAACTGAGGAGTATCTGTCATTCCATAACAATAAAGGAAGGACAAAAAGGAGGCATATGATATCTTTATTTACAATAGTTTATCGTAAGACTTTGACTTCAAATCCAGTTATTTGACATTAAATGGAGGGTTGCAATATATTCTGACGCAGTGTTCCCAAGCATAATAAAGGCTAAACCCTAAGGCTTCCCCTGACTTCAGTAATTAGCTCTTCTCTCCCATGCACTCCCTTCCACAGGAAGCTCAACTACTCTCACAATTTTAAATATCACCTGTCCATAGATGAATGCCAAAATCACATCCACAGTCCTTATTGGATCAGAAATTAATTTTTTTTTCATATTTTGGCTCATTCTGCACAAATGCACACTATAAGGCAAGGAAGCAGATGATACATATTTAGGGAATATTTCTCAAAATGTGGCCAAAGACCAAAAAATAAATCACTTGCCCTTTCTAAGCCTATTCATCCTTATCTGTAAAGTGGAGATAATGACATTTATTCTACCTATCTCCCACTTTTGTTGGAGGAAAGTGCTTGGCTAATCTTAAGGACTATATCAATGCAAGCTATCTTTAAAATGTGGGGACTGGACATTCAGATGTTTTTTTCTAGCTCTCATATTCTAGGAGGTCTAATGACTTTCTTCTGCCATGTGTTAGTCCTGTGAACTTAGGCAAATAACTTAAACTCTTTGGGTCTCATTTTCCTTAATAATAAAATATACAAAAGGTTGGGTTAGCTGATATCCAAAGGCTTGCTCAGCTTTAAATCCCATATAATACTTGAGGGGTAGTCTAGAGTAAGAGCATATGCTGGATTTGGAGAATAGGAATTACTGAATTTGAGAGTTAGGAGGAATCTGAGTGGCCATCTAGTTCCAACTATATATATACAAAAGGAACCTCCACTCTAATATAACCATCAAATGCTGTTAAATGTTTAGCTCCTGTTTGAAGACCTCCAAAGAACCCACCACCTTTCTATGTAGTCCACTTTGCTTTTGGACAGCTCTAATTATTAGGAAGTTTTTCTGATATCAGACCTAAATTCTATCAACTTCCTCCCATTGCTCCTGGATCTGCCCTCTGAGCCCAAACTAAGGAATAGTGATAGACTAATAGAGCAGCTAGTAGGTGCAGTGCATAGAGTTCCAGACCTGGAGTTTCAAATCTGGCCTCAAATACTTACTACTGTGTGATCCTGGGCAACCCTGTTTGCCTCAGTTTCCTCATCTGTAAATTGAATTAAAGATATGGTAAGCCACTTCAGTATCTTTGCCAAGAAGACCCCAAATGGGGTCATGAAGTGTCAGACATGACTGAACCAACTGAGCAACAACAAGAAATGGAATGGATCTGTGGTTTCATTAGTACAAGGAATTTCTGGATGAGGAGACTCCCTTTGCCAATGTAGATTATTTCTTTCTCTGTAATTTGTAGTCTAAAACATTCAAGGGATTAAGTGAAATAGCTGCTATGTATCAAAAGCAGAACTTGAACACAGGTCTTCCCGGCTCTGAAGTCAGCTCTCTGTCCACTATGCCATATTGTTTCTTGGGGACAAGTGGAATAAATTTAATCTCTCCTTCATCTTGTTTTCTCCCAAGTTCTCTCTATACTAAAACATGCCCAATTCCTTCAATCAATTCTCATATAATGAGAATTCAAGGATCTTCCTCATTCCTATTGCCTTCTTCTGGACATGCTTCTGGACAATGTCTTAGAACCGAATACAATATTCCAGATGAGGTCTGACAAAGACAGAGTGCAGGGGAGCTTCACATACCTAGTCCTGGAAGCTATACCATCACTTTAGCTTTTGTGGTTGGTTGCCACATCACACTGATGCTTCATATTGAGCTTTCTGTCCACTAACACCCCCACATACTTTTAAAACAGTTATCTACTTGATGTTACTTCTCCTTCCTCATCGTCTTATACTTGTGAAGCTCATTTTTGTACCACATTAGAATGTTAGCTCCCTGAGGCAGAGACTTATTTCTGCCTTCCTTCGGAATCCCAGAGCTTAGTCCTATGCCCAGAAAATAGTAAATGTTTAACATTTCGTTGTTCCTTGAGTGGCTCTACCCAAGGGTAAGACTCTCTATATATCACTATTAAGTTTCATATTTTGGGATTCAGTCTAATGTGCTAGACAAATGGTTCTCAAAATGTGGTCTAGAAACCCTTGGGAATGACTGAGACTCTTTCAGAAAAGCTGAAACAGTTTTTATAATAATACGATAAGACATTAAAATTTCTAATGTAGTAAATATTTATAGCTATAATCCACATAAACTAAAATTCATATATAGATGAATTCATGACTTTAAATGCATCCATGCTAAAACAATACTGTATATTTGATTTTACATGAGATTAATTGGAACCAGCAACTAATATCAGTGATTTTTTTTTTGGAGGTAGAGTTGACCAAAAAATTCCTTTTTCTGATTTCCTAGCACTTTATATTTATATCCAAGGGTCATTGATTTTGAGTTGTTAAGGGTGTTAGAAGTGATTTAGTGCAAGCTTATCACTTAGCATTTTCTAATTTTGTTATGCTTATCTGCATACATATCATCTAGCCCAGGGCCTTTCATATAATAGATGTTAAATAGTTTTTGCATAAATGATGTATTTTGGAAGATTAGTTTTTATTGAGTACCTAAACTCCTGTGCTAGGTAACTGATTAAAAGATGAAGTTTAAAAAATAAATCTGTAAACCTATGTATTAACTTCAATAATATGACATACTTAGTCTAAAATGAAATCAGAAAAATTTGTATCTTACTATTTGAATATTTTAAGTTCACTGCAAAGAACTATTTAGTAACAACCTACAATATTGTAGGTCATATATTGTATGCCTTGGGGAGGTATAGCCTTGTTGTGATTTCATGTGCTGAGATGAAAATGCTATGTTTTAGATGCTAAGGTCTTGACTTAGGTTCACTTTTATATAGAACCAGCAATATAAAAATCTGAAAACTCAATACTCTAGTCAAGAACTCTGATAGCAGGGGGTCACATTTGCCCTTTGAACTGTATCTGTTCGTGTAGGACTTTGGGGCATGATGCCGATCTAGAACAGTTAAAATTTTATTATAGAACATCTGGACTAGATGTGCAGCTAATACATGAGATTAAGCAATGAGGCTTTTTAAATTTCTTTGTAACTGTAGGTTTATTTCATGCCTGCTACTTATCTGCATTTGCAAATGTAAATAAAAAATATTATGGGTAAGAATTCTTACCCATGGGAGTAACGACTAGGAATTTCTGTTCCTGGGCAGGCAACGCTATAAAATATACTTGGGGCAAACCCATGGGAGTGGGGGTTGTATTTAGTAAGGGAGGAAGTTACCCAGAATGAAGAAAGCTACATCTAGTAGCTTGCTATTTTATCTAATAAGCAATAAGCTAGATAGTAATCTCTGTTGTTCCCTCCAAGTACTTTTAATGCCCTCTATCTTAGCACTCTGGGATGAAGTCCTGGTTGCCAAGCCCTGGTTACAGCTTTAGTAATTTATAGAACGCCAATTTTTTGCCTTCTTGCAGAACTGAAATAGAGGTGCCCCACATCTTGGGGATGGAGAAGAAAGAACTTGGAAGAGATCATGAATCAAGGGTAATCTTGCTATTAATCTCATCTGCTACCACTGGGTCATTGTCCTGCTAACGCATTCTTGTTCTGGGTGGAAAGGGGCAAGACTCTTCTGGTTTCATTATAATGTGATTGGCTTTTCAAGGATTAGTCTGTAATTTTAGGAGGATCTCACATCCTATAAGTAAAAGAAATTTGCTGATGACTGATAAAGTGATTTCCAGTTTCTTAAGGGACACATGTTGCATTTCACTAATCTTTTGAAGCTCATCAGGGTGCTGAACTTGAATTAGGGATACGGACCATCTCTAAGTGATGCAGTGGTTAGAGTATCTGGCCTGACAGGAAGACTCATCTTCCTGAGTTCAAATTTGGCCTCAGACACTTACTAGCTGGGCAAGTCACTTAAAGTCTGTTTACCTCAGTTTCTTAATTTTAAAAATGAGCTGGAGAAAGAAATGGCAAGACACTCCAGTATCTTTGACAAGAAAACCCGAAATGGGGACACAAAGAATTGAACCTAACTGAAATGACTGAGCAATGACTGAAAGGAAGCACAAAGGAACCCAGAAGTGGGTCTCCTAGGCAAATGTGATTGGCTCACATTTCTATAGGCTTTTAAAGTATGCAAAACCCTGCTCTCACAACAACCCTGTGAGGCAGGTAGTACAAATAGCATCATTGCCATTTTACAGAGGAGGAAACCATTGTTTTATGTTATTTACAATGAGGTGAAATTAAGACTAAGGATAGATAGTACCTGACAGAGATTTCCTGGGTTTATTTAAGAGCATTGTGGAATGGGATCAATGATAGAAAGAAAAGTGAGTAAGATTTCTGTGCCTTAGTTGCTGGAGGTGAGCAGGTTAATCTATGTACTTCCCAGGCTTTTCTCCTTCAGTTTTGATCTGTTCTTCATTTTTCCATTGTTGATGTACTAGGTACTCCCGAGGAATATTCTCCATGTCCTCCACCCTGCTGTAGCTATTTTGTAGATGAGAGTACTTAAGAGCAGAGACCTTAACATTCAGGTGGCACATCCCTTATGAGAAATATTGAGCTGATGACTGCATTTTTTTCTGTCTTCCAATCTGAAACAGTTCAATCCAATAAGTATTTAAAAGCCATGTGTAATGAATTATCTGTGGGCATTGGGGTAAAAGACCAAAATGAAATACAAGCCAGGCCCTTAAGGAACTTACCAGATACTGGGCAAATGCAATGCTTACACAGATATACATATAAATGATTGTTGGGGGACGGAGGGATTCCTTAATGACTAGGGGATCAGGAAAGATGTCTTTAGTCAAGAAAACTTGTGTGCATTGGACTTCTTTTTTTCCAATCTGGTGAAGTCTAATGTACCCTTTCTCAGAAGAATGTTTTTGAATACATAAAATAAAAAACTGAGGATCACTGTTTCCTCATCTTATGTTGTGGTTGTTCATTCGCTTCAGTTATGCCCAACACTTCGTGACCTCATTCGGGGTTTTCCTGGCCAAGGGTGACTTGCTATTTTCTTCTCCTTCTCATTTTACAGATGAGGAAACTGAGGCAAACAGGGTTAAGTGACTCACCCAGGTTCACACTGTAACTGTAAGTGTCTGAGGCTGGATTTGAATGTAGGTCTTCCTGACTGGAGGCCTGGTGCTCTATCCATTGAACTAATTAGCTGCCTCATCTATAAAAAAAGAGAAATGAACCAGGTGGCCTCTAGAGTCCTTTCTAGATTTATATCTATGATCTTATGATTTACTATAGGTTACACAGCTAATAAAAATTGGAGCCAGGACTTAACTCTGTTCTTCTGACTCAAAGACCAATGCCTTCCAACTCTGAATGATGCAAAGTAATTCATATGACATTGACCTTCACAGCAGTCCCTGGTTCTGTTCATTTTCCTGAAGCAGTTCTCATGTAGAAACTGAGAATTCCTTTCCCATCTTAGAGGTTGAGACGTTTTCCTGTTCCCAGACTTTCCTGGTTTGTATGGATAAAGCAACTCTTGAACATAGTCACTTACTGATAATTTTTATTCTTAAGCCTGATTCACATGGGGCCAAAATTTTCGTGGGGAATTACATAGCAGAATGCAAATCTGGTTCTGTGTTCTCACTCATTTCCACTGCTCCTATGGTTACAACCCTTCTCCTGAATAATAGAATAATAGAAAGAAAGTGAAGCCCTGGTTATAAATAGTAATGGAAGCCAGCCTTCCTTGCTCCAGAGGCTTCGACAAGAAAAGTATGACTCTCCTTTTATATTCCTTTGCTTTAGGTACATTCTATTTTTAACAAAATTACCTAAATATAAGTGCCTTTCTCAAAAAAAATTGATTTACTCTGTGTGAATATTTTACATATAAATATCTTTCCTTGATCCTTCTTTGAGTCTAACTTGGATCATTCATCTGTGAGTCATGCCATGGAGGCCACTGTCCAACTTAAAGCCTTGTTCAAGAATTCAGTGGCAAAATAAAGTGAAGAATTGAAGAGATTGCCCAGATAAAGTAGACAGATCTTATTCAGTCACGTTATTGAGGCCTGTGACTTTGGAGTTATGTGCATAATTACCACAAACCAGGACCAGCAATGTAACAGTGATGAACATTTAGCATCAGAGTTCTTTGGAAGGAGAGCCTAATGTAATCATTGCCCGTATAATATAATGCTTTACAGCTCTGAAGCACTTCATATATATGAGCTCCACCATAACCCAGTTCAGCTTAATTCAATTCAGTTCAATTCAGTTCCGATCAATTCAACAAACATTGATCAAGCAAATGCCCTGTATAAGACCATGGGCTAAGCACAGGCGATATAATAACACAAAATGGAAAAAAAAATTCCCTGAACTGAAGCAGCTGATATCTGAAGGACATGACATGCAAACAGATAAGCAAATACAAGATAATTTAAGAGAGTATCCTTTTAAATTTTATGACATATTCACTGTATAATTTTCGAAACTGTCTTGTTTGTGATTTTTTTCTGGTCTTCCTCCTGTTCCTTTCTGTGCATTTACTCTTTTCTTTCTTTCTGTGGGGGGAGGGCTAGCCTATTAAATATAGGCTTGTATCTTCTTTTATCTTCCCACTGCAAAAACAAAACAAACACAAAAACCTCTTGTAACAAATATATATCGTGAAGCAAAACCAATTCCTTCATTAGCCATATCTGAAAATGTACGTCTTATTTTGCATCTTGTGTTCATCTCCTCTCTTTTAGGAGCTGAGAAGCACATGTCTTCATAGTCCTCTGGAATCATGTCAGTCATTGCACTGGTCAGAGTTCTTGAGAATTTGTTAATTGCTTTTCTTTATAGTGTTATTATATAAATATATAGTGTTATTATATAAACTGCTCTCTGGAGTCTGCTTTTTTCTTCAACTGTGCATCAGCTAATATGTCTTCCTATGTTTGTTCAAAACTTCCCCTTTTCTCATTTTCTTTTAATTGCACAATAATATTCCATTAATTTCATATATCATAATTTGTTCAGCAATTTCCCAAATAATGGGAACCTTCCTCCACTTACTTTCAAGTTCTTTGCTACTATGAAAAGAGCTTCTATAAATATTTTGGAAGATAAGGGCCTTTTCCTTCTTCTTTGATCCCTCTAGGAGTATAAACCCAGTTGTAGCATCACTATAAGAAGGTACATGAGTTTAGTAACTTTTGGTGCATAGTTCCAAATTCCTTTCCCAAATGGTGATACCAATTCATAGTTCTACCTATACTACATTAGTGAGCCTGTCTTCTTGCAGCCATTCCAACAATTCTCATTTCCCTTTTTTGGTTCAAAGCCTCTTCAAATACTAAATTATTACTCATGTGATCCTGTGCAAGTCACTTATCTTTTGCCTCAGTTTCTCATCTAAAAAATGGAGATAATAATAGCATCCACCTCCCGGGGTTGATATGGTAATAAAGTGAGATAATATTTGTAAAGCACTTTACCAACCTTAAAATGCTATATAAATGTTAACTGTTATCATTATTACTTTTATTATGTAAAATCATTGAAATTTTGATGGCACGTTGAAAATATATTCTGAAATGATTGCAGTTGAATAATAATTAATTCAAATTATTGGTTAGTTAGTTAATCCTTTTCTGTGATTCACTTTGGGAAGAATTTTGAGGTCAGTAGCAAGAAAATAAATTGGTATTGGTAGCCTGTTATTTTACAAAATCTTAGTTGGCTATATCTCCAGGTGCTGTTCTAGATGGTGTTTAGTGATGTTTCAAAGCCTGACTCTGAGGTGAGATCCTGAATCATCAGGGAAAGCTTTGTCATGCTCCATTAAATTCTATTTGCTAGGACAAGAAAGGATCCTAAAATAATTTATAAAGACTTTCAACAGTAGGGGCTCAAAAAAGCAGGGATTTTGGTTTAATTCTGTGTTAATAAGAACACTTGACTAACCAAAATGTTTATCTTGTATTGAACCATCTAACTTCTACTAATTGATTCTAGTTCTTCCTTTCAGGGTCAATGAGAATGAATCTAATCCTTCTTTCACACAATTATTTCCCCTCCAAATTTCCCCTACCCCCCGAAAAACCCCCCAAAATCACTTCCAGTCTTGGAAAAATTTCCCTTGTTTTCTTATGGCATGGTTTCTAGTCCCTTTACTATCTTAGAAAATCATCATTTCATTTTATTCTCATACCAACACAGGGAGGTAGATGGTGTTATTATCTTCATTTTGTGGATGAGAAACTGAGTCAAACAAAGAGTAAGTCACTTGCTCAGGGTGATAGAGCTAGTAAGTATGTGAGACTTTGAACCAAAAAAGGGAAATGACAAGGAGACGTTATAAATTATCAGTGTCCCTTCTATGTCTCCATAGTTCTGGATCCCTGAAATGGGCATGATTCTTCAGTTGTGGTCTTCAGTTGCTATACCAGATAATGTAGCAAAACTATGACCTTTTCCCCTGCGAACACTATTTTTCTATTAATGCAGCCCAATATTTCATTAGCTTTTTTTTTTTTGGTACTGTCACATCATGTTGCTGAACTATATTAAGTCTGTAAAACTCTACCCCTAGGATTTTTTCATATGAAATGCTTTTTAGCCCTGCATCCCTCACCTAATATTTGTAAAGCTACTTTTTGGAAATAGAGAGTAGGATTTCACACTTGTTCCTATGAAATGCCATTTTGTTAGCCTCAGCCCATAGTTTTACTCTGTTGAAATTATTCTGGATCATTAATCTTCATTCAGTATAATGATGCCAGCCAATTTCACATCATCCGCAAATTTGATAAAGGTGCCTTTCTTCAAGTCATTGACAAAAAAAATTTAATAATGCATGTAATGACTTGATACTGCACCAGTCCATTAGAGTAGTGGAAACTATAGGGGTTTTGTAGTAAAAGGATGTGGGTTCAAATGCTGCCTCTGATGCTTATTGTATGTGTGACATTGGGCAAGTCACTTAAACTCCTTTGACCCTTGTTTCTTCATTTATGAATTGAAGAGGCTAAGCTACAGGAAATCCCTTCTGGCTTTAGAGTCACTGTCTGTGATTCTTCACAGGATGTGAAAAATTTTGTCAAACATCTTGCTAAAATCCAGACCTGCTATTTCTATGACATTTCTAGTATCTATGTCAAAAAAGGAAATGAGGTTAGCCTAGTATGACTTGTTCTTACTGAATGTGTATATTAGCTATGGGTGCAGGGGCAAAGGGGCTCAGTTGGAGATCTAGGGGCTCAGTTGGAGCCCTAGGGGCTCTGACTGAACCTGTATCAGATACAAGAAAGTATCTGGGTGAGGTCAACCTGCACTAGTGTTGGTTGTCAAAGGGAACCTGTCTTCCTTGATGCATTGAATAGCATGGAATGGCCAAGTCATACTCTAGAGAGCTAGCGGAGGCTTTGGCTGTAGCTGTCTGGTGTTCTTCCCAGTCCCTTTTACTGTTAGTTTTATGTGGCTCTGGCTGATCCTCACCTGGGAGCAATAATCAAGGGTCTGTGTCATGTTTCTGTATTCCCCTCAGTATCTATGTGTGATCTGCACCTGGGTCCTTTGCTGCTCCAGGGCCAGCTGGATATAGATTGCATTAAAGAGAGCATCTGAGTGATGCTTATGTGTCTCACATAGTCAGCCTAGAATTGGATGTCTACTCACCTGTAACTAAGTTCGAGCCTGATCTTCCTAAAAGGGGTACCTAGTGGTGGGCCTTAGGGAGATAGATTGTTATGTCCACTTCTCTTTTGAAGTGTTCATAAACTGCCCATTTAATAACTCATTTTATGAAAAATTGTCATTAATCTTCCTAGCAGGTGAAGGTAAGTAGCTACTTTTTCATGTTTTTGAAAATGAACACATCTGGCTCACGTCCAGTCCTGTGGCATCTCTCCCCATTCTCTATGATAGCCAAAAGAACACGGATGATGCCACAACAATCACATTTGCAAATTCTTTCAATATTTGGGGGTGTCATTTTTCTGCATCTGATGATTTGAACTGAAGGCAACCAGAGACTTTCTTTCTTTGCTTCAAAGACTCCTGTAATTTGACTTTTAGTTTTTTATTAAAAATTTTTATTCTGTCCTCTAAGTATAGATGTCCCTCAGGATTCTGATCTGAGCCCTCTTTTCTTCTTCCTTTATGCTACTTCACTTGGTGAGCACATCAGCTTCCATGCATAAGGTTATCATCTCAATGATTCTCAAATCCATCTATTACATCCTAACTTCTCTGCTGATCTCCAGTCTTGCATCTCTAATTGCTTTTCAAATATCCCAAAACTGGATGTCCAGTAGATATTTTAAATTCAACATGTTCAAAATAGAAGTCATGATCTTTCCCCCAAACCCTCTCCACCCTACATTCTCTAATAGTATAGAGGGCAACACCCTCCTTCCAGTCTCTCAGATTCGACCTAGGAATCACCCTAAATTCCTTACTGTTTCTCACTCTCACTATATCCAATCTGTTGCCAAAGCATGCGATTTTGCAGCACCTCTTGTACATGACCCCTTCTCACTTCTGACACTGCCACTATTCTAGTGCAGGCCCTCATCACCTCACACCTGGGATTATGTAATAGCTTTCTGTTGGGTCTGCCTGACTTATGTCTCTTGCTGCTCCAGTCCATCCTCCAGTCAGACACTATAGTGATTGTTTGACCATGTCTCTCTCCAATTCAGCAAGCTCCGGTGTCTCCCTATTGTTTCCAGGTTAAAATAAAATAAAAAATGCTCTGTTTGTCATTCAAACCCCCTTCTAGCCTCCTCCTCCCTTTCAGCTCTTCCAATACCCTACAGTTCACCATGTACTCTTTGATCTTGTGGCCTTCACCTCCTGGCTGTTCCATGAATGAACCACTTCATCTCTTGGCTCTGCTCATTTTCTCTGGCTTTTCTCCATTGTAAGCATGCTTTCCTTCCTTTGCTCCAATCCCTAGCTTTCCTGGCTTTTGTTAAGTATCAAATAAAATTCCATCTTTTACAGAAAGCCTTTCCCAACTCCTGTTAATTTTAGTGCCTTCCCTCTGTGAATTCTTTCGTATTTATTTTGTGTATAGCTTGCTTTTTATATAGTTGTTTGCATATTGTCTCCCCCATTAGATTATAAGGTGATAAGTCAAGGACTCTCTTTTGCCTCTTTATGTAGCCCCAGCACTTAGTACAATGACTGGCACATACTAGGTGTTTAATAAATGTTTATTGATTGAATGACTGATTTTTCCCACTCTGAAGGTCTTTCTTTTTTGGTATAAAAACAGAAGCTAATTAGGAATTATGGCTTTATTACATAACAATATTCAAAGACGTCCACTGTCACTAGCTGAGTGTAGAACCTCATCACTGAAAGCCTGGACTATTGACACAGCTTGCTGTTTGTTCTTCCTGCCTCATGTCTCTCCCCATTCCAATCTATCTTCCACTGAGTTATCTAATTGGTCTTTATAAAGTATATCTGACCATGTCCCATGCTCCCTCCCCTCTATCCAATAAACTCTAGTGCTCCCTTTTATCTACAGGATCAATTATCAAATCCTCCAACTGATTTTTAAAGCCCTTCATATTCTGATCCCTTCCTGCCCTTCCAGTCTTCTTACACTTTAGTGCCACACTCCAATGATACTGGCCTCCTTGTTGTTCTTTGCACAAGACACTCCATTTCCCATTTTGGGGTGTTCTCAAAGGCCCTTCTCCATGCCTGGAACTCTCTCTATCCTTGTCTCCACCTCCTGACTTTCCTGATTGTCTCAGCTTAAGTCCCATCATCTGCAAGTCACCATCTTCTCCCATCATTAAATCTTAGGGCCTTCCCTTTGAGATTATCTCCAATTTATCCTGTATAGATCTTGTGTGTTAATAGTTCTTTGCATGCTATCTTTTCTCATTAGACTGTGTACTCCTTGAGAGCAGGGACTCTTTTTTGCTTTTCTTAGTATCCTTAAGGTTTAGCACAGTGTCTGACACATAATAAGCCTTTAATAAATGCTTGTTAATGACTTGCCTTGAAAGAAAAAAAGAGTTGAGATTTAAGTGGATTTTCCTCAGAAGTATTTGAAATAGAGTTAAAATGTGTTTTTTTTTTCCTGTTTTGCATGCATAGGCCCTACATTTGTTCAGTCTTTAAGGTCATGGTTGTTAACTGAATATGACACAATATTGTAATGATTTTTCTGGGTTTTACAGAAAAACTAACAAATATAATCCCTAGAAGCTTACCATATCTCATTTCCTGCTGCCTAACACAATAATCACAGTTGCTAATTTTGAAGGCTTTAAATAAAGCAACCCCAGTATTTTGAGATGAGGTGATTTTGGTGAAAGACATGCTGGCATGTCAGTAAATTTGCAGCCTGAGGACCCAGACACAGCTTCACTGAGATAAACTCCCTACATGCACTATTATTTACATAACCAAGTTTTAAGAAGGGAGGTAGGGAGAGTTAATAGCTAAATAGAAATGAAAACTGCATGGGGAACTTTAGGCCTTTTCTCTGTGATGTTTGATAAAATTATTGAACTAAATACATGATGGTTACTGGGACTGGGGTGGGGGGGACTAGGATCCTGCATCTATTCCTTGTCTACTAAAGGCCCATCTATTCTGGGCTCATAAACATTGGCCCAGTCATGGAAGACCCCGTACTCTAATAAGATAAGTTAGACTTTTTCCACCCTCTTTGGCTGGTTAAATCCCCACCTTCTCACTTGAAGTCTAGTAAAAGAATACTACTTGCCCAAACAGCAGAGTTGAAGGAAGAAAGGATCTTCCCTTTTTAACGGTCCATTGAGCCACTGATTTTTCATGCTCATGGGCCAAAATGGGGATGCTTTGTCATCTCAAATCACAATTGACCTTCAATGCTAAGTCATGCGTGGCTAGGAACAACAGTCTTTGGTATCCCCATAAGACCCAACAGCTAAGTCACCAGAATCAGGAAGGATAGCACCAGTTATTTAACCAAGTCTCATAAATGGAAATCTGGACTTTAAAATGGGTAAATTGGTGGTGGTGGTGGTGGTGAAGGGGGTATTTTCCTTATGGAAGCATTCACCACAGGTTCCCCTCAACGAATAAGTTCCTCTAGCATAGACTGTTGCTTCCTGTTTCAGACTGTACTGGGACCAGGTAAAATACTTCACTTTTCTGCCTGAGACTATGTGCTCTGTAGCTCAAGGAATAGGACCTAGGTTTGGGGAAAAGGAGGGAATGAGTGGTAAGAGGAGCTTTGGTAGTGAAAGTTTTGACCTCTGTTAAAATTTTGTCACAGAGCAGAGATGGTTAACAGATTAGCAGTTGGAAAACAATGCTCTTAAACATTTAAATTCTATTTTGATATGCTAATGACAGGTAGTCTAGAGCCAAGAGCTAGGAAGACCTTTGGTTCAAAATCACACTTTGACACACACTTTTTGTGTGATCTTGGGAAAGTTATTTAATCTCTCAATATTCTAGACAACTTTTTAATACCGTAAGTTACAGAGAAGGTCCCAACCTATATCTGTGGAAGGAATTTCCCAATGAAATCACAGGCCTAGATCCTATCCCTATTTGATATATTAAAATCTGCTTTCTATACATTTTAAGAGCATTTTTTTACTCATTGTAAGACACACCTGCCCTAAAGATGCTTGTTAATAAATGCCTTGCATTCAGTTATTGTTTTAAGGAAAAGTTGTGGCCCTCATTATATTTGAAGAATCACTGAAAAGTTAGTATATTTTGTTCCTTTGGAGTTTCTGGTAATGCTTTGGTCCTCTTCATTTTCTCTAGTTGGGTGCTATGTGATTTCTAGACTGGATTTTGCCTAGAGTTGTTTTGTAGCAATGAAACACTATGAGGCTTGCATCTAACAAATTCCTGGTTATTTTCTCACCTTTCTCCATGATTTTGGCATCTGGGATACATCTTCCTTGACATTCTTGATGACTATCACTACCACCACCATTTTCATTGGCCCTTTCAAGCCTTCAAACTTTCCTCTCTTTGACAAACAAAAAAATAATGATCTTTATTCATTGTCTTCATCTCCTTATCATCCACTCATTCTTCAAACCATTGTTATAATCTGACTTAGGTTCCTGCTGTTCTACTGAAACAGTTTTCTTCAAGGTAACTAATATTTGCCTTATCACTAAAACCATGACTTTCTTTTTTTTCCTCTTTTCATTCTCCATGCCCTGCCTGGGATATTTGACATGATAAGAGTGCAAAGCACCGTCTCCTTCTTTATACTTTTCCTTTCTTGACTTCTATGACACTTTTATGACTCAGTGCATGGCTCTCCTATCTTGCTTTTTTTTTTTTTAATCACAGAATCTCAGAGATCGAAGGAACCTCAGAGGCCAGTTAATCTTACATATAACTCAAAAGGAACTCTTTCTATAATTTATCTGACAAATGGATAACCAATCTGTGCTTATAGACCTCCACTGGGGGAGATGAGCAATTCTATCATAGAATTTTTTTCCTTTATTGAGGCTGTCATGGAAAGAAAACCTACCGTATACAATTGAGAGTACAAGTGAGAAAAGACTTTAATTCATAGTTACAAGCCAAGATAGGGAGAAGTGTCTGTTGGTTCATAGAAAAGGGAATTTTTATGAGACTACTGAGCTTCTAAACATAAGCCATTTCCTAGAAGAACTTATAGTTTATAGACAAATCTAGTTATGCTATGTTCACAACCAGTCCGCCATTGCTCTTTAGGGTAGTTTGTTACATTCTAGGGGAGAAGACTGAGATTTTTCTAATCTGCTGCTCTATGTTTGGTTTTGGGTCTCTGCAGCAGGGTAGGCTTTGTCTTTTGGTTGACTTTGCACAAGCCCTGAGGTAGAAAAAGCCAAACACAGTGGGTAGACATGACTTTCCCTTTACACTTGTCCAAAAATATGATGATAAACCTTGTCAAATGGTTTTTGAAGTATAAGCATTTTAAATCTGCAGTATCCCCCAATTTGATCATATAGCAACCTTTTGTAGGAGATAGTGAATTTGCAGAAGACTTTATATGGAATGACATGGATCTGAGCATCATTGACTTAGATCTGGAAGGGACATCAGAGGCTACCTAGCCCACCCATCCCTATTTTGCCAATGAGAAAACTGAGATCCAGGTAAGTGAAGTGATTTGTTTAAGACCTCACAGGTAGTAAACTTTGGAAGCAGGATTTGAACCCAGGTCTTCTGACTCTAGAGGAAGTGCTCTTTTTTGTCTTCTTGGTCTATTATCTCTAATTCAGCAGCCAGTTCCTCTTATTAGTCAGAATCATGACCAAAGTATCAGTATGGTTCCATTAAGAACAGGTCATGTTAAACTCAAACATGTCTCTCTCTCTCTCTCTCTCTCTCTCTCTCTCTCTGTCCACACACACACACACACACACACACACACACATATGTATATATATATACATATGTGTATATATGTGAAATGGAAATTGGAAATTCCCCTTTAAATTAATAAGATCACTCAAATAAATAGGTTCAGTTCAAATCTCGGTCATGACCGTTCCATATCTCCTGAGTGTTCTTGGCCTAGCATTCCAGGAACTAGCCATTCCTAGGTCACGTTGACATGGAGGGTTGGCTCCTCTCCTTGTGAGACGTGATGTTATTAAAAAACAAAATACCAAGCCTCAGGCGGATGGGAGCGTGGCTAAGGTCAGATGTGTATTGGACAAACCATGAATAGCGCAAGCATCAAAAAGGGCTTCTTGGCCCCAAGCCTTCTTTGTTTAGAACAATATAAAAACACTGCGTCCTGTAAGCCCGCTGAGCCTCACCCGCGGGAAGGACGCTTCGCCCGGGAAAATCTTTACACAATTCAAGTTTGTACTGGCTGCAACGGGGCTCCCAGCCATTGATTGACTTTGGAGGTTCCCTTGAATTGGTGATGTATTCTCTTCCATTACCGACTCTCTTGATCGGTGCTATATTATTGATTGTTCTTATTATTTATGCTTTCTATGCAAATTCAAACTATCTGTGCTTTGCTTCTTCTAAATAAACTATCTATTTCTTATTATTTTCTGGTGCATTGGAGAGTGTCATTTATAGGAGCGAATCCGAACCTCACTAAATCATATTAATACAATATGTATGTATTTTTTTTAAAAAAGGTTACTAGAAGGATAGACCAAGGAGACAAATGAGGGAGACATGTTTACTTAGAGAGTAGAGCAAATTCTTCATCCACTACAGTTTGGACTAGATGCTTCTGAGATCACTTCCAATTAACTCTGAGAGTTTTTGATTCTGTGTTTCTCCAGTAGCTCCAAAATAGAGCAAAGTGCTTTGCCAGTAGTAGATGCTTTATAATATTTGTTAATTAAACTGAAGTGGCATTGTCCTCTACCCCATCCAACCATCTAAAGATACTCTTTATATGTCTTCCTTATGTTAGTTTTATAGAATTGATCCAACTTTTCAAAGTTTACATATCAATGTGAGGTTTAAGTTTAAGATTAAAACAAATATCACATCATGCATATTTCTATAATTCTATAATGATTAAACTTTCTGGGATTAATATAATGAATTTTCAGAGTTCTGGGAGGCCATCTAGTAAATATGTATCGTGACCTTCTATGGAGCTGATTAATTTTTATGATGAGGCTCTTAATTTCCAAAAAGTAGTTAGTCCTTACTCCATTTAAGGCAATATCTGTATATCTTTACTGTTGCTACTGTGTTTCATAGGTTGGAGTATGTCACAGGATATGCAGACATTTTCTAGGTATTCTGAGAAGAAAGTTGTGTAGAATGAAGAAAGAAGACAGCAAATAACTTTGATAAGCCATTTATTACTTCTATTTGTCAGTGCTGACAACAGTGAAACACCTTAGTGCACTGGAATGTAGGTAGACTTCAGTGTGTGTGTGTGTGTGTGTGTGTGTGTGTGTGTGTGTGTGTGTGTGTGTATGTGGTGTAATCTCCGCATGCCCTTGGTTAAACTCATGCTCACTTAGATCAACAGATCCAGTTTTCACAGTATAAAAGGAGAAAAAAAATATAGGTTCACAAAAGAAAATAGATGCAAAGGTGGGACTGGACTGGTGGAACTATGTTCTTGTCAGCTGCAGCTGTCCACCTGGAAGCCATTATCTTGTGATTCTATATCTGAGACATCTTTGATAGTGGTTATCTGACTGGCTGCTTTTCTTAGATTATTGAGAGAGGTTATTGAAGAACAGAAACAATGATTGCTCCTATAGTCCAATTGGTTGGGATAATTGTATAGGATCTTTTATTCAGAGAAATTGCGTGTTTGTAGCATCTGGGATGCTATAACTCAGCTAGCTCTTTGCATGGGTCTGTATGTGTCTTTCTGGATCAGCTTTGTAGGACCAACATAAGGGAAATATATAAAGAATACCCTTGGTTAGTTGGATAGTGTGGGGAGGAAAATGTCACTATTGTAATTCTAAAGTACTAAGAATGAACAAACTAATAGGTCTAAACTGGGATCTGGTAAAAACTGGTATGATGTTTAGATTTTTGTGTGAGTGTGTAATTCTGAGATTGTCCCTGTCTTTACTATCTAGGGACAAAGTACCTTGAGAAAAATACAGTCTCTACTCACTGGAAATTTTGTAACTCTATCACTGACTATTGTAATTGAAGAATACCGCAAGGAAACTGAATGATAACATTAGCTTTTCAAAATGTTCCCACTTCATTCACATGGGCTGAAACTTCACATACTGGCTTGATGAATCCATTGATTTCACTGACTCACATCTGGTTTTGTATTATAAGTGCCCATGTCCCATTTAAGTGATTGACAGCTAGCTACATGTATAAATAAGTCTTTGACTTGGTGACTTTTACTATGTATGAAAACTGACATGTAAATTTAAAGCAATTATTTTCACATCATTGTTTTTGTTAAAAAAAAACCCACCGGATTATTGGACATTGTGGAATTATGAATCTCCTATAAAAACCAGTAAAAAGCTTAGAGAGACATTTTTTTCTTTGATCACCTAGTCTGTGTTTGCCACCTTTTAAGTTGGTCCAAATCAATAAGGTTTGTACTTTGGTGAGAATTGTAGTCAGAGTAATCTTCATGAAAAAAAAAAAAAAAACAAGCAGACAGCAAATAGATTAACCCCTCCTCAACTCCTGAAGAAATACAAGCCAACAGAATTATTGATGGGGAAAGTCAAAACTCTTAGTTCTTTCCTTTGCTTTCTGTTCTTTTAGTTGGAAATGTTTGTAGGTCATTCGAGATGTTATACATGACTATGCTGGTTCAGTTTGGTCTGAGCATAGTGTCCCTGAGGATTAATTTGTGTATGAGAGAAGGAGCTCGTTAGGGCTGATGAGTCCTGTGGAGAAATGTATTTCCTTAGAAATTAACAAGCTGAGGATTCCAGAAAGAGTGAGAGATGGACATAAATATTCATCTTGTTCAGAAATATTTATTTATAGGATATGTGCTCTTGACTAGCTTGAGGAGCACTTTCAGCTAGCTTTCATATCTTCCCTTCCCCCACTTTCCAGTTTAATTGGTACCATTCAATTCATTCAAATCAACTATTGACAATTCCAGCTTTCAGTGATGCTGGCCTGGGGACATCAGGCTTAATGGAACTCTCTATCAATCAATATATTAATTTTCACATTACTTAAATTACAGCAAATTTTGAAGTCTGAGCAAAGTACGGAAATTAAGTCAATGCCAAAAATTGCAAAAACTGACATGGCAGAGGTTGATTGGACAAAATGAACCAGATTCTTCTGGTGTACAGGCTACTCCTCAAGATGTTAGATACTCTTAGAAGCAGTGCTAACCACTCAATCAGCATTTATTAAATGCCTACTATGTGCCAAGCCCTGTGCTATGTGTTGGGGATGTAAAGAAAAAGTTAAAAAAGTCTCTGTTCCTAAGGAGCTTGTGTTCCATTGGGAGACAAAATCTGTATGTATATAAGTAGATGCAGAATAGATAACAAAATAAATACAAGGTAAGTAGGGAGAAAGGGCAATAGCGTTTGATGATTGGGAGAAGAGGAAGGGCTTTGTACAGAAAGGGGTACTTTTTCTGAGTCTTAAAGGAAGTGAAGGATTCTATGTGAGTGAATTTCAGGAGCAGAGGAGCACTAAGAATTACAAAAGGTCTGAATGATTTTCTAATGACCTTGAAGAATGAATATGTTTTCATGGCTTACTCTGAACAAGAAACCGTACATTGGGAAAATCTGGTTCATAGTATGGTTGTGGTGCTTCTTCCAAGTGATCTATCTCACATTCTCTGCTCAAATGAGAAGACCAGAATGCTTGGTGCCATGGAATTAGGAACGATGGATAGAAGTATTAAAGACAGCAAATTTCAGCTTGGGTAAGGCAACACTTTCAGCTGTTGGGTAAGGGGTTCCCCTCACTAGAGGTTCTTAAAAGCTGGATGACCACTTGTCCAGCATGTTGTAGAGAGGATTCTTAGTCAAGTATGATTTGAAGTCCTTTCTAACTCTGACATTCTGTGACAGCCAGCCAGATAATTCTGATATAGTGCTTGAAAACCTGATCACTCACATCTCATCCATTCCATACCCAGTGGCTGGCTGACCCTCCTCAGTACGTGGACAAGATTTGGTGATTTTTTTTCCTCTTGCATATCCCAATACTGAGTCTTTATCTCTGTCAGTCTTTGCTTTTTCCAGCAGTGTGCACAGCTGTATATCCATACATCTGCAGAAGGGAATGGAAAAAAAACCACCATTTATTAACCACTATCATGTGGCAGGCATTGTTATGTGTGCTTTATAAATATATAATTTCATCCACACAACAACCCTGTGAAGTAGATGCTATTATTATTATTATTCCTATTTTATAATTGGGGAAACTGAGGCAGATAGCAGTTAAATGACTTGTCCAGGGTCACACAGCTGGCAAGTGTCTGAGACTAGATTTGAATTCAAGTCTTCCTGACTGTAGGCCTTAGCATTCTATTCACCTAGATGCTTAGTTACCTATAGGATACCTGGTATAAAATTTAGAATTCAAGAGTGGGTGGCTAAGTGCTTCATTTTATCTC
This sequence comes from Phascolarctos cinereus, assembly GCF_003287225.1. Classification (NCBI taxonomy): domain Eukaryota; kingdom Metazoa; phylum Chordata; class Mammalia; order Diprotodontia; family Phascolarctidae; genus Phascolarctos; species Phascolarctos cinereus. The sequence goes on from NW_027555847.1 coordinate 479,876,038, forward strand.
TTCCAGATGAAACAAAATTATAATCTATGTTGCTTCACCCACATTTTCTTTACTTCTATACTTCACCTTCTCTTCTCCCAACATTCTTTGTTACCTTGATTTACTGTATTAACACTGCTCCTGCTCTCCTTCATTGCTGCAAACTAGAAAAGATTTGTCAGTTTTCTTTGCCATCTCTGTGTCCTACATTCCTAGACTACCTCTTCCATGTGATTCCATGAAAGAACCTTCAAGTTGGCCACCATCTTGCGTTCCTAGACAACCTCTCCCCAATATCTCAATGAAGAGGACTTCCAATTGGTGGAAGTATGCTCTCTCTGATGGACCTTAAGAATGAACATTGTCAGTTGGGTACTTTTATGATATCCATTTGATCAGTAAAGAATCAATAAATACAACAGTAACAGATATGTCATTAGTTAGGTGAAGGGGTGTGGATAGTACTCCCATCCCTAATCCAGTAGCTCAAAGCAATCCTTCTCATTCAAAGCTGTCAAGGGAGAGAGTGAAAAACTGGCTGCTTCTATACACAGACTCAATTTTGGTTCAGCCTCATTTGAGTCATCAGTTCTTCCAGTTCCAGTGCCAATTAGAAGGCTTTTTTTTGTTACCGCACAGCTCTAGCACTTCAGTCACTCACAGTTGGAAACTGGCTCCCCAGTGTTCTGGTTGTTAGATTTGAACCAGGCCAAGTACTATCTGGTACATGTTTTGTGTTAATCACCAGGAAAAGCAAACCGAGCATGTTCTAAGGGCTAAGGACTAGTCTCATTGGCCAGGCTCCCATTATATGACAATTCTATGATACTTCTCTCCTACTTCATTTCCCTTCTCTTTCTAATTGTGATGGGTATGTAAATGTGATTACTAGAATAACAAGATCGTATTTACCCAGAGAGTGAATTATATCATAACTCTTACTATTTTTATACCTTGTCCAAGACACTGTATCAATCCTATTTTGAATCAGAGTATCTCTCAGCACCATAGGGAAATAAGCATAGCTGAAATATGAGGGTGAAAAAGATGGGGTGCAGTTGTACTATTAAATTCCATGTTGTTTATACTTTAATGATGGCTGTAATCAGCAAACATAATTAAGCAAAAAGGGATAATTTGCTTTGCTTGTATTGGTCTTTTGATCCAGGTTCTTAACTTGGGGTACATGGACACCCATAGATTACATGGAATCCAAGAACTTGGATGAAAAAAAATCATATTTTTATTTTAGTGTAACTGTTTTCTCTTGTAACCTTTTATATTTTAGTTTATGCATTTAAAAATCTGAGTCTATAGGCTTCACCAGATTGCCAAAGGGATCTATGACAGGCAAAAACATCGGAGAACCCTTCATTTAGAAACTAGCTCTCCTAATTCAGTCATGGTTGCAAAATGAGTGATTTCTTGGGAATGAGATAAGATGCTGAATAGGGTCCTAAAGCAACAAAACCACAGGACAACAGTTGGTTGGGAATTACTCAGGTGTTTTCCCTGTTCAGTCAGTTATTCATCTTTGGGGGGGTCTGATGGAAGAACTAATTACAATGGATAGAAGCTATCTGGCACCAGATTTCACCTTAATCAAAGGAAATAATTTTGAGTAGTTAGAATTGTCAAAAAGTAGGATCACCAACCAAGTGGTAGTGAATTTCAAGCCAGGAGAGGTTTTCGAACAGAGGAGAGGTAGGTCATGACTCATTGGGATATTAAAGAATAGATTTATAAATTGAATAGGGATTGGACTCAGCTTGACCTTGGAGGCTGCTTTTAAGTGTGAAATGCTGTGATTCTATTCCCTGTACTACGAAGTGAATGAAAGTTGTGTCCTTGGTAGAGAGGTTTGATCTAATTCTTTCATTTGGGGAGCACTAGTAGGGATTAGTAATGTGACAGAATTATGAAATTGGAAGGGATCTCATTCAGGGCATCAAAGACCAAGCTGCACCTGAACTTGAATCTCTTATATAACATCCTGAGCCAGTAATCCTCCAGATTTCGCTTGTAGACCTCTGATGATGGCAAATCCAGCAAGCCCTTCTTTATATCGGGCAAAAATCTGTAACTTCTACCCATTGTCTCCATCATCTCTGTTAGAACTCAGCGTAATAACTTGAATCTTTCTCTGTGACAATCTGAAAATATTTAAAGACAACCATCATGTCTATTCAAAGTTTCCTTTTCTTAATTCATCCTGACACATGTTAAGCATTGTAAGATATGCGGATTCCCCCCATGCCAACCTATTCCCTCTTAGAAACTTGGCTGGAATGGCTTTTTTTTGGCTATTCTAAGAAACACTTGAATTATGGATTATGAACTGGATTGCTGTTTTATGGAAGACACAACATGTTTGAAAGGTTATACATTAGTTTAAATGCCTTTGATTAATTTATTTAATAGAGATGGTCTCACTTGATGAAGATATAAGGGTTAGAGGATTTTGTTCAGTACTTTAAGTAGAGCTGGGGTCATTGATCAACTCAATCGGCCTCCAACTTTTACATTGATATCTTTTATTTTCCACATCTCTCCAGGAAAGCTATAACTTTTTACAAAAATAAGAGAAAATAAGAAGAAAAGCAGTTAACAAAACTAACCGAGTATCTCTCTCTCTCTCTTCTCTCTCTCTCTCTCTCTCTCTCTCTTTCTCTCTCCACTTCTATACCTTAAATAGCTGGTGTTCATGACAATTTGGTTAACCAACTTTTTTTGTGATCAATCTTTCTTCTTTTAGCTAAACTGGCTAGTGGTTGGGTGACAAATATAACATTAACCACTGGGTCCAATCCCAAAGGCTTTTCATCTTTATAGGTCTTGATAGAGCTTATGCTTCTTTGAGATAACCTTCTATGGCCTGTTGTCATTTCCATAGTACACTGAGTCATTGGAGCAGGATTGTCATGTAGGAATAAAAGAGAATATTGATGTGAAATCTGACACAAAGAGGCCACGAGCCTTGCCCAATGTGGTGCTACTGGGGAAGGAAGACTAGAGTTGAATTAGAAGCCAAGACTATTCCATGCTCTCCTTAAGATTAGGGACTTTTTTGCCTTTCTTTGCATTCCCTGGACTTACACTGTTCTTGGCACATAGTAAGTAAGCACTTGATAAAAGTTTACTGACTTCATTTATTGCCTACATTTCCTGGGAAAGTGGGGGAGATCAGGAATTATGGAATTTTAGAAAAGAAGTGAATTTAAAGATACTCAGTCCAACCCTTTCATTTTACAGGTAAGGGAACTGAAAGATTAAATGAGTGAGGTTCCATAGTAAGTAAGAAAATTTCTTAGGAGCCAGGTCATTTTACTTTAAACCCAGTGCTTTCCCACCAAACTGTGGTGCCTCATATCTCTAGCAATAACCTCCCTCTGGCTCCAGACTGGCAATTACTGAATGACAGAATCGGGATGAAGATCCAACTTCTGCCTTGGTTCAGTGTTATTTCCACTATACGATATTGCTCTATTTAACTAATGTGGTATATAATCATACTAAGTCCAAGACATGAAATATTTTCTTTCTTTTGTTAAAACTTTAGTGAATTTTATAGTGCAATTCATTACTTTTTATACACCTGTAATATTATCAGTGTAGCTACTCTCTTCTCCAATAGAGATAACAATACACCCATGCCTTATCATTTTGTGCTATTCTAGTTCATGTTCTATAAATTCCCATGGAGGATCTATCTGCCCAACGTTGCTAAAGGTCTTCCTCTAGGTCTTTTGCCACTTTGCAGTTACTAGCTCTGGCTATCTATTGGCTATCTCTTACTCTGGCTGAATCATTAACTCACTTTCTTTTCTGATTATTCACTCCCTGGTGATGATTTTTACACAACGTGAATGCAAGTTATCATTGGCGTCACAACCTAGGTTATGTGCCTAATTGTGCCTACTATAAAAGAATGATGGAAAGTAAGCCCGAGAATACAAATCCAGAAGTGAAAAAGCCCTTGCTTTTGAGAATCTTTTATTCTAATGGGGAAGATAACATATAGAGGGGTGCAATGAGCAAGGAAGAGACTCTGAGGAGTCATAATGATGATGAGTTGGTCAAAAGGGACATTGTTGGATATGCTTTTTCCAGAGCAAGGGATTGGGGGGGGTAGACAGTACATATATGTTGACAGGAAAGATGTCAGGATGCCCTTAGAGGATGCTTAGATGGTGAGATGCAAAGGATGGTTTAGATATTCTGGAGTCAGATATGATGGGCATGGTGAGTTTATACTAATACACTATACAAGATAGCTCAGCTCTAGAGAAATGGTTTCAAAATCAAGTGGATTAACTCCCTGAGATTGGGGGCATGTTGTCTATACTGCCTGGAGGGTACTATTTCAAGTGAGGAGAAGTAGGGCAGTGACAGGTCAAAAGGCAATGGCTTGGTGGATAATTGGATGTGGTGTGAAATATGATCTACTCTGGGAATGGCTAAGTGAATTTGCACTCATCCATCAATCAAGGTAGCTTTAATTTGGGGCGAGTTTCAAACCTGAATGGATCCAAATCTCCCAGGGACTGGGACAATGTTTTCTCACCCTGCATCTCATCACTGACCTTTGGTTTACCTTATATTTAGTTTCTTTGGCAATAATGATGTCTCATAATACTCTATCATATAGAGTCAGGGGTGAACATTAATGTTAGAAAAAAATGGTTCTTTGTATCAGGGATCATTTGGGAATATTGAAAGCACTGTGTAGTTTTCCAAATGCAATCCTGATTACTTTTTCATCCTTTTCAATTCTGTTCTCAGCTCATTATCGCCATCTGCATACAATTCCTCCATGGTGTGCATCAGTTAAATGGGTGTGTTGTTCATCCAACTTCATGCTATAGTCTGGGAAATGTGTGTCCTTCCTTCAATTGGTTTTTACTTTGCAAACTCTAGGACTCCTGGTTGGCTTTGCATCTCATTGAAGAGGCTTTGCAGTATTCCAGGACTTGGTGTTATCTGCACAATGTTATCTTCCAACTGGAACATTGGAATGATCGCAATATTTATAAGAATTCTCTTTTTCATATGGATTCTATGGAAGATGTCTTTCAATGGCAGTGGCAAACATCTTTGTTGAGTTATTTTTTTGCCTTTACTGATATGGATAATTAGAGCTTCTTGGCCTTATAAATATGGTAATTATGGTGAATAAGTTTATCAAGTGATAAGCATAACTCATCACATCTGGTGTTGTGTCACTATTCTGGGGCTTTGTTATCCACATTGGGTTTTACTAACTTGTAGTTTCTTCACTTTCATGTATTCTCTTTCCCTCATCATGGCAAATATACTCTTAAAATAAGCTTCCAAATTCAAGTATGAAAACATTCAAGTAGTCCTTTCCAAAAAAACAAGAATCAAAGACCTGCTGTTACAGAAACTTTTAAAGTATGGAACAATTGGAGCTAAGTGGCGCCTTCAGGGCCTTCTCCAACAGCCAGAGATTAAATGGTTGGCAGACCCAAATGTCTCTGCTGATAATTTCAATTGCTTTCCTGTTTCCATGGAAACAGACATTAGCTTGACGAAACATGGTGCACTGGGTGTTTCAAAGATGGAAAATACTGCAGAGCCTTGACCTCAGCTGCCTCAATGAAAAGGAGATTGAAGTTTTTGGCAAGCAGGTAGAGAACCTCTACCTAAGTCTTACCATAGCAGCAGTGCAGCCTTCTGTTTCTGAAGTCTAGCTCTAAGTTTTATATGCTTCCCTTCTGTTTTTTAGCAGTTAATGGAAGTTAAAGCCCAAGTGACCCTGGGCAAGGCATTTAACCTTTCATTGCCCCTAGGCAACTCTCTAAGACTAAGAGTTACCAACAAATTGATAATTTACTTGGGTAGAAGGAGTTTACATATTGGGATTCTACCCCCATTCCCCATGAAATCACAACTTCTGCTACTCACAAAAAAGAGTCATAGAATTTGAGAGCTGGAAGATACATAACAGATCATATAATCTAGTTCCTTTATTGTTTGAGATGAAGAAAGGGAGCCCCAGGATGGTAAATTGACTGGTGATACAGATCACATAGGTCATACCTCATATAGTTGATTAGTAGCCAAACAGCTGACCAAGAATTCACCTTACAATATACCTGACAAGTGATCATTCACCTTTTGCTCTGTGACTTCCATTTAGGGGGAACCCACTCCCACTTAGGGCATCTTGTTCCACTTTTCAATGGCTCTAATTATTAGGAAGATTTTTCCCAAAAGCAAACAAATCTGTCTCTTTGCCACTTCTACCCATTTCTCCTAGTTCAACACTCTACACAACCAGAAGAAATTTCATTTTTCTTCCACATGAAAGCCATTCAAATATTTAAAGTCAAATATAATGTAACCTACAGGTCTTTACATGAAATCCATGAACTTAAAAAAAACTGATACTATTTTAATTGGTTTCTTTTGTAATCTTACATATTTTACTTTTTGCATTTAAAAATAATATTCTGACAAGGGGTCTGTGGGCTTCACTGGCCTGCAAAACGGGTCCATGGCACAAAAATGGTTAAGAACTCCTCTAAGTTATTTCTTCTTCAGGACAAGTATCCTTAGTTCCTTCAACCAATCCACATACAACATTACTTTGAGACCTTTTAATTTTCTAGTTGCCTTCTAGTTTTCTGCAGCTTATGAATATACTTCTCAAAATGTGGTACCCACAACTGAACTCAAGACTCTAGATGTTATGGGATCAAGCAGTAAGATTATAACTTTCCTTGTCCTGAACACCAGACCTTTTAAAGAAAAGACTAAAACAGCACTACCTTTCTTGGCTGTTATATTCATATATTGAGCTTGTGGTCCACTAAATCCCCCACATCTTATTCAGACAGACTACTTTCTAGATAGGACCTCCTCATGTTATGTTTAACTTGCATGTTGGAGACAATGAAGATGAACTTGGACAGACTTTGAGAGATAGTGGAGGATAGAAGTGCCTTGTGTGCTTTGGCCCAGGGTGTCATGAAGAATTGGATGTAACAAAAACAATAACAATGTTTTGGCTCCTCATATTCCTGATTATAGATACCCTCTATGGTATCTAGCTTGGTAGATGTGTGTAGGTAGTTTTTTTCTCTTCCTCTTTACCTTTTAATTTAAAGCCTTCTTGATTATATTTGAAAGACTAAAGATGTGTATATTCTTTTTTGTCTTTATTTAGTATTTAATTTTCCCCCAGTTACGTGTAAAAACAATTTTTAACATTTGTTTTTATAACTTTGAGTTTCAAAGTCTTTCCCTTCCTCCCTCCCCCACCCTCATTGAGAAGGCAAGCAATTCGATATAGATTATACATGTGTAGTCATGCAAAACATATCTATAATAGTCATGTTGTGAATGAAAACATAGACAGAAAACAGCTCAAGAAAAATAAAGTTAAAAAAAAGTATGCTTCAATCTGTATTCAGACTGTACTCCACTCCCACCCTGCCATGACAGACCTTTCCTGCTGAGCTTTTAGGTTGTCCTTGGTGTCTGTGGGCCGAAAGGTCTGGAAACTGCCGCTGCTGCCAGCAATTCAGTCACCCCACCTGCTCTAGGCTCAGTGAGGCGCCATCTGCACTTGCGCAGCCACACAACCTCCTCTCTTAGCCTGGTGTAGCAGACCTTTCTTGCTGACCTAAGCTGTCTTGGGCTGGAAATTTGTTTCACTCTGTCTTTTTATGGGTTCTGTGGCTCTAGAATTTGTTTAGAGCTACTTTTTTACAGGTATTTGGAGGGTTTTGGGGGAGAGCTCAAGCAAGTCACTACTCTCACTCCTCCATCTTGGTTCCTCCAGGAGGTGATATTTTAGTTGGGGTATGAAGGAAGCCAGGGAAACAAGGAGGCAGAGATGTGGAGGGGCAGCATTCTAGGCATGGAGGACAACCAGGAAAAAAAACAAACCCAAAGACAAGAGATGGAGTGTGTTGTTCAAGGAAAACAAGAAAGCCAGTGTCACTAGACAACTAGTAAATGTTAAAATACTGAGAGTAGTTTGTTACTTAGAGTTTAGGCTTTCTAAAGCATACAGAGCTGGGCACTCTAAGGAAGAATGGGCTGCTTCTTAATGAAGGAATGATAAAAAAATAGATCCATAGGTTCCATAAGGTTAGAACATCCAATAAAAGTGAAAAGAAGAGACATGTATTAGCTCTTCCTAATCACATTCTTCAAGTCTATTTCCTGATTTTGGACTTGATGTTAGGGCTGAGTTCTGTGGCACTTTTTGAGACAAAGTCTGGGCTGGCTTCTCTGCTGCTTTCCTAGGGTATTGAGTATTGTTTTATTCCAGGCTGTCTGAGACAGGCTGGAGACCTGCAAAATTTCATGTCTTCTATAGTGTTCTGATTCAGGGCAAAAATCTTATTGCTGTCTCCTTAGTCTGAGCTCTGCAACTTCCTGATCTGAGTTTGGGTCTGAGCAAACTCAGGACCCTGTCCCTATCAACCTCAAAGAAACCTCTCTGTTGGCCCAGAGCAGCAGAATTGTAGGCAGGATTGCTCCCCATTTGCTTGAGATTTCAACCCTGGCTATTCCTCTGCAGGCTGGGCTAGATGCTGGAAGTAAGGCCCTGATTTGTACCTGAGGTCTGAACCATACCACTTCTGTTGTTGCTCTTGGCTTCTAAACTTCCTCCTTTCTTGGTCTCCCAATTCAGGAATGCCACTGCAATGCAAAGGTCTCATCACTTAACTTTGGATCTGCAACTGGGGACTAGGTTATGAGAAAGAAGGATGATATTTTGTATCTCTGTGTATTGCAGTAACATGCTGTGGGTCTGGTGGTGCTCTTGCTTGGGTCTGGGGACTCTTGTTGCCCAGGTGCCTTAGGTGTAGTAGTGTTCTGCTCGGCAAGATCCCTTGGAAAGACTCCATCTCTAATGTCTGCAGACCTCCCTTTTCTGTGTTCCTGTGATGAGCTGGGCTGGACAAATGACTGACTGAGTTTTTTTGGATTTTCCTATCAGGATTTAGTCTGGTACATTTTGTAGCTCTGTTTAGAGAAGTTTGTGGAAAGTATGTTGCTTCCTTTAACTTCACCATCTTGGCTATGCCTCCATAATCTCATTATCCTCACAAAAACCCTGGTAGGTAGGTGCTATTATTATCCCAGTTTTATATATGAAGGAACTGAGGCAGGCAAAGCTGAAATGACTCTGATCCTCTTTCAACCATACAACATTTCCCATATAATCCAGAGGTAGAATTTAGTACCACAAATACCATTAGGTGTCTACTATGAGCATAGCATAATACTTAGGGCTAAGTTTTGCTGTTCTTTATCTTTCATTTGATATACCAGTCAAACCCAACTACTCGATATTGTACAGACAGCTGGGTAGCATGGTGGATAAGAATGTTGGTCCTTGTGGCAGGAGGATCCTAGTTCAAATCCAGACTTAGCCACTTATTATTTGTGTGACTCTGGGCAAATCACTTAACCTCTGTCTTCTTTCTTATCTGTAAAGAGATGAGAATAACAACATTTGCTTTTCAGGAATATTGTGAGGATATTATAAGTATAATGAGAAAATATTTGTAAAGTACTTTGCAAACCTTAAAACTCTACATAAATGCTAGCTATCATAATTATTCTTACCTTGACCTTGTTTTTTCTTATCATATCATTACCATCACTCATTCATTCGTCCTTATTATCCCTTATACCTGGGATGAATTCCATTTTCATTTTTGTTGGTTGAAATGAAATAATCTCACCTGTATTGAATCCCATGAAAAACCTTCTACCTCAATATGTTCACTTCTCATATTCTGATTTGTACTTTAGTTATTTGTTAACACACCTTATCTCTCCCACTAGATTGTAGGCTCCTTGAGCACAAGAACTTTGTCATATTTCATTTTGCTATCTTCTGTGTACTCTAGTGCCTTGCACATAGTAGGCATTTGCTATATTTTTGTTGAAATGATGCTAAGTAAGTGATCTTTGGGATAAAGATCAGGGAAAAATATAATATAGGTACAATTAACTAAATTAATCAACTGGCAAGTTCTAATTCCAACAGCCTTTTGCCATGGAAGTTACCAGTTCAACTGTTTTTCTTTCTTTTGATAGCAGTGTTGACTTTTGATTGGAATAAATCATTCATTTATATTACATTTTAAGAAAATGCTAGCCTTATGTGTCTTACACACTGCTGTGGCTTCCATATGCTGCAGCTGTGAATGTGGGAGCTCCAAAAAGGTCATGTTTTAAGGGTTAGCATATGGTAGCTTTCACAGAATTCTATTTATGAAACGTTCCTTCTTTGAAGACCTTTAAATGGTATCTAAAATACATTCATCTTTCCAGTTACTGGAACTATAGAACATTCCCTCATTTTGTCATGTCAGACTATAAGATGATTTCCTATAGTGAAGTATTCTTGAATCTTGAGGAGTAGAACAATTATCCAAAGGACACTATCTCGTGTATTTTATTTCAATGGGATTCAATTTTACATTCAATTATGTACACATTTATCATGCACAAGGCACTGTACTAGAAGCTGAGATATTCAAAGTCACAATGAGAAGCAGTTCCTGAACTCAAGGATCTTACATTGTATGGGGGTAGGTGGGGTAGAGTGGAAGTATGGTATAACATTTACACAAATAAAATGTACAAGATAATTTGGGGTTGGGAAATGCTTCTGGAAGGAGGTGGTAATAGAGTTGCCTTGAAGGAGACTAAGGATTCTGAAAGGTGGAAGTAAGGAGGAAGTATCTTCTTAGCATAGGGGATAATATTTTACAAGACACAGAAGTAGTAAATGGAATATTGAATTGAGGAAATAGCCAATAGACCAGATGTACAAGGTGTGGAGGTCAGAAATGCATAATAAGCATGGGCAAAAGTTTAAGTACAAGTGTCAAACTGAGGGAGTCACTGAACAGTCTTGAGCCAGGGAATTGACATGGGAATAGTTCCATTTTAGGAAGATTGTTTTGGTAACTGTGTGGATGAATTAGAGTGGGCAGAGATTGGAAACTAGGGGATCAGTTAGGAGGTGGTTGGAATTGCCCAGTCAAGAATTGAAAGGAGTGCTTAGGTTGATACGAACCAGAAGCCACATGAGTTGAGGTAATGGAATACATGAAAGAGAAGTCATAGGTGTATACCAAAAAAGACTTGGCAGCTGATTAGGTTCAGTAGTTGGGGAAGAGTGAAGACTTGAGGGTAGAGCTGAGATTGAATTTGGGTGACTAGTAGGATGGTGGTGCCCTCAATCAAAATAGAAGACTTCGGAGGATGGGATGAGGTAGGAGGGAGGACATAATGAATTCTATACTTATTGTTAAGTAGCTCATACGTAGTTCACTCTATCTAGGCTCATTCCAGCCATGCTTTACTTTGCTGTCTAGTAATTTTTCTGGCAACCTTGCCACCTGGACCACAGATAATACCCTAGAAGATTTAACCATTTCAGTTCCCGGGGACCCACTGTCCTAATTGGTAAGTGTTTCATGTGGTCCACTATATCTAGGCCAGCTCATCCCTCCCCAACATCTCTTCCTTCCCACCTGGCACCTTTCTCTCTTATCACTTCTAGAGATGTAATCAAAACAATATTGCTATTTCTATTGCAAAGGACATTTCGGTCTACTACTCTATGGCTAAACTCAACATCCCTGCAACTTTCCAAACTAAAATATCCATTTTAGCCACCACTTTACTATGTGTTGTTTCCTCCTGTTAGAGTGTAAACTTCCCGAGAGAAGGGAGAGCCTACACTTTTGTATTTGCATCTACATTGCTTAGCACATGGCTTGGAATACAGTAAATATTTAATTGCTGCTTTTTTGTGAATTTATTAATTCTGTCATTTGTTCTGGTCATATTGAATTTTACTTGTGGATGGTCCTCTACCTGGAAATATTCAGCAGACTGCTGGTGATTTCGGACTGGAGCCCAGGAGAAAGATTAGAAGTTGTGCTAGAAGGTATATTTTTTAAAATCGTAGGAAGTAGGATTTTAAGAATTTGTTGTTGTTTGTCCTTCATTCTCAAAGAGGATCATGGCGTGAGGAAGGTGATGCAATGTCTTGCAAGTGGATTGGATTTAAGTGAGGGAGGGCTGTGCAAAGTTACCAGCTTCACTTTCTTCTGCAATGCCATCTGGATTCAGTGGCAAGATATACATCAGGACAACTGGAGATGCTAGTAGATGCAGTGGGAGATCTTGGGCTTTTTAAGCTAAGGTCTTTCCCAGATTTCAGTTTGACTAAGGGAACACCCATTCAGTGATTAAGGTTAGGTAAGAAATGAGACAAAGAGTGGCTTCTTTTACATAGTCTAAAAAAATCAATCTGGGAGGGGAAGATCCTCTGGGTTTCTGGTCAAAACAGAAATAGTTGTTATTTACATTCATTCTGAGCCATCTGGGCCCAAACAATGACCGCTAAGTCAAGCTTGGGCTGGGACCTATTGGCCAATCAATGAGAGTCAGAATGAATTGGGTTTGTCATCTTCCTTAAGAAAGAAATCTAGCCCATAAACTATGAGATATCTTTTGAAGTTTTAGCAATCAGTCATCAAAATTTACATTCCTTTGGGCAGAACACCCAAAGGTAAGGGTATGATACCATATGTGGACAGAGGGAGAGGAAGGAAGAAAGGAAAGGAGAGGAAAAAGCAAAGGAAAGAAGGAAGGAAGGAAGGAAGGAAGGAAGCAAGGAAGGAAGGAAGGAAGGGTAGAGCTTTGTTGCCCTACTGGAACTGGCCACTTGAGTCCCCAGTGGGGCAGCCTGTACTACTCATATTGTTGTTCGTCCTTTGTTCTCATCCCCCAGCTGAAATGAAGACAAAAATCCATATATCAAATAGATATAGTTAAGCAAAACCAATTCCCACATGTGACATATCTGAAAATAAATTTCTCATTCTATACCCTGAGTTCATCACTTTATTCTCAGAAGAGTAGCACCTGAGAATTTCATCACTGGTTTCATTTCATCACTGGTTCTCTAGAATCATGGTTGGTCACTATACTATTGGTTGGAGTTCTTAGGTCTTTCCTAATTGCTTTTCTTTTTAATGTTATTACATAAATTGTTCTCCCAGCTGTGCTTATTTCACAATGCATTAGTTTATGCAAGTATTTTCTGGTTTATCTGAAACAGAATCACTCACCATCAGAAAAATATTCCATTATGTTAATATACCATAATTTGTTTAGCCATTCCTCAATTGACAAACACATCCTTATTTTCCAATTCTTTCCCACCATAAAAAGACTTGCTATAAATTTTTTTTTTTAGTGAATAAGCTCCTTTTCCGGTTTCATGGTTCCTTTTGTGCTATAATAGGCTTAGTAACAGTATTTCTGGGTCAAAGGGAATGCAAAGTTTAATGGATTTTTGGGTAGTGTTCCAAATTGTCACGCTGAGTCACTGGATCAATGCGCAGCTCCGTTAACAGTTTCTTCAGCATGTCTGTTTTCCTGAAGGCACCCCAACAATTGTTCTTTTATTTATTGGGGTCATTTTTGATAGACTTATGGGTGAGGTGAAACATCATGATTATTTGAATTTTCATTTCTCTAATTATTAATAATTTTGGTCATTTTTCACAGGTCTGTTGATAGTTTGTATTTCTTCCTTTGAGAATTGACTTTTCAATTTTTTTTAGCAATTTTCATATGTTGGAGGATTTGCTCTATTGTAATATATTTGAGTCAGTTCCTTATATATCTTGAATGAGACCTTTTTTTAGAGAAACTTCCTATACAGATTTCCCCAACTAAACATTTAATTTCTAATTTTGGCTTCATTAATTACTTTTGAGCAAAAACTTTTACATTTTATGTAATGAAAACTGTTCGTTTTATTTTCTATATTCCTTTCTATCACTTGTTTGGTCATGAAAAATTCTTCTTTGTTTCTCTAATTTGTCTATCAAAATTGCTTGTGATACAAATACATGTAATACTTGATATATAAGCCATGTATACACTTAGTACTTATTTTGATATGTGGTATGAAATACTGGTCTAAGTCTATTTCTTCCAGACTGTTTTCCTGTTTTCTAGAAGGTTTTATTGAATATTGAGACCTTCTCCTAGTAGCTTGGGTCTTTGAAAACTATACTACTATATTCATTTGTTTCTTCTATATGTTTAATATGTCTTACTGGTTGATCTCTCTATTTTGTTCAGTTGTGTCTGACTCTTCATGACCCCACTGACCCTAGTACACCAATGCTGTCCGTAGGGTTTTCTTGGCAAAGATACTGGAGTGGTTTGCCATTTCCTTCTCCAATGGATTAAGTCAAACACAGGTTAAATGACTTGGCCGGAGACACGTAGCTAGTAAGTGTCTCAGGTTGCATTTGAACTCAGGTCTTCCTGACCCTAGGCCCAACACTTTATCTATTGTGCCACCTAATTGTCTCTACTTTTTACCCCAAGGCAAATTTTTTTGAAGACTTGCAGAATAGTTTGAGATCTGGTTCTGTTAGACTCCTTTTCTTTCTAATTTTTCCCATTATTTACCTTTTGTTACTTGATATTTTGTTCTTCCAATTGAATGTTGTTATTTTATTCAAGCTTTATAATGTAATTTTGGGTAGTTGGATTGATTGTTGTCCTTTGTTCTTAAAGAGGACCAAAATCACATCACTATGTTAGAGTCAAGTTTCATTGTATCTGACTGTGGCTGATCAGATCAGTATAAGCTCAGAATGCTCTACCACAAGTTGGGCACAAATAGTCTGAGTGAACATTTGGGGTGGTTTCTCTGAATAAATCCAGGAGAGATCATTTAAAAATTATTGGATTACCTGAAAGCCATGATAAAAAAAAGAGCCTAGACAACATCTTTCAAGAAATTATCGAGGAAAACAGCCCTGATATTCTAGAACCAGAGGATAAAGTAGAATTTGAAAGAATCCACCAGTCACCTCCTGAAGGAGATCCCAAAGTGAAAACTCTCAGGAATCTTATAGTCAAATTCTAGGTCAAGGAGAACATATTGCAAGCAACCAGAAAGAAACAATTGAAGTATCATGGAGCCACAGTCAGGCTAACACAAGATTTAGTACCTTTTACATTAAATAATTGGAGGGTTTGGAATATGATATTCTAGAGGGCAATGGAGCTAGGATCACAACTAAGAATCACCTACCCAGCAAAAATGAATGTAATCCTTCATGGGAAAAAATGGATATTTCACAAAATAGAGAACTTTCAAGTATTCTGATAAAAAGACCAGAGCTAAATAGAGATTTTGACTTTCAAATGCAAGGCTCAAGAGAAGCATAAAAAGGTAAGCAGGAAAGGGAAATCAAAAGGGACTTAATAAGTTTAACTGTTTACATTACTACATGGGAAGATGGTACTTGTAACTCCTAAGAACTTTCTCATTATTAGGGCTGTTAGAAGAAGTATATATAGATAGAGGGCACAGGTGTAAGTTGAATATGAAGGGATGATGTCTAAAAAAATAAAATGAACGCATGAGAAAAAGGAATGTACTGGGAGAAGGAGAAAGGGAGATGTAGAATGGGGTAAATTATCTCAAAAGAGGCAAAAAAAGGCTTTTACAGTGGAGGAGAAGAGGGGTGAGGTGAGGGAGAATGAATTAATCTTACTTACCTCAGAATTGTTTCAAAGAAGGAATAACACATACACTCATTGAGTATAGAAGTCTGTCTTACCCTACGAGAAAGTAGGAGGGGAAGGAATTAATAGAAGTGTGTGTGTGTGTGGGGGGGTGTGATAGAAAGTAGGGCAGATTGCAGGAGGCAAGAGTCAGAAACAAAACACTTTTGAGTAGGGACAAGGTGAAAGGAGAGAGAGAATAGAATAAACAGAGAGTTGTAAAACAGGATAAAGTGAAATACAGTTAGCAATAGTAAGTATGAAAAAATTTTTGAAGCAAGTTTCTCTGATAAAGGCCTCATTTCTCAAACATATAGAGAACTGAGTCAAATTTATAAAAATAGAAGTCATTCCCCACTTGATAAATAATCAAAAGACATGAACAGTTTTCAGATGAAGTAATCAAAGCTATCTTTGACTTCATATAGCCATATGAAAAAATGCTCTAATTCACTATTGATTGGGGAAATGCAAATTAAAACAGCTCTGAGGTATTATCTCATACCTATTAGATTGGCTAATAGGACAGAAAAGGAAAATGACCGTTGGAAGGAATGTGGGAAAAATGAGACATTAATGCATTGTTGGTGGAGTTGTGAACTGATTCATTCTGTAGAGCAATTTGGAACTATGCCCAAAAGGCTATGAAACCATGCATACCCTCTGACCTAGCAATACCACTACTAGGTCTGCATCCCAAAAAAGATAAAAAAGGAAAAGGATGCATATGTACAAAAATATTTATAGTAGCTCTTTTCTGGTCACAAAGAATTGGAAATTGAAAGAATGCCCATCAATTGGGGAATGACTGAACAGACTGTTGTATGTGTTTTTGATTGAATACTATTGTGCTATAAGAAATGATGAGCAGGATGCTCTCAGAAAAACCTGGAAAGACTTACATGAGCTGATGCAACATAAAAAGCACTGTGTACAAAGTAACAGCAATATTGTGTGATGATCAGTCATGAATGACTTAGCTATTGTCAGCAATACAATGATTCAAGTCAACTTTGAAGGACTTATGATGAAAAATGCTATTCATCCTCAGAGAAAGAACTGATGGTGTGTGAATACAGATTGAAACATACTATTCAACTTTATTTGTCTTGAGATTTTTTTTGGTCTGTGTTTTCTTTCACAACATGCTTATTATGGAAATGTTTTGCATGACTGTACATTTATAACCTATATCAAATTGCCTACCTTTTCAATGTGGGGGGAGGTGGGAAGGGAGGAAAGGAGAGAATTTGGAACTCAAAGTTTTAAAAATTAATGTTAAAAATTTTCTTATATGTAATTGGGTAAAGATAAAATACTAAATAAATGGAGGAAAAAAGAAGTAAATTACTTAGGTATTATTGTCACCTTTATTGTACTGACACGAACCAATCATGAGCAATTCATGTCTCTCTAATTATTCAATTCCATATTTACTTAAATAGTATTTTGTAGTTGTATTCACATTTCATGTGTGTGCCTTGGTAGGTAGAGTCCCTCCCTTCCCCAATATTTTATATATTCTCTAATCTTCTTGAATGGATTTTCTCTTTCTACCTATGCCTACTGGGTCTTCTTGGTAACAGAAAGGAAAGCTGGTGATTTATGTAGTCCTTTTTTATATTCTACTTCTTTGCTGAATTTATTGTTTTGTTTAATTTTTTAGTTGACTCTAGGATTTTGTAAATAGATGATCATGGTATCTGCAGAGAATGATAATTTTGTTTTCACTTTCCCTATGTTTATCCCCTCAGTTTCTTTGTCTTGTCTTATTGCTATAGCCAGGATTAGTTGTGTGACCTAGGCAAGTAATTTAATTTATTTAGGGCTCAGTTTCTTCATCTGCAAAATGGGGATAATAATAGCACCTACCTCACAAGATTGTTATGAGCATCAAATGAGATAAGATATGTCAAGTGCTTTGCAAACTTTATAGCACTATATAAATGGTAGCTATTGTTTTAAAAACTGGTGGATATAATGGACATCCTTGCTTTACCTATGATCTTTTTGGGAAGAATTCTAGTTTGCTTCTATTATATGTAATACTGAATCTTAGTGTTAGAGAAATAATGTTAAATTAGGGATAGATCTTTGTATTACTATGCTTTTAAGTTTTTTTTTTACATGGACAAGATATTGTATTTTGACTAAACTTTTTCTGTATCTTCTAATAAAATCACATATATGTATTATTTAATAATTAATATGATGCATTATAATTTTCCTACTATATGCCAACCCTGCATTCCTGGGATAATTTCAACTTGGTCAGAGAGGATAATATTTTCGTCATGTTGCTGTATTCTCCCTGTTAATATCTCTTTAAAATTTAAAATGTTATGTTTTGTCTAATTACATGTAAAACAATTGTTGACATATTTTTAAAAAGTGTTGAGTTCCAAATTCTCTCTCTCCTTTACCTCCCCATTGAGAAGGCAAGTAATTTGATATAGGTTCAACACGTGTAGTTGTGCAAAACCTATTTCCATATTAGTCATGTTGTGAAAGAAAATACAGACAAAAAACCCCAAGAAAAAGAAAGTTAAAAAAAAGTATGCTTATATCAGCATTCAAACTCCATCAGTTCTTTCTCTGGAGATGGATAACATAAGCCCTTTGAAATTATCTTGGATCATTGTTTTGCTGAGAATAGCTTAGTCATTCACAGTTGATTATCATACAACATTGCTGTTACTGTGCACAATGTTCTCCTGGTTCTGCTCATTTCACTTTGCATTCATGTAAGTCTTTCTAGGTTTTTCTGAGAGTGTCTTGCTTGTCACTTCATATAGAACAATAGTATTCTATCACAATCATACACCACATCTTGTTTAGCCATTCCCCAATTGATGGACATCCTTTCAATTTCTAATTCTTTGCCACCATAAAAAGAGCTGCTATGAATATAGGCCCTTTTTCTTTTTTTAATCTTTTTGGGATACAGCCCTAGTAGTGGTATTGCTTGATTAAAGGTTATTCTTGGCTTTATAGCACTTTGCCATAGTTCCAAATTGCTTTGCAGAATGGTTGAATCAGTTCACAACTCCACCAACAGTGCACTAGTATCTCAGTTTTCCCACATCCCTTACAATGTTTGTCATTTTCCTTTTGTGCCAGATTAGCCAATCTGATAGATTGTGAGGTGGTAGCTCAGAATTTTTTTAAAATAAATTTGCATATGAATATAGATAGCCTTGATTACTTCCTATGAAAACTGCTGTTCATATCCTTTGATCATTTGTCCATTAGGAAATAGTTCTTATTTTCATAAATTTGATTCGGTTCCTTATATATTTGAAAAATGAGGCCTTTGTCAAAGTAACTTGCTATGAATTTTTTTCAGTCATATTTACTGTGTACTTCCCGCCATTCTATTTCCTCATTTATCTTACTCTCTTTTTTTATCCAGTCCATCATCAAAAGTGTTTTGCTTCTGCCTGCCATCTCCACCAATCCACCTAGAATTTTATATCCAACTGAATATGTGTTGTTCCCTCTTTGAGCCAATTCCATTAAGAGAAGGTTCATACAGTCCCCACCCACTTCCCATCTTTCCTTTCACTATAAAAGCTCTTTCATATCTCTTTTATGTGAGATAATTTACCCCATGTCAACTTTCCCTTTCCCATTGTCCCAGTGCATTCTTCTTTCTCATCAATTCATTTTATTTTTTTAGATAATCATCCCATCATATTCAACTCACACCTAGGACATTGTTCTTTTCTTTCTCTTTTCTGTCTTTTCTTGGTTTGGGTATCATGACAATATTTGCATCATGGAAAGAATATGGTTAGGAATACTTATTTTCTTATTTTTGCAAATACTTTTTATGACATTGAAATTACTTTTTCTTTGATTGTTTGATAAGTTTTGCTTGTTAATATATCTAGTCCTCTGTTTATTTTTTTCCATTGGGAGTTCATTTATAGATTGTTTAATTTATTATGTTTTTTTATAAATATTCATCCATTTCATTTATGTATTTTGTTTTATTGGTATATAATTGGACAAAATAGCTTATATTGTTTTTTTATTTCTACTTCATTTGTTGTGAATTCTTTTTCATTTTTGATACTGAGAATTTGATTTTCCTTTCTTTTTTTAGTCAGACTGGCCAATGATTTATTTTATTTAAAAAAACCTGGCTAGCTCCTACTTGCATTATCAATTCAATGACTTGTTACTTTTAGCTTAGTAAATCTCTTTGATTTTTCAGACTCCATTTTGATGTTTACTTGGAATTTTTAATTTATTGATCTTCTAGGTTGTTTTGTTTTTAGCTATATGTGGCCAATCTCTCTCTCTCCCCCGTACTCTCTCTCTTTCCCTCTCCCTCTCTCTCTCTTCCTCTTCCTCTCCTTCTCCTTCTCTCACATTCTCTAAATAAAACACTGTTTTTAAATGCATGTTTACTAAATGATTCCATGACAGCTTGTAGGATAGTGGACTTCCAAAGGCCTTCAATTAGGTTTTCTGGACAGTGATCAACAGAGGTACGGAAAATATTACATTGTAGCCAGGATATATAGAACTGAAAATATCCTCATTCTGATGCAAGATAGTGTTGGAGTCAGATCAAAGTGATCTAAATCTTGAGCCAATTCTGTGCGTTCTAGCTGTTCAAGTATATTAGAATAGGAAAAAAATAAGAATCAGTCTCACAACAGCTAATGATTGAATTTGAAGGACTATGATTTAGTAGATAGAATACTGAAGTCGAAGTCAGACAGTTGGAACAATTGATCCCAGCTTCACAGTTAACCTGTTATTTGACTTTGGCCAGCTTATTAAGTTCCCCATGTATTATGAGAAGATTGAATACCTTCCCATAGAAGTGGCCCTACCATTGACAGAATAGATGTGAAATGTCTTTCCAACTAGCCTGATTTCCTCCCTTAATATCCTTTGGGTTAGACTACAAAGAGATTTCAATAAAGCCTTGTTCTATGACTATGAAGATGTTATCTCTTTGCATTTGCAATTATTTTGTTGCTTTTAAGTAATTTGATTTATTCAGAGACCACTGGTGCTTGACTGTTAACAGTCTCTCCACATCAATCCAAGAGAGATGAGTGGCTTTTAAGTTCTTGATGCATGCCTGATTAATAAGCATGAAATAGATCCAGAGAATGGTTGCAGTGCATCTTGTCTGGTTACTTTTTTGGCATACGTTAGCAGTCTGATAGATGTTCATTACCAAAAGAACTTGTATTTTCTTATCTCCTAGGCAACAGCTGGATTGCACCTGAATTTCCTTTTAGGAAAAAAAAATCACGCATAGAACACTTGTGGACAGATAAGTGGCAAATATAGGTTTTTTTTAAAAACAAAATTTGGTTAACATAGTTTGTTTCAGGGATTCTTAACCTTTTTTTTTTGTGTTATAGACCCCTTTAGCAGTCTAGTGAAACCTATAGGCATCTTTTCATAATAATGCTTTTTTTGTTTGCATTATTATTTTGTAATGCAGAACTTTTGAGTTTACATAAATATAATAAATCATTACAGAATTATTTGGAATAGTTTTGGAAATGGAAAGTTAATATTTCCAAAATTTGGTATGTTAACTCTCCTTATTCCAGCAATTCTACTATCATGTTATATATATCTGAATACTAGTATTACTATATCTCACCAAAAAGGGAGCCATTCTGGTGTACCCAGTAGTATCTGGTTTGAAGTCATGTCTATACTTAACTAACAATCAGTATTCAAATAGATTTGTGATCCTATTCATTGAGGAATTCCTTATAATGATGTAGGTTACAACCCATTCATACCTGTCTCTCCTGTCACATTCTTGCCCATGGTCTTTCAAAAGTTCACCATGGGGCTTTCCTCAATATGCTAAAGTCATAATAATGTTTTTAAATGCATAAAATAAAATGTGTAGGATTTTAAAAATTATTTATTTTTAGTTTTCAATATTCACTTCTATAAGATTTTGAGTTCTAAATTTTCTCCCTTTCCTTCCCCTCCCCTGTCCTAAAGATGGCATGCAATCTGATATAGGCTACACATTTACAATCATATTAAACATATTTCCATATTAATCGTGTTGTAAGGAAGAATTAGAACCAAAGGGAAAAACTACAAGAAAGAAGAAATGAAAAGAGAGAGAGAAAATAATATGCTTCGATCTTCATTCAGACTCCATAGTTCTTTCTCTGGATATGGATAATATTTTCCATCATGAGTCTTTTGGAATTGTCTTAGATCATTGCATTGCTGAGAAGAGCTAAGTCTATCACAGTTTGCCATCACACAAGGTTACTGTTACTGTGTAAAATGTTCTCCTGGTTCTGCTTACTTCATTCAGCATCAGTTCATGTAAGTCTTTCCAGGTTTTTCTGAAGTCTGCCTGCTCATCATTTCTTATGGAACAATAGTATCCCATTACAATCATATACCACAACTTGTTCATCCATTCCTTAATTGATGGGCATCCCCTCAATTTCCAATTCTTTACCATCACAGAAAGAGCTGCTATAAATATTTTTGTACCTGTGGTTCCTTTCCCCATTTTTACGATCTTTTTGGGATACAGAACTAGAAATGGTATTGCTGGGTCAAAGGATATGGCACAATTTTATAGCCCTTTGGGCATAGTTTCAAATTTTTCTCCAGAATGGCTAAATCAGTTCACAATTCTACCAACAATACATCAATGTTCCAATTTTCCCACATTTTCTCCAACATTTATCATTTTCCTGTTTTGTCATGTTAGCCAATCTGAATAGGTATGATATGGTACCTAAAAGTTGTTTTAATTTGTATTTCTCTAATCAATAGTGATTTAGAGCATAAAATATGTAAGATTAAAAGAGAAACCTATTATGTTAAAATATAGCTATTGAAATATAAAAAAAAATCAGATATCATGTTTAGGATGTCTGTTTTAGTTAGTAAATACTTTGCTGGAGTCAGGACATTTGGCTTGGAATTCAAGCCCTGATACTTAAAAGTCCCATACTTCTCTGAGTTTCAGTTTCCTTATCTGTAAGAAGGTGTTAATACTTGCAAATTTTCAAACCTTAAGGTACTACATAAATATGAGTTCTAATTATACATAAAAGTCTGTAATTTTATCATACAGACATCTGCCTTTACCACACCTTAATAGATGGTTTCATGATCTATGGTGGCCAAAAAAGGAAAATAGCCTAAAAGCTTCAGTCTGGTGAACTTGACATTAATTCTTGGCAAAATTCTAAAATAGATAATTAAAGAGATACTTATTGAACTTCCTTAGCAAAAGAAGCAGTTATTACAAATATAACTTCATCAAGGACAGATAGGTTACAATAGACTAACCACTTATCCTGTGGTTTTTTTTTTGCTAACTAGTTAACCTGGGAAATGCTATAGGTATAGTTTAGCCTAGATTTTAGTGAAGCATTTATAAAGTAGTTTCTGCTATTCTTGCTAAAAATAAATATAGATATAGACTAGAGGTTATTACAATTAGGTGAATTCAGAACTGACTGAATGACTAGATTAAAAAAATAGTTGTTAATCTTTCTGTGTCCACATGGGAGGACATCTCCAGTAGAGAACTCAGAAATCATCTGTGCTTGGCCCTTTACTGTTTAGGACTTTTATCAATAACTTGGTATAGGAGGCACAAAAATACTGAATTTGAAGTATTTGAAGATGACAAAAGCTAGGGAGGATAACTAACATACTGGATGACAATTTGAATCCAAAGGAATATTGACAGCTAGAGTATTAGGCAGAATCTAATGAAATGAAATGAATTCAATAGAGTTAAATGTAAAGTCTTATGCTTGGGTTAAAAAAATAACTTTTCAAGTACAGATTGAAAAAGACATAGTGAAACAGCCATTCATCTGAAAAAAGGGAAGTTCTATTGGACTGCGATCCCAATATGATTTAATACTATTATATTACAACCTCAAAAAGCTATTGATACCTTGGGTTGTATTTAGAACACAGCTTCCAGAAATAAATCCTGAAGCCTGATAAGGAAAAAGGGTTAGACTTGTTCTATTTGGTCCCAGAGGACAAAACCAGGTGCAATGGTGGAAATTGTAAAGAAGCCAGTTTAGGCTTGATGCAAAGAAAACTTTCCAACAATTCAAGCAGTCCAAAAGTGAAATTGGGTGCCTTGGGAGGTGGTGGCTTTACACTTTTTGGAGGTCTTCAAAGTAGCATCTGAATGGCATTTGTCAGGTGCATTACGTATTTCTTTCAAGTATAGGTTGGATTAGATGGCCTTTCAACTCTAAAATTTTGTGAAAATATTATCACCAATGGTCAGTCTTCTAGAATGAGTTTCTCTGCTTTTATCCAGGTTGAACATATGGGCTATAACTAACCTGATATTTGAAGCCCTTCCAGCTTTAATGGTGCCCCTGAGTTTGAGCTCTGCTGTTAATAGGGTTTTTGTTTGCTTGTTTTTGCATTAAACTATTTTAATGGTATCAAAATTCCATGACAGATTTTTGGTTGTTTCCATTTAAAATTACTGATTTTAAAAACTAACTTAAAACTTCCATGAAACAAAAGATCCATAAAAACATTCTTTTCCTCCTGCAGCTTTTCTGATGCATTGTATTCATTCACCAGTCTTTTACTATTAAATTTAAATGGCCAGTTGGGACAGACAGTTCTGAGACTGCTCTTCCACCACCAATTAAGACTGGGGCAGCAGGTGTTGTACAGAATGTTCATTCAGCCTTCTAGGCAGATTTTGTGACCTTGCCAGCTTTTAGCAGCCTTCTTGTCAACTGCCATGATGACACCAACTACAACAGTCTGCCTTGTATCACAAACAGCAAAATGACCCAGAGGAGGATAATCAGAGAAGCAATCCACACACATGGGCTTGTCTGGAACCAGTTCAATGATGATAGCATCACCAGATTTCAGGAATTTAGGGCCAGTTTCCAGCTTCTTACCAGAATGACAATCAATCTTCTCTTTTAGTTCAGCAAACTTGCAAGCAATGTGAGCAGTGTGACAATCCAGAACAGGTATATAGCCAGCACTGATTCAGCTTGGATGGTTCATGATAATGACATGCACAGCAAATCCAGCTGCTTTCATAGGTAGGTTATTCTTGCTATCGCCAGCCACATTACCATGGCAGACATCTTTGACAGACACATTCTTGACATTGAAACCAATGTCATCCCCAGGCAGAGCCTCACTCAAAGCTTCACGGTGCATTTCAACAGATTTTTCTTCAGTTATAACATTGACTGGGGCAAAGGTGACCACTATGCATGGTTATAGACCACCAGTTTTCACTCAGCCAACAGGTGCAGTACCAATACCACCAATCTTGTAGACATCTTGGAAGGGTAGACAAGGGAGCTTGTCATTTGGATGAGTAGGTGACAGGATGCAATCCTTAAATTCAAGCAGTGTAGTTCCATTAGCATTGCCATCCTTATGAGTGACCTTCTATCCCTTGAACCAAGGCATATTAGAGCTTGACTCCTGCATGCTGTCACCATTCCAACCTGAAATTGGCACAAAAGCTACTGTGTCAGTGTTGTAGCCAATTTTCTTAGTATGGGTACTGACTTCCTTGACAATTTCCTCATATCTCTTCTGGCTGTAATGTGGCTCAGTGGAATATATTTTGTTTACACCAATAATCAGCTATTTCCCTCTTAGTGTGTAGGCCAGAAGGGCAGGCTCACAGCTCATTGAGATGCCAGCTTCAAATTCACCAACACCAGCAGCAATAATCAAGACAGCACAGTCAGCCTGAGATGTGCCTATACTCATGTTCCCAGTCTCTGTGTCCTGGAGTATCAATAATGGTCATGTGATGCCTTCTGGTCTCAAATTTCCACAGGTGGATATCAATAGTGACACCATGTTCACATTCAGCCTTCAGCTTATCTAAGACCCAGGCATATTTGAAGGAGCCGTTTCCCATCTCAGCGGTGTCCTTCTCGAACCTCTCAATGGTTTTCTTATCAGTTCTACCACATTTGTAGACAAGGTAGCCAGTAGCGTTGGACTTGCCAGACTCATTGTCCAATGATGATAATGTTGATGTGAATCTTTTCGTTGCCCATCTTTTTTTTTGTGGAGGTTTAGCAATGGTTTTCACAACACTTGTGTTCTGGTGGCAAATCCATTGTGATAAAGGTGTTTGCTTGTTTTTAGGACTGAGGGTCACCTCTACACAAGGACAGGATTTTGGCAAGATTTTGGTGCAAGATAAGAATATAAGGTATGCTAAAAATTGGCCGGAAGGCTTATAGTTTTCAGGGATGCTTTTGTGGTAAAACCAACACTATTTGAATAGTTTTTTGATCAAGTTTTAATAGTACTGTAAATATAGGTAAATACAGTATTAATATAGGTATAGGTCCAAATAAGATATTTTTTCATAACAGAAATGTTATGTAATCTTTTCAGTCCAAATAAGATATTTTTTCATAACAGAAACATTGTGCAATCTTTTCAGTCCAAATAAGATATTTTTTCATAACAGAAACATTATGCAGTCTTTTCCTCTGATATACTAAGAATTTGAAAGGTAGGTTACATTCAGACACTTTATTACTGCCTTGAGCCTCTCCTCAATCTTATAAATATCACCTGGTAGGTATTTATCAGTGGAGCTTTTTAGAGATCGTACTTTTGATCCAGAGGTACATAAACAAAGGAAGCTGATGCACCCTTTCCTTCCTTAGTGTGACTGATGCATGACTTACAGGGACCAAATTGCTTTAAGTGGGCAGGTTAGTTAAGAAGAAAGGGCCCCCACATCCACTGATACAGAAGACCAGCTCACTTTCTGTCCAGTGAAGAGTAAGCTGGGAACAAATCTCTTGGATAATTACATTCAATAGCATAGAAGAAACTTCCACTCAGAGACTGCACTTCCATTTTGTTCTTCCTTGCTAGTGAGCAATATTCCTGACAAGTTAGAATATGAGCAGCTAGCAAGGCCCTCAAATGGCAAACCCACCACACAGTGTTACATATCTTGAAATTTTTTGACAAGCATTTGCAAAGGAAGATACTGACAGAAATGAACAATGAGAATATAATAATCAGTTCTATATATCAAAAGATGCATGCTTTCATCTGTGTGAGCAGTGATGTGCTAATAAATGTTTAAAAATTAGCAGCCCCCCTCAAGTATTCATGACATGGTTTTCTGTTTAATTTGCATCATTAACGTTTTCTCCATTACTTTCTTAAGTCTAGATAATGAATAAATCAATGAGTTAATTCTTGATTTGTAGCCATTGTGGATTTCAGATATGTAAATACTCACCGGTAATTTAAACACTGGCTTTCTAACTGAGCTGTTCAGAGATCATAACTAACCTCTTAGCAGTTGATCTTCACGAATTGCTTGGCTCAGGGTCAGTTCTCTTACTCACAAAGGCTGGTCCTACAGGACTTTGCAGTGTAGAGCCTACCACACTTTCCCCAGGCAATGTCCAAACTTAGGTGACTAATAAAATTGGCATGTATTTGGAAGAATACTTGATATGCCATCAGACTACCTGGGCCTGAATATCAAACAAACATTTTGGTTTAAATATGGCTTATAGTGTTGGGAAGGCAAATATCCTAAATATAGAACTTTTTATGATTAAATGTAGGAACAAGGAACTGGACAGTTAAAATTGGGATGGGTGCAATAAAATATCTTGAATCTTCTCTTTATACCATTTATTTGTGGTCTAAATGAATTCATTATCAGCAACAGAGTATGAGAAGAAACTATTAGCCTAGAGATTGGTTAATCATATTGAATTCTTTAAATTGAAAAGCAGGATGGTGGGACTAAATGCTAAACATAATGACAGGTGACAGGACAGCAGGTCAGTTGTAAGAATGAGAATAGCAATAGAGGAGCTCAGACTTCCCCAGGAGACAATGATGGACTCATGTGTCTATATGCTTGTATATAATGAATAGTTCATTAATAGAGTGTTATAAGGAATTTTAAAAAGCACAGTGAGATAAATACAATGATATCTTATTGATATTTGGTGATATGTGACTCATAATTGGAATGCAGCAATGTAAAGAGCAGAAGGAGAGACAGGATAACATACATCAATAAAATATTTATCACTATGCAAATCCATGAATCTAAGTAAAAAGGGGGGAGTATGATGAAGAGCAATTAGGTGAGGATAAAGGAGGAAGATAGTGATAGAGTAGTGATGGCTTATTCCACATCACAGAGGTAGCTGAAAGAACTAGATGCATATCACATGTCTGAGCCAGAGATGGGTTATAGCTGTGTTGAGGGTTTACAACTATCCAGACATTTGATGGAAATCTTTCTCTGCTAGAAACAAATAACCCTATTCCCCCCCACCAAGAACCCCCCCAACAACCTAGATTGCCCCTTTCTAGGTCCAGACAGCAGATTGGAGTGAGGGCTAGTAAAGTAGATTCTGAAAAACTATAAATAGCAACTCTTGTTGACCATTCCATGGCCATGACAGGAGAACTGAGCTAGGATAACCACAAGAAGGTGCTGTGAAGAAAGGTTGGTTAAGTTGTCACTCACCCCTAAGGATGATACTCTTTGTGTGAATGCTCCCAAGAACTCACTCCTACCTCTTTTTAAGTAGGCCAAGATTGTGAGGCAGCATGGTGTAGAGGGCAGAGTGTTGAACCTGGAGTTAGGAAGACCTAGGTTCAAATTCTACCTCAGCTACTTATTTGTTCTATGATGCTGGGCTAATCACTTAATTTCTCTTAACATCAGATTCCTTATCTACAAAATGGTGATAATAATAACATTTATCTTACTAGCTTTGTGGAGATCATATACGTAAGGAATTTTGCAAACATTAAAGAGCATAGAGGGTAGAAGCAACTGCTACTGAGACTCACAAGAGGTCAAGGTATCTGTCCAGCCAAATAGTGTTCACTGGGTTCATTGCTGGAAAAGTTTGATATCTCAATAGGGGAAGTAGGTTCCCAGCTCTTTTGTCCATTGACTCAGCCCTGCCATCCTCGCTACTCTGGGGATAATACCATTTCAAATATAGTCTTGAATTTCCCCAAAAGGGGGAATTAGTTTTTTTTCCACTTAATAGAATTTTATTTTTTCCAATTGCATGTAAAGATAGTTTTCAACATTCACTTTTATAAGAATTGGAGAATTTTTTTCTACCTCCCTCTGTTCCCCCTCCCCTTCTCTTCCCCAAGGTGGCAAGCAAACTGATATAGGCTACACATGTACAATCATATTGAATCACATTAGTCATGTTGTGAAAGCAGAATCAGAACAAAAGGAAAAATATACAAGAAAGAAAAAACAAAAAAAGAAAATAGTATGCTTTGATCTACATTCAGACTCCATAGTTCTTTCTCTGGACATGGATATCATTTCCTATCATGAATCTTTTGGAATTGTCTTAGATCATTATATTGCTGAGAAGAGCTAAGTGTATCAAAGTTGATCATTGTACAATGTCTTTTGTTACTGTACGCAATGTTCTCCTGGTTCTGCTCGCTTTGCTCAGCCTCAGTTTATGTAAATCTTTCTAGGTTTTTCTGAAATCTGCCTGCTCATCATTTCTTATAGAAGGATAGTAGAATCAAGTTTTTAAAAACAGTTTAAAATAGGTTGTCAATGTATAAACATGAATTAAGTATGGAATAGATCCTTTATTTCCAGATAGAAATGGGAATGCTCAGTTTAAAAAAAGAAACAGCAGATATTTCATAATAATTAGAACAAAATTCAGTGACATTACTATTAACCCAATAAGTTGAAAGGTTAGCATTCGAGCCTTATTGGGACACAAAACATTTTTTGCAAGGCTTAAAATACCACTTCCCATTTCACCTCTACTGTGAATGGTCTGAAAAAATATCCATCCCAGTTTTTTCTCTGATTGTCTTTTTTTCTCTCTGATTCTAATTCTTCTTTCGATGCCAACCCTTTATTTCTTCTACTTTGACAGTTTTTTTGATGGTGGTTGAATTGCTTGATGCTGCCATTGCCACTGCTTTTCCCATGGGAAATGGTGACTTTGTTATCATTGGCCTCTAGGTCCTTTGAGTTCTTATAAGCCCCTTTACCAAAGAAAGAAAACACAAAAACTGGCCCCATTGAAGGCATGGGATAAACTAGACAGGAATTGCAAGTGGACTTAGAGAGAGGGTGTATTCCCCCACCCCCACTCCCAACACTTTGGCCATTTTAGAGACATGTACTCATTCATGCTTTGAATCCAGAAGAAAGAGGGACAAAGGAAAGGCAAGTCATCCTTCAATATATGCATAAGGATCTGACTCAACAGTGGCATGGGGATCCTACCCAGTGAAAAATTATACATGATTAGAAGTTGAACACCTCTCTTCCCCAAGCTTCCATAGGATTATATGAATGTAATAATGGTGAATAAGCATGCTGCAAAAGGTGAGGTTGGGGGAAGGGCACTGCGTATGCTAGTTATTATACTCTAGCAATTCCTTGCTCCTTGCAGTGGTTTTCCTTTCAAACCCAGCATGTTTCCTTTTAGGGGAAAGGAAAAAAAAATGGCTCTTCACCTCAGCTTACTCTGGAACTCTACCAGCTTGTCTATTAGGAGCATCTTCTTGAGGATTGTTCTCTCTCTCTTTCTGGGAAATTAAAAAAAAAGCAAATTAATAAATTCCCATCTTTATTAAATATGTGGCTATGAATCCCCAACCAGTTTGCAGTGGCAAAATTCAAATTAGATTCACAAAACCTCAAAAATTTAATTTCAGTACCTTCTGGGTTTGTCCTCTTTCTTTTTTAGTCTCTCCAAAAGCACCCAAATAATTAGATCTGCCACAGACTCTATTGCTATCTGCTTTTAATACAATTTCAAATGTATAACAAAATCCCAAAATGCTGCTTAAAGAGATAACAGTGCTAAATGCTGGCAGCCCTGTCCTAGCCAGAAGGAATCACAACAATGTGGTTTTCTCTCCCTTGCCTTTTCTATGTTGGGACAGGCTGTTGTTTAATAATGATGGAAATCTATAACTAATAGCTAGAATTTATATAGAATTTTAAAGTTTGTAAAGTGCTTTACAAAAATTAGCTCATTTTATCTTCACAGTGACCCTAGGAGGTAGGTGCTATTATTATCTCAATTTTGCTGATGGAAAGATTGAGACAGGCAGAAGTTAAGTGATTTGTCCACAGTCACAAAACTATTAGGTATCTAAGGTTATATTGCAACTCGGGTTTTCTTGACTTTTGGCCCCATACTTATTCCATTGTACATGAAGGCACATAAGAGTGGAGCAGGCATTCTTTCCAACACAATTTAGAGTAAGCCAAGTTAGTGTCATAAAACCACAACCAAAAACCAAAACAAAACCTCCTACCATCATTGTTATTGCTGTTGTCTTTATTATTAATGCTTTTTTGGGGCATATAATAAGTACTTTTTAATTCTTTATTCCTTCATTCAAGTCAGAAAAGCAAATAGGAGTACCAGGTATGAAAAACAGTAGGAAGATCTTTTGACAGAGCCATAGTATCAGAATCAGAACTTGAACCCAGATCATTCTAAATTCAAAATCAGCTCTCTGGTTCACTCCACCACCTTACCTCTGGTAGAAATTTAGCACATACACTTCTTTTGCAAATAGAAGTCACTGTTAACCACTCTCCCCTACCACTTAACTGAATTTTCCCCAACAACTTCTTCTATAATTTTACCCTCCAGAATTGTAAAATTGAATTAAGGTTCTTTATTGTGTCTCTAGCCCTCCTCACTTTTTCCATTTTCATGCTGCTTTTCCCAGGGCATCAGCATTTCTAGTTACACACCAGTAGAACAGCAATCCATCTATGTATAGATTTGTACTGTACTTTCATCTGAGTCACCCATAGTGGTTTCCCTCATTAACCTTCTGTGTAGCCCAGCTAGGTAAAATGACTGTGATTTAGAATCTCAGCTTAGCTAATGCTATGGTAACCTCCAATAACAACACCTAGGATGAAAACTTGGCTCCTTATTTCCACTTCTAGATTGAATATTGAAGCCAAATAACTTTTTCAGTAACAGTGAATTGCTTCCTCTCTTACATCCTCATTGGGACCCTGACTAAGGTAAGCCAAAAGGACCTGTTATATATACTGTCTGGTTTACCTCCTTGTGGATAAAACTCAATTAAAACATATGTATTTTAATTTTGTCTTCGTCTTTTTCCCTAGCTATTGTTCATCAACAATGCTTTTAACTATACCTAGTTGTGTCTTTAATTTCATTTTACTAGTATTTCATTTTCCCCTATTGTATAATGTACCTGATTGTTATTCATGTAAGGTAGGTGCCTAATGTAGTTTAAAATGAATGCTGGGACACTAAAAATGTGATTTATTAGGCAAAAGAAAAGATGAATGTGCATAATAAAAGAAAGGAAGTGGAAGTAAGTAATTGATGGCTAAGCAATACAAAATTTAGTAAAAAATTTGCATTTCATCAAAATTCCCAATAATAAGAACATGCCTATATCTTTAATAATGAGAGATTAAAACATCCTTTCTCTTTACTTTTCACTCTCTTTGCCTTCCTTTTCTTCATTATAATGAGATTGAACGAAATCTTCAAACTTTAATCATCTCAATTTGAATCATTCAGGGCTGAGCAAAGGTCACTTTTTCCTCCCTTTTTCATTTATAGCATTGTTTCCACCCTGCCCCTCACCAGATTTAGAAATATGGATTTTAAAATAGAAATCTAAACATTCTCTTAGACCCTGCAGTTTCATTCATAAACTAACTAATCTGGTCTAATCACCAAACCTAAACCCTCCCACTGTCTCTATTTATACAGAATTATTTTCTAGTAGGGTTTAAAAATTATTGGATTTATGATCTCATTGGTGTAGAGCACTCCCAGGTAGGGAACTCTCTCCATTGATGCAGATTAGTATCTTCTTATAATAAAATGTTCTCTTTTTTTTTTTAAAGGAAAGTTTCCTTGGGTGTTGAAAGGTCACATAGATATTATGTGCCGGTCTTGAACCTGGATCTTCCTGATTTAAAGCCAACTCTGTATTCACACAAAACACCACCTCTTCTATTATTCTTTTAAAATATTTTCCCTTTATATCTTAAGAATTTTGCTGTGGAGTGGATATCATTCACTTTTATTAAGTGTGGAAACACTTACTATGTTGAAGAGTTGGGGATTTTATGGGTATTGGCACTCCTACTGAGACATATTACACCCTCTCATTGCCTTCTCATCTTGTGTAGTTCTTTTAGGAAAGAAATTAATAGTTTATTTTCCCCAATTACATGTAAAAACGATTTTCAAAATTCATTTTTAAAATGGAGTTCCAAATTCTTTCCCTCTCTCCCCACTCCACTCATTGAGAAGGCAAGCAATTTGATAAAGGTTATATATATGTGTAATCATGCAAAACATATTTCCATATTAGTCATGTAAAAGAAAACATAGACCAAAATAAAAACCCAAGAAAAATAAAGAAAGTAAAAAAAAAGTATACTTCAGTCTGTATTCAGAATCCATCAGTTCTTTCTCTGGGGATAGATAGCATTTTTCATGATAAGTCCTTCAGAGTTGTCTTGGATCACTGTATTGCTTAGAATAGCTAAGTCATTCAGAGCTGATCATCTTGCAATATTGCTGTTACTGTGAATAATGTTCTGGTTCTAGTCATTTAAATTTGCATCAGTTCATGGAAGTCCAGGTCTTTCTGAGAGCATCTAGCTCATCATTTCTTATATTACAATAATATGCCATCACAATCACATACCACAGTTTGTTAGCCATTCTCCAATTGATGGGCACCCCCTCCATTTTCAATTCTTTGCCACCCAGAAAAGAGCTGCTATAAATACTTGTGCAATAGTTCCAAATTGCACTACATTATGGTTGAATCAGTATGTAACTCCACAAGTGGTGCATTAGTGTCTCAACTTTCTCATATCCCCTCCAGCATTTATCATTCTCTGATCATTCGTCAATTGGGGAATGGCTCCTATTTTTAAAAATTTGACTCATTTCTCTATATATTTGAGAGATGAAGCCTTCATCAGAGAAACTTGCTTCAATATTTTTCACAGTTATGATTGCAGATTGTATTTCCCACCATCCTATTTTCAGTGTTTATTCTATTCTCTCTCTCCTTTCCCCTGTCCCTCCACAAAAGTGTTTTGCTTCTGACTATTGCATCCCCCAATCTACCTTTTCTTCTATGAGAAGCTCCCGTTCCTTCTCTTATCCCCTTCCTCTCCAAATTTCCAGTAGGGTAAGATAGATTTCTATACAAAATTCAGTATGTATGTTATTCCCTCTTTGAGCCAATTCCAATGAGAAGTTTCAAAAGTCTCTGCCACCTCTCCCATCTTCCCCTCCACTGTAATAGCTTTCTTGCCTCTTTTATGTGAGATATTTACCCCATTCTATCTCTCCCTTTCCTTTGCTCCAAGTGCATTCCTCTTTCTCACCCCTTTGTTTTATTTTTAAAGATCTCATCCTTCATATTAAACTTATACCTGTGCCCTTTCTCTACATACACTCCTTCTAACTGCCTTAATAATAAGAAAGTTCTTATGAGTTGCATGTATCATCTTCCCATGTAGTAATGTAAACAGTTTAACCTTATTAAGTCCCTTATGAATCCCCTTTCCTGTTTACCTTTTTTTATGCTTCTCTTGAGTCTTGTATTTGGAAGTCAAATTTTCTATTTAGCTCTGGTCTTTTCATCAGGAATGTTTGAAATTCCTTTATTTAATTGAATATCCATTTCTCCTCTAAAGGATTACACTCATTTTTGCTGGGTAGGTGATTCTTGGTTGTAATCCTAGGACCTTTGCCCTCTGGAATATCATCTTCCAAACCCTCCAATCCTTTAAGGTAGAAGCTACTAAATCTTGTGTTATCCTGGCTGTGGCTCCATGGTACTTGAGTTGTTTCTTTCTGGATGCTTGCAATATTTTCTCTTTAACCTGGGATCTCTGTAATTTGGCTATAATATTCTTGGAAGTTTTCAGTTTGGGATTTCTTTCAGGAGGCAATCAGTAGATTCTTCTGATTTCTATTTTACTCTCTGTTTCTAGAATATCAAGGCAATTTTCCTTGATAATTTCTTGAAATATGATGTCTAGGCTTTTTTTTGATCATGTCTTTCTGGAAGTTTAATAATTTTTAAATTATCTCTCCTGGATCTGTTTGCCAGGTCAGTTGTTTTTCTAATAAGATATTTTACATTGTCTTCTATTTTTTCATTCTTTTGGTTTTGTTTTGTTTGTTTCTTGATGTCTCATAATATCATTAGCTTACACTTGCTAACTTCTAATTTTTAAGCAATTATTTTCTTCAGTGAGGTTTTGTACCTTTCCCATTTGGTCAATTCTGCTTTTGAAAGGGTTCTCCTTAGAGAATTTTTGTATATATATTTTTTCCATTTGGCTAAGTCTGCTTTTGAAGACATTCTTCTCCTCATTGGATTTTTGTGCCTCTTTTATCATTTGGTCTATTCTGTTTTTTAAGGTGTTATTTTCTTCAGTATTTTTTTTGCCTCTTTTACCAAGCTGTTGACTTCTTTTTCATGATTTTCTTGCATCACTTTCATTTCTCTTCCCAATTTTCCTTCTACCTTTCTTACTTAATTTAAAAATCCATTTTGAGGTCTTCCATGGCCTGAGGTCAATTCATATTTTTTTTGGTGGCTTTGAATGTAGGAATTTTGACTTTGTTATCTTCTTCTGAGCATGTGTTTTGATCTTCTTAGTCACCGTAGTAGCTTTCTATGGTCAGAATTTTTTTCCTGTTTGCTCATTTTCCCAGTTTATTTTTTGACTTTTAACTCTTTGCTAAAGTGGGATTCTGCTTCCAGGATGGAGGGCACACTGTCTCAAACTTCAGGGGTTTTGTGCATCTATTTTCAGAAATACTTCTAGGGACCTATACGTTTTTGTTTTTTTCAAGATGGTGTGATCTAAGGACAGGTGTGTTTTCTACTCTCCTGGCCTATGCTCTGCCCTCTTTTTCTGCCCTGGAACTCTGACAAAAGTCCCTTTTCCACTGTGGCTGTAAGCTCTGATGTGCTAGTGCTCCTTCTCACCCTGGGACTGCCACCAAAGACTGCAACCTGGATCTGAGTATAGGCAAAGCAACAGAGTCCTGTGAAGGGACCAGTTCTAGAAAAGAGACCCTGTGAAATCTCATTCTGACCAGTTTGCCCCCCCCCCCAGTGCCTGTGGCCCAAGAGCTCTGGAAGCAGCTGCTGCAGCTGCTGATTCATTCACTCCCAAGGCCTATTCCTGGTTGGCTGGGATCTAGTTTGCACTGGTGAGGCCTGCACTATACTGTGCTTCACTCTCACCCCAGTATGATGGACCTTTCATGCTGAACTTTTAGGTTGTCTTGGGCTGGAAGAATTGTTTCAACCCCTCCTTTTGTGGGTTGTACCACCCCAAGATTTGCTCTGGGGCATTATTTAACTCTGGAGGGGTTTGGGGGAGAGCGCAGGTGAGTCTCTGCCTTCCCTTTGTGATCTTGGCTCCACCCCACATTTTATGCAGTTATGATCTATATTTTGCTACATATTACCCATATAGTGTCTACCCAATGTACTTAAGCCTTTGGTATTTTGGGCATAGCAATATAGTTTTCAAGCTGTCTACTTGTGCTGTCATTCTTTTTTTTTGAGATTTTTATTTTTATTATCTATTTTATTAGTATATAAGTCTGGCATAAAAATGTTTTGTAATTTTAAAAAGTGATGATTGGATGTGAAGTCATGGTGGCAGGTGGTCTTTCAAATACAATCTATAAATACAACCTATGGTGAATTCCAAGGAGAGATTTATAGATCCATTGAACATCTAGATAAAATGGGCATGACTATTATACAACAACTACCAGACCCTGTATCTTTTAGCAATTACTTGAATAAATACTATAATGTAGTATGTGGAAGACATCCCACTGGGGTATTACTAAATTCTATTACAGAGCTCCAGAGGAATGGAATATATTTGAGCTTTTACTTACTAAGTTATGCCTAGTTAAGTCAGTGCAGAAACTGGCAAGATATTTCAGTGAGTTATGCAACTGGGGCACTTACAGTCTACCAAAGCTCTGAACACTGAAGGATAGCACTTGCACATATAATCTTAATGGGGTTCTAGTCTAGCACTTATAAAGATGCAGTTCCTGGTCTCTGAGGAAGTGAAACCTCAAAGTTAGTAGAACTTTCTACTCTTCTTTTCTAGTAGATGTAGTCCTTCAGTGTAGCATTAGAAATACTTTCTTGGTTAGGACAATGGAAGGAAGGAAGGAAGGCTGGCATCCATATATTGTATGATTTTAAAAAGTGTTAATGGATGTAAAGTCACCGCGGCAGATGGCCCTTCAAGTATAAACTATAAAGCATTTACTATATTCTAAATTTAAACTTTTTGCAGACCTGTGCACATATACACAGCTTTCAGAATAGTTTTGCAACTTGTAAAAAAGAAAAGAGTGGAAAATTTTTAATAATGGAAATTTCATTTACAAATGATCTGTATTAGAATGTAATAAATCTCCAGCATAGTCAAGTGCCATTCACATTGTACAAGAGAGAAATTTTATTTTAGTTGTTAATAAAGGGCTATACAACTCAAAAGAAAAAAAATAAAAAAGTTTGATATTATATACATTGTCCACTGCCATCATCCTGCACTCTGGAGAAGAAATGCCTGCTCATCTTTTCTTTGAGGCCAAGTTTGGACTGAATTTTGCAGAATTACATTTGTTTGTTTTTTTAAATTATATTTTTTATTGTATTTATTTTGTTTTATTTTCTTCACTTTGTATTAGTTGACATAGCCCTATTGCTTCTTGCTATTTGTCATATTCATTGTCTCTTATAATACAGTGATTCTACTTTATTGTCACCTATCATAATTTATTTAGCCATTCACCAATGGATGAGCATCAGCATTATTTCTAGTCTTTCCTATTTTAAGAAGTTCTGCTAGAAATATTTTGGTATACATAAGATCTTTTTCTTTTGTGGTTGTTTGGTTGTTTTCAGTTGTGTCTGACTCTTTTTGACCCCATTTGGTGTTTTCTTGGAAAAGATGCTGGTGTGGTTTGCCATTTCATTTTCCAGCTCAATTTACAGATAAGGAAACTGAGGCAAGTGACTTGCCCAGGGTCTCATAGATGAGTCTTCCTAATTTTAGGCCTGGCACTCTATCCACTGTGCTAACTAGATGCCGCTTGTTTACATTACTATAGCATTGTGTATGATTTTTTAAAGTTTTGCCTAATTCAATATGAATTATAACAAGTGTTATAATGTTTCTCTGAATATCTCATATTCATTATTTTTGTAGGGTAATAATATTCCATTATATGCATTTGTCACTTTTTGTTGAGGTATGCCCCAATCTGTGTTCATCCACTTGACTTCTATTTTTTCTTTTTATCACTAAAAAGGCTATTATGAATATTTTGTAGGTTCTTTTCTTGTTTAGCCATTCCCCAATTGATGGGCATCCTTTCAGTTTCTAATTCTTTGCCACCACAAAAAGAGCTGCTATAAATATTTTTGTACATATAAGTCCTTTTCCTTTGATCTCTTTGGGATACAGATGTAGTAGTGGTATTACTAGGTCAAAGAGCATGCACAGTTTTTAGCTCTTTGGGCACAGTTCCAAATTCTTCGCTAGTGTGGTTGGACTAGTTTTCAAATCCACCAGCAATGCATTAGTGTCCCTATTTTTCCACATTCATTCCTACCTTTGTTCTTTTCCTTTTCTGTCATGTTAATCAATCTAATAGGTGTGAGATGGTTCCTCAGAGCTGTTTTAATTATTAGTGATTTAGAACATTTTTTCATATAACTATTGATAGCTTTGATTTCCTCTTCTGAAAAATGGCTGCTCATACCTTTTGACCACTTATCAGCTGAGGAATGATTCTTATTTTTACAAATTTGACTAAATTCTTTTTATATTTGAGAAAAGATGTCTTTATCAAAGAAAATTGTTTCTTTTACTTTTATATATTGAAACACAAAGTGGATGACTTAGCAATTGTTACTTTATTTTGTGGTTAGATTTATCTAGTTCGAGTGGGCATAGTTGAGGTTCCACTCCAGGCATAGTTTTACTGTCTATTTCCTCCTAACTCATTTAACTTCTTTAGAAATTAGTATGTTATAATACCATTTGGTGCACGTAAGTTTAGTATTGATATTACTTCATTGTCTATGGTACCTTTTAGTGGATGTAGTTTGCTTCCTTGTCTCTTTTAATTAGATCTATTTTTGCTTTTGCTTTGTCTGAAATCATGATTGCTACTGCTGCTTTTATTTTTAAATTTCAGTTGAGGCATAATATATTCTGCTCCAGATTTTTACGTTTACTCTGTGTATGTCTCTCTGCTTCAAATGTATTTCTTGTGAATAACATATTGTAGGATTCTGGTTTTTAACCCACTATGCTATCTACTTGGTTTTGTGGCTAAGTTCATCCCATTCACATTCACAGTTATGGTTACCAACTGTGTATTTCCCTCCATTCTATTTCCCTATTTATACTTTTTTTCTCTCACTCCTTTCACACTGTCCCTCCTCACCAATGTTTTGCTTCTGACCACTGCCTCCCTCAATCTGCCCTCCCTTCTATAACTTCATCTTCCCATTTGTCTCCCTCCCCTCCTACTTCCTTACAGGGTAAGATCAATTTCTATACCCAACTAAGTGGGTATGTTATTCCCTCTTTGAGCCAAATCTGATGAGAGTAAGGTTCAAGCAATGCTCACTCCCTCCTTTTTTCCCCTCCATTGTAATAGGTCTTTTCTACTGTTCATGTGATATAATTTATTCTGCTCTTCCTCTCTCTTCCCTCTTCTCACAGTGCAATCCTCTTTCTCACCCCTTATTTTTTTTATATCATCCTATCAAAGTCAACTTATACCCACACCCTCTGTCTATGTATAGTCCTTCTAACTGACTTGATGATACAGTTCTTAAGAGTT
Source organism: Phascolarctos cinereus (assembly GCF_003287225.1). Taxonomy (NCBI): domain Eukaryota; kingdom Metazoa; phylum Chordata; class Mammalia; order Diprotodontia; family Phascolarctidae; genus Phascolarctos; species Phascolarctos cinereus. Next base: position 479,915,592 of record NW_027555847.1, read on the forward strand.
AAAAGTATCATCTTCCTATGCAGGGATATAAATAATTTAACCTTACTGAATAATTAGGTTTTTTTCTTTACCATTTTACTTTTTATTCTTCTCTTGAGTCTTGTATTTGAAAATCAAATTTTCTGTTTAGCTCTGGTCTTTTCGTTGGGAATGTTTGAAAGTTTCCTATTTCATTGAATGTCCATTCCCCACCCCACCCCCTCGCTGAAAGATTATGCTCAGCTTTCCTGAGTAGTTGATTCTTGGCTGTAATCCAAGCTCCTTTACCTTCTGGAGTTCCATATTCCAAACACTCTGGTTCTTTAATGTAGAAGCTGCTAAATCCTGTGTAATCATGACTGTGATTTCTCCATATTTGAATTATTTCTTTCCGGCTGCTTGCAGTATTTTTCCCTTGATCTGAGAGTTCTGGAATTTGGCTATGATATTCCTGGGAATTTTCATTTTGGGATATCTTTTAGGAGGTGATTGGTGGATTCTTTTAATTTCTATTTTACCCTCTGGTTCTATGAGAACTGATTGAGGATTAGTGCAGAAAGACTGACACCAGCCATACCTTGTCCTGTCAAAAACAGAAGGACTGAGGGTGGAGGGAGTAGACAAAGGCAGAAGGCAGTTGCATTCAGGAATCTAAGTCCACAAATACTTAGAAATTAGACCTGTTCAGGCTTGCTTAAACTCAAGCTCAGAGTGACCATCTTCATCAACCTTTGAGTACCTTTAGTGCCCTAAGGCACAGGATGGCTGATACATTTGTACCCAATTTTGGGAGGATATGAGTCCATTTCAGCACAGGCCTCCTAATGGTTCTCTGATGGATTTATTCATTAGATTTGCCTTTATAACCTAAGTATGTTTCCCTTGAGTTTAGGTAATTACAGTTGTACAAAAATTCAAATATTCAAGTTATGAATTCACAATAATTATATCAGTTTACGCAGCATTTTCTGCTATTTCCAAGAATGTAAAATGACTACCAATTCCCTCTCCTGGGTCATAACAAATAGATCAGGGTCCATTTTACAAGGTAATCTACATCTTTTCCACTAACTCATATACAGTCTCATGAAATGTTCTTGCATTCATCTTGGAGTCACTATTCTGGAGAGTTTAGTATCCTCTGCAAACTTGATCATTTCACTATTCACTTTGGAAAATCCAACTATAATTGGGGCTCTCTAATTCTTCTTGGCTCTTCTTACCTAACAATATGCTCAATTGAAATGGTGGTTGGAAACTCCTTGAGGGCAAGGGTTGTGTCCAATTTGTTACTGTATACCCTTTACTCCCTAACACTGTGTGTCCTACTATATTCTCATCATATATGTATTTGTTGAATGCATGAAGTGATAATGTGTGTACCACATTATAAACATTGCAATATCACCAAGGAAAATGTGAGGTGTCAAACATGGGGCAGAGGGCCAAATGCAGTCTGAATAATATTAAAATGTAATTGGGAAATATTTAACAAAATAAATAAAAATACAACAAAACCTAAATAACATTACATTTTAAAACTAAGTCAATATGCAGCCCAAAGGAATCCTTATGTACAGATTAATGACCCACTGTTTCGATTTCAGTTTGACAACACCGATGTAGAGCATATATAAAGATCCACAAAGTGCCAAAATTTCCCTATAGAAATTTTTATGTGGCAAGAACTTTTTTCAAGATAACACCATTTAGTACAGTTAGTCTTGAAATTGACAAGTTGTTGTTGTTGTTGTTGTTGGGGTTTTTTTTTTTTAGTGAGGTGAGAGGGGTTGAGTGACTTGCCCAGAGTCACACACCTAGTGAGTGTTATGGTGTTATGTGTCTGAGGCTGGATTTGAATGTGGGTCCTCCTGATGCCAGGGCTGGTACTCTATCCACTGAGCCACCTACCTGCCCCAAATTCTTTTCTTTATTAAAGGGCAAAGACTAGGCAAATTGATGTACTTCATCCTTATGAGGGGGAGGGGAAGAAGGATGGGCTGTGAACATTACACAAAAAACAAACCAAACCTCCAACAGGCTGCTCTAAGATTTAAAATATAAATAATCAAAATACATTTTTAAGCCCAAAGAGGGTGGATTTTGTTGTGGTTTGTAGTTGTTTTTGTAACTTTCTTAAAGCAAGTGTTATCTGTGGAAGTGAAATACTGTGAGATTTTTCATTTCCAAAAGGAGAACAAATGCTAAATTTTCCCTTTAGTGCTTTTTCCCTTAGCAGTTCATATATGTATACAAACTGTATGTGTGTGTGTGTGTTCGTAGGTATATTGGGGTGTGTGTATCTCAGCAGAATTGGCCTTGGAGATGAAAGACCTTTGTTTAAGTCCTAGCACTGATCATGTAACATTGACTATAACCAGTCAATCAAAGTTGCTGATCTGCGTTGATGTGTTTCTCCACTAAGAGGTCCCTTATACCAATGAAATCACAGCTCTGGCTTTCCTCCTCTCTGTACCCCCAAATTCATACACATCTGATGTAGCAAGATTATGTTACGCTAGAGACATGAAGTAGAAATTAGCAGACTCTAGGTTCTAATTCTGATTTTATCAATTACTTGCTGTTCCTTGAACAAGCCATGTTTAATTTCTTTGAGCCTCAGTTTCTTCATTTGTACCCAGTACCCAGTAAAATTATCCCAGTAGAATGTGAGATTCTTAAAGGAAGTGATTATTTAAATTGTATCTTTGTTTCTCCAGTACTTAGGATAGTAGTGACAAATATTTAGGAACTTAATAAAGGCTTATTGAATTTAAATTAAGTTAATTGACTTGATTAAATCTTTCCCAGTACTATAATTTTGTTAACAATGACCTTCAATTAATAACCCCCAAGAATACTTTCCCTTCTTTTATCCAGGTTCAAGTATATAACAGGCTATATGTTGTGCATAGGTTGGTGACTCCCTATATGTGTATCTGAATACATAGTGTGATTATTCCATGCATTCTTTCATTCCAATGGGAAAAGCATAGTATAGTGGAAAATGCACACAGTGTAGAGTCAGAATACCTGATTTCAAGTTCCTATCCTGGTACCTGCTAATTACGTGACCTTGTGAAAGTCACTCTCTCAAAACCTGAATTTTTCTTCTAGGAAACAAGAAAGTATATCTACTTTACACTATCCACTTCGCTATGTTGTTGCTATATGAGTGTGACTTGTTATATTCCTAAGGACAAGATGAGAGGAAATATACTTAAGCTGAAGTACTGTGGATTTAGGGTGCATAAAAGAAATAATTTCTTAAAAATGAGAATTCTTAAGCACTGAATATGATTATGAAGAATATAGACCATACCAAATATATAAGAATCTAAGTGTGAGCCTACCTAGAGATGAGTGGATGATTTGAATGACTGTCAAGGTCCCTGCTAGCCTTTTAATCTATGTAGATTATAGAATATACATCTTATAAAATGTAAAATATAGAATATGAGTTTTTTTAATTGATCTGAGTAGACTATAGGGTAGTGGCCCTGATTGACTGGCTCTTTTTCTATCCTTTGGGTAGGAAATATTACCTCTTGTTCCCTTTATCTCCATAAACTTTTGTCCCTCTACAAAGGTAAAAATTATTTTCCTTGTTACCTCTCCCTGCACTCAAAACCTTATCCTCTCCAGTCCTTATCCTTTTCTGTCTTCTTTCACTATGGAGCCCTAATGGAAAACATTAGCACTACATTGTGAAGTTCTAACATTAAAAATCTCTCTTTCGACCTTGATCCTTTCATTTTACGTTTTTCCTTACTGTGGCACTCAGAAAAAGCTGTTTCCAGAATTTGTATCCTTTTTCAGAAGACATCAAATCCATCATCTCAACTGTAGTGTGTACATACTTTCATGGGCCCCAACATTTTGATTAAAGAGGAGGAGTTGACCATTTCCTTGTTCCCCTCCATCACTTTGGTTTTTTAAATGAATTTATTAATTTTTATAAAAGAATTGAGCTCTGAGTTCTCCTCTTCCCACCCATTCCTCATTCACCTGTCAAGGAGGCAATAAATATGATATTAATTATAGATTTGAAAAATGCAAAACATATTTCTATATTAGTCATGTGGTAAAAACAAAAAGAAAAATGAGGTGAAAAAATAATGCTTCAATCTGTACTCAGACTCCATCAGTTCTTTCCCAGGAGGTAGATAGCATATTTCATTATAAGTTCTTTGGAATTGTTTTGGATCATTTTGCCCTGAATAGCCAAGTCACTCACAGTTGCTCATCATACAAAACTTCTATTACTTTGTGCAATGTTCTTCTGGTTCTACTCAACTCACTGTGCATCAGTTCATATAAGTCTTTTCTAAGTTTTTCTGAAACCATCCTGTTTGTCATTTCTTACAGCACAATAATACTCCATCACAATTATATACCATAACTTGATCAACCATTCCCCAATTGATGGGTGTCCTCTCAATGTCCAATTTTTTGCCACCACAAAAAGCTATAAGTATTTAATTATTTTTTTTAGGCAATTGGGGTTAAGTGACTTGCCCAGGGTCACGCAGCTACTAAGTGTCAAGTGTTTGGTCTGAGTCCGATTTTGAACACAGGTCCTCCTGATGTAAAGGCCGGTGCTCTATCCACTGTGCCACCTACCTGCCCCTGCTGTAAATATTTTTGAAACGGGTCCTTTTCTCTTTTATTGGGGGGATCTTTGGGGATACAGACCTAGTAATGGTATTTATGGGTCAAAGAGCATGCACAGTCTTATAATCCTTATACAGAGTTCTAAATTGTTCTCCAGAATGGTTTGGTCAGTTCACAACTCTGCCAACAGTACATCAGTGTCACAATTTTTCCACTTCCCCTATAGCATTTGTGATTTTCCTTTCCTGTAATGTTATCCAATCTAATAGTATGAGGTGGTACTCAGAATTGTTTTAATTTACATTTTTATTTCAATAGTGATTTAGAACTTTTTTATATGACTATAGATAACCTTGATTTTTTTTCTGAAGATTGCTTGTTCATAGCCTTTGACTATTTATCAATTTGGGAATGACTTGTATTTTTATATATTTAAATCAGTTCCATATATATTTGAGAAATGAGGCCCTTATCAGAGAAACTTGCTGTAGATTTTCCCCAACCTTCTTACATTGCTTCTAGTATTGGCTGTGTTGGTTTTGTTTGTGCAAAACCTTTTTAATTTAATGTAATCAAAATTATCCATTTTACTTCTCATTATCCTCTCTATCTTTTGCTTGTTAATAAACTCTTTCCTTATCAAAGATTTGAACAGATAAATTTTTCCACGCTCCCCTAATTTGCTTAGATATCACCCTTTATGTCTAAGTGATGTACTCATTTTGATGGTATCTTGGTATTCTGTGTGATGTGTTGGTCTATACTTAGTTTCTGCCAAACTGCTTTCCAGTTTTTATAGCAATTTTTGTCAAATAGTGAGTCGAAAAGCTTGGACCTTTGGAACATGAGATTACCATGGTCATTTACTACTGTGTATTATATACCTAATCTATTCTACTGATGTACCGCTCTATTTCTGAGCCATTACCAAATTGTTTTGATCGTTATTGCTATGTAATATAGGTTGAAATCTGGTGCTGCTGGGCTGCTTTACTTTGCATTCTAAAAAACTGTTTCCCTTGACATTCTTGATCTTTTGTTCTTCTAGATGAATTTTGTTTCTATTTTTTCTAGCTCTATTAAACAATTTTCGGTAGTTTGGTATGGCACTGAATAAGTAAATTAATTTAGGTAGAATTGTCGTTTTTGTTATATTGGTTTGGCCTGTCCATGAGCAACTAATATTTTCCCAATTGTTTACCTCTCTCTTTGTCTTAAATCTGGTTTGTCTTCATGTTCATACAGTTCCTAGGTTTGTCTTGGCAGGTAGACTCCCAAGTATTTTATATTGTCTGTAATTATTTTAAATGGAATTTCTCTTTCTATCTCTTCCAGCTGGACTTTATTAGTAAAACACAAAAATTCTGATGCTTATCCTGCAACTCTGCTAAAGTTGTTAATTATTTTAACTACTTTTTAAATTGTTTTTGTATAGGATTCTCTAAGTATACCATCATATTGTCTGCACAGAGTGATAATTTTGTTTCTTCATTATCTATTCTAATTCCTTCAATTTCTTTTTCTTCTCTTATTGCTGTAGCTAGCATTTCCAGTAATATATTGAGTAACAGTGGTGATAATGAATATCCTTGCTTCACCCCTAATCTTATAAGCCTTCTAGCTTATCCCCATTACAGATAATACTTGCTGATGGTCTTAGATGCTACTTATCATTTTAATGAAAACTCCATCTAGTGTTTTCTAATAGGAATGTGTTGTATTTTGCCAAAAGCTTTTTCTGTATCTATCAAGATAATCATATGATTTTTGTTGTATGGTAAAAAAAAACAAACACCAAAAACTGATAGTTTCCCTAATGTTGAACCATATCTGCATTCCTGTTATAAATATCATCTGGTCATAGTGTATGATCTTTGTGATAAATTGCTGTAATCTCTTTGCTAGTATTTTATTTAAAATTTTGACATCAATATTCCTTAGGGGAATTGGGTTCTCTATCACTTTTAAACCTTTATTCTGTCACTGCTCTTCAGCAATTTCTCCTTAGAGAGTCAATCCATCTCAGTAACCCTGTTCATACCATCCTTGTTAGTCTAATAGATTAGCCTCTAATTTGCTTTCACTCTTTGCACAAGGAGTTCAGCACACAATTCAGTTTTTCTCTCCAACCTTACTCACACCCTAATTCTTAGATACAGCCACATCAACCAGTCAATGAACAAGTATGTATTAAATATCTACTGTGTGCTAGGCACTGAGTTAGATGCTGCTGATACAATGACAAAAGTGAAATAGACCCTATCCTTAACTTCAAAAAGCTTAAAGTCTATCTGGGGAAATGTGTACATATATAAGCATTTACAAAATGGGTACAAGTTGGTGTTGGGGAGGGTCACCAAAGTGATTAGGAAAGACTTCATGTAGGATATGACATTTGGAGTGAGTTTTGAAAGAAACTAAATATTCTAAGAGGTTCCACTACTTCCTGTTTTTCCAATTCTCTACTACTCTCGTCTCGTTTTTTTCTCTCTTCATCGATCTTGATCTTATAATTGAGCATTTTAACTGTACAACGTCCTTTACCTTTGAATCTGTTATCCTTTTCCCCTGCTGTGATTCACTCTGCTTTTCCTCTGTGATTCACAATGTTTTTTCACTTCCTCCTTTCCCCTTTCTTCTCTATTCCTACTGATTCCTTCTGGAGGAAATCACACAACTATGCTGACTGAGTCCACTTACATATTCGTATTATATATTCTTAACTGGGAACTCAGTGCTACATGACAATCCTCTTGTTCCTTCATGATTATAATTCCCAAATGGTAGTTTCCTTCACTCTATTGAAGCCCTTCTCTACTTTAACATATTACTGCCTACTTTATTGAGAAAATCAAAGCCACTCATCTTGATCTCCCATATTTTACACCTCAAAAACATTTTACATCTTCACTCATCTTCACATCCTTTGCTCTTGTCTCTGAGGGAGAAATGATCCTTTTCCTTTTTTAGGACCAACCATTCTTATCGTAACACTGATTCTATCCTTTCATGTTTCTTATAGGGATTAATCCCTCCTTCTTTCATTTTAATTCTCTCCCTTTTTTCTGACTTTTCTCTGCTGCCTATAATCATGTATAAGTATAGCTGGCATAGTCTATGTGATTGATAATGAAATGCTGAACTAGGGGAGTGTTTGTGTACATTGAGAAAAAGGGAAAGATTTGAGAGATGTCATGTAGATACTTGATAACACCATCATAACTAAAATTGTTCACCTAGGACCTGACTGCTCAAAGAACTGTGTGGTAGGTGATGTGCAGACCATGCTGTTCAGATGTGGTCCCTGCCTTTTAGAAGACAATAATCATAGGCCAATAATAGGATTATGGACAAAGGGTAGAACAAATATTGTAGTAGAAAAGATATATTTTATTTGTTGGAGACATGCATTTTCAATGAATATAATAATAACTATTATCTACATAATATTTTAAGATTTGCAAAACATTTCCCCCAAAGTTCCTATGGCATAGTGCAAGTATTTTACAAATGAGGCAATTGAGGCTATGAAAGGTTAGGTGACTTCTCAACTGTCAATCTGCCAATGGTGTTAGAGTTTAAACCTAGGTCTCTTGACTCCAAACCAAGCATTCTAGCATTTAATCACAAGGTTAAGTATATCTTAGAGGTAGAAGTGGAGGTAGGACAGGAAGTGGACTGTGAGGTTTTAAAAGGACAACCATGTTTAGTTAGAGGAGGCAGACCTTCCATAGGTAAGATTATGAAACTGGCATAGGCTTTCTATGGTGTCTACCTCTCCACTTTCCCTTCTTACTCCTTCCTTCTTGCATCTCATCTCTTTCTCTGTAATATCCTATCCTCATTCTCACTGGGAAAAGTACTTTGTACCCCCCATGTTGCCCAGGGCCTCTGCTACTTCTTTTGTTAATTCTGTCCAAAACTTTCACTGCCTTTTGCTCTCTCCCAGTACGTGTAGTTAGAGGAAGATTAATCTACCTTCTGCCTGCCTTTATCTCTCTGACTCTGGTCTTTACATCATATAATTGACTTCAGAATTGTAAAGATTCTGGTCAGATTTTGATTGTGTCAGATAAAGTTGTCTCATAGAAAAGATCTCCCAATGTACTTTTTGGGGAGCCTTTCCTGACCTGTAAAACCCACTAGACTGATTGTTGTATATGCCACTGTGGATTGATTGTTTGAGGAAGGGGCATCTGGTTCTTTTTTTTTCTGGTGAGAAATGTGTTTACTTAATACATAGTCACTACAAACCATAGTACAATGAAAGCACAGGCCTAATGAGAGTTATAGATGTAAATGTAAACTCTAGATCTGGATAGAAATACAGACCACATAATATTAATTTGGAAAAAATCTTAGTATGTTGAAAGATGAGAAAATGGACTGTGTAGTATGGACCTGGGAAAAGCATGGCCCTCTAGCCAGACTTTAGTTGTGTCTTGAGCCTCAGCTGACGTGCAAGCAGGTTGTCCCTTTGTGCTCCCCTGGGAATCAAGGTTGGACTGCTTCCAGTAAGCAATTTCCTGTGATGCCAAGCCACTGAAAAACTTGCATTGGTGATCAGACCCTTTACACCCACTCCAGGAAAAGAGAACAGACAGAAGGTGCATCTAGTTCTTTCTTGAATATTAATAAAATAAAAAAAAAATTAGGGACCTTTTCAATATCCCTTTAAAACATACTTTTTAAGTTCTCATTCTGGCTTTTTATGTAATCAACTTTAAAAGAATTCTATCAATATAGATGGATAATGAGTGACATTTAGCACACAGCTGTATATATGTATATACTTCCTCATGTGCAACTGTGATAGCTTGTTCTTCTAGCAGGAAGTGGCCTCTCCTAGGGGATTACAGATTACTACTATCCATTCATATCGCTAACGTCTGATGAGTGAAGTTAGCTGGACACAAAGAGCTAGCTATAGTGAAATGGAAGTAAGCCTCCTTCTCTGAATTGGTGGATTCAATTACTTACCCTGTTAATACTTTTAAGTCCTCCTCTTGTGTCCTCATAGGCACGGCACTGCATTGAATGGAAGGAGTGATGAAGAGTCATGAAATATGACTCCCTGAGTTGATGAACACTCTGAGTCTTCTCTATGAAGTAGGAATAGACCCATCCTGAAAGAAACCTGTCAGCTTGATGCATAATGATCTCTCCTTAGTTATAGAGGCCACCACTCACAAATGGGCAAGTGACTTGTTGACAATCAATTTCTTGATGAAGCTAGCATCAATGCTGTATTTCTACAGGAAAAAAGAAGATTTCAGCTAACAGAATACGTATTCTGACTTAGCTGTTTTTCAGATTTGTGATCTTTGCTTCTACTTTTCTCAGAAATAGGAAGGATGAATCCTGGGGCTTTTAAAACATTCCAAGCTTTGGTTGTGAAGGTTACTTTGCAGCAGAGTATGGATTACTTATTTTTAAAAGTTTTTATTTATTTCATTTTTAATTTGTGGAATAAAACAAACATTTCCATAACATAGCATAATAAAAAAAGATGATTGCACATTAAACTGCATATCTATAATATATAAAATATATAACAAAGTTATCATGTAAATTTCAGTTTTTCCCTTTTTTCCTTTCTTCCCCTTGCCCTAGAATTGGCTACTATTAGATACAAATGTAACATATATATCTATATCTATATCTATATCTATATCTATATCTATATCTATATCTATATCTATATCTATATCTATATCTATATCTATATCTATATCTATATCTATATCTATATCTATATCTATATCTATATCTATATCTATATCTATATCTATATCTATATCTATATCTATATCTATATCTATATACCTATATCTATATTCTATATCTATATCTATATCTATATCTATATCTATATATCTATATCTATATCTATATCTATATCTATATCTATCTATACCTATACCTATACCTATACCTATACCTATACCTATACCTATACCTATACCTATATCTATATCTATATCTATATCTATATCTATATCTATATCTATATCTATATCTATATCTATATCTATATCTATATCTATATCTATATCTATATCTATATCTAATCTATATCTAATCTATATCTATATCTATATCTATATCTATATCTATATCTATATCTATATCTATATCTATATCTATATCTATATCTATATCTATATCTATATCTATATCTATATCTATATCTATATCTATATCTATATCTATATCTATATCTATATCTATATCTATATATCATTCTACACGTACTTCTATTTATCAGTTTTTTCTATGGATTATTTATTAAGAGTCATTATTTCTTTTTTATGATAAGGCTCAGGAATTGACTTCTAGCAATATTGCCAAGTAGTGGTTTTGTTTTCTCATTGCGTTGATACCTTTGAAGTGAGGTTTGTATACTAAATTGGAAAGAACAATACAAGCTTGCAGACATTGTGGATACTTTTAAGCTAGACTTGCATTGGAGTATAATGGAAGACTAAGAAATAAGATGTCAGGTACCAAATTAATTTAACAGTGAAGAAATAAGGAGTTATTGTTCAATACATGTACTTGTAGATAATGACTAACAAGGGTCACAACTTTGAACAACTATGTGGAATGATTTCAATAGCTCTATAAAACCTTGGTTGCCTCCAAAGTATGTCTTAGGAGTTAGTCATCTCCTCCTCCCTTGCTTGAAATTTTTCCTATTGTGATTAAACATGGGTTAATAACTCTAGTAGCAAAATAAACTAATAGGTATGCTTAGGTTAGCTGACAAAGAATCACATAATATCAGAGTTTGGTTGGACCTTAAAGGTCACCTAGTCCAACTCATATGTGAATAGGTATTTCTTCTACAACGTACCTGAGAAATGGTCTTTAAGCTTCTCCTCAAAGGTCTCCCGTGGGAGAAATGGGGCAGCACCCCACTGGTTCCCAAGGTGGGCCATTTCACTTTGGGATAGCTCTAATTGATAACAATTTTTTCCTGACATCAAAACTAGGTTTGTATCTTTGTAACTTTCACCTTCCTCCAGTTATTTTCCAGGGCCAAGCAGAACAAGTCTAATGATAAGACAGAATGTTTCTTAAGCACTTGCTATGTGCCAGGTCCTGAGCTCTGGGGATACAAATATAAGCAAACAATAGGGTGCCAGCAGGCAAGGAGATTATATTCTAATGGAGAAAGACAACACATAAAGGAGAACTGGAAAGTGAGTTTGGAGCAAGAACATGTATGTGTAAAGAGTGGTGTGGAGATGGCCAAGAAGTGAAGCGGAGGCCTGGATCTAGGCAAGATAAGGGGAATGCTCACAAGTTGGAATCCCTGGTGGTTCCCAAATCATAGGTCTCATATTCTGGAGGTGTTGAGGCAGGATAAAACCTGAGTGGAGAAGTGGTGGAATAGAAATGGCCAGGAAGGGACCTGTAACCGTAAGGATTTACCTTCCTTAAATATTCCCTCTTCCATCAACATCATCATCATTATCATCATTGCATTAATATAACACTTTAAGGTTTGCAAAGTGCTTTATAAACATGCCCTTTAATACAAAAACCCTGAGAGGTAGGTGCTATTATTTTCCCTATAATTACAAATGAGAAAACTGAGGCAAACTGAGGTTAAATGACTTGCCCAGAATCACACAGCTAGTATGTGTCTGAATCTGAATTTGATTCATGATTCTTAGTCTAACATTCTATCAACTGTACCATCTATATGCCTCAAATTTAGGCAGATTCTACCAAACAATGAAGGTTTTGAGTATGATGATAGACTGTTTCTCTTATCCAAGAAACCAGCTTGCTAAGTACAGACAGACTTATTACCAGAAGTCTGGCCACATGGTGATAAAATTCTGTTGACTCAAGAAATAAGTAAACATATAAAAGAGACCTTGTTCCTTTGCAGTACCCCTTCTTCCAGAGTGATAGTAAAGTAGTGGTCAAGGGAGCTGAGTACTTAGTACTACACTTACATATATTAGTTAAACTCTCGGTTCTTTTCATGTGCAATTTTAGTTCAGTGAAATGACTCAATATGGCAGGAAATAAACTATATTCCTATTGACATCTGGTTGCTAAATTAAAGTAGGAGATATAAAGAAGGTGCAAGGTAAATGAAAGGATGGCTGATAGATTCTCCACAGAGATAAGAATAGAGAAACTGTCATAGCAGGTATTATTGTGTCCTCAAATATCATATGAAATATTTCATGGCATATTTGATACCCTACTGTTGAAATACTTACAATGAGTATCATTCAAAAGATCAATAATTCACTACCGTCCACTGAAGAAGATGAAGTAGAGAAATTCTACAAATAATGTGACAAGACTTTGTCCTGTCCAAAGATGATTCTTTGGACCACATACTATCAGGGTGGTCGGTGGAAACAGTGGCTTTTCTACTCATGGTACTTTGATGAGCCAGGAATCACTCCAAGCCTTCTAGTGAGATGGAAGACCACTAGCCCTCCGCAGATAAACTGCTTCTATATACCATCTAGACCCCTCGGATCTGTCATCTAATTTGCTGGTGTACATTAAGGATCCTTGGGCCTTGCCATATATCTCATGGCTTCACCCTTAGGGTATCTGGACCTTGTTACCTGCCTTACAGCTGAACTTTTTAATATGTGTTTTCTCCTGCAATTAGAGTATGAATTACTTGAGAACATGGAGTGCCACATTTTTCTTCTATTTGCATTTTTTTTTTTTAGGCAATTGGGGTTAAGTGATTTGCCCAGGATCACACAGCTAGTAAGTGTCAAGTGTTTTGTCGGAGGCTGGATTTGAATTCAGGTCCTCCTGACTTCAGGGCTAGTGCTCTATACACTGTACTATCTAGCTGCTCCTTCTATTTGCATTTTTAGTGCTTAGCACAATGTTTGGCATAAAGTAAACATGGAAGAAATGCATTTTTATATTCATCTTCTAAATTAAATCAATGTATCCTTTTATGTATGCTGACTTCAGTGTGAAGGCAGGCATAGTGGAGAATGGTCAATATCTTGTTGGAAAATATGGTTCAGGATCAGTATATATAGTCCATTCAAAAGCCTTCTGCCTAGATATCATAACTATTCTTTTAAGGAACAGAGTTAACAGATACTGAACATAGAAATGAAACTGATTATATAAATAAAAAAAGGATGCATGGTTATAGATTTAGTTATTTCAGAATCAGCTGTATATATGTAGTTAGGGCATTGATTAAGAGTAAAATAAAGATCAAAATGAATAATAAATTAGGTGAAAGGATAAATATGAGGATAAAGAAAATCTTTTGCATAATAGCATCACTCCTAATCTGACACAAAAATAAGAAGTGGACCAAATTAAAGAAATTGACCTGAGCACAATTTTGCAGTTAAGTTTAACCAATATAAAATGTTTGCTACGATGTCTGTGCTCAAAGATCCCAGAAACCACCTCAGCAAATACCCACATATTCTCCTTACCAGGTACATACCAGATAAGAGCTTTAGTTCAGTTACAAAACATTATGGAGGAGGAAGAAGACAGTAAGTCAGTCTGTCAATAACCATTTATTAAGTGTCTTCTGTGTGCTAGGAAGGGCAGCTAGATAGTACAGTGTGTAGAATGCCAGGCCTGGAGTCAGGAAGGCTCATCTTCCTGAGTTCAAATCTGGCCTGAGACACTTACTAGCTGTGTGACCCTGTTTGTGTTAGTTTTCCTCGTTTGTAAAATGAGCTGGAGAAGGAGATGGCAAACCATTCTAGTATCATTGCCAAGAACCCCTCTCCTCAGAAAAGTGGTCACAAAGAGTCTGATATAACTGAAATGCCTGAACAACATGTGCTAGAAACTGTGCAAATGCTTGGGATAAAAAAAAACAAAACAAAACACCAAAAACAATTAAGATAGTACCTTCCCTCAAGGAGCTCACATTCTAATGGAGGAGACAAGGGAATAAATATGCACAAACTATATACAGGATAAATAGGAAATAATTAACAAAGCCAAGGCACTAGAATTAATAGGGGTTAGGGAAGACTTCCTGTAGAAGATGGGATTATAGTTGGGACTTAAAGAAAGACAGGGAAACCAGTAGGCAGAAATAAAAAGGGAGAGTATTCCAGGCATGGGGGATGGTCAGAGAAATGCCTAGAGCTGAGAGATGGTATCTTATTTTTGGAACAGCAAGGTGGTCTGGTTACTGGCTCATTGAGTGTGTGGTGGGGAGTAACGTGTAAGAAGACTGGAATGACAGGGGGAGGTTGTGTTATGAAAGGCTTTGAATGCCAAACAGAGAATTTTGTATTTGATCCTGGAGGTGATAGGGAGCCACTGGAATTTGTTTTTTATGTTTTAATGGCTTTAACTATTCTTTTTTTTTATAATGTTTTATTTCCCTGCAACTACATGTTAAAAACAATTTTTTACATTTTTTTTAAAAAAAAGTTTTTAGTGCCAAATTCTAACCCTCCCTCCCTTCCTCCCCTTCCCACTCTCTGAGATGGCAAGCAATCTAATACAGGTTATACATGTAAAACATTTCCATGTTAGTCATTTTGTAGAAGAAGACTCAAACAACAAAATAAGAAAGAAAGGAAGGAAAATTGAAAAATAGTATACTTCAGTCTGTATTCTGACAATAACATTTATTTCTCTGTAGGTAGAAAGACTCATCATGAGTCCTTTGGGAGTTTCTTGGATTGTTGTATTGCTAAGAATAGCTAAGTCTTCATCATATAATGTTGCTGTTACTGTGTACCATGCTCTCCTGGTTCTGCTTGTTTCACTGCATCAATTCATGTAAGTCTTTCCAGGCTTTTCTGAAATCATTCATCTTGTCAATTCTTATAGCACAATAATATTCCATCACAATCATATACCACAGCTTGTTCAGCCATTCCTCAACTGATAGACATCCTCTAGATCTCCAATTCTTACCCTTCACGAAAAGAGCTGCTATAAGTATAGGCCCTTTTCCCTTTTTTTGTGATCCTTTTGGGATGCAGACCAGCAGTGGTATTGCTGGAACAAAGAGCATGCATAATTTTATAGCCATTTGGGCGTAATTCCAAATTGCTCTCCAGGATGGTTGGATGAGGCACAGTTCCACCAAAAGTGCATTGCCACTGGAATTTATTGGGGAGAGAAGTGACAAAATTTGATCTGTGCTTTAGGAAAATCACTTTGGCATCTGAATGGAGGATGGATTGGAGTGGTGAAAGACTTGAGGCAAGTGCCTCACTCACCAGCAGGCTATTGCAATAGTCCAAGGAGAGATGAGAGCCTGCACCAGAGTGCCGGCAAAGTCAGAGGAGATAAAGGAGTATAGTTGAGAGATATTGCAAAGGTGAACCAATGTATGTTAACAACAGATTGGTTATAAGAGAGGAGAGAGGGGAGAGGAGAGGAGAGGAGAGGAGAGAGAGAAAGAGAGATGAGATGAGATTATGAGAAATATCACTTTAAAAAAGACTGAGAAGTGTTTGAGTAGGTTTGTGTGAGATCTAGTTGAATCAGATTATCCCTATTGCATTGATAGATATAACTTAGAAGGATAATAAAGAGTTGAAATGGAAACATTGTACTTGCACTTCTTATGGTGGTCTAATCTTATTAGCACAGACAGTCAACATGAGGATTCCAGGATTTAAAGCTTAGATGGGACCTTTTCAGGTTACCTAGTCACTTGATCCCAGAAGCCTAGCTGTAGAGTCCAAAGGGAACTTCAGAGGCCAATTCATTACAAGCAAGAGATTGCAACTGTGGAGCAATAAACAATGCTAGTGCCTTCCCTCTATTGATTATCTACAGTCTTTTATGTATATGTTTATATACATAATATATTTATTCATTATGTAGCTATACATTGTACAAATTTTAAGATACATATTAGATGTAATTATATATTAATTTTATTGTATGTAATTGTATATTAATAACAGATATATATTTATATATACTTATATATATTCATATATTATTTTTACATAACTATTTGCATATTATCTCTCCCATTAGATTGAACTCATTGAGAGCAGGGGACATTTTTTGCATTTCTTTGTATCTTGAGTACTTAGCATGGTGCCTGGAACATAGAAGACACTTAAATAACTTGCTGAGTGATTGACTAATACAAAAATGTAGCTCAGTCTTGCCGTAGTGTGCCCGCTACTTTACAGTTGAAGAAACTGAACCCCGGAGGGGTTGTGTCTCTCCCAGAATTGGAACATGTTCTTTAACTCCATGTTTAGGTCCCTTCACTATATAGCAATGTCTCTATCACCTTAGTACCCATTATCCTAAGTAAGGAAGTGGCAAGGGCTCTTCAGAGTACTGACAGTAACAATGGTTGTTCCTGACTAAATATATGCCAGAGAGATCTGTGTTTGAGGTGACACAAAATGAAAGGCTGTCAGGGAACCGATTATCAAGTTATCTTTAAAAGGTAAAGATTCCAAAATAATGGAAAAGATCATAGATGGAACTGTAAGCAAAGAGAGGTGACCATGAGAATATCAGCAATGATTTATTCATAAGCCTACTTTCTTATTTTGAAAATATCTTTATTAAAAAGAGATATTTATGCTTCAAGGGTATTTTTAATAAAAAACATGAGCTGAGATCAGGAAGACTGTGCAAGCAATTTCCTGTAGCAGGCTGGATGTTGATAATTGCACAGTTATTGAGAGTTATAGAGATTATCAGGTGTCACTTTGTCTATTATTTGTTGATTTCAAATAAGCATTTGATTTAGTAGAATAAAGTGTAGCTACAGTAAGATGTCTCCCATGGATATGTTAAAACCAAATGAAGATCTGTAACAAATGCCATAAAATATGCTAGGATATTTTTTCTTAGGAGAAAAATATATCCTAGGATAGAATAGAGTTAGCCTTTTTTGGGTCATGGACCAATTTGATTATCTTGTAAAGACTAGGGCCTCCTTCTTAGAACAATGCTTTTGAGAGCACAAAATAAAATACCTAGGATTACAAAAGAAACCAATTATGTTGAAATATAGTTCAAGTATAAAATAAAAACCAAGTTAATGGACCATAGGTTAAGAACCCTTGATCTAGAAAGAGAATATTCCCTACTGATGTAAGGTTCTGCAAATATTCTAACATATAGAAATATCTGGGAATATAGTAGTATAATTGATTTAGAACTGGAAGAGATTTTAAAGGTCATCTTGTACATCCCTCTGAAGCCTGGAGAGGTTAAGTGATTTGCCCAGAGTGATACGGATAGTAAGTGGCATAGCTAGAATTCAATCCTTGGTCTTCAGACAACACATCCAGTTTGCATTATAGAATGTTGCTTCTGTGATTGCATTAAACCCAGAAGAAGAAAAAGACTTTGTGATGAAATCCATAATTATTTGAAAGGGATTAATTGAACCATCCACATTGGAAAAACAAAGTAGTTTAAAAAATCATATTCCTCAAATTATGACACACATTGAATTAATAGTCCAAAAGTTCATTTGTGTTGAGCAGGTGTCATAAATAGGCAATGATTTTGGCCCAGATTTTAATTAGGATAAAGAAACTGTACTAGATAGTATTTGGAAAATTGTCTATCATTTTCAACCGTTTGGTCCTGATTATTTCTGGAAAAACAAAAGTAAACCCTGAATAAACACAAATACTGTCTTCCCCTACCGTCACCCCCATCCTTTTAAGAACAGTATTCCCTCATGATTATTTGTTTTTCAATCATTTCAGTCATGTTCAACTCTTTGTGACCCCATTTAGGTGTTGTGTTTTTTTTTTTTTTGGCAAATGTACTGGAGTAGTTTGACATTTCCTTCTCCATCTGATTTTACTGATGAGGAAACTGAGGCAAACAGGGTTAAATGACTTGCTCAGGGTCACACAGCTAGTATGTGTCTGAGGCCAGATTTTTAATTCAGGTCTTCCTGTTTCTAGTCCGGGTGTGCTATCTATCCACTGCAACATGCAGCTGCCTATGATTATAAATGATAATAAATTGTAAAATGCCAAAACCTCAGAAAATCAAAATTGTAGGGACAAAGAAGCAGGAACAAGAATTGTATAGGAAGAGAAGGCATTGAGGGCTTTTAATCTGCACTGATGAGGTCATGAATCCATCAAAGCTTCCATAAACGGTTCCCATTCCTCTTAATCCAACTTCCTTTTTTCTCTCCTAGAATCTTAAGACATGGAATACCCCTTATCTTTTTCCTCTGAATTTTTTGAAATCTGCTCTTTTAAAGTCTAAGGACTATTCCAGATTAAGCTGGGTCTTCTTCCCCTCTTTATTTTTGAGGAACTTTAAGGTAGTGTGAACTTTAGTCCATCATTTTTCTTGTTTTATTTTGTTAATTAGTCTCTCTATACTGACCAGAATCATGACTGGAATTATTGTGTTATTCATCAAAGGTCTACCATATATTAAGAGCTTAGAGGGGCCTTAAAAGCCAGCTAGTCCAACTTCCTCATGAAAAATGCAGTTTTCTGCATGGCAAATCAAGAATGCTTTGCATTATCTGCTTTAGTCCTCCAGTGGGTATCCAAATAGCAAAAGTTCCTTATCATAACCATATTTGCTTCTCCACCTTTTCTGTTGTGTTTCATAAATTCACCATGTGCTTCCTCTTCCTGGTCAAGAGGTCTATAATACTTCCACAACAATATCAATTCTATTCCATTTCTCCTTCCTTTGATCTTGCTCCAAAAGATTTCTACCATACTTCCTCCTCTTGGGTTCAAGGATTTCAGCATAGCTCTTGTGTGAGGAAGATATATGCTTATCACCACTCCTATCTCATTTGTTTCCTTTGAACAAGGTATTTTGGTTGTTCAGTCATTTTTCTGTCATGTGAGTCTTTTTCTTGACAAAGATACTGGCATGGTTTGCCATTTCCTTTTCCTGCTCATTTTCCAGTTGAGGAAACTGAGGCAAATAGGGCTAAGTGACTTGCCCAGGGTCACAAAGCTAGTAAATGTCTGAGGACAGAATCTGAACTCAGGAAGATGAGTCTTCCTGATTCTAGGCCTGGCACTCTACCCATTGCGCCATCTAGCTGTCTCTGAGCAAAGTATAATACTTCTATTACTTAATTCTAATCATGGGAACCCATCTAAACTAGCTTCAGTGAATCTGTATTTACTTCAGAACTTACCACAATGCCTGCCACTTAATAAGCTATTATTAAATACTTGTTTTGCTGTCAACTTCTGTGTTAAAGTCTCAAATTCATTTTATCATTCATCTTTATGTTACTGTATATAGATACTGAAGATTGCTTTGGTGAGTATTTTGCATGCATAAAAACAAGATGAAGCTTTTACTCCTCTTTCTAGTTACTCTCTACATGCAATACCAGACATTCCCAGAGCTATTTTCATTCTGCGTGCATTGCTCATGACAGGATCTAGTTTGAAACTTGGATCTGGACACGTATTCCTCCCTTATCCTACAATTTCAAGTTAAAATCCTCTTGATCACATTCGGAGAGGTCAGAGCGTAATAGACGAGCCTCTGAAGAGGTGGTATTGCTTAGTCCATCCAAGCACTCTTAGAGTATTCTTAGTCGTTCTACTCTTCTCATGGCAGGAATGATAAGAATAGTGCCTATTGGAATGATGCACTTTCCACATAAGAACAGGGAGGGAAGAGAAAAAGCATTTATTAAGTGCCTACTAAGTGCCCGGCACTATGCTAAATACTTTACAAATAGTATCTTATTTAGTCTTCAAAGCAACCCTTTGAGGTAGGTGTTATTATTATCCCCATTCCACAGATGAGGAATCTGAGGCAAATAATGGTCGGATAATTTGCTCAGGATCGTTTAGCTAGTAAGTATTTAAGGCCAGATTTAAAATCAGTTCTACCTGACTCCAGGTCCAATGCTCTATTTTCTGTGCCACCTAGATCCCTGGAGTCAAGAAAACCTGAGTTTAACTTTGGTTTCAGACATTTACTAGCCATGTGACCCTGGGAAAGATACTTAATCTCGGTCTGCCTCAGTTTCCTCATCTGTAAAAAGGCAGTAATAGTAGCATCTACCCCATAGGACTGTTGTGAGGATCAAATTAAGATAATTTTGTAAAGTGCTTTGCAAACCTTAAAGTGTTATATAATAATAGCTCTTATCATCTCATTTTATAGGTGAAGAAAATAAGTATCATATGATTTGATAGAGACTGGAACACAAGTCTTCCTAAGAATTCACTGTAGTCCTGGGACTAGGCATCCTTGGCCGAATTGTTATAAAATCATGAAGTGTTTGAATATTACTTTCTTGGGACTTGATAATAAAATCAAATATTTTCACAGAGTCACAGATTTGGAGGTGCAAATGACCTTAAAGATCATCAGTTCTAAGTGCTTAATTTTGTAGATGAGGGAACTAGGGCCTGGAGAAGCAAAGTGACTTGCTAAGGGTCCTACAGCTAGTAAACATTCATTCTAGCCCTTCTATCATCATGCTCATCCTGTTGCTGTGACTTTAGAGTCTTTCCACTATCCTGACTGTTTCTGGTAGCCAGTGAAAGTGTTTCCTGGGCTGTGGCAAAATCCTGGACAGCAGAGCCAGATGTAATACAGAGGGAATGGAAGATGGCTTGCAAAGGGGTCAGTATCCAAACTGGTTTCTATCTCTGTGACCTTTGAAAATGTGCTTTGTCGGGGCAGCTAGGTGGCGCAGTGGATAGACTACTGACTCTGAAGTCAGGAGGACTTGAGTTCAAATGCGGCTTCAGACCAAACACTTGACATTTACTAGCTGTGTGGCCCTGGGCAAGTCACTTAACCCCAATTGCCTATAAATTTAAAAAAAATGTGTTATGTTAGTTCATGGGCTCAGACACTTCTCAATTTGAAGAATGGCACCACACTGCTTTGCAAGCAAGGTTTTAGGCATTATGACTCTCTCTTCCAGAGGGGACTGTGCCCTAGTGGAAGGAGTCCCTCTTCATTACCTGTTCTAAAACTCTGAAATACTGTTAAACTCTGGAATGCTCATTCTAGTTAATTGGATTTTCTAGTTAATGGAGAGGCAATGGAAGAAATCCTTTTGTGGAGTCTTTGTTGAAGAGCTTAATAAAAAAATAAAAGTTCACTCTCTTGTGTTAGAAAGTAGAGTCTAGCCATCAGCTGTTTGAGGCTGTTCAAGGGCTTCAGGTAGCAGAGGTTGAGTTACTTGTGTTTTGTATTACTATAAATGGCCCTTTCAAATCTTTCAGAGCCAGACTTTGGATATCCCCTTGAGATCTTGCTGCTCAATATCCATCCTGCCATCTAGATATTATTCTCTAATCTAGAAGATGTATTTGCTGATACCGATAGTGCATTCTTTAACCTTTTGAAATCATTTTCTGTAATTCTGTGGTGATATTTACTTTTGTACTTAGCTTTCTTTCTAAACAAACTATATAAAACTCTAACCAAAATGTTAGTGAATGTGGGAAAGTGAGTAGTGGAGTACATTGACTTTTTTAAAAATATAATTTGGGGAATTAAAAAGAATGATTTACTCCTCAAACCTCATATAATTTGGTTACAAATGCTACATTAAAAAAGCTACTGGCTTAACATTGCCTTAATATTTCGCTTAGTGTGCATACGAAATGTCCTAAAAATGAAAAAAAAATCCATTTTAATGCCTGAGTTAATCCAAAGAAATTGAAGTCCGCTGGGGAGGAGGGTCTTTTATCAGAAACAAAAACCAGAGGAAAAAAAATCTCCATGAACATTATTGTGTAGAAATAATTAACAGATTAGCCATCAATTAAGGCTATAATGACTCTCTTCATAGACACAATAAGATTTCTCAAGGCTTTGGATTTATGACAGGACTCTTGCTAAGTTCCAGTGCGGTGACTCCTAGACAAGTAAGAAAACATGTCTAAGCCTTTTTCCTGTGTGCATGTGTTGGGAAGTGAAGGGGAGGAAGAATCTGGGGGAGAGGAGACCAATGGTGTCATTTATTCTCCTTATGAAATTCCAGAGTGAATTAACTCTGAACAAAACCACCAACAATTCATTTCATTTTTCACTGTGGAATTTTCTCAGGAAAACAAATGAAAATTACTCAAGATTTTGTTCCAGAAAGAAATTAAAGGAAAAAAGAAAAGAGCCGAGAGCCCACAGTGTAAGCTATAAAATCAGTACCACTTTACTGCACACTTGAAGCAGTAAGCATACTGAGTACAGAGGAAAGCGGCTTTTTGGCAGCAGCAGGGAAAGATGTACCAACAGCTGGACTGAAGGATTATCTCCCTCCCCTCTCTACTGTTGCCTTGGTGCAGATGGGAACTTTTGGGCACATTTCCATGAGGATAGAATGAAGTTACACAATTATAGCATATGCTTGTACTATTACTATGAAAATTTTTTAAAAAGTCATGGCCTCACTGCCTTTAGCAACAACTAATCATATATTTAGTTGCAGTAAGGCCATGGTGATATAACAGTAAGATGCTGGTTAGAAAAACAACAATACAGAAAGGCAATCTAGGCTAACAGGGAAAGAAAAGTACTGTCCTGGGTCCAGAAGACCTGCTTTTTATTCCTGGTTCCATGAGGGGATAGCCATTTAATCCTGGTCAAGCCGTTTCACCTCCGTGGGCTTTGGTTTGCTACACAAATTACATGTGGTCATGTGTCTTCTTCACAGGAATATTATGATGGATAATATAGAGAGATAGCTCTTACTAAACGTGTGAGCTATATCAACACAAGGTATCAGAATCAGAACAAAAGGAAAAAAACCATGAGAAATAAAAAAAAACAACAAAAGAAAAGAGAACATAGTATGCTTCGATCTGCATTGAGACTCCATAGTTCTTTCTCTGGATGTGGATAGCATTTTCCATCATGAGTCTTTTGGAATTGTCTTAGATTATTGCATGCTCAGAAGAGCTGAGTTTAACAAAGTAGGTCATCACACAATGTTGCTGTTACTGTGTATAGTGTTCTCCTCATTCTGCTTATTTCACTTAGCATCAATTCATGCATGTTTTTCCGGGTTTTTCTGAGGTCCACCTGCTCATCATTTCTTATAGCACAATAGTATTCCATTACATTCATATACAACAACTTGTTCAGCCATTCTCCAATTGATGGGCATTCTCTCATTTTCCAGTTCTTTGCCACCACAAAAAGAGCTGCTGCTATAAATATTTTTGTATGTGTGGGTCCTTTTCCCTTTTTTATGATATCTTTGGGATACAGACCTAGTGCTATTGCTGGATTAAAAGGTATGCACAATTTTATAGCCCTTTGGGCATAGTTCTGAATTGTTCAAGGAAATATAAAATCTTAAAGAAGGAAAATAACTCCCTGAAAATAAGAATCAGGGAAGTGGTCATCATGCTGCCTTTGTCTCTCTCCCATACATCCCTCACTCCCATCCCATACACATGCTTCATCTTCCCTGAATTCCAGGGAACACTAGCTTTGGGACAGGAGGCCTCTCTTCTTCCCTCTTTTCCCCACAGCAATAACTAAGCAGTAACATTTATTCCTTCTTTTTTCTGCCTTTGAAAATTAGACTAGAAGTCCTTCTTTGCCATGTAGGATTATGTCAGGGGTGGGGAACCTTTGGCCTTGAGGCCACATGTGGCCTTGAGGCTGCAGGTTCCGTACCCCTGGATTATGTAAACCCTTGTCTGCTGCTGGCTTAGCTATTTCCAACCCTGGAAAGTACTATGGCATCAAACAGACAGAAACTTTCAAGCAGTCATTCCAGTATAAGGAGCAGCTTAAAGGCAAGGAAATCTGTGTCAATCAGGGCATCCCAGCTTGCTGAGTAGCTGCTGGGATCTATGTTTCTGCATGCAAAGATCAGGAATGAGTGAAACAAGATATCTGTATTGGATGGGAAGGCAAAGCCACCAGTTAGAAACCAGCAGATAAAGAACCAAGTCGAGTTCCAGATCAAGAGCCAAGTTGCCTTCCAATAATCTTAGAGACTGGTGAGAATAGAGAAGGGAATTACAATTCTCTGACACTTTCCTGGGCTTCCTTAGTTTTCCTGTGCTTACTGGCCCACCTTCGAAGATGCCCTTCCACACACACTCCCTTCCAAGAGCTTTAAAAGTAAGTGGTACAGAATTTTCCCCAGCTACCCTAAAGAAGTAGGAAGGTGAACATGAGGGGGTTTGAAAATATTTTGAAAGTTAAGAATTTGACAGATTCTTTAATTATTTTTTTTCAATCAATATAAAGCTACCTCCTCTCCTTCTCTTACCCCCATTGTGAAAGAAAGAAAAAAACAACTCTATTACAAACATGTATAATCAAGGAAAACAAATGCTCACATTGGCCAGTGTGTGTGTGTGTGTGTGTGTGTGCATGTGTGTGTGTGTGTGTATGTATGTATGTATGCAAAATATATATGTAGCACTAGCCACCCTGTCCCCTATTACCTGAAGATCAAGTATGTTCCATTTTACCTCTCCACCAGGGTTTTCTAGCACCCTTATGGATGTTTGGGGTACCTATTCTTTCTGCACATGGCTCCAGGTTCTACCCATACCGTTCAATCAAATGTAGAGAGAAATCTTACATGCCAGTTTATTTAGCTACTAACAAGTTAGCTGTAATAGAGAAATATTACTTCAAAAATGTCATCACAAATATAGAAACTTATTCCACCAATACATGGAAGGCATAATTTTCCCCTCCACACCACATTAATCTCTGGGGACAGAAAAGGAGGGGATTCAGTTCATAGCTTAATTCAGTTCTTATGTAACATAGTACTAAGTTCCATGTCCAAAGTCCTCTTTGGAGTTGAATTTTAGGCATCCTGGCTTCTCTGGGCTTCCCTGCCCAGGCTAGCTTTCTGCAAGATCTCAAATGCAGTAGTGCCCCCAAACACTCCATGGCTTGAACTCCTGTATTCAATGGGGATCACCCTTCCAGCACTTGAAATTGGGAAGGACAAATGACACAGAACAGAAACAAACACCTTTAGGCCAATAGCAACCTCAGAGCCAAGGGGTAGAGGGAGAGCAGAAGAAAGTCCTTCCCCTCTTGACTGGTGAAGTGGGATCTTTATCCTCTGGAAGTGGGAGGAAAGAGATCCCAGAAAAGAGTATGAGGTAGAAACAAAACCACTGACTCAGTCTCAAACG
This sequence comes from Phascolarctos cinereus, assembly GCF_003287225.1. Classification (NCBI taxonomy): domain Eukaryota; kingdom Metazoa; phylum Chordata; class Mammalia; order Diprotodontia; family Phascolarctidae; genus Phascolarctos; species Phascolarctos cinereus. The sequence goes on from NW_027555847.1 coordinate 479,941,268, forward strand.
TTTTAAAGATGCAGGCTTTCTGGCTACACAGCCAATCAAAGGAAGCTTACTTCACCCATGGGATAGGCTATTCAGAGTATCTCCACGTAAAATTTTCAAATTGTCTTTATGAAATTGTTGATATTGTATAAATTGTCTCCTAGTTGTGTTCATTTTGTATAAATTCCTACTATTTTTCACAGGTTTCTCTGGGAAACTGTTCTTTTTATCATTTCCTATAACATAACAGTATTATATTGAATTCATACACTATCACTTATTCAGTCATTCCCCAATTGATCCCCTTCCCTCAGTTTCCAATTCTTTGCCACCGTGAAAGACTTACTGTAAATACTTTTGTACATATAGGTCCTTTTCCTCTTTCTTTGATCTCTTTGGGGCATAGACCAAGTTGTAGTATTGATAGTGTTCCCATAAATTTGAATCAATTCTTGATATGCCCTAGAAATGAGACTTTTGTAGAGCAACTTAACTGCAAAGATTTTTTTCTCATTTATCTGCCTCTTTCCTAATTTTAGTTGCTTTAGTTTTGTTTGTGCATTCACATCTATGATCATTAATTGTGTATTTCTCTTCATCCAGTTCTCTTACACTTTTCATTCTCTTTGTTTCCTGCTCTCTCCTTATAAAAAAGAAGAAGAAGGTGTTGAGAGAGGAAGTTTGCTCAGTACCAGTGTTCTGGGTGAGGTGCAATCTGCTTCAGATTGCTTCTGTTCCTTTGCCTTCTTTTTCTCCTTTCACCCAATCATGATCCTTATCCTTTCTCTCCTTTTATGGCGCACTCTCATTAGTTGGATTTTGCTTTTCTCAAGTTAAAACCCTCCTTCAATCTACCTTCCTTTTTATTCTATCTTCTCCCTTCTCCTTCTTTTCTGTTTCCCTGTGGAATAAAATATATTCAATTCTGTGTGTGTTTGTGTCTATTCCTTTGCCTCTTTGACCAATTCAGGAAAAAGGTTTCACCCCTTCCTCCTCTGTGTAGTCTTTTACTTGCACATTCCAATTATGTGAGATAATTTCCCACATCCTACCTTCCTCCTTTCTATGCTAGTATATTCTGCTTTTTCTCCCTCTCTACTCTTCTTTTAAGATCACCAAAATGTAACACTATCACCTCCAGGTGCTCTGTCATGTTAGACTCCCTCTCTAACTCTTGATGATAAAGTTCTGAGGGGACACATGTGTCATCTCCCTCCATTAGAATATAAACATTTCATCCTTTTTTTTTTAGTTCCTTATGCCTGTTTGCAAATGTTTACCACTCTCATTAAAAATCCATTTCTTTGACCTGCAGAATTATATTCAGTTTTACTGGGCAAGTTAGTTTTGGCTTTAAGTCTATATTCCTTCTGGAATATCAATCCCAAATTCTCTATTTCTTTATAGTCTTGACTGCTAAATCTTGTGTGATCTGACTATGACTCCTCAGTATTGGAATTCTTTCTGGTTGCTCACAGTATTTTTATTTGACCTTGAAACTCTGGATTTTGAATATAATATTCCTGGAGTTTTTATTTTGGGGTTTGTTTAAGGAGGTGACTGCTGGGTTGCTTCTTCAGTTTGTCCTCTGGTTCTAAGAGACTTGGATAATTTTATGATTTCTTGAAATATGATGTCAGGCACTAAGGGGAGGAATACAGTCATGGCTTTCAGGTAGTCCAATTATCCTTGAATTCTCCCATCTAGATCTCTTTTCCAGGTCAGTTTTTTTCTATAATATTCCTTCCTTCCTTCCTTCCTTCCTTCCTTCCTTCCTTCCTTCCTTCCTTCCTTCCTTCCTTCCTTCCTTCGTTCCTTCCTTCCTTCCTTCCTTCCTTCCTTCCTTCCTTCCTTCCTTCCTTCCTTTCTTCCTTCCTTCCTTCCTTCCTTTCTTCCTTCCTTCCTTCCTTCCTTTCTCTTCCTCCTCTTCCTTCTCTTCTTCCTCCTCCTTTGTGCTAACATTTCTTGTACCATTGCTTGGCTAAGGTTCTGTACATTTTTTGCCAGGTTGTTTATTCTATTTCCAATTCTTTCTTCCATAGCTCTCATTTCTTTTCCATTTTCCCCCTCTAACACTCTGATTTCATTTAAAAAACTTGAATGTAAAAACAAACAAAAAACAACTCTTGCTTCATTTCTTTTAGAGAGCCCAATCTGTGGCCCCACTTGATGGGTTTTCTTTAAGGATTTGATTGTAGAGGTTTTGGAGTCACTCTCTTTTTCAAGGTTTATGTCTTGAGCATCTCTGTCTCTGTGCTATTTTTGTAGTAGAGTTTTTTTTTTCTCACTTTTTCAGTCTATTCTCTGACTTTGGATTTTAGATTGGGCACAAGCTCTGTGAATTTCTGGAAGGAATGTCTGGGCTGAGCTTGTATTCTCTTGGATACTGATGCTGCTTTCTTGGGGTATTGAGTGTTGTGTTATTTTAGGATTTTAAGCACATGCTCAGGATGAGGACCTGAATATTTTCAGTGCTACCAAAATGTCCTGATTCAAGGCAAAGCCTGATCATTGCCCCCCTGATCTGAGCTCTGCAAGATCCTTCCCTGGGCTTGTTCCTTAGCAAAACATCTGTGGGCTTGCTCCTGATTTGAGTTCCTTTAAACTGCTGAACTCAGCCACCACCAGCAAGTTGGAAGCTCTGATTATTCAGTGACAGAATGGAAGGCTCCTTTTCGGTCTACAGATTTGGCCCTGATTGTTCCAGTGCAGTCTTCAGGCTTAGTGACACAGTTACTTCTTGCTTCTGAACTTTCTTCTTGCTAAGTACACAGGTTAGGAATGCTTCTCACCCTGGAATACTACTCCTATACAGGAATTTCCTCTGTAGTCCTCCTTAGATCTGTGGCCCAGAATGGGCTAGTGATTTACAGAGCTGCCACTTGGTATCTGTTTCTTTATCCTGCACAAGGTTTGAGCCCCCCCTTTCTGGTCCTGGGACCTCATCTTACACTGGTGATCAGCCACTGCCCTCTTAAAGTCCTTGCACCACAGAGCTCCATTTCGCTGCTGCTGACTAGCTCTTGTCTCCAGGGCTTCTCTGTCTTTTTCTCTATGCCAACTTGGATGGTAAATATGACTCATTGCAACTTTTTCCTGGATTTTCCCTCAGGACTCAGGCTTGTACACTGTCTGGGTTGAACTGGACCATCTCCATTGTTCCTTTCAGTTATGATTCAGTAATCTTATGGGATACATATTTAATAGTGAACTTGTTTTATTAGGTTGTAACTGAGTAGAGCTTTGCAAAGGAAGATAATTCTGGGTTTAAGGGGACATTGTAACCAATTATTTAAGGCAGCTTCTAACTGTAATAAGTACAGTCTATTTTGTCGCTGGATATGCTAATCTTTAATGTCTGTAGATACTGTTGTGACAGATGCTGGAGTGCCTGAAAAAGGACCTGGAACAGTAGGGGGAAAGGGAGGTAAGTGATGGGTACACTGCTTAAGAGAGAAAAAACTGGCAGTTTCATCACTGTGCTACATTAGATCCAATACCAGCAAACTTGTTTGTGTGGACTTCTTTAAAGGCCTAGCTCCCCACAGGGAACAGAGCACTGCAGAAAATATCATGAACATAAATCAGACTTTTCCAGGCTTCCTTACTGTTTTTCAGGTTCCCTTTTGGAGACGAATGTTTTGTCTAGTATCATCTCTTTCTTCTCTGCAAATATCAGTGGTACTTGCCTCCATAGGGTTATTGTGAGGTTCCAATGAGTGGAGCAAAGTGCTTTATTAACCTTAAAGCACTATACAAATATCAGTTATCATTCCTAATAATTCCTGCTGTCCCTGTGTGTGTCCTCTTTCACCATGACTGATTTTAGAGGAAAGGAAATATTTTCCAATTCACATTTCCATTGAAAATAGAGCCATATCATTCTTTGTTCATTAAGGCTAAATAAATATTATTTTATAATTCATCTTCAGTGGAATTGTCTGATTATCTGGGGAGGGGGAGCAGACACAGAAGTTTGGCAATTATATATCAAGTGATTAATTTCTATTGAACTCAGTAAACAACTGAAGAAATCACCTAGCAGCTCAAGACAAATGGAGAGGAAAATAGTACCCTGAACAAAAAGAAATAAAATTAGATGAGCATTTTAAAAAATAATTTGACATCTGGGAAATATGATGAAGGCACAATTGTGTCCCATACATAAACTTTCTTCCAGATGTGTGGAATTAAGTCAATAGTGGCAATCTCTTCACGGCTCTTCAGGTCTTGGGGCTTCGCCTACTGCTTTCTGTATAAGAGAGAATTGGAACTCTGTGTTAAATAAAATTTCACAGAATTAAAGGAGAAGGATAGAGGAAGACAGTATGCATTTATTAATCTACACACCAGGTACTGTGTTAAATGCTTTATAGGTATTTCCTTTGACAATTAAGAGCTGGCAATGATCTTAGATGTTATCTAGTCCAAACCCCACATTTTATATATAAAGTAAATGTGGCCCAGAGAGAATAAATGATCATATGAGATAGAAAATGACAGTTAGTACTCAATCATGGATTCCCTGACTTCAAATCTCACATTTTTCACAAAGTTAAGTGCCTAGTAAGAGGAAGTTGAATAATAGCACCTTGGATATGTAGTAGTTAGTGGATGCCATAAGACTGACTGTCTAACTTGTGAACAGAGAAGATAGGCATCTAAGTAATTACTTGAGACTCTCTAACTGCCTTAGATGTTTCCCTACTTATATTTCTCAATTTGATTTAAGAGCCAATATCAGAGTCAAAGGACTGAGGTTCAAATCTTTTTTTTTTTTTTGCAATTAGTGTTAAGTGACTTGCTCAGGGTCACACAGCTAGTAAGTGTCAAGTGTTTGGTCTCAGGCCAGATTTGAACTCAGGTCCTCTCGACTTCAAGGCGGGTGCTCTATCCACTGTGCCACCTAGCTGCCCATGAGGTTCAAATCTTATTTGTGCCACTTATAACCTTTGTGTCCGTGACCAAGTTATTTAAATGCTCTAGGCTTCAGTTTCCTAATTTTTAAAAATAAAGATGACTTCTCCAAGGTCCCTTCTGACCGACACTTACAAGCTGTGTGTGGCCCTGTACAAGTCACTTGATCTCTGTTTGCCTGAGGGGAGGGAAGAGAATTTATATTTATATAACTTCTACTCTGAGCCAGGCACTGTGCTAAGCGCTTTTCACAAATATGATCTCATTTGATTCTCACAACAACTCTTTGACATAGGTGCTATTATTATTCTCATTTTTTCAGTTGAGGAAACTGAGACAAACAGAGATTTAGGTGAGTTGCCCAGGATCACACCACTTGGAAGTATCTAAGGCTGAATTTGAACTCAAGTCTTTCTGAGCCCCAACTCCAGTGCTTCAAGCCACTGCACCACCAGCTGCCTGTACTAGTGTATTAGCAAAGCTTGTGTTGTGATCTTCTTTTTTCCTTCACTTGTTCCTTTGGACTGATTTAACAGAATCATGGTAGTATTCCAGGGTGAGAAGCATTTCCCTTGATATCTCTAATTTTCTTGAACAGTTCTTTCCCATCCTATTATTTTCTTCTATTTCTTTGCATTATTCACTTAAGAAAACCTTCTTACCTCTCCTTGCTATTGTCTAGAATTTCACATTCTGTTGGATATATATTTTCCTTTTTCTTTTCCCTCTTGCTTTTCTTCTTTCCTCAGCTATTTGTAAAGCCTGTTCAGATAGCCATTTTGCTTTCTTGCTCTTCTTTTTCTTTTCTTTGGAATTTTTTTTTCTTTTGTTGCTGCCTCCTGCACAATGTTGTGAACCTGTGTCCATAGTTCTTCAGGCAATCTTTCTACCAGATTTAATCCTTTAAATCTATTCATCACCTCCACATCATATTCTTAAGGGATGTTATTTGTGTTATTCCTATATGGTCTGATGGATGGTTTTTCCTACTTTCTTTAATTTAAGTCAGAATTTTGCAAGAAGAACTTCATGATTTGTTCCACAGTCAGCTCCAGGTCTTCTTTTAACTGACTGTACAACTACCTTTGGCTGCAAAGTATAAAATCAATCTGATTTCAAAATTGGCCATCTTATGGTGTCTGTGTGTAGAGCTGCCTTTTGGGTTGTTGAGAAAGAGTGTTTGTTATGACCAGTGAGTTATCTTAACAAAGCTCTATTAGTCACTGCTCTCCTTCATTTTGTACTCCAAGGCAAATCTTTCCTGTTATTCCAATTATCTTTTGATTTTCTACTTTAGCATTCCAATCTCCTATGATGAATGTGACATCTTTTTTCAAGTGTTATTTCTAGAAGATATTGTATGTAGTCAAACAGGAGATAGAAAGATTAAATATTGACATTTTGGGGTGTCAGTAAATTTAAATGGTTTGGAATGGGTGAATTTAATTCAGATGATCACTACATATGTTATTGTGGACAAGAATCCCTCAGAAAAAATGGAATATCACTCATAGTCAATAAAAGAGTGAGAAAAGCAGTAGTGGGATACAATTTCAAAAATAATTGCGATCTCTTCGAATCCAAGGCAAACTGTTTAGCATTAAAGTCATATAACTCTATGCTCTAACCACTGATGCTGAAGAGAACATGAGGAAGGACTGGTAACTACCACAGATCATTAAAGATCATTGGGTGATTTGAATAATCTCACCCAAACTTTCAGAAGAGAAAATTCAGGATAATTATGGTAGCTGAGTGTACTATAATTGAAAGATCATTAGATCTGAAGTCAAAAAAAGAGGAGATTTCAAATCCTGCCTTTGCTACTTAGTATGTGATCTTGGACACAATTCTACCAAATTTCTAGTTTTCTTATCTGAAAAATGAAGGGTTTGGACTATTAATTTAAGAGTCTGTTTTAATTCTAAATATCCTGTGATACTGAGCAAGTAGGCAATATTATGTTGGTAGAAAGATGTCCATTCAAGGGATCAAAGAGAGAGAAGAGGTAAGGGTTTTGGGTTACCCTATCTGAACCTGAGATTTGTTCTAGAGATATTTATGATATTCTAGCACAACAGCAAATCTTACTATGTGTGCCGAAAATATGATGGGTCTGACAAATAATTGTTGTTTTTATTGCTCACCCTTTTTTCTCAAAGAGGACCAGTATACCAGGAGGGTGATGTCTTGACTTGCAAGTGAATTGGATTTAAGTGAGGCAGAGCTGTGCAAAGTCATCAGCCTCACTCCCTCTTTCAGAGTCATCCGAGTCCAGTGATAAGACATCGGTCAAGATGACTGTCAATGGCCCAGGATGCTGAGGGAGACCTCCGATTTTTTAATCTAAGGTCTTTCCCAGGCCTCAGTTTGTCTGAGGCAATACCCATTCAGTAGTTAAAGGCTAGGTAAGAATTGAGACAAAAGATGACCTAGTTTGCCTTCCCAAAGACTCAATCTGGGAGGAGAAGAGCTTTAAAATTTATGGACAGAATAGAAAACAACTGCTATTTGCACTCATTCAGAGCCATCAAAATCCAAACAATGAACAAGTGAGGCTTGGTCTGGAACCTATTATTGGCCATTAGGACAAACGCAATAACCTTCTGAAGAAGGAATCTCCTGTCTGGAGGTGCCCCTCTATATATGTAACACACTACTCAGATCTCTATATATAAGTTCTGGTAGACAAGCACAATCCGAAAATATTTCTCCCACTTTGACTTTGTTGGCTGGACCTGTGCTTACAGACCTGGGACCTTTGAAGCTTTTTTCCCCCTCAAAGGGTCAGTGGTGATTTTGCCAGAAGACAGCTGTGAGCTGAAGCTTGAAACAATCACTAGCTGAGGGCAGCAGAGAGTAACACCTCAGATTAGCACTGAGAACATCTGGAACTACAGGAGAAATCCTACCATGGGGCAGGGAGAGGCAGGTGAGGATAAGACTTGTGAAGAGCTTCAACTGAAAGAAACATTATATTTGAGACTTTAAGTGACTCTGGGGACTCCATGGGAATATTGATTTTTCTTTCATTGATTCTTATTCTTACAATAAAACTTGCTTTTATGTGTGAACGCTATATTTGCATGTGACAGCTGGAAGGGATTTCCCTGAGTTTTCTGGGTGGGAGTGTATGTATTGTCATCATTCACTCAAAGACAAAAATATCGATTGATGTTCCCAGTATCACTCCCTCTTTAAATTTCTTAAGGCTTGGTTGCTCTGTCTTCTTCACTTAATTAGCACGTACTTATTAAGCATCTGCTAATAGTTGTCATTTGATACAGCATGTACATTTATATGTATACAACAAAATAAATACAAGTTGATTTTTTGGAGGAGGGTAGAGAGACTAGCCGTTCAGGAGTTAAGGAAAAGTCTCTTGCAGGAGATGGAATTTGAGATAATCTCTGTAGGAAAATAGAAATTCCAAGAGGTAGCGTTGAAGAGAAAATGTCAACTAGTAATGTAGGTAGCCTGTGCAAGGCATGGGGACAAAAGATGGAATTTTATGTGTTTGGAATAGCAAGAATGTTAGGTTGGCTGGATGGTAGAGTACATGAAGGGGACTAATGTATAGTAAAGCCTGGAAAAGTAAGTTGGAGCCAGGTTCTGAAGACCTTTAAATGCTTAACAGGGGATTTGATATTTGATGCTAGAGATAATATGGCATCATTAGAGTTTATTGATAGGCTTGTGTTTTAAGAATATTTTTTTTGGCAGCTGTGTGTAAGTTGGATTAGAGGGAAGAAAGATTGGAGGCAGGAAGACCAATTAGAAAGTTATTATAATAGTTTAGGATTTGGGTTATAATGACCTGAATTAGGATGATGGTTGTCTGAGTAAAGAAAAGTGGAGATATATGAGAGATATTGGGGAGACTGACAAGACTAGACAATTTATTACATATATGACGTAAGGGAGAGTCAGGAGTTGAGAATGATTCTGAGGTTGTCAACCTTCATGACAAGAAAGAAGATGACAGAAACAGAAGTTCAAATGACACACTGGGTTTGGGAGGAAAGATAATGAGTTGTCTTAGTATGTTGAGTTTGAGATGTCTTTGTGGGCCTCAGTTTCCTGATGTGCCTTTTTGAGATAGCTAAGTGGTACGGTAGATAGAACTCTGGGCCTGTAGTCAGTAAGAACTGAGTTCAAATATGGCCTCAGCTATTCAATAACTAGGCAAGTCATTGTCTGTAAAAAGGGAATGATAATAGCACTTACCTCCCGAGGTTGTTGTGTAGATAAAGTGAAATAATGTCAGTAAATCACTTTGCAGGTCATAAAGTATTATGTAAATTCTAGCCATTAGTATCTATAAAACAATCGGTTTAGGCTAGATTGCTTCCCAAATCACATCCAACTTTAGATCTATGATGCCATGAATATGAGAATTGGAGTTAGGATCCTAATTTGAAGTAATTGACATCAATAAAACTTTATTGGACACTTCCTCTGTGCAAGGCACAGGACTAGGTGCAAGGGATATAAAGACCAAAAATGGAAAGCAATTCTTGCCCTCAAGAATCTCACATTTTACCAGAGACTGAAAAAATATGCAAACAACTGAGGGAAATGAAAGATAATTAAAGGAAATAGAGATCAGGAGGACCTCGTAAAATGTAGAAGGTTGGAGGATTTGGACTGCTCATTGGTATCCTTATTGCTTCCTCAAAATAGAAGTAGCTGGTGGCAGTGACTACATCAGGAGAGGAAGATAATTAGAAATGTTGAGAAGATAGGTTGAGGACTACCAAGTATCCAGCAGAGAATTCCACCACACCCAGGGGAATTTCATGAGGGCCCCACCAAGTGCCAAAAAGGACTTGCAGCAAAAGGACTTCCAAAATCTATGAACTGCCCCTTTCCAACATGTGCCCTCTGAGCTCAAGCCCAATTTCCCCTGGACACTGGATGACCTTGTCAGTGAATGTTTTACAGACTATTGGGGGCAACGTTTATATCAACTATTCTTACTATTGTCATCTTAGTAAATATCTGTTTCTAATAGCTAATGAAATGGCTTTTTGCCTTGATAATGGGAGAGGAAAGTGCCACTGAATTCCCTATACACAGATTGTGTTTAGTTATTTAGGTGATCTAACTATTCTCTTTCTTTTGAGGAAATAAATTGTGCTACATTCAATGATCATTTATTAGGTCACTCCTGTGCATAATTGACATTTCTGGTACAGTGGATAGAGAACTGGCCTTGGATTAATGAAGCCTGGGGTTCAAGTCCCAGTTCTGACATATACTGGCTGTGTAACTTTGGGAAAATCATTTAACTTCTCACTATCCCCAGGAAACTACCAAAGACTATACTTAAATATCTGATGCTGATCTCCATTGGTCAAGGTGGTTTCCTCACTAGAAGTTCTGTACACCAATAAAATCGCATGTCTGATTCAAGAAACTATGTATGGAGCTGGGGAAGGTATAAAGATAAAGAAGATGCAACTCTTGGCCTTATAGAACTTAAATCTAGTAAGGAGCAGACAATAAACACAGAAATAATTGAAAATAAAAGTAGGAGAAGCAAAGTATAGGAGAGGCACTACCTGGTCTCTGAGGAGGAATGATCATTTATCTTTTGGGAGAGGAAGAGGTTTGAAAATGTTTTCTGGAGGAAGTGAAATCTGAGTGAACTCTTTAAGGATTCTAGGATAGTATACTTAGAGCTGGAAGCAGCAACCATTTTCACTTTACAGATGAGGAATCTGAGTCTCAGAGAGGTAATTATTGCCGAGGATCACACAGCTAGTGTCTCAAGTGGCATTTGAACCTAGATCTTTCAGACTTACTGCTTTATTTCCTATAGTATGCTGCTTCTTAGTGGATAATATTTAAACAGGCAGGGACAGAAGGTGAAGATTCCAAGCATAAATAAAACTGTGAAAAAAGACATGATAGTGGGAAAGTATGGAACGTGTTGGAGACCTCAATATGTCCTATTTGGCTGGAATATAAGGTATGTGATGGAGGGTAGTGAGAAATAAGTCTATAAGGTAGAGATTATGATGTCAGATTACAGAGGCCTAAGAAGCTGATATCACAAACAAGGAATTACAGAGAAAGAATGTCAGCATCTAAATGCATGAGTACAGAAGAAGATAGATGGGCTGGTCATGCGGTGAAAATGAGGGATAACCAACATATAAATGTACTCCACTGGCAGCCTTATAACGTTAAGAGGTCCCTAGCACTTTAGTAGATCCCTTGTATCCAATTTGTCAGAGACCATGGACAATAATTGAATAGAATAGGTAGGTATGAATGTGTCTGATAAGCAATAGGGAACAATATGTTCAGACATTTGTATGAGAACAATTAATTTTGATGTATAGCCACAATCAACAAAGTGGTCGTTCAGATTCACGTACTAAATCTGTAAACTCAGTTTCCGTCTGATTAACAGTTATTAGCTAGAAGTGGGAGGGGCATCTAGATTACACAGTGGATAGAGTGCCAGGTCTGAAGTCAGGAAGATTCACTTATCTTCCTGAGTTCAAATCTGGCCTCAGACACTATCTGTGTGACCCTGGGCAAGACATTTAACTGAGTTTGCCTCAGTTTCCTCATCTGTAAAGTGAGCAAGGAAGGAGAAGGAAATGGAAAACCATTCCAGTATCTTTGCCAAGAATACCCCAAATGGGGTTGGACACAACTGAAATGACTGAACAACAAAAGAAGTGGAATAGACATCATGGAAAGCAAGTAAGCCAGAAAGGCATCTGCAGCTCAGACTTGGGCAAAGAAGCTGAATGATCAGTTGGGGAAACCTGCTTATGAGTTGAATCATCCATTATGACAGATTGAAGTCTCAATGGCAGAGATTAAGTTCAATATGAGTTCAAAAGCAAATTCAAACCCAACCCATCTCTTCCTTTTTTTTGGAAGGGTCAAGAGAGTCACAGAGAGGTAAAGTGGTTTAGTGGAGTTAAATATCATAGAGGTGGAAGAAACATTCTAACCTTTCTTCTTAAAAGAAAATTTTAGAGGTAAATAAATTGAGATCCAGTGATTAATGACTAACCCAAAGATACAATCAGGTGGTGGACTATACCCCAAGTCTGGACTCTATTTCAGTATTTCTTCCACTCATCTTCTTGCCAAACAAAAACTGATCTGGCCCCCAACCCTATTTTCTTCTATTGGACTGGAATATCTTGGAAAATGTGGAACAAGATAATTAAAACATATATATATATATATATATATATATATATATATATATATATATATATATATATATATATATATATATATATATATATATGGCACAATTTACTGCCGTTCAAATAGGCATTAAAGACTTCTGTGTGGGCTCTGTGAAATGGAGTGAGCTCCTGCTGTTCTTGTGCTATGTGTAGGGCTCAGTTTGCTTCTTAATATGAGGAAATTAATTTCTACTTGACAAGCCAAATGTTAGGCTACTGGAATCAGATAATATTTTCCTGGCTTTTCATTGTATTTTCAAAAATAATTCTAATCATTTGGAATAAGCAGTAGGAGGTTTTTGCTAGTTTTTTTTAATGTTTTCTTTAATCTTTCCAGATGAGGTTCATTTAAGTGATATTAAAGTGTTTTTCTGCTGCCTTGGACATGCCTCCAAAATCATGCACTTATTGCCAATAAATAAGTATGAGAAGGGGCTTAATTTAAGTGTAAGAATGTAGGAGAAACATAAGCAGTATGAATTAACCAAAAAACAATTACTTTGACAACCATTTTTTCCCTAAATGATAGCTTCCCTTTTTGTTATGTCTTACATTCAGGTATGTTGTGACTATGATTTTTCCTTCTTTGAAAATTAGGATCATTTAATGCTTCCTGAATATAAGTGTGGTAAGGTCCAGTAATAGATAAAATGGCAAAGTAAATAACATCTATCTTCATACCTCTTAGTATCCCATTTTTGGGTGTCTTTCCCTGTTTTTCATTATCATGTGTCTAAGTGAACCTGGGATTGGATCCTGCCTCTGACACTTACTAGCTGTATAACCCTTCCCAAGTCCTTAACTTTCTCTGATCTTTAGTTTCCTCATCTGTAAAATGGGGATATAATAACACCTACTTCACAGGAATATTTTGAGGCTCAAATGAGATGATTCAGGTAAAGTGGGTTGTAAACCATATAATCCTTTATATAAATGACTAAAAACTATTGTTCATTAATTAAATAAAGATCAGTGATATCCTTTTAGAATGGATCTTTTTATCCCCTACTCCCCATTTTTGGGATTGACTGACATTCATTTCTATTTAGATAAGAAACAGTCCCTACCATTGTGAAACTTATAGTAGGGGAATAAGAAATACACAATAATGTACAATCAATGCACTGGAGAGGTGAAAAATGAAGTTCTATGTAAGGCCTAAGGAGGACAGCTAAGGGGTACAGTGGATAGAGTGCTGGGCCTGGAGTGAGGAAGATTCATTTTGGTGAGTTCAAATGTGGTATGGGCTTAATTAGAGATAGTTTCCTACAGGTGATGTATCTTAAAAGAAAATATGAATACCTCTTCTTGGAAAGGAAACAGAATGGCATGGGGGATGGGGAGAAGAAGGGAATAGATAAGGAGAAAACGAAAGCTCAAGAAAAAGTGGCCTTATTCAAGCATTGGGCTGAGTAAGATGTAGAGATACTGTTTAGAGGCTTACCAAAAGACAGGTTCTGATAAGTATTGGGGAACCAATTAATGAAGGGCCTTGAATGTTAGCTAAGAAGAAACCGGAATCTGCCTAAGCCTACATTGGATGGGCCAAATGTTCTTCAATTACCTGGGATTCTGGCCTGCCCCCGCCCCCCCCAAGTAATGCACTTTGCAATGTCCTTTCTTCTTTTGTTTTTAAAAATTTTTATTAAAACAGTGTCCTTTCCTGAAAAGCAATTTCACAACCTAATGAACGTTATAATGCTCTCTTTTTCTGCTGTCTTCACGTAGTACTGGACTGGGAGTCAGATTGGTTGGATAGTAGGCTTGGACTTGTAACTAACTAGCATGTGACCTTGGGGAAACCACCTAATCTTTGTGGGCTTGAGTTTCTTCATCTGTAAAAGAAGAGAATTGGATAAAATGACCTCTGAGGTACTTTTCATGATTTATGAATGGTGATAATTCTTGGAATCTATACTTACTTGTATCCTTGGAACTTTCTGCATCCACGTTAAAAACAAAATCATGCACATTCATCCCAATCTGTATTTATGTTAAGAAACATAGAACATGGATTTAAACAACTGGTGAGTTACTTTAAATCACAACAGGATGATTCTGTTATATACAGGGGAAGATTTTAGATAGCATACGCTGGTGAAGATGACAGTAGCACCTCTGACCCTGGACACTCCACACTAGAATCATCAGGATGGGAGGAATTGATAATTTATTCAACCAACCAAAAATATTTAGCAGTGTGACACTGGGCAAGTTGCCTCAATTTCCCTGTCTATAAAATGAGGATAACAATAACACCTACCTCCCAGGGTTGTTTTGAGAATAAAATGAGATAATATTTATTAAGTGATTTGCAACCTTAAAGATTTATATAAATGCTATTATCATATGCTGATGCTAGCCTTTTAAACTACGATGTCACAATTCTGACCCGTGGCAAGCTTACCATTCATACCTTACAACCAGCAAGCATTATTTGTTACTGTTTTTCCCATGATGTGTTTGTGCCATTTTTTCCAACCTTCCCTCCTCCCCAAGTGTCCTACCCTATATGTGATCTTACTGAATTTCATTCTGTTCATTTCTGCTCACTGTTCTTGTTTATTAAGGCCATTTAGAATTTGAAAATGATATTCCAAGGATTTATGCTGCTCTTCCTTCTTCTCTTCCTTCCCAGCATCAAACTATGCCTTCTTCCAACACATTCTTATCTTATTTTACCACTTACAGTCATAATTACAGGCCTCATTTATTGAGTACTGTTCAGTCACACTATGTTTTATATACGTATTTTCCATTCAATCATCCACATAATCATGTAGTCACAGGGGTAAAACTATTTTAGAAGAACTCTTGTGGTTACATCTGTTTCATTAGAATAATTTTTAATGTGAGAGATTAGTTGTTCAACCTTTCCAGCTTATTACACATTTCTGCTTTTTGTGTACTTTATGGTCCCTTTCTTGCTGTTTCTCACAGATGAAACTTCATTTTGTGTGTCTGTGTCTTTGTACAGGCTGTCCTCCCTGGCTTTATGTACTCTCTATTCAACTCTGTCTTTTAGAAAATTCCCACTTAGTTCCCTTCAAAGCTCAGCCCAAGCACTATATCCTCCATGAGACCTTTTGTGATTCCCTAAGCTCCCACTGCCTCCCGTCTGTATGAAGAAAGGAAATAAACATTTAATAAGTGCCTATTATCTGCCAGGCACTGTGCAAAATATTTTACCAATATTATCTCATTTGATCCTCACAATGACCCTGGTAGGTAGGTGCTATTATCATTTCCATTTTACAGATAAGGAAAGAGAGGCACATAGAGGTTAAATGACTTTCCCAGGGTCCTACAACGAGTAAGTATCTGAGGCTGGATTTTAACTCAGGTCTTTCCTGACCCCAGGCCCAGTGCTTTATCCACTGTGCCCCCTAGCGGCCTCCAGATATTTTGTATTTACTTTGCATATAATGTTACATGTACATATTGTTTCCCATGTAAGACTGTAATAAGAGCCTTGAGGGGAGGCACTATTATATTTTTGTTATTATTATACCTTCAGTGCTTAGCATAGTGATTAGACCATATTACTTTTTTAATTAATTCTTTTTTGATGCTTACTGATTTAAAGCTCATGAAAAAGCAGTATGAGGGCATATTTCTAATTACAAATTACATACTTGGATTGGATTGGCATGATAAATTCTGAAGTTGCCTCAGGAGTCAAGACTTATAGAAAAGTCATAGAAATGGGGATAGATATTTTATTTATTTATTCATTCAACAAACATTTATTATGAACTAGGCACTGGGTTAGACACTGGGGACCTACAGACCAGTATCAAGTAGCTAGCTGGTACAGTGGATACAGTGCTGGGCCTGGTGTCAGGAAGACCTGAGTTCAAATCTTGCCTCAGATAATGACTAGATGTGACCCTGGGCAAGTCACTTAACCCTGTTTGCCTTAGTTTCCTCTTCTATAAGATAAGCTGGAGAAAGAAATAGCAAACCACTCTAGTATCTTTGCCAAGAAAACCTCAAATGAGGTCACAAAGAGTCAGACATGATGGAAACAACTGAACAAGAACAAAAAGGCAAGTACAGTCTAGTTGCTGCCCTTAAGAAGGTTCTTCTCTACTGCAGATGTAGAAGACACATTGAAAACCAGTGGATATTTCAATTAGTACTGAGACAAAGGGAATACGTAATAAAAAGTAGAAAGAAAAGTGAGGCATTGGCTTTAATCAAAGAAAATTTCACTTTGTTAGAATTCTAGTTCATGTTATTCTATTGAATAGAGAGCTTCATTCTAATCCTCACTCTGTTTCTCTTTCACTTTTGACACTAGGTAATTTGATGGTCTCTGAGGTCCTTTGCAGCTCCAAATTAAGTCTTATTCTTAAACAGAATTAATTTTCTTCCATCTCTTGCTTTTGAACTTTATTGCTTCTGGTTTCTCTCTATTAAGCCATGGACCTAGCATCATACAACAAATATTGACACAGAACTGGAGATTTCATGACGTTTCCTCTTTTTTTGTGGTGGGGAGAGAAATTTATATAGTTTAAATATCCTTTCCTTCAAAATGTGACACATTGGAATAGAGTGTTCTAAGATGCATCTTAAATGCAAAGACAATTTCTGTCAAACTTCAGTAGCAATTAATGTGACTTCTGATAATATACCAGGAAAAAAATACGTAGTTGCAAAAGTATTCACAAGAGATAATTCCTTATAGAGTTTTAGATGAAAAATAGATGGTTTGAATTCTAGTAGAAATGGTACTACAATTCTATGAAGAACATGCAATTCCGCTTTGTAGCAGCATAGGCATAGCCAAGTTACTTGGAGAGGTGTACATGTATATGAGTAATTGAATTAGTTTCATTTAATTTTTTGATTTATTATTTGATTATTTGAATGATGATAGTCTTTATTTATATAGCACTTTATATTTTGCAAGCATTTTAAATGTGTTATCTCATTTGGTCCTTACACTAACCCTGAGAGGTAAGTGCTATTATTATCCCCATTTTACAGATGAGGAAAAGGAGGCAAACAGAAATTGAGTGACTTGCGTGGGGTCACATGTAGTGTCTGAGGCTCGAATCAAACCCAGGTCTTCCTGACTCCAAATCTAGCACTATAGCTATTATGACCTTTAGCCATCTATTTGAAGGCAGCCTTAGTGGATGATTCAGGTCAAACCTTGTTCCAAACTCTTCTTCCTTTGTAACAGATTTGTGTGTGTGTAGGGGGGTGGTGGTGGAGGTTTTAATTTTTTTCAGGTAATTGTCTCAACTGTGTACTTTATTTGCTTATTTAAAGTATCATTGTTTTCAGTAGGCAGAGCCTAAACTTTTTCACTAGAAGGAATGGAGTCTAAGAATACTTTGAAGGAAAAATCACATTTTTGCTTCATTTGATGTGCCTGGTCCTTTTTAAAGTAGCTTCTAAGTCCAGTCTTATATGATGAGGATGTGTGTGTAGTGGGAAGGGCACTAGAGTTGGAATCTAAAGACCTTCCTTGGCCACTTTTTATTGTGAAAAGGAAGAAGAGGATGAGGGGAGTGGAGAATGGCTATAAAAGAAATAGAATTATAATGGTTGCATCACTTTTTGTTTTTAGAAGAAATAATTTGGGGCAGCTAGGTGGTGCAGTGAATAGAGCACTGGCCCTGGAATCAGAAGCACCTGAGTTCAAGTCTGGCCTCAGACACTTTGTAGCTGTGTGACTCTGGGCAAGTCACTTAACCCCGATTGCCTCCAAAATATATACCTTTTTATTATAAGTTTTCTTCCCAATAGGTTCATGGAAGGAGAAAGGGTGAGTACAGAGGTAAAACAAGTTTAGGGTTGCCAAAAATATGTCAGAGGACAAGAACAGAGCAGTCACTCAAAAGATAAACTTCTCTATATTACCATTTTACCTGAGACTAGCCTCAGTGAAACTCCATCAAACAATAGCTACTTTCTGAGAGATGAGTTGGAAGGGGCATCTCAACCCTAATTTAAGCACAGCCAGGCTATTTCTATTTAGTGATACCTAAAATGTCACTGCTATTAAATAGCACTTCAAGCAGACAGAAGTTTTGCTGCAGCCATTATCCGAGGTCATTTAGAAAGGCCACAAAATACCCAGAAGGGTCAAGAACAGAGTGATACAAGTCTGTAATGAGTGAATTATGAGATATAGCAAAATCTCAGGGAAAGAGATGAAAGAGGTGATATGGCCCTAGTTGGCAGAAATCCAAGTCATCAGTAGCACTCAAAAGTTTCAAACTGGCTCATGGGATTACAGGAAGATGAAATAGAGGAAAATGGAGGTAATGTTCAGCATTTCTACATTCCTCCTGTCTAAAGTGCTACAGAGAGCTTGAATGCAATAGTAGAGGAAAATGAACCAAAGAATACTGCACTAATCTCTAGAAAGCCTTTGCTAGGACTTTTTTCTATGGGGAAAAAACAATTGATTTTAAAGATGTGAGAATAAATATGCTGATAATTTTCCAGGACAAATAAGCATTATTATTGTAATAATAACAGCTGTGTTTGTATAGAATTTTAAGGGTTATAGAGCATGTTCCTTACAAAACACAGATGCATATTGATATAATGAATAGAATGCTAGGTTAGGTTTCTCTGAGACCTGGATTCAAATCCTACCTCTGACATTAGTTTCATATCCCTGGGAAAGTCACTTCACCTCTGAGTGACAGCTTCCTAGGAAAGGAGTTCTTAACCTGGGGTTTGTGAAATTTTTTTAATAATCACATTTCAATAAAATTCTTTTCCTTTGCAAAATCCTATCTATTCTATGGTATAAATACTATTTTGAGAAGAGACCCATAGTTTTCATTAGACTACCAAAGGTATCCTTGACAAAAAATGTTAAGAATGTCAACCCTAGGATTTATCTACTGTGTTAGATGGGTGAGTGGTGTGATCTACCTTCCTAGAAGGAATTCCCACGTTGGAATCTCTTCATTGCTCACTTTCTCTATTTGTTATTTTAACAAAATCCCATGTGATGGGTAGTACAAGTATTGCTACTCCAATTTTATAGAAATGAAATTGAATTATAAGAAAATTTCAATAATTATCCAGGGTCACGTGGCTAAGTGTCACAGCCAGGACTTTAGTCTATTTCTACTATAAATATTTCCTGTGTTCTAAGATTTTTGTTGTTGTCATTTTTCAGTCATGTGTATATTATTGTGACCCCCATTTGGGGTTTTCTTAGCAAAGATACTGGAGTTTGCCATTTCCTTCTTCAGCTCATTTTGGTAGATGGGGAAACTGAGGCAAGTAGGGTTAAGCTACTTCCCCAGGGTCACACAGCTAGCATGTGGCTGAGACCAAAAATTGAACTCATGTCTTCCTGACTCTGGGACCGGCATTCTATCCACTATGCTACCTAGGTACTCCCTGCACTATAGTGGTTGCATCTCTCTATTATGTTATGTCATAATCCACATAGACCCAGTCTGTCCCCTCTTCCAATTACTGAATGAATGTTTATTCTATTTCAAAGGTTTTAATATGATCAAATCTTTTTACAGTAATGATGAGTGTAATGAAGTGTTCTAATACTAAATTACATTAATCCTAGAAATTCCGACTTTATACAGCACTGTAAGTGTGTGCCATTAAACACAAGGAGGTCAGTCCTGTATACATTTCTTTAGCATCATTCCTCTGCATCTACATTTTCTGTACCAATCATGAGTTGGTACCCTATGGTAGCATGGCATAGAACACATTTGACTAGCAGTTATTTTGTTATATTAAAACCATGAGTATCTTCCACAAAGCATATTTGGTGTGAATTTTCCTTGTGCAAGAGAAAAGTGTATATCCATTCCTAAGCATCCTACCCCAGAGATATTGACCACTATTGGGAGAAATATTTAGGTTTACCACTCAGTTGCTAAGAAGACTTCCACATTTGGATTCCTCACAAGGACTTGGTGTCAGTGTATTGCTTTGCAGAAAAATATTCTTGGAGAAAGAGGATTTCTCTCTCAACCATCTTTGAAGGGTTAAGTTCATTAAGCTGCAAGAAGATGATATACCAATAATAATATTATCTATGATTTAGTAGAAAACAATAGGAATAATTTGCTAACAATATAAAACAGAACTCTTACTATGATTGTGCCAATCTTTTAAAAAATCTGTACTTTCCATTATCTTGTGAATCAAGTCAGTGATTCTGTCCCTAGCATTCAAGCTCTTATACAATGTAGCCCCAACCTACATTTCTACCTTTATCTAGTATTATGGCCCTTAACATACTTTTTGTTACATTTAAACGAGGCTACTCACTGTCTTGTGCTCTAATTGCCATCTCCTATCCCATGCCTTTATTCATTCTATTCTCTATGTCTGGAATGCTCTAACTCTTAATAGTTGAGGGCAGTAGGTGGTGCTATAGACGGAGCACTGGAATCAGAAAGACCTGAATTCAAATCCGTCCTTAGACACTTATTAGCTATGTGACCCTAGGCAAGTCATTAAACCTCAGTCTGCCTCAGTTTCCTTATCTGTAAGATAATAATAATACTAATAATACTAACACTTGCTTCCCAGAGTTGTTGTTTGGATTAGATGAGGTAATTATAAAGAACTTAATGTAGTGCCTAGTATATAATAAATGCTATATAAATGTTATTATTGTTGTTGTATTGTTGCTATTATTATTATTATTATTATTAACAGCTAGGTGGTGCAGTGGATAGAGTACCAGGCCTGGAGTCAGAAAGACCTGAGTTCAAACCCAGCTTCAGACACTTACTATGTGACCCTGCCAAGTAACTTAACCCTGTTTGCCTCAGTTTTCTCATCTGTAAAATGAGTTGGAGAAAGAAATGGCAAACCACTCCAGTGTCTTTGCCAATATGACCCCAAATGAGGTCACAAAAAATTGAACATGACTAAAAATTATTATTATTAATGTGATCCTGAGCAGCTCATTAATCTCTAGAAACCACCCTTTCCTCATTTGTAAAATAGGAATATTGCTTTAGCATTAAGCCACTTTACAGAATTATAATGAAGAAAGCACTTGGTGAACTTTGAAACATTGAATGTGAATTGTTGTTAACCCTACACTCTTCCCTGTATCCTCTGTTGAATACCTCTTTTCTTTCAAGGCATAACTCAAGTTCTACTCCTTTTTGAAGTTTTCCTTGCTCCTTCCATGGGAAAATCATCTTTTCCTCCTCAATTCCCTCCTTTAAACAATTCAAAATTGAATTTAAAAACAAAAAGAGTATTTCCACATAAGTAGTAGAAGATAAAAATGGACTCTATATGAAAAAATGAATCTCTACTTTAAATTTCTTCCTTTAACATATTTATATGTATGTATTTATCATGCTTTCTATTATACTTTGAAAATTATCCTGCTTATTTATACCTCCTGTTATCTTCTTTATATTTAAAAACGTTTCAATGATTCTTTTTGGACATCACTACTACTAGTTGCTTCCATCTGTTCCCTACCACAATTAAAACCTGAGAAAAGGAGAAAAAATAATCTTACAAAAATGAAACTATCAGTGGCTATGTCGAAAAATGTATGTCTCTTTATGCACTTTGAGTCTACTGCCTGTCTGGAAGTGGGTAACATGTTTCATCATTATCATCTGAAGACATGGTAGATCATTTTCTCTTTTAATTTTCCCTTCAGTATCAGAATGGTTTTTTTTTTTGCTTGTGACTATTCTTTCCCTGATACTATCCTTCCTCTTAACTCACTACCCTACCTTCACTGGTTTCCCTGTTGAATCTGGTGTATTTCTATACCAAACTATTAGTCTGTGTATTCAAGACTCCTTTGTCCATTTCAGGTAAGAGCAAAAGTCATCTCATGCCTGATCCCCTTCCTTGTTCATATATTCTTCTTCTCATTCACCCCAGATAAGAAAAACAGCAAATTCCATCCCCTTCATCATTCATTCTACACTAGTATTTGCCTTTTTCTCCCCCTTCTTGTTCCTCTATTAAAATGATCAAACCAATTCACCTCCAAGGAATTTTTTTTTCTTATTTAACCCTTAGAAGACAAAGTTTCTGGAGGGATACTCATTTCTTCTTCTCCTATTAGCATGTTAGCATACCATACAGCTCCTTCCAAAGGCTCAAATAAATTTGCCTTCTTAGGTTTCTCTAGCTCTTACGTTTGTGCTTCAAAGTTCCTACTTAGCTCTGGTCCTTTCATTAGAAATGCTTGAAAGTTCTCTCTTCCATTAAAAGTTGATTTCCTTCTCCCTTGGCCCCTTTGTCCCTGTAAGATTATATTCAGCTTTGCAGGGTAACTTATTTTTGGTTGTGAGTCTTTTGCCTTTTGGAATGCCACCTTCCAAGATCTCTCTTGCTTAGAATAAACCGCCAGGTACTGTGTGATCCTGAGAGTGGTTCCTTGGCACTTGAACATCTTTCTGAATACTTGCATATTCATCTTTAATGAGGGAACTTTGGAGTTTGACCACGACATTCTTGGAAATCTCCCCTCATCCCCTTTTTCCCACATAAGATAATCAGTGTATTCTTTCTTTTTTCACTTTGCCTTGTGGTTCTAGGAGATCTGGGAAGTTTTACTTTCTTATTCTTGAAATATGTTGTCCCAGCTTTTTATTTTAAATTACATTTTTTTTGTTACTTTCTAAGCTCTGAACTGTCTCCCTCCCTCCCTCTACACCTCTCACTAGAGAAGACCACTATTTCACACACACACACACACACACACACACACACACACACGTGTGTGTGTATGTATATATATATATATATATATATATATATATGTACATATATATATATATACACGCATAGGTAAAACCATACTATGCATACTTGTTTTTAACAGTTCTTTCTCTAGAGGTGGATATCATCTTCCTTCATAGGTCCTTTGCAGTTGATTTGAGTATTCATAACACTCAGAATAACTCAGTTGTTCACAGTTATTCTTCCAACATTATTGCTATTATTGTATACAATGTTCTTTTGGTCCTGCTTATTTCAGTCTTTGTTATTTCATGCAAGGCTTTCCATGTTTTTCTAAAATCAACCCACTCACCATTTCTTTAAAAGACCAGACTTTTTAAAATAATGTTTTTTTCAGAAAGTCCAATTATTCTTAATTTTCTTTAATTATTCTTTACAATCCAATCATTCTTTAATTTCCTTATTATTTGCCAGGTCATTTTTTTTTCAAATTATATAGCTCACTTCTGTTTTCTTCTATTTTTCAATCTGTTAATTTCATTTTTTATATATTTCTCATTATCTCATGGGATTATTGATTTTGTATTATTCTAGTTTTCAGGTAGTTCATTAGTTGGATAAGGCTTATCATGTTCTCTTACAAGCTATTAATTTTCCTTCCATGTCTTTATTCTGGAACTTTTATTTCACATTTTATCTCTTACTTTATTTCTTTTAGGCATTCATGTAGTCCTTTTTGGAAAATCTATTTTTTTTCTTTTGTGTTGTTGTTTACAGATGTTAAAGAGTTACTTTTTAGTGCATGTATCTCTTGTTCCTATTCAGTTGATTCAATTGTGCCCAATTCTTCGTGACTCCTTTTGGGATTGTCTTGGGAAAGACACTAAAGTGGCTTGCCATTTCCTTCTGCAGGCCATTTTATAGATGAGGAAACTGAGGCAAACATGGTTAAGTGACTTGACCAGGATAACACAGCTAGTAAGTGTCTGAGGTCAAATATGAGCTCAGGACTTCTTGATTCTATGTCTGGCCCTCTATCCACTGCAACACCTAGCTGTTCTGGGAGGAACAATGGTCCAGGACAATTTGTCTTTATATAATACTTTGGAGATATACAGTACTTCCCTCACAACAATTGTGTGAAGGACCTACAGCAAGCATTATTATCCTCATTCTATAGATGAGGAAACAGGCCCAGAGAACTTAAATGAGCTGTTGTGGGCCACATAGCTAATAAGTGATGACACAGAGGTTTGAATTCAGCTCCTCCATGCTTCTCGATCTCATGCTTTCTTTCCTTTACTCTATATTGCTTCACAGTAGACTAGGTCACAACAAAAAGCCCATATCTTCCCCCACCACCTCAAGCCACCTGCCTCCATATCCATATTCTTGTTGTAACTTTAAAAAATAATTTAATCACTTTTTGAGAGGGGAATATTCAATAAGATTTTGCCTAGAGGGAGATTCTCTTTTAAGGCATTGAAGCATTGTAAGTTTCTCACTTGTTTTTTGTATTTTTTATAGAGTTTGTCAAAGTTATTGACATTTTGTGACATGTGCTAGAACATTCACAGGGAGAGAAAACAAAATGATTCATTTGGATGAGGACAAGTCTTTGGGCACGAATTGAGACTAAAGAACACATAGCTTTGCTGTGCTCTTCCTGCATTTAATGTCCAAAAAATAAAGTCAGGCATTAAAGGCTTTCAAAATCATTCTTGATAGCAATAAGTATACTCAAGATCTGAACAGTGGAAAATCAGAGGAGAAAAAAAGGAAAAAATCCTTCTTAAATATAATAATTATATTAGAATAAGAATGATGTTTTCCTCATTGGTGGAAGCATTACAAACTTTTCCTCCATTCCTATATTGTCACTCTTATGAAAGTCTTTACATTAAAAGAGAATGGAGAATGAATGTGTATTTATGATGTTTGTTTGTTGGTTAGCCCAGCTGTCCCTTATCATTGCTGTCTTCATGAACACAGTGCTTTTGGAAACCAGTTATTTCTCTTACCCAGAGAAGAGAATAGTTCTAGGTAAAGCAGAAAGGACATTTTCCTTGAAATATGTGCAATTTTTTTTTGGACTGTAAGCCACAGCCTAAATCTAACTTTGTATATCTCACGAGCATTACCTGACTTGTAGGGCGGTGAATTTTTCACCACTGGAGAAGTTTAAGTAGTGGAAGGACAAACAATCATTGAGGATATTTTAGACCCCATATATGTATCCCTTTGATGTTCTAGGTTATATCTAAGGGCTTGCTCTTTTAGGTCTAAATTTGTGATTATGATCCGTATTTACCCATTGAGTTTAAACTCCTCTGTTTTTATCTTGGTATACACAGTGTCTCACACATAGTTGGTGCTTAATAAATATTTGTTGAATTCAATTGCCTAGTTTTCAAGGCCTTCTACAGTATGACTCTTGCCTGTCTTTAAAATCTAATTTTGTATTAGCTCCTGACATACATTTTCCCCATCAAACCGATCTCCTTGGTGTCTCATGAAGATATCCTGCTTATGTTCAGAAAAACATGGAAACCATAATACCCTAAGTAGATGTGATTTATTATTGTTGTCATCATTAGTGTCATCATCATCATCATCATTATTATCAATTATATCATTATCATCATCATTATCAATTATACTTGTCTTTAGAATAAGGAAAGTATTAGAGCCATCAGAGCTTGATGATGTTAATCAGGAAAGACATTCTGAGGAAGAATTTTAAAAGAAATTTTGAATAATATAGAACTTTACAATTACAAAATACTTTAAATATAATGTTTAGCTTGTGATGAGATTATAAGACTTGGAACCAGGCAAAGTCTTGGAGATCATATTGTCTAGCTTCCCCCTTTTAAGGAAGAAACTCAAGGCCAACGGAGGTGAAATCCGAACTCGAACTGAGTATTCTTGAACTTAACCTCAGAGCTTCTGATTTTTAGTCTAACGTTCTTCCCATTACACCATAACAATTAGGTGGAATAGGACAGTAGAGGTATTATGATCTGCAAAAAATTCACAAAAGAGACCTGGAATGTTGTGAAACTATTCATGGATTTGAAACCCAATTCCTCCAATGACATATTCAGTCACCAGGACTTTAAAGGGAGTTCTGTGCTTGAGTAGAATGCTGAACAAAAATGAAAATGTGATGTGCATAAAATTATTCTAGCTATTTTTACTGAGTGACGTGAATTTTCTGAATAGTAATTAGTACAAAAATTATCCTTGGTCTTACCCATCCAAATATGTTATTAATGGCATTCATAAGCATCCTCCTGGCAGACAGAGTGATAAAAAATGGATTTACAGTAGATTTTTTTTGGCATTTAAACAATCTGATAAAGTGTTTTCTGATGGTTGTTTATTTAACTATAGCATTTTAGGTGGAGGCTTATTGAACTCTGCTATAATCAGAAAAAATAAGCATTATAATTTAACTGCTTGGATTGTATTCTGAGAATTAACTGTTGACACGTTCATGCCATCATGGTATTTTACATGAACATTTTTGTATGGTTATTCAGACCCATGCCTATATTAATTTTTTTTGAAAGAGAGGGCTTTGTTGTAATTAAACCAAAGAGCTACACAGTGTCTGTTATGAAAAAAGAATCCCCAAATAATAGATAATGTTTTCTAACATTTGTCCAAGGTGAAAAGGAATTTGAATATATTTGACTCTGTCTTTATTTTTGAAATTATATTTATTTGTTTTTAATTTATGGAATAAAACAAGCATTTCCATATATAGTAAAAAGAGATGATTGCACATGAAACTGCAAATCTATTATATATGACTTATTATTCCTTTTAAATAAATAATAATGTTATCATGTGAATTTCTTTCTCTTTTCCCTTTTTTCACCCTAAAGATGGCTACCATTAGATACAAATATGTGTGTGTATATATATATAAAATCATTTCATACATACCTTTATCATTTTTTTCTCTGGATTCAGCACCTTCCTTTATATTTCCTTTGAAGTTAATTTGTGTATTTATAATAGTCAAAATCACTTATTCACTCAAAGTCATTTAAAAATGATATTGCTGTTACTGTGTATAACATTCTCTTGGTTCTGCTCATTTTACTCTTCATTATTTCATGCAAATCTATCCATGTTTTTCTAAGATTTTTGAACTCATCATTTCTTATAGCATAGAGATATTCTGTCACAATCATATGCCATAACTTGTTCAGCCATTCCTCAATTGATGGGCACCCCTGCAATTTCCAAAAAGAGTTCTTGGAAAAACTTTTTAAAAATTCATAAATCGAATAAGAAAGATTGAGGAAAAATTAGGAAAAAAATAAAAGCAATCCAAGAAAATTATGAAAACCAATTGGAAAAAGAGGTACAAATCTTGAGGAAGAAAAGAACTCCGCAAAAACTAGAATTGGGGAAGAGAAATCAAATGGCATTATAAGACACTAGAAATAATAAAACCAGAAAAAGTAGAAGAGAATCTGAAACATCTTATTAGAAAAAACAACCGATCTGGAGAACAGATCAAGGAGAAATAATAAAAATTGTCAGACTACCTGGGGTTGGTTTTTATTTGTTCCATGATGTAGCATTGCACCCCTCCCTCCATTATATTAAGGCCATTTATGAAATGCGGCCCTGAATGGGCATAAAAAAGAAAAAAAAATCTAACAGTAGAGGTGGAGAGGTTCTTTGAGGCCATGTGGTCCAAGTCTTTTCATTTTGTAGTTGAGGAAGTTGAGGCTCAGAATATCTTATTTTCATTTTAAGTCCAAAAAGTATAATGGAGCACTGCTATAATGTGATACAAAGATTTGAAATTGCCTGAAAGTGAAGTATTTCAGGTTAATAATTGAAATTCTTCCTTGGAGTCCATGATGGAACAATTTCCTATCTAATTCTT
Organism: Phascolarctos cinereus; assembly: GCF_003287225.1. Classification (NCBI taxonomy): domain Eukaryota; kingdom Metazoa; phylum Chordata; class Mammalia; order Diprotodontia; family Phascolarctidae; genus Phascolarctos; species Phascolarctos cinereus. The sequence continues at coordinate 479,968,985 of NW_027555847.1, forward strand.
TTTTTAAATTAGTTTTTTTTAGTTTTCAACATTCACTTCCATAAGCTTTTGAGTTAGAAAGAAGTGGCTACTTACCTTCTACTTTGTCAAATTTCATGAATGCTGTAGCTTTGTAAATGCAAATTGAATGAAGGAATATGGATTGCTTGCCAAGTTTGAGTGGAGAAGACATTGCTCTAATAATCCTTGATTGATGCCAATTTATCTTTCATGTTGGGGACAGATGTTTATTTCACTGTGCTGATGGATTAAAATTAAGTTTAGATAGTCACTTGTTTATTCTTATTCTAAGTGTCTGAAAGGCATAACCTCCAAATTATTGGCAATTCAATTATTTTCCCCAAAAGGCAAATAGACCTTAAACTGACATATCCCTAACAACAGAATATTTAACTACCTGAACAATGGATGATAAATAAGCCATTAAACACAGTCTTTTCATGACCACTTTGGTTTAGGACAGGAGTAGAACTGTAGCTAGAGCTGGAGTACACAAAGAGATTCAGTTCAGCAACCTTTATTTAAAGAGGAGGAACTGGAGTTCAGGAGAGATTTTCCCTTCATTTGGCACTTAAAAGTGTTTTTTTTTTATTGGATTTGATTTGAGTTAGACTACTCACACAGGGCAGCTAGGTGGCACAAGATAGAGTATGGGACTGGAGTCAGGAAGACTCATCTTCATGAGTTCAAATCCAGCCTCAAACACTTACTAGCTCTGTGGCCCTGGGCAAGTCACTTGACCCTGCTTCTCTCAGTTTCATCATCTGTAAAATGAGCTGGAAAAGGAAATGCCAAATCACTCCAGTATTTTTGCCAAGAAAGCCCCAAACGGAGTCAGGAAGAGTTGTATATAACTGAAATGACTGAACAATAACAAAGTTGACCTGTGGCCCAGCCTGCTTTGTAGAATTTGTGTGACTTAGGGCATGTGTTCACATTACTCCTTCACAGTTGGCCCCCAGATGAGGTCATGAAAAGTCAGACATGACTGAAACAACTCACACAGGTTTTAGGAGACATCGAGTACTATCTTTGTCTGGAAGCCACATAGAATCACTAGAAAACTAGTGACATATAAAAGATGGGTCTTTATTTCAGGGAGAGACTTCAGGTTAAAACCACTGTCCAACTTCCCAAATGCAATCCAGTTTATTCTCCTCCAGCTGAAGTGTTTGTTCAAGATATGTGCAGCAATTAACAAGAAAATTTGCATCATCCATCTAAATGCATACAAGCAATCAATCAACAAGCATTTATTAAGGATCTACTACATGCCAAAGACTGTGCTGATTACTTAGCATACGCAGACAAAACTGAAACAATCTCTGCTCTTAAGGAACATATTCTATTATGGAAAACATGTGCATGTATAAGTATTTACAGAATAAATTAAATATAAGATAGTTAATTGTAAGGCTGTTAGTGAAGCGGGGCCTTAGTAGATGGACAGATGCATGAGGAAAGGCATCATGAAGGAAATGGATCTTGGGCCGGATCTTGAAGGAAGCTAACAATTCTTTAAGGTGAAGGTGAGTATATTCTAGCTATGAGGGATGACCAGTGTAAAGCTTGGAGATAGAAGATGGAGTGCCATGTGAAGAATGGAGAGAAACCCAGTTTGGCTGGATCATAGTAATGTAGGAAGAGAGTAAGAAATAAAGAAGTTGGAAAGATAGTTTGGGACCAAGTTGTAAGTAGGTATTCTTTCTCACTTGGATTTCCTATGTGTGATTATGGATCTGAGTTAAGAGGTTCTATTATGATCCAAAATTTGATAGAATACCATATGATAAAGCCTGGTCTCCCAAGGGTAAAAAGGGTATGGGGAGATGTAGTGATTGTGTGTAACCTAAAACATTTTGCCAATGAAGACTTATGTAGGAGAATTGGAGTAAGGGTATATTAGAGACACATATGAGCAGACAAGGAGGTTGGCTAGTCATATATCAAGAGCAAGAAATACCCAGTGACAAGTTTTCATATTCTGTTGGTATCCTTACACCAAACAAACTGTTGTATGCCTGCTGTATGCAAAACACTGTGCTAGTTGATAGAGGAAATGCAAGCTTTAAATATGATAAAATCCCCACTTTAGAGTCCAGGAGGAGATTAACACACAAATATATATAATTATGACACATAATATTATATGATACATTTGTTAGAGATTTTCAGAATAAAACGCTATATTAAGTTTGAAGGAAGTCATTAAGAGTGAGAGAGTGGAGAAGAGGAGGTGTTCAGGGAAGGCTTCCTGAAGGTGATGATTGATCTTCAAAGAATGAGTAAAAATTCAACAGGTACAAAGGAGAAGACAGAACAATCTAGGCATAAGGATCACCTTGAGAAAAAGGCATGAGAGCACAAGAGTGGCTGGAATCTAAGAAATTCTTCAAGAACATTCTTGGCAGATGGCCCTCCACTATCATTCTTGTTCCATTTCAGTAATAAGCAGCTCACTACTAGCCCACTTCATTGTTGGATGGATGCTGGAAGGTTCCTGATGTTGTTCAGTAGGCTATATCAATGAAACTTTCCATTGACTGACTTTAGTTCTGTCCTGTGGATTTAACAGAATTATATTCCCACAGGAATAACTGCACCAAATTTGATGAATCCCCAGGATTTGGGGACATTTGAAAATCTTACCCTTTGAAATTGAAGCTTATTATAAAGAATTATAAAATGGATGAGATTATTCACTATAGAAATCCTCCCCAAAGTCACTGACCATAAGATAAAATAAGTAAATCGATGAAATGAGGGTGCCTACTAACTCTCCATGAACAATTTCTTTAAAATAAGTATCCACAGTTTCATTGTTGTATGTTTCTTCTATAGAATGTAACTCCATGTCTTAATAAATAATTCTATGAGTTGATGTGGCCAAAATGGTAGTTAGTCTTCCATTGAAGCATACTCAGGGCCTTCCTAACTTGGTAGAATTACCAGAACTTCTCCCTGTATAACCTTTGAAATCCCTGAACTCCCTTCTTGTTTCTTTAAGTCATCAGAGTAGAACTTTAGTGAATACATAAAGTAGGTAATAATCTAAAAATGTAGCTAATATAGAATAAACTAGACTTCTGGAAATTTTAACACTTGGTAAAGTTGTAATAAAATAAGCTTTTTTTTTTGGCAAATGATAAACAATGTTGAGAACAGCAAAGGTAGATAAAAAAAAATTGTTAATCAATCTCCTCCAGCAAAGTTTAATGGAGAAGTTTCCCTCCCTAGCAAGTATGCTGGCCTACTTGGATACGTAAGGAAAGGAAAAAAAACCAATAAGTTTGGCTGTTTTGCAGAGTGTAGAATGGAGTGTAAAATATAAGTCTGGAAAGCTAGTTTGGGGTCATTGTTTTAAGGATTTTAAACATCAGAGGAGTTCATATTTGGTTCTAAATGAAGCCACCAAGGCTTCCGGTTTATTCCCCATGGGAAAATAAACAAACAAATATCCTTGACATGAAAGGGAACTCTCTCCTTCCTTAAAATTTTCATAGAGCTTTTCCTGGACCTCTCCTTTGCATTTGCCTTACTTTCCAAATATCTTTCTCTATTGTGTGCCCTCCTTCTTTTCTCCTTCATGCCATTATATTGGAAACTCATGGAGAGCAGATTTTGTGTTATAGCTCTTTTTCTTTTCAGTGCCTTTCTTATACTGATAGTTAACAAATATTTGCAGAAATCATTGCATAAAATTGAATTCTTAAACAAGAAAACCCCAAGGCCAGAACCTTGACAGTGTGTAGTCCTATCCAAAACAGCTAGACAGCTATCTCTCTCCCCATTTATTTCAAGTACAATTTGACATGAAAACAGACAAAATTGCCTCTGTGTTTGAAAAAGTATCAATGGGCCTCAGGATAGCATTTCTGAAAATCAAACCAGTTTGAAAGTATAATAGAACACAGAAGGCCTAGATCTTTTCAATTGAAGTAATCAATCAGAGGTATAAAGTAGGTATAAACAGGAGCTAGATACCTTTTTTTCCTAAATAAATCAACCAAAGGCCTAAACTGTGTTTGAAAAATCAATCAAAGAAGGAATAAAATACTTTTGAGCTACTGAATGAAAGCAAATGATGCCACACCATTTTGTGGGTTGAAGAGAGTCATTGAGTATGATATTTGTGTAGAAATAGCCAGCTCGTTTGCAATTTGGGGATCCAAGAAGCAGGCCAGCCTAATAGTGGTGCAATTCTGGTCAAGCCTCTGATAGAGAATTACTTGGGAAAGGATTAAAGGGAAGGACAAAGACTCTCTTTCCCTTCCTCCTTTTACTAGAGGATGACCTTGTGGACTTCAAAAGTTCAGAAGATTTAGACTTAGCAGAGTCCCTGGAACAGCAGTGGCTGATAGCAACAACTATATCATGAGCTGAGGACAAATCAGGCACTTTGAAGAAAGTCAGTTGAAGGATTCTACAAAGAGCCCAGCAGAAAGTTATACCTAAGGTGAAATTTTATGTGGCCTCCATGAAAAAAGAAAAGGGCTTCCAACAGTTGGAAACTGTGAGTCTACCACTTTGCCTCATGAACTCTCCAATACTGAACCCATATTTCCCTGGTCTCTACATGTACTTGTGGGGAAGTGTATTCTAGAATTTTGAGAGAGGAGATATTTTATACCAATTATTCTTACTATACTTCCTTAGCTGTTTTTTTAAATTATTTTGATAAGTATATTTCAATAAAATTTATTTTCTTCTAATCCTATGCATTTTTTTTCTGTATTTAAAAATATTATTTAGAAAAGAAGTAACCAGGCTTGAACAGAATACCATAGGGACGTATGAGACAGAAAAAACTTAAGAACTCCTATATTGGAGAAAGTTGATTAACCTCTCTGGTTTCTTTAATATGTCAAAAAGGGAGTCAGACTAAATAACCCTTTTTGCCCTTCCAATTGTAAACCTAAGATTCCAGTAATTGACTTATTGGGCAGCTAGATGGTGCAGTGGCTAGTGGCAGGAATCAGGAAGCCTCATCTTCCTGAGTTCAAATCTGATTTCAGACACTTACTAGCAGGGTGACCCTGGGTTTTCTCTTCTGTAAAATGAGCTGGGAAAGGAAATGCCAAATCACTCCAGTACTTTTGCCAAGAAAACCCCAAATAGAGTCATGAGGAGTTATTCGTGACTGAAATGACTGAATAACCACAAAACTGACCTATGGCCCAACCTGCTTTGTAGAATTTGTATGACTTACGGCATGTGTTCATATTGCTACTTCACAGTTGGGGAGTGATCCCATTAGTTAGGATTGTTTTGATGGCTTCATACTCTGTGTGAAAGTATTTTTAAAAAACAACAACTAATTTTTGTGTCCTCAACCCTTTTTTGGCAGTCTTTTGATGCCTATTTTCTCCTTCTCAGAATGTTTTTAAATACATAATATTTTAAACATATAATTTTTAGGTATATAAAATAAGATACATGGGATTACAAATGAAATCAAATGCTAGTGAAAATAAAAAATAATTTTTTCATGGATCTTCTGAAATTATCCTTTGGGACTCTGTGGAACCTAGCTTTACCCTATTTAATTAGAAAAGATGGAAGGCAGACTATTTGAAGATCAAAAAGGAAGCTGGCTTGCAACGCCTTCGATGTCTAAAATTCTTGGTAGATGATGAATAGGCTTCTCAATGTTATCTGTGCTGGTTGTGTTTACTGATGCAGATAATTTCCTTTCTAAGGGATAAAACTGAGAAATAGAAAAAAACTAAAATAAATGAAAAGATTTTGTTTTATTTTAATTTGCTTGTTTAAATTTAAACTTTTTATATTGATAAGTTTCAATTGAATGAGTTTATATGCAAGTCTTTTGTGTTGTTCTTTGGTGCATTCATTTTCCAATCTCAAACTGATGCTGCCAGATTTTTTAAAATTTGAGTACAAATGACACATATTTGGTCAATTTGATAGTTTCTTTTCATTTGTTTGTCTTTGTATTTTGCATAATCTGATGATTACAGACAGCAAAAGGAAAAAATTGAATAAAAGTCAATGTAATTAAAACTGGATACTGTAGGAATTGTACCGTGTACAAGTAGTATTATTGAAATTTATCAGATGGATAAAATGTTAAAAAAGGATATAAATGTAGTGAGTCTACAATAATCTTGTACTTTGGCCTTATCAATCTGTAGCGATAGGCCTGACTCTTTAAAGACCTTGCAATGGGGAAGATAAGTTCTGACATATCCTACCTGAGATTGTAAATGAGCCTTGAAGAACAACAGGGAAAAACACCTTTCAAGTGCTTATGTTGATGATAACTGTGGGGCTTCTAGGTGGGAAAGGGATCCTTACTCTACATATCTTGTCCTACCTATCTACTCCTCTCTGCCTACCTTGACTTTTCTGCTTTATTTACCTACTACCCTACCTTGCCTTATCTAACCTACCTACTGCCTACCTGTCTACCTATTCCTCTCTCTCTGATTCCCTAAAAATAAGATTCGCAGCACAGAGAATACCTGTTCTTCGTGATACTTGTTATAGAGATTTGTTCCTCTCAGCTATTCACACTGGCATTGGGATTAGGTCAATACACCTGACAGCCTCATCCAGGAACTTAAGAGCTTATTATAGACACCATTGGTCTCAATGAGGATTGTTGTGACCAGTTTGGAGTGTCTTGGCTTACTCCCCCTAAATTCACTATCCTTGGACAATTTATCAGTGACAGTAATCCATCTGCCAGATGTTTCCCTGAGCTCTTTCCTTCTTAGAAAAAACAATACAAAACAGAACCCTAATACATCCTGTGAAATTGACAAAGGTGATTAGACTCAGGAACACCTGATATAGGAAGGAAAATCTCCTGTAGAAAAAAATGAGTCTTTGGAATAATAATAATGTTAGTAATTATGAATTCATATTTCTACGGACCCTTAAGGTTACACATGGAAAGTATAGTATACTTTCCATGTAACAGTTTTATTCCTTCCTTAGCTGTGACTCAAGGATGCAGAGTCATTGAACCTCAAAGAAGTTAAGCAACTTGTCTAGGATCATACAACTAGAAATTATTTGAGCTGGAATACTATGAGCTCAACTCATTGGACTCCAGGGGCAGTGCTCATATCTAGACACCCTGAATTTTGCTTTGTTTACTTGCAAGGGAATATAATAAAGGGAATGGTTTCAGAGAAACTGGAGAAGACTTATATGTACTGATGCAGAGTGAAGTGAGAAGAACCAGGAGAACAATTCATTAACAACAGCATGGCAAAATTAAACAACTTTGAAAGCAGAAAGAATTCAATGATAACCATGATTCGGTGATGAAAAATGTCACTCCCTTTCAGAGGTGAGAGAATAAATATAGAGAATGAGATAAACCTATTTCAACATAGCCAATTTGATAATGTTTTGTTTGACTATGTATATTTCTTATGAGGGTTTTCATTTTTTTTTGTGGGGAAGGTGGGAGAGAAAATAAATGCTTGTTAATTGAAAAATTACAATTCAATGTAAAATAATATTTATTCAGTATGTTAAAGTTTGCAAAATTACATATAAATTCATCATATTAACTAATATTAACCAATTAATAATTACTTGCTAGCATTGATATAGTACTTTAAGGTTTGCAAAACACTTTACAAATATTGTCTCATTTTATTGACACACCAGCCCTGGGAGCTAGGTGCTATTATAATTCCCACTTTACAGATGAAGAAATTGAGGCAAAGATTAAGGGACTTGTCAGGGCCAAACAGTAAGCATCTGGGGCTGGTTTTGAACTCATCTTCCTGACTCTGGGACCAGTGCTGTAGCCGCTCAGTCACCTCTTTATAGTCTCACAAATGTCATAGGCTTGGAGGTATCATTATTGCCCCAATTTATAGATGGAGAAACTGAGGCTCTCAAAGAAATTAAGTGACATGCCCATGGTTACATAGGTAGTATCTGACAAAGACAGAATTTAAACTTGTATTCCTGACTCTAAACTCATTATGTTTCATGTTACCTCATATCATGCTAGTTAGATCCTGTTAATAACCGAGTTGATGAGATGGCTGCGTCACTAGTTGTGTTCCTGTTTCAGGGCTTTCCTAACACATGGCTACAGCAGAAGGGCTGACTGTCCACACAATCCCATAAGATTCTCATCTCATCCTGTATCTCTCGTATGTATCATTTCTTATTGTATAATAATGTTCTCTCATATTCATATATCATATTTCCAGTTCTTTGCTAACATAAACACTGCTGCTGAGACTATTTTCGTATGTATTGGACCTTTAGTTTCTGTCTTTGTCTCACACAGCACTTGGTTGCTAGGTCAAAGAGTATGGGCAGTTTTGGCACATTTCTTGCATAATTCCAAATTGAAAAACTGAATAGTTTGACCACTCCACAGCTCTACCAATAGTATGTCAGCATGCTCGTCTTCCCACAGTCCTTCCTACATTGACCATACCTTTTTTTTTCATCTTTGCTAATTTCCATGGAGTGAGGTAAAAACTCAGTGTGTTTTATTTTGCATTTTTCTTACACATGGTGAATTAGAGCATACTTTCACGTGGTCATTTATAATTTGCAGATCTTTTGAATACTGTTTGTTCATGGATTTTGACCACTTATTTCTTCACAGAAAAGCTCTTTGTAGTATATATTTCTGTCAAATCCCTATATATTTTGTATATCAGTTTTTTTTAGAACTACACTATTATTTGATATAAATCTTTTTCTATTCTACCATTTCTTTAAAAAAGCTGGTTTTACTTATTTTATTTATGGAAAACATTTATATTTTCATAGAATCATAGATCTAGAACTAGAAGGGACTCCAAAGGCCATTTAATCTGATCCCCATATTCATAGATGAGGAAACTGAGGCCCACAGAGTTTAAGTGACTTACCCAAGGTCATGAAGCTAATAAAATAAGTATGACATGTGTGATGTAAATTTAGATTCTCTGACTCCATCTGGAGTTAGTTTTCTTTATAGTAAGCTATACCATACTATGTTTACAATTTCATGTTGTTAAAATTATGAATTTTATCCTTTTTTTTCTGTATATCTCCAGTTTGGTTAAGAATGTTCTGCCTCTATATAGCTATAAAAGATACCTAATCTCTTGCTTTTCAATATTTTTAAAAATTATGTAGCATTTCGTATTTAAAGTGGTATATTCATTTTGAGCTTATTCAAGATAGTAATCTAAACAATTTCTGCTTAACTTCTTTCCAATTTTCTTGCCAATTCTTGTCAAAAAAGCAAGTCTTCCCACAAGTAATTTATGTTTTCAGGTTTATTAAGTACTGGATTACTGTTTTAATTGCTTCTTTTTGTTTCTTACTTTGTTCTATTGATCTATTTTTCTATTTTTTTAAATCAATAATAAATATGGTTGATGACTACTGTTTTATAATATTGTTTGAGGACTACTAATGCTATGCTCTCTTCTTTTGTATTTTTTCTCATTATTTCTCTTGAGATTCTAGGCCTTTCACTCTTCCAAATTAATTTTGTTATTATTGTTGTTTAGTTCTAAAAAGCGTTCCCCCAATTCAATTGAGATAGAACTAAATCTGTGCTTTAATTTAGGTAATATCATCATTTTTATGATAGACCTGGCCAAACAATGAGCCATGACTGTCTCTTTGATTGTCTTCCTTTATTTCTGTAAAGAGTGTTTTTAAAGTTGTGTTTATATTAATTTTGTGTATTAATCTTTTCTCCCTTTGTGCTACTATTGGTTTTATTTTGCATCCTTCAACTTTACAGTAGCTATTAATTTAATTTCTGTCTTTCCCAATTCTTTGGGGGTTTTCTAAATGTAGCTTCATATCATCTGTAAACAGGAATAATTTCATCTCCATTTTGATGCTATTTTGAATTTGTTTTCTTGCCAAAACTAGAATTTGTTGGACTGTGTCAAAAAATATTGGGAAGAAGAGTAATACTTGTTTCCTTAGAATGCATAATGTGTGTTAAAAAAACCATCGTATACTTTTCTTACCATTTTCTGTGTAAATGCGCCTATTTCTGAGAACTTGTCTGACTTTCATGGAATGTTACAGGGGATGATAGATGTGGTGAGATTGTTCAAATTATCTTGTCCCATAAATGGATAGTAATAGCTCTTTATCTGTTGAATAAAGTTTTGAACTTGAGGCTCCAACCAAGTGAGCCTCCATATCCTTTTCAGGCCAACCATACCTCTAGGAAGTATTGAAGGTGTTCAAGGAAAATGAAGTTATAACAGCAGAGAATTAGAAAGATTGAGCAATTGTTAGAGTGGTGGATTTTCTTCTGTGTATCTTGAAGTACAGAGTCCTATTTGGAGGCCTGACTGGGTCTGCGTATGCATTTGATATTTGGAGCCCACCCCAAGCCTGGCCCTGGACCTGGTTAGTTTAGTAGAGATGACAGAGTGTTGGTAGCCTGGGGTAAATTTTGCCCACAGGCTGCAGTCTGAGATTTAATAGTCTGATGCTTCACCTTCACTCTTCACCAGAGGTGGTAGAATAATGGAAAATCACAACTAGTCACTGACCTTTCCAAACTCAGTGAGTACCACAGTAAGTTTATTTTATTTAAACCTTTCAAAATTTTGGACAATCACAGGAAATAAAATACCAGCATTGGGGGTTGTTTTCAGTCACTTTGCCTATGGGCATTTGGAATTCTACAAGGCTTTACCTCTAATTGGCAATAAGATAAAATAACAACCAAAGTTCTTTAGTGTTTATGGGCTCAAACTGGTAATTTCACTTGCCCATGGATGATGAAGATTGAAATTTCTGGTTTAAACCAGTCAGGAAGGCTCACTTTGGATCTTGTACCAATACACAATTCCATCATATGTAGGTTGCTGTTGAAACTGCTTCATATAATTGGCAAAACTTCCCAGATGAAATCAGAACTTGAATCTGCTCAATTGATCAAGCATTATGAGTATACAAGATGATAAAATTAACTTGTCCTCAGAATACCCTCTAGAGATGCTGTCATTTGTCCAAAGTGAATGAATGCCACATCTTCTCATCACACCCCTTTTAGGCTGAGAACACTTTTAGAAATTACTGTGAGTCCGTGATTTTCCTTCATTGCTTTTGAAATTCTTATTAAATAGCATCAATTCTAGAAGCCCAACTTTCAACTGAAAGACTCTCCACTTTGATTGTCTTGCTGGATTTCAGACTGAAAATCTTGTGTATTATTTAATTTGGGTTTCTGTAAACCTCTGCTCCCTCCTGGTTATTTTTCCATTTGGGACACCCTGGGTGGCTGGACTCACTCAGCCATAGAACCTCAGTTTTGTCACTAATGAGGGCATTCCATCTCCTATCTCTCAAGCTTTCTGTTTCACTGAATTCTGACAGCCTTTTTATTCTAGTGTGACTTAGAACACAGCATTATCACTCAAATACTCTTTCCATCAATGCTTTTGCCACAGGAATATCATTGATCTCAGCAAGATAATTAGCAACACTGTGTTGACTTTTCCTTCCTGTGTGGCAATCACAGACATCTGTCCCCTTTCAGAGTGCTGTTCCATACTGTATGTTTAGAATCACAAGGGGTTGTGAACTCCTGCCATTAAGTTCTTAAGAAGATCTTACTACACCAACAGCAGTCTTACCTGTCTGGTGTGATCAACATGGATCACTGCCTTTCTCAGACAAGTCATAGATACTTAGTGTCACATGTTTCCTGAATATTTTTCTTTCTCTCAGAATGTTATTTATTGTTATTTTATAGGATCATGAGTTCAGAGCTGGAAGATTCCTTAGAGATTACCTAGCCCAACTCCCCTATTTACACTCAAAGAAAATGAGTCCCAGAGATGTAAAGTTATTTGCCCAAGTTTATACAAGTAATAAGTAGCAAAGCCAGGGATCAAACCCAAGTTTTCTGAATCCAAATCCATTGTATTCCCTTACCTTTCTTTTACTATGTTTCCCAGATGCATATCAATTAATCATTAAGTATTTACTAACAGCACCTACTGTGAGCCAGGCCTAACGACTGACACTGGATAAAACAAAACAAAGCAAAACAAAGAATGAAGTCATCTATGTCAGCAATGAGCTTATATTCTAATAGGGGCAATCACAAATGATATAAAAATATCTAGCACACTTACAAAGTTAATACAGATACACAAAGTAGTTGAATACAAAGTAATATGGGAGGGAGGGTGCTAATGGGTCCTGGGAAGGGATCAGGAAAGACTTCATAAAGACAGCGCTGGAGCTACATCCAAAAAGGAAGAGGATTCTAGGAAGCACAGAGAAGGAGGCAGTGCTTTTCAGGCATGGGGGGATGGCTAGTGCAAAGGCATCGGAAGATGGAAGATGGAGTGTCATGAGTAAAGATTAGAGAAAAGGTGAGTTTGGCTGGGTTGTAGAGTATGTCTAGGAAAAGTAGGTTGGAGACATTATATAGGGCTTTTAAAGTTAAACAGAGGAGTTTCTATGTAATTATAGAGATATTAGGAAGCCATTAAGGTTGGTTGTATAGGGCAATCACAAAGTTAAATTTGTGCTTATGGAAAATAACTCTGGCAGCAGTGTGTAAGATGGGCTAAAATAGTGAGAGACTTAAGGCAAGGAAACCACTTAGAAGATTGTTGCAATAGTATAGATGAGAGGAAATGAGGGCCTGAATGAAGGTGGTAGATGTATGAGTGGAGAGAAGGGGTCTTATGCAAGAGATGTTATGAAAGTTAGAAATGACAAATTTTGTCAATTGTTTAGATAGGTGGGTGATGGAGAGTGAGGAGTCAAAAATAATGCCAAGACACTTCAAGAATGGTGGTGCTTTCTACAGAAATAGGGAAGTTTAGATGAGGAAAGAATATAGGGAGGAAGATAGTTCAGTTTTAGATGTAAGTGTAACATAGCAGGGTCTCTGTCTTTTAACAGCTAATAATGTTAGCTGTTAGTATATATATGGCAAAACTTCAAGGATCCATCAAATAACAGTATTTATGATTCATCTACCATACATTAACATCTTTGCTAGCTATTCTGGGGACAGAAACAGCTCTAGTCATGGTTCCCATCCTCAAGGAATTTGCATTATAGTCAGGGGTGTAATGTTCCTGTAATTTTTGAGGTTGATATGAGTTCTGGGGAAGGGGGTGTCCTAATTATCTTATGTTTGAACTCTTGTCTTTCTCTGATTTAGTGCTAGTGTGATGAATTAGTGTTACTGATTAGGGTAGTATGCCCTGCAGAGATGCAGGCTTGGGACTTAAGGCTATAAACCAAGAAACGTCAGGACAACTTCATAGGTGTGTTACTTATGTATAAGAGAAATGGGTTCAAAGTAATATTTTATTCACTGTAAAATATAATTAAGTTAATCAAACCATGCAAAATGTATTGTAGGAAAAAATCAAAAAATATAGAAGCTATGCATTGTATTAATAAACGTGTATTATATACTTCACCTATAACCAATTTAGTATATTCTCTCTTTAACATTCAGACACACAGGCACACATATGTATATGTGCTCTCACAGAAAATCCATTAATAGCTGCTTTTTTTTTTTAACAAATTTAAAATTTCATTTATATAACTAGATCTGTGATAAACTGCCTTGCTGTACTTTACTTCTTTTGTATTTTGCAATACAGCCGAACTGGCCTTCTCTCTGTTCATGCACGTGGCAGCCCATTTCTCATCTTCCTTCTCTTGCACTGGCTTATCCTCATGCCTGGAATGTTCTTTCTCCTCATTCTGGCCTCATGGAATCCCCTTCTTCCTTCAAGAGAGATAGAACTTTTCCTGATCCACCCCCAATTGTCAGTATACTCCATACCAAACTATCTTATAGTTTAACTATTTGGAATTTATTGTCTTTATATTTACTTTCTGTACGTTCATATATGTCCTTTTTGTCTCCTTGTTAGAACGTAAGCTTCCTGAAAGTAGTAATTAGTTCATTCATCTTATTTGTATCTCCAGCACCAAGCATAGTACCTAACAGATAGTATGTGTTTACAAAATATTTACTGCTTGATTATCAAACTAATGCTGGCTTGCGGGTGATGAGTCCTTGTATTCTAGTTCCAGTTCTGTTAGTAGATAGCTTTGTGCTCTTGAGGAAGCTGTGAATTTAAAGGGTGGAACAAGATCATTTCTAATGTCTCTTCCTGCCCTGAAATTCTAGAAAACCTTCCAATTAGCTTAAGACCTTGTGCAAATTGCATAACCTGTTTTATCAGCTGCAAAATGAGGGTAATGCCTATCCTCATAACAGAGGTTATGAGACCCAAATAAGATGAAGTATTTAAAAGTGATCTAAAAACAATAAGGTATAAATGTATATTTTGGTAGTAATTACTAGTTATTATTGCTTATATGGAATCCACAGATGTACAAGATCTAATAACTTGAAGGGATAGTAAAGACCATCTAATCCAAACTGTACTTCAATGGGAATACCCTTTGTAGAGTGCATTCTGAATTTGGAGTCCATGAACTTGTTGTTGCTGGACTGTTTAAAAATTTTGATAATTGGATTTCAATATAATTGGTTTCCTCTGAATTTTATTTTATGCATTTAAAAACATTATTCTGCAAAGGGATCCATAAATTTCACAAAGCCTGCCAAAGGGGTTAATGACACAAAAAATAAGAAAGTCTGATTTATAATATTGCCACAGGTGTGCATCTAGTCTTTGCTTAAACATACAGAATGGAAGTGAATTTATTCACTTGGATGGCAGCCCATTCCACTTTTGAATAGATTTAACTGTTAGGAGGTTTTTCCTTTATAAGGAGTGGAATCCTACCTCCCTCAGTTAGCAAGATACTCTCTGCCCAGATACATTATAAGATGAGAATGTCTCTTTGTACTGGGTTATTGAATCAGTCAGTCAATCAATCAGTGGGCATGATATGTGAACAAGGTTTTCTCCAGCCTTCAGGTGTAAACCTCTTTGATTAGGTCAAGAGGGAAAAATGTGATTGACTAATCAAATAAATGAGCCATGCCTCTTGGAGCTTTAAGCAGTATGTGAATTTCAGTTGTTTCTCAGTCCAAAGAGAGTCCAACATGATAATAGAAAATGTCAGTTCAGGAGTTGAATATTTCAGTTTGAATCAAGCTTGTGAGAGGGAATCTCTCTGCAGAGGAAGAGTTTTATAGCAATTGTTCTTATTTCATTTTAGTATATGCCTTTTTAAAAAGCCAATCAGAGCCTGTCTCACTGATTAACAGTGAGACACTAGTGCTAGTTCAAACTTGTACTAGTAAACATGGACTGTCAGATTTACTCCTAGA
This sequence comes from Phascolarctos cinereus, assembly GCF_003287225.1. Classification (NCBI taxonomy): domain Eukaryota; kingdom Metazoa; phylum Chordata; class Mammalia; order Diprotodontia; family Phascolarctidae; genus Phascolarctos; species Phascolarctos cinereus. Next base: position 479,984,247 of record NW_027555847.1, read on the forward strand.
ACCCTGAAAAGAGAGCAGAGTAGGAAAGGAATGCCTCAAACTCACATACAATTCACATGATATTGCTCACTTGACTATCAGGAAAAAAAAGAATTTTAGAGGGACCTGGCAGCAGGCACAGTTGTTATCAGTTCCTCTATTGTCCATTGTAGGCTTCCTGAAATGGAAGAACAGTGTGAAGACCAATTTAAAAGAAACGTGAGAACACACAAATAGCTCCTAACCTTTGCTATGAAGAAAAAACACATTCACGGACAAGACAATACAAAGACTAAAATACTGAAGATTGGAAAAAAAGGTAATTTTTATTGATAAAAAACACTTTTGCAATCATGGGTATCCCAAAATTGTTAGAAATCCAAATGAACATGTGAGATGTGGGCACCTCCATTAGACTGTAAAACATCCACTCTCTAAAATTTTGGGGATTTTTACTTCCAGGATCTGGGAGTCTAGAAGGGAATGATAAACTCTGATAAATAAGTTGGTAAAGTGAGAAGCAGAATTTTCCTTGAATTATTGAAAATCCCAAATGGAGCTAGAATACTATATGACCTTATACTATGCCACATGTCATAAAAGGTTGAGATTTATTTACAAAATATAGTTAAACATGCTTCAATGGACTTGGAACTCACCTAATTTGAACTCTGTTGAAAACTGATAGCTACTATTAATGCCAACCTTAGAAAAATCAACTCTTTGTCAAAGATATTCCTAATATCCAATACAATATGAAGTGTGAATTCATAATGAAGAATTAAAAAATGTCAAAATCTCATAAACTCAGTGCCAAATTGTCTCAAACAAGTGGCTATAGCAAAAGTAAGATGCACTTCATATTAAAAGTTCTTTAAATATATAAAGAATGTAAGGTTTATTGTCAATAAATTTACATACTTTACTAATCCCAGTTAATTTACACACTGCTGTTAAAAAACAAAACTTAGTTATATGTGAGTATAGCTGCAGAGGTAGCAAATTATGAAGAATATTTAGAGGGCAGTGAGTGGGGCAGTGTGGTTGAAGCACAGAGAATGAAATTAAATATAGTTGAGATAATCCTTGAAAGGTAGTTTGGATACAGATTGTGGAGAGCTTTGAATGCCAAATTAAGGAATTTGACCTTTATTCAAAAGGAAATGATGAATCATAAAATGGTTTTCATCAGTAAACTAGATAAAACAGAACCAACTTTAAAATATCTCAAGTAACTTAAAAATTTAAAAACATAAATCTTACCATTAGTACCTTATACCAATCCTTTAAAGAGAGGGTATAAATAGTGGGCAGGCCAGATTCTATAATACATGTTTGATTCGACTTCAAGGTCCTCCTCTCTCCCCCTCCCCTACGCACAGGTAATAGTAAGCTTCCAATGAAAGCAAAAATAATTTATTTCATTAGAATCTTTAGCAAGAGGAGCAATGATAAAATAAGCTGAAATGATTATCTTTTTAATGACTATCATCTACTGCATTTGTTCCTAATGAATCCAAACAGTAATTGCAGCATCTGTCCAGCCAGAGACAATAAGTATTCCAAATGTATTAATCTTTGAAATCTACTTTCAAAATTTTCTAGAAATTCTGCACTACACCTCAAATGCTCTTCTTTGATATGTCAGTATTGTGATTGAATTTGAATAGTATATATTGACCCAGTTACTAAAACCATTTTGGTACTTGGGATCCTATATTTGAGTTAGAAGAGAGCTTAGGGGATCAGAGTCCAACCTCCTCATTTTCCAGATGAGGAAACTGAGGCCCAGAGAGATTAAGTGACTTGCCCATTGCCACATAGCTAGTAAGGGTTTGAGGCAGAATTTGAGTCCAAGTCTTGCACTCTCATCCATTATTGCACGATTTGCAAAGTTGTACCCTATGGTTGAAAATGAAATTGTAATGCACTTATTTTAAAGATTAAAATGGTTCCATGGATCTGTGATCTCATAGATGTGGGCCTTCTCTCTACTAATGCCGATTGTAAACCATCCTTGCTTGTCTATCCTGTACAACTCTTGCCCATGCCATCTTATAAGTTTTCTACTAGCAAACTAACCTAATGGGGGTCTTTTTCTTTCTCTCTTTGCCCAGTGGAGCACAGAGGCTGCCTGTTGTTTTTCTTCTGTTTTACCATGTGACCATTCATCTTTTTCACTCATATTTTTCTTTGATGATCTCTGTTACTCCAGTGATCCTTTGTTTCTAATGTTTTACAACCTGTTTATATCTACCACATGCCTATCCACTGTCCACTGGATAATAGTAAATAATTAAATACTTAAAAGATTCCTGATTCCATTGGAATTGATACTCCCTTTCCTGATGGACATTAGAATACTCCACAACATGGTAAGTGGTCTTTAAGAATGTCTGTGGCTGAAAAACCCATCACACTGAGAGTAACTTGGTTTAGTGTCTATGAACTTCTCTAGGGCAGTTCTTGATGACTGACATACAGTCCATTGCCAAGTCTTGGACCCTTTCTAGCTTGGTAAGACCTCTCAGAGCTAACATGACATTAGACGATCCCTGAGAACTCAAGGTCAGTTCCATACAACAGCAACAACTAGAACTTTAATGTTTGCAAAATACTGTATCTCCTTAGTTGAGCTTTACAATAACCCTGTATAGTAGATGCTAGTATTATCCATTTTACATATGAGAAAACTGAGGATGGTACAGAGGTTAAGTGATTCGCCCAAAATCACATATCTAGTAAGTATCAGTGACAGGTTTTGAACTCAGGTATTCCTGACCCCAAGTCTAGCCCTTTATCCACCACACCTAGCTGCCAACATCAAAGTGGGGACTTTAGTGGAGGGAAAGTACTATTATTCTGTTAACCATATGAACAAGAACAACAACAACCACCCCCACCACCTTAAATTGCTCTGTATTGTTTTCTTCATGAAGTTCAAGTTATTTTGCTCAGCCTTCAAGGCCCATCACAACCTAGCATCATCTTATGTTTCCAAATATTTCATATTACTCTCCTCCATACACTCAGCAGACTAGACACCAGAACTTTCATCTAGTTGAAAAAACTTTGACCTAGTTTTTTTGAAAACCCAGTCCCAATGTTTTCTTCTCCATAAAGCCTTTCCTGATTCCACAGTTGGTAAGAATTTCCCCCCCTTGGGCCAAATAGCATTCTGTTCTGCACCTCTCTAGTGCACTTACAGGCAGCTAGGTAGTACAATAGATAGAGGACTGGGCCTGAAGTCAGGAACACTCATCTTCCTGAGTTCAAATCTGGCCTCAGACATTTACTAGCTGTGTGACCCTGGGCAAGTCAGTTAACCCTGCTTGCCTCAGTTCTTCATCTATAAAAATGAGCTGGAGAAGGAAATGGCAAATCACCCCAGTATCTTTGCCAAGAAAACCCCAAATGATGTCATGAAGAATTAGACATGACTGAAATGACTGAATACCACCACCACCAAGTGGACTTAGGAATTATGATTTAGTTATCTGTATACATACTCCATTTTACATGTAAGGAAACTGAGGCCAACAAAGGTTAAATGACTTGCCCATGGTTACAGAGAGCCAAAACTTATATCTAGGTTTTCTGATTCTGTCTTGAATTCTTATTCTTGAACCACATCATATCTTTTGAAAAGGTGACACTTCACAATTATATGTCATTTGATCCTCACAATAACCAGACAAGAAAACTGAGGCATACAAGTGAAGTTATGTGTCCAGGATCACAGAGTTAAAAAATATCTGAGAGAAGTGGCTTTAGTCTTTTTCTGTCTAGTTTTTTATTAGTGACTAGAGAGCACACTTAAATTTTCACATGGCATGGAGAGGAAATGCAATGCTTAACACAGTGCTTGGCACATCATAAGCATTTAATAAATACTGACTAGTTAATGTGTAACACAACAGATTCATGATCCAAGAAGATCTCAATGAATTGAAAGAATCAGTTGAATTAAAAATAAATTTGACAATTGTTAAGTCCTTCACTCGAGTTAAAAAAGAACAGCAAACAAATGCACAAATCAAAAATGTGAGGAGATATGGGTTAATGCACAGACTTATTTTTCCAGTGCTTAACCTAGTGCCTGACACTTAGCTTTTGTTGTTTAGACATTTTTTCAGTTGTGTCCAACACTTCATGACTTCATTTGGGATTTTCTTGGTAGACGTATTGGAGTAGTTTTCCATTTCCTTCTCCAGCTCATTTTACAAATAAGGAAACTGTGGCAAAGATAGTTAAGTTACTTGCCTGGAGTCACAGAGCTAGTAAGTATCTGAGGCTGGATTTGAATAGTTTTCAGAAGGAGGCAATGTCAGTATTCTCCTGTGTGTATCTTGGTCATGCTACATCTGATATATTGAGTTCAGTTCTGAGAACATCTAGAGGGTACCAGGATGATGAGGACTCTTGAAATTATATTACATAAGGATTGCTTGAAGAAAATAAGGATATTTAGTCAAGAGATTTAGTGGAGATGTATTTGTTGAATTTGGATACTTAAAGGGTTGTGACTTGATTGAGGGATTAATTAGTAATGCCTCATCCCAAAGGGTGATAGGTACTAAGCCTAGTGGATTGATGTTACGTGGAATCTGAGTTTAGTTCACTATAAGAAAAATAAACTTTATGAAGTGCTATCCAAAAAATAAAATGGTTTGTTTCTTGAAGCAGTGAATTCCTTATCATTAGAGATTTTCAAGTGGTGAATAGATGATCACCTGTCAATGATGTTGTAGAAAGGAGTCATACATTAGGCAAGGATTGGAGTAGATGACTTTTGTGATCCTTTCCAACTATCAGATCTACGATTCCTTAATGAAAAAATGAGATTCTTGATTGAAATACTAGGATCAATTGATAAAAAATTAAACGAAGCTGCATAGTGGCCATTGTGATAATTGATTTATATAGCTTTGGGTATGCTTGAAAAAAAGATTTGTATTGAAGGAGGTGAAGAAATGGTCTTTAAGGTCTAGTGCCTACTTGCTATTCTTTATCTCTCTTTATATAATTTCCTGATATGCAAGGGTCAGTGAGTAAAAAGCAGCTTGGGCAGGTGCTCCCTTTGAAAACTTTGTAGAGAGAGTCCCTGAGACATTTGGAGAGCCATTCTGGAAAATATCTATTCTCCAGCGGCCTATGCTAACCATGGCTTAATTTTTTTTTTAAATTTTGCTCAGTGCTAGGTTCTGAGGGCTCTGACTTAAGGAATCCATTAACTTGTCAATGAGCCTCTTTCTTTAAATCCACAATGAAATCCAAGGAAATTGAAGTAAAATTATTTTTTTCCTAAAATGGTTCTTAATGTCTTTATTATGAAATAGCATTATGGAAAATACCAAAGTCTGTTTTGATTTTGATTTAAGTTTGTTTAATGACTATCTTTGCATATCAGATAATAATCTAGTCTGATATGTTTGGTAATGAGTTTCTCTTCACCAGAAGTCTTCAAGGAAAGCCTGGATGACCATTTGTATACTGTAAAGAGAATTCTTGGTCAGGTAGAATTTGAATTAGACACTTTTTTTTAGTGAGGCAATCAGGGTTAAGTGACTAGCCCAAGGTCACACAACTAGTACTTATCAAGTGTTTGGTCTAAAGCTGGATTTGAACTCAGGTCCTCCTGATTTCAGGGCCGGTGCTCTATCCACTGCGCCACCTAGCTGCTCTAATTAGACACTTTTTATGATCCTTTGTCTTCTCTGAGATTCTGGGATTTCATTAGTAAAGTCAATTTTATGTCTGGTCCAGGAGCTCAAAATCCCTTCCCCCCCTTCCTTCTTTTTCCCTGCTTCCCTTTGTCTCTGCTTCTTTGTCTTTCTCTGCCTTTCTTTTCCTTCTCACTACTTCTCCTTCCTCCCTGTCTCTTTCATTCTCCACTTCTCTCCTCCCTCTTCCCTATCACCCTCCCTTCTTTCCCCACAGCCTGTAAACTAGGGTTGCCAGGGAAACAAGCACCTAACAGGGGAAAATGTGCATTGAACAATAAAAGAAACAGATAGGAGACTGCCCATTCTCTTCACAGGTCAGCAGGTGGCATTTCCTCATCATTACTTGAAAGACTATTCAATGACAGAATATCTATTGGCTAACAGTATTGTTGTTCTTTTACAGTATTGGCTTGGGATGAAAGCTTTGATCAGAGAACCAACATCACTTTGGTTTAGAGTGAGTTGTCTGCAAATAACAAATTCTCAAATCTATTTTTTTGTTGGACACAAATTAGTTCAGAGTTTGAAAATATCCAGCCTTTTTTTTTTTCAGGAGTAGATTGAAAGATATTTCTTTGACCAGTAAATTGAGTTTCACTTGATGCCAAAGAAGTACTTCTCTATTTCTTTAAGAAATGAACAAAATCTCTGGGGATATTATTTTCTTACGCTGAAGTGGTTTAAATTATTTCAGATGTAAAAGTCCAATCCTTTCAGGTGCTATGGTTCCTTCCAAATTAAAGACAGCATTGAAAGACAAAACAAATCCCATACTTATCTAATTATATTTCCTAATACAATTGAAATCAAAACCCTTTTATTTTAATTGCATTTCTTTTATAAGCCTTTCCTAACTAGTCACAATATTGTGCAATTTGTTATAACTACATAATTATGCTAAAGAATATTGTATCTGCTGGACATATTTAATAATATCCAACTCCTAGAAATTCTCTGATTCTCTTTTTTGAAAGGAAGAAAAAGAACCTTTATGTTACTTTAAGTGGAAATGTTAAATTCAATTTCCACATGAAATTGCTCAATTTAGAGTCTTTGTGCACTATAGTTACTTTGTAAAGTTAGTGGGAATTAATATAGTCTAACAGAAGGTCTGAATCTACTCCATGACTCAAACTCCCTTTCCTTATTACATAGCTAGTAGAATTGCAAATTGATTTTCAAAATAGTTGCAACAATTCACAGCTCCACTAACAGCACGTCAATGTACCTTTCTTCCTATACACCTTCCAATATTTATCACTTTGTTTCTTTTGTCATCTTTGGAAATTTGATGTGTGGTGAAGTTGTAAACACAACTTCAGAGTTGGTTTAATTTGCATTTCCATTACTGTTAGTGATTTGGAGTCCTTAGTTTTTTCATCTATAAAACAGGATAACAATTTCTACAGTACCTAGCTCACAGGATTATTGTGAAGCTCAAATATGCTAAGGTACAGAAAGTACTAGCAAACTTTGAACTGCTGTATAAACATTAATCAGTTTAACATTATCCTATCTATGACACTAAGTCATGATCTCCTTACTTCTTTTGCAGTGATCTCATTGTCTTCCTTGCCTCTCTCATTTTCCTTTACTTCTGCAAATGCCAGATTAGTTGCCTCAAGACTGTTATTTCATACTCTTGTTCAATTGTTCTCCATTGACTAAAATATAAAGGATAAATGTCTGAGCCTGATTTTCAAAGACTTACAATTTGCCCCCAATTATTTCTCCAGCTTTCTCTCCCATAATATTCCCCCAAATAACCTTCCATTTCAACCACACTGGTTTATTCTTTCTTTCTTTCTTTCTTTCTTTCTTTCTTTCTTTCTTTCTTTCTTTCTTTCTTTCTTTTTTCTTTTCTTGGCAATTGGAGTTAAGTGACTTGCCCAGGGTCACAGCTAGCAAGTGTCTGAGGTCAGATTTGAACTCACGTCCTCCTGACTCCAGAGCTGGTGCTCTATCAACTGCACCATCTAGCTGCCCCTTACTCAGTATTTCCAGAACATGCCTTGCACGCTCCAACTTTTCTGCCTTTGCTCACACTGTTTCCTACACTCTCAACAGGGTTATCTTTTCTTCTCTCATATCAATATCCCATTCAGTTTCAAGGACCCATCTTAAATTTTATGTCCTCCATGAAATCTTCCTTAAATACTGAAGACAGAAATTCACTCTTCTATTAATTTGCATAGAACTTATATCTTGTACTGCTGACTGGACACTTTTAAACTTTTACTTTACATTGCAGTAGTATTTTTTTTTTTACAATGTGTATCATGGATAATGCATAATACCTTCCAAACTAGGTTGGAATTTTCCAGAGGGAAAGATTCCTTTCTTATCTACTATGACTCTGGAAGAAAGCTTTAATCATTGTAGACATTCAATAAATAATCATTGACTAGTTGATCAATCTCTATTTAAGTAGAGATTCTCTAGACATATTAATTTGATTGGGATTGCAGACCTCTTCCTAGGAAGAATTATCATAGTGACTTAGAGAAAAGATTAGAACCATGCCACAAAGATAGTTCAGTTACTCCATGGTCTTATAGACCTTTACTTCAGTTTGATCCTATAGAGCTTCACTTTAGTTTAGAACTTGAAACTGAGGCTCACAGAAGCCAATTGACTAACTATAAGTCTCATCAGTGAACATCAGATCTAGAATACCTACTCAGGGAGGTCTTTAACTCCCGAGCTCTTGTGCACTCCAGAAAAGAGATAACCAAAGCTGGCCACTTACTAGCTTTGTAATCCTGGACAAAATATTTAACTGCCCTAAGACTTAGTTTCCTCATATTTGAGATGGGGGTGGGGCAGAGGATTGGTTAATACGGTGTAATATTCCTTCCAGTCCTAGAACTACGATTGTGGGATTCTGTGAACGCTTAGGCACAATATGGCTATTGTACAATGCTGAGAGGGAGCCCAGGATATAAGTAAAGTAATTTAGGAAGAAATGGCTGGACTTGATAACAATTGGATTTGAGGCACAAAGTAGAGAATATTTTGTCTGATGAAAGATTTCTCTCAGGGATCATTTCTATTATGTGTTACTAAAAGTAACTAAAAGTTAAAAACTGTGAAGTATATTTTTATCAATTAATCATTCAGTATATGTACTATGGAATACAGAATCTGGTATAGGAAATATGAAAAATAGGCAGTTACAAGTAAATGATCAACCTCCACAGATTATACATCCCTGTGTCATTCATAAAGTCACTTCTGACAATGCCAGAGAAAGAAGTAAAGACAGCAAAAGAGAATTTTGCCCCTAATTAGCATAACTACAATGATGACTTATATTTGTGCAGTGCTTTTTGGTTTTCAAAGCCCTTTCATATAAATCTAAGGAAAAGAAATCCAGACTATCTTTATGTCTTTAGTAGATGTTGTCTTCTAGAAGACCAACACAACAAGGGAACACTTTAGTCAATGTGGTTTTTTTTTGCATTTTTTTGAAGTAATCATAGAATTTGGTATAAGAAGTAGTAGAAATAGTAGCAATGGCAGCAGCAGAAATGTCAGTATCAAACATTTATATAGCAGCTAGATGGTACAGTGAATAGATAGTTGGACTTAGTGTCAGAGCAACTTGAGTTCAAATTTGGCCTCAGAAACTTACTAGCTAGATGATTCTTGATAAGTCACTCAATTTTTATTTGCCTCAGTTTTCTCATCTGTAATATGGGTATTTTAATCAGACCTGCCACCCAGGGTTGTTGTGAGGATAAAATAAAACATTTATAAAGCACTTTTTCAAACCTTGAAATACTTTATAAATGCTAGATATTTTTTTCAGGTTATCTCAATCTCCACAATAGATCTGTGATGTAAACTGACTTCTATATGTAGAAATAGTCTGTATGTTTCATTCTTTCAGAGGGACCCTGAGAGAACTCACAGAAACTTTGCATACCCAATGAAAATTTTGATATTTACCTCTTGATGACATGAGTAGGAAATATTTGTAAATGTTAAGTTTGTAATCAAAATGTTTATGTATCCTTCCTTATCCTTATGGACAACATCACAATCCTATCATGTATAGGCAAATGATTGATGCACTCTTTTTTCTCTTTCCCTGTCCAATATTTTCCCTATCAGAAATGGGGTGAGAAAGGATCATCATTTAAAGAAATTTAAACATATACCATATCTAGAGCACCTGACCATTGTGGAAATTGCTTTTAAGTAAGGGAATAAAGCACAAAACTGAATAGTTATAATATACACACATGGTTAAGTTCTTGAAACAGTGATTATGAGAAAGCTTTGGACTTTATCAATGTATTGAACAGTTGTGCTGATTATTCTCTTCTTTTTCTTTTGTCCCTTAAGATTATATCTGTTATGTGGAATGACCCTCTGGGAGGGGAAAAGGGGAGAGTAGTGGGGAAAATTATGATGATGTTAAAAAAAGAAGATATTAAAAACTTATTTGTAGCATCCCTAACAAAAGCAAACAAAAATAAAGGATGGGCAGGAATTTAAGAGGTGAAGAGAGGGAGGTATCAGAATGGTTGGGGTGGGCATGACAGAGAGAAATCTAATTGGTCTAGAGAGCATTTAGAAAAGAGTAATATAGGATAAAATTAGCAAAGTAGGTTGTGAGGGGGTGACAGACTGTGAAGGGCCTTGAATGTCAGGCAGAGAGTTTGAACTTTGTTATGCAATAAGAAGTCACTGAAGATATTTAAGCAGAATGATATGATCAGAACTATGCATAAGCAAAATTATTTTGGCAGCAGCATGAATTAGGGATAGAATTGGGAAAAAGTGAAAATAAGAGGGCATAAAATAATCCAGGCATAGTTTCCTCTCCTATAAGATGGAAATAATAGCACCTACCCCCACAGTTATCATGAGTCCCCAGTAAGATAACACATGGGAATTATTTTGTGAACATTAATGTTCACAGAAGCATCTGACAAATGACTGGGTCATGCAGATTTGTTTGTGAAGATAAAGGGATTTTTATGGGGTTCAGGGACAGATTATTGCCACCAAAAATTACAGCTGGGTTATCCTCAAGGAGTCCAGACATATGAAGATTATGCAAGGAATCAGTAGCCACTGTTCAACATATTATCATAAGTTTCATGAATTTAACATCTATTACATACCTAGAAAGACACTCTTAAATGATTAGAAATATGTACTGGAAGCTTGGTATCTTTTTAAAAATGAGCAGATGACCAATTCCCAAAGTACAAAAGCAAAACATAAGGTAATATTGAGAATACAGTGACTAAACTGTGCTGGAACTGGAGCATCTTTACAAACAGCACTGTTCCCCATGATCACATGAACACAGTCATGCATAAAAATAATTTAGGAACAAAATTATAATAAATGTCAGCATACTAAATACTCATGTTCTCCACACTCTACTGGCTGAAAAGTTTTCAAGATATGAAAACCTTGTGGAAAAAATTAAAAACAAAACCAATGTAGAAACATGATTAGGTGTATATCATCCTTGTCATCCTACCTGGTGGAGTTGTTCTGGTGATGCTTTTAGCAAGCCTATAGAAGCTGAACTTACATCCCAATACTGTTTGTTTTAATTCCAAAAGTAGTCATTTTATCCAGCTGTATAATAGTCTTCTGAACAATAAATAAAAGAGTAATAGCAGAATAGCAACTTACTTTCAGATTTTCTATCTGAACTCTACCAAAAATATGAGATGATTAAGAAAATAATTACAGCATTAATTCATATTTATGTACTCTGTCAGAATTCTTCCCTCACAATAGTTTGATAATATATCCAGCACCAGTATTATTATGACAATTTCAAACATGAAGAAATAGAAGCTCAGAATGATTTGCCCAAGGTGACACAACTAGGAAGTACTACCAGTACTTTTTATTCAGGTTTTTAGAATCCAATCTGATCTTTCTAATGGCACTACCAATACACAGAGTTGCTCAAGGAAAGTGATTTGCAAAACTAGAAATTTCATATTAACATACTGCTGTTATTATTTTCAAAAGGAAATCAAACTCTCAGAAAAGTAATGTAGAAATTGTAATTTAGAATAGGATAGAACAGCCATCACTGTTGAGTAAGTCTCCATGGTCCTGAAATCATGCTTCTAACATTTGATTAAGTAGGGGTGGTGATAGCGGTGGTGCTGTTCAATCTCTGGTTTATTATCATACTGAGATAATTTACTTATCATGAAAAAAACCCTCATTGAAAGAAAAGACTAAAGATAATAGCTGTCTTCAAGTATTTGAAGGACTATGATGTGAAGAGGTATTACATTTGTTTTGCTTGACCCTAGAAGGGAAAATAAAAACAATAGGGGTGGGGCTTGAGGGTGGCAGGAAAGAATATTTTGCTAGATATAAAGAAAAAAATATTAATAATAATTAGAACTGATAAAAGTACAAGGGGAAAATTTTGAAGGTGACGAGCTTCCCAGCGCTGAAGGTCTCAATGGGAGGTTGGATATCACTTCTCAGGGGTGTTGTACAGACAATTCGCTTCTGATGTGGGATATACTAAATGACCTCTTAGGTACTGTTTAACTGATATTCTGGGATTATGTGATTACCTATGCTATATACATACATGCTATTATATTATGCTACCTCATAGAAATAATAAAAATTAAGGTAAATATTGTTAATTTCTTTTTCATTTAGAGGTTTATTTTTCCTTTTTCAATTTTTTTTGTTAATGTATGGTACTGTGAGACTGGGTTATCTTGTGGTTATGTGGCTTGTTTTATGTTAAAGATACAGATTTGGTTTGGCATTTGGATGCTTTTAGATTTTTCCTTATCTATTTAGCTAAATAATTCATCTCAATCATACAGAAAATAGTTTTAAAATGTTGGGAATTTGAGTGAAGAATTGCCATTTCTTTAATGATGCACAAAATTTTATCCTGATAAAGCAAGGAATACTTATTCTCCTATAGATTAATCCTAAAACTCTTAAGATTATGGTCACTGGAGTGCAGCACAGAATGATAGTAGTAATGATAGTAATATGTTATACTTCTAGGATCCAAAATTAATTGATGTGCATACACTTCTCATAAGTTAATCCCCTTCCTATCTTAGTAGATGTCTTCATGAGCTACTGAACTCAATAAAATCACCACCTGATTGTTAAAACTCTGTTGATGAGTCTTTTTGCTTTGGTGAGCTTGTCCTAAATGACAAACACATAGTTCAGTGCTGGGCCCCTACAGAAAACCTTTCCAACTTGCAAGCACTTGTACTTGACAGACCTTATACTTGGCTGGCATATCCTTCAAGAACCCAGGATTAGCTCAGTTCTGTAAAGAATGAATCCTAATAGGACTTTCACAGAACATGAATATTTTAATTTGTAGTTGTCCAATAAATATTGAGTGCCTGCTATGCAGTAATACCTTGCTAAGCTATGTACAGTGCTATGTGTTTTCAAAAGTGCTTTCATATCATAAATGTCACAGACATGAATAAACCATGTCTATTCCAACAGTATATAGTGGGATACAAACCAAATCCTTGCACAGGTGCCAAGAACTTCAATAAATTGTAGTCTAGATGAATAATAGAATCTCTAAGTTAACATAAACCTCAAAGAATACTAGACCAATCCATATCTGAGCAGAAATTCCCTGTACAACATTTTTCAAGTACCATAACTGTAATGCAGTTTCTTCTTGAAGTCTCTAGCTATAGGGAGCTCCTTACCTTTTAAATAGCCCATTAAACTTTCTGACAGATCTAAGTGTTTTTCCCCATTAAATTAGACCAAATCTGCATCTCAGCAATTTTCCTTTTGTGCTCCTAGTCCTGCCCTCTATCGAAGAAAATTGAGTTTTATTCTACCACATGACAATACTTCAATTGCTTTGAATCAGTAATCAGGTATCTATGTCTCCTCCTCTTTAGGCTAAATATCCTTAGTTCCTTCTATTTGTATGCCATGATTTCCAATTCCCTCATGATCTTGGTTTCACTTCCCAGGGTTTGGAAATGCCTTTTATAAATTGTAGTGCCAATAACCTAGGTCAGTATTTCTTGGGTGGATTTGAATATAATGGAATTATGAGCTCCATTGTTCTCCAGTTTCAGTTAAGTCCTAAATCACATTTTTTTGGCCTTCCATATAATAGTTTACTCATATTAAACTTGCATCTTAATAAATAGATATTTTTCAAATGAACTATGAAATTTTCCCCAGTCTGTACTTTTGTTTAATTTCTGAACCTATGTGTTAGATTTTGTGTTTGTGCCTACTATGACATTTCATCTCATTGCATTAAGTTCACCATTCCATTTTGTGGACATTTGGAAGTCAATTTTGTTATCCATTCCAGTTTCATTTCATTTGCCAATTTAATAAGCTGACTATGGTATCCATCCAGGTCATGGATAAATACATAGAACAGAACAGGGCCACAGATGTAGCCCTATGGCTTCTCACTTCATATCTCTGCTCAGATGGACAAAAAACCCCCATAAATTTCCATACTTTGACTCTGGTCTGTCAATTAGCATTAAATATACAGTTAGTATGCTATAATAAAGCCCAGATCCCTTCACTATCATTTGAAACTTAAATATCCCCTGAGATATAATTGTAACATATTTATGGCATTCCCCTGATCTGCTTGTGTAGAATACTGTTTTATTTCAACAAGCTTATTATCTTTTACATATGGACAGTCCCTCCAAGGGTGCCCATGGGGACCTATCAAGACATTCTTGTCCTTCTTGTCTTCTTAACTATACAATAGAGCAGGGGTTTTAACCTTTTTTGTGTCATAGGTACCTTTCATGCCCAGGTGAACCTATGGGCCCCTACTCAGAATAATATTTTTAAGTGTATAAAACAAAATCTATAGTTTTACAAATGAAATCAATTATATTGAAATACAATTATTTATCTCTGTTGCCTGTCTATCTATCTATCTATCATGCCAAGTTCATGTACCCCAGGTTAATAACCTCTTCCATACGCTATCTATATAACATGTTACTAGTCTTCCTATATGACTACCAGTATGGTACTTGGCCTGCCCATATGGTGTTCCTCACTTTTACTATGCAAGAAGCCAGTGTTTCTTTCTGGATCAAATCTTTTATGTCACTTATTGCACACCAGTTATTGTTGATAGCATGCTAAAGCCTACTTGGACCCATCATGAATTTCTCTTTTGCTATTTGAGTAATCTAAAATTTTAACACTTGGAAATGTTGCTATTCTATGAATCATAATCAAATTGTATCATTGGGAGAATATTGATGTTAGGGATTTTTGTGTCTTAGAGCAGACTGGTATTGTTGAGAGTGTTGCACAACTTTGCAATCACAATTTTTAGTCCATCCAATCTGCAATGTTTCTCCAAAATTTATGTACTGATAGGCAAATTCAATGGATTATCTATCCAAGATAATAGGAAAATCTTTATGCTTTTTTTCTATATTATTAGGCTGATCTCTTTTGAGTGTTCATGGATCTAGACCTGCAGTATTGTAGGTCATAATGCAGTCATCACAATGTCATCAGCAAATATAAGCATCTAAGGAGTCTTATCTTTCATATTTGGATTCTGAAACAAGACATGCTCCATGACAGTAGTAAATGCCTTTGATGAACATATAACTCCCTGTCTCTTTGTCTGGCTTGATAGTGATCATGAGATCACTGAACAAAGTTATCTATGTAGTTCCATCTAGGTAGAAATCTTGTATTATCTTTATATGTGCATGGAATACATATTGTTGGAGTGATTTTAAGGCAGTATTTTGCTCTATTAAATCAATATTTTGATGAAGGTGGTCCCAAGAACTTTTTGCTCCACCCATCCCAACACAGTAAACCTCACAATTTGATTTGTCCTGTCTTGCTTTCTGGCAGCTAAGTATTGCTAAAGACAGTTAAACAATCAAGCTATTTCTAACTACCATAAATCTGTGTCATAAACCTCATCTCAATACTGCTGTTTCAGTTTTTTTATTTCACTCTTATTGATTCTCTATGCTGTTATACACTTCAAATGTTCTATTTTTTTCTTTCTCTTAAACCCTTGAACCACCTTTTACTTTCAACCCACAAGATAACTTAAATGCTTCAGTAAGAACATTGAGGTGATGGGATTTCCTCCATGTCCTTTTCTCAAAATGTCACCCATTATCTCTTCATTGCTTCTTGTCTCCTAGGAAGTGATGTCCTTATTTTTTTCTAGGGCTAATCCCTCTAATAGTACTTTTGATGCCATCAAAACTTTATTACAGGAATCATCTCATCTCTTTTTGTGATTGTCTCTTCCTTTTTATTATCCCCTTTCAAACTACCTACAAAGGTGTTCATAATTTTTTCCTAATCCTTATAAAGGCTCTTTGAACCTTCTATCTGACCTAGTTATTGCTATACTGTCTTTCCCCTTCTCACTGGACCAAACTTATTTTTTTTTTGGCTAGGCAATAGGGTTAAGCGACTTGCCCAGGGTCACACAGCTAGTAAGTGTTATGTGTCTGAGGTCAGATTTGAACTCAGGTCCTCCTGAATCCAGAGCCAGTGCTCTATCCACTGTGCCACCTAGCTGCCCCTGGACCAAACTTCTTTAAAAAGTAGTCTGTACAACATACTTTACTTCCTTACTTCACCTTTTTTTCTCAGCTCTTTGTAATATGTTTTTCATCTCTGCCATCTACTAAAAACCTTCCCAAATATAATTTCTTCATCACAAAATCTAATTAAAAAATTTCAGCCTTTTATTATTAAGTATTAAGCAATACTTAAGTTTTAAGAAATACTTCTCTGCAGTATTTGAAACTTTTGGCCACCATCTACTTCTGGATACTCTTTCCTAGTTATACTAGCCTAAACAAAGTTAAAAGGAATCCCAAAGGAGATATTGATGGAGGCATATGCCATAGGAGTAAAACCACTGCACTATCTTGACTTTCCTGTCTCGAGCTCCATGTGGAGATAGTTTAGGAGTGTCCAAGAGCCCTAGGAACTTCAGTGCCTCCTTGCCACCAACACTGTTACTAATATAACTCCTATAGCTATTGTCTTGGAGAGCAGCACTTGTATTTTCAAGTGGCTAAAAATAAAAAAAAATGTGCTTTTATCAATATAAATGACACCTCAAAGAATCATTAGTATTTTCCTACCACTATACTGTAAGAATCCTTTGGCCTTTCCATCTGACTTGCAGATGAAATCTCCTTTATGTGATGCCTCCTTAAATTAGATCAATAGTTCCTTGAAAGCAAAGGTTGTCTCACTTTTCTATTTGTGTCCTCGGTGCTTAGCATATATAGTAAGTCCTTAATAAATTCATTTATCTATTTATGCTGATATGCCGCTTTCTCCTTGCTCTTCTACATATTTAAGTTTTCCTTCTGTGTCTCCATCCAGTCTTCATCTTCTTTAAGATAGACTTCTTAAGGTCAGTGGTCCCTAACATTCTATTAAAGTTCTCCTCTGTCTTTATGCTTTGTTCCTTAGCCACTTCTCACATTCTTATAATTTTAAATATAACCTCTTCAGATCTCTGTCTTCATAAAAGAGATATCTTTTAAATATTTATTATTTATTTATTTAAACACTGATTTAAAAATATTTTCTCTCTCTTCCATCTCTCCTCCCACCAATTGAGAAGGCAAGCTATGTGATATCAATTACACATGGGAAGTCATGAAAGACATATTTCCATGCTATCTACATCACAAAAAGCAAGAAAAATAAAGACAGTGAAAAAATTATGCTTCAATCTGCACTCAGACTTCAGCAGTTCCTTCTCTGGGTGTGGATATAGTCATTCTGAATTGTTTTGGATAATTGTATTGACCAGAGTAGCTGAGTCTTTCATAGTTAATCATCATTACAATATTGCTTTTACTGAGTACAGTGTTCTCCTGGTTTTATTCACTTCACGTTGAATCAGTCTTCCCAGGTTTTTTTTAAACCACCCTGCTCATCAATTCTTATAGCACAATACTACTCCATCACTATCATATATTACACCTCATTCAGCCATTCTCCAGTTGATGGGCATCCCCTCAATTTCCAATTCTTTGCCACCACAAAAAGAGGTGCTATGAATGTTTTTGTACATATAGGTTCTTTTCCTTATTCTTTAGTCTCTTTGGGATACAGACCTAATAGTGGTATTTCTGGGTCAAAGAGTATGGTAGACTTTTGGGCATAGTTCCAAATTGTTCTCCAGAATGGTTGGGCCAGGTCACAACTTCACCAATAAGGTATTAACACACCCACTTTTCCACATCCCCTCCAGCATTTGCCGTTTTCATTTTCTGTCATGTTATCCAATATGACAGGTGTGAGGTGGTACTTCAGAGTGGTTTTAATTTTCATTTTTCTTTCAGTAGTGATTTAGAGCATTTTTCTATGTGACTATAAATAGCTTTGATTTCTTTCTCTGAAAATTACCACTTCATATTCTTTGATTATTTATCAATTGGAGAATGACTTAAATTCTTATAAATTTCACTCAGTTCCCTATATATTTAAGAAATAAGGCCTTTATCAGAGAAACTTCCTGTAAAACTTTCCCATGTTCTCTTAATTTGCTTATGATATCACTCTACACATCTAGTCTAGACCACGTACCCATTTTGACCTTACCTTGGTATATGATAAGAGATGTGGTCAATATCTAGTTTCTGCCAAACTGCTTTCTAGTTTTACCAGTAATTTTTGTCAGATAATGACTTTTTGTCCCCAAATCTTGGATCTTTGGGTTTATCAAATATTAGATTACTATGGTCATTTGTTATTGTGTATCTAATGTATGCCATCTCTTTCTTAGCCAGATGAAATTGTTTTGATGGTCAACATTTTGTATTATTGTTTGAAATCTAGACTGCTAGGTTGCCTTCCTTCACGTTTTTATTGATTCCCTGGATAGTCTTGACCTTTTGTTTTACCAGGTTAATTTTTTTTTCTAGCTTCATAACATTTTTTGGTAGTTTGATTGGAATGGCTCTGAATAAATAAAATAATTTAGGTAGAATTATCATTTTATCATATTGGTTTGACTACCCCTGAGCAATTAATATTTCCCCAGTTGTTTAGATCTGTATTCATGCGAAAAAAGTTTTGTAACTGTGTGCATATGATTCTCAGAATTATCATGGCAGTTATTTTAAATGGAATTTCTCTTTCTATCTCTTCCTGTGAGGCTTTTTTTTTGGTTTGGTAATGTATAGAAATACTGATGATTTATATGGGTTTATTTTATATCCTGCAACTTTGCTAAAGTTGTTAATTGTTTTAACTAGTTTTTTAGTTGATTCTCTAGGTTTCTCTAAGTATACTATCATATTGTCTGCAAAGAGCAATAGTTTTGTTTCCTCATTGCTTATTCTATTCCCTTTGATATATTTTTCTTATGTAATTGCTACAGCTAGCACTTCTAGTAAAATATGAATAATACTGGTGATAATGGACATACTTGCTCCACCCCTGATCTAATTGGGAAGGCTTTTAGGTTTTCCTCATTACAGATACCATTTGTCCCTCCTCCCCCATTACATGATGTTGCTTTCTGTATTCTTGTATAGCCTGGAAAAGTGGCATAAGTTATATCTTACTAGATTATCCAATCAATAAATCTGAGCAGGAAAGATGACAACAAAATCTGAATCATCTGTGCCAATAGAAGGCATTTATGACATGAGTAAACTAAAAATAATTTATATTTTGCTCAGGAAGGTCTTGGTAATAACTAAATTTCAATGTTTATTTACTTGTCTTTTTCACTTTATATACCTTTGTTTAAAGTTCACTTCCAATGAGACGCAATGTTATATCTCATGCAGTGGTTAAGCTCTTAAATCAGCATAAGGCAGAAATTGTGCACAGGTTAAGTTACCCTTAAAAAAATTCCTTAAACCACCTACAAAGTTTATTATAGCATTTCTAAGTCATTGTAGGTAGAAAGGACCTAGGATCTCCTTAAAAGAAAACACTTGGTGTAAAAGAACAAAGTTGAATCTGAGATGACTGCTGTGGGAATAAATGCATATACGTGTTTTCTAATCATTTTTTAAAATTTTTGAATTTGAACACCAAAAAATAGCATTTTTACATTAATAGTAGAAAACAAAAAGATTGTATATCAAAGACTGAATCCTTATTTCAAGTCATATAAAATGATAAAAGATAGTCTTTTTTGGCAATAAAGAAATAATATATTTTATTTTTATTCATGAAAGGGATTTTGGCTTGTAAGCTTATGCGAAAGGCTTATAATCATTATATACCCGTCAATCATTTGATACCCTTAGCTTTTTTTTTGTGGTTCCAAGAAGTTGTAGCATATGCAGTGGCCACACCCCCCCAAAACCATTTCAGCAGATGGGCTAAACCAGGATGAAGGTAACTAACAGGTCTCAAACCCATTGGTTAGGTAGGCGGATGACTACCCCATGTATGTGAAGACTTCTACTAGCAGAATGTGAAGTTGAGAAAAATTTGTTCCAATGGCCTTGAAGGCAGCTGAAGAGGCACTGTGGAGTGCTTAGAACTTAGTCAGGCATCAAAGATGCCACTGCATCCTGGGCCATGCCAGTTATCCTGCCGTTTGTTTTGCCACTGGACTTTGATGACTCTGGAAGGGATAATAAGGCTGAAGACTTTGTGCAACTCTTCTTCAACTAAATCCAATTCACACACAAGTCAAGTCATCACCCAGTGATGTCATTGATCCTCTTCAAAAATGAAGGATGAACAACAATTATAAATAATACTTGCTGATAGTTTTAGATAGATACTTATTTTAAGGAAATCTCCATTTAGTTCCATGATTTCTAGTGTTTTTAATAGGAATGAATGTTGTATTTTGTCGAAAGCTTTTTCTGCATCTCTTGAGATAATAATATATTGTTTGTTATTGATGTAGTCAGTTATGCTAGTAGTCTTCCCAATATTGAAACTGCCCTGCATTCTTGATACAAATTCCCCTGGTCATAGTATATGATATTTCTGATATGTTGCTATAATCTCCTTGCTAATATTTTGTTTATTTTTTGCATCGATACTCATTAGAGATTTAAATCTATAGTTTTCTTTCTCTGTTTTTGCTCTTCCTGTTTTAGGTAATAAATTATATTTGAGTCATAAATATGAATTTGGTGGGACTCCTTCTTTGCCTATTTTACATAGTTTATATAGTATTGGGATTAATTGTTCTTTAAGTATTTGGTAGTATTCACTTGTAAATCCATCTATTCCTGGGAATTTTCTTAAGGAACTCATTGATAGTTTGTTCAGTTTCTTTTTTCTAACATAGGGTAATTTAAGTGTTATATTTCTTCTTATGTGAATCTGGGAAATTTATATTTTTGTAAACATTCATCCAGTTTATTTAGATTGTTAGATTTATTGGCATTAATTGGGCAAAAAAGCTTCTAACAAATGTTTTAATTTCCCCTGAAGGATTAGACTTAATTTTGCTAGGTAGGTTATTTTTGGTTGTAACCCTTTACCTTTCAGAATATTATAATCTAAACCCCCTTCTTCTATAACATGAAAGCTACTAAATCTTGTGCATTTCTCACTATGGTTCCACAATATTTGAATTTTTTTCTGGTTACTTGAAATGTTTTCTCCTTGGCCTTGGAGTTGTGGAATTTAACTGTTATATTCTTTGGAGTTTTCATTTTGAGATCTCTTTCAGGAGGTGATTGGTGAGTTCTTTCAATTTCTGTTTTATCTTCTGTTTCTAAGATATCAAATTAGTTTTCCTTCATAATTTAAAAAATATGATGTTAAGCTCTTTTTTTGATTGTGGACTTCAGGTAGTCCAATGATTCTTAAATTATCTCTCCTGTATCTACTTTCTGGGTCAGTTGTTTTTCCAATGAGAGGTTCACATTTTCTTTTATTTTTTCATTCTTTTGAATTTGTTTTATTGTTTTATTGTTCTCATGAAGTAATTAGCTTCTACTCACCCAATTCTAATTTTTAAGGAATTCTTTTCTTTGGTGAACTTT
The DNA here is from genome assembly GCF_003287225.1 of Phascolarctos cinereus. Lineage (NCBI taxonomy): Eukaryota > Metazoa > Chordata > Mammalia > Diprotodontia > Phascolarctidae > Phascolarctos > Phascolarctos cinereus. The sequence goes on from NW_027555847.1 coordinate 480,005,944, forward strand.
TTACCTATTTTATCCATTTGGCCAGTTCTGATTTTTAAGGTTTTATTTTTTCAGTATTTTTTGTGCCTCTTTTACCAAGCTTTTCTATTTTCATAATTTTCTTGCTTCATTCTTGCAATTTCTGGAATATTTTCTGAAGTTTTCTTTACCACTCTCGTATCTTTCTTCAGCTCTTCTAGGAATTGTTTTCGAGTTTATGGCCAATTTGAATTTTTCTTTGAGCCTTTGTATTTAGTTGTTTTAAGTTGTTTTTTTCTTCTGAGTTTATGTTTTGATTTTTCCTGTCACCAAAGTAGAGTTTTTTGTTATTTCTTCATTTCTTCCCAGACTGTTTCTTCGCTTTTCACTTTATGTTTAATTTGAAATTGATTCCTAGAGTACAGGGCAGGCCACTATTTCAAGCTTTAGGCTTTTTTGCACTGCTATTTTCAGAGCTAGTTCGGGGTCTGTATGTTTCTCAGTGCTTCCAAGTTGGTGTGTTCCAAGGACAGATTTGATCACTGCTCTGCTGGCCTACACTTTGGTCTTTATGCAGGAAAGACTCCTGCTTTTCTACAGCCACAAGTGATAACACTACTCTTGGCCCTTGCATGGTGATCCAGAACTACGAATGGCAATACAACAGGGTCCTAAGCCCAATGCCAGTTTAAGATCTCTTGTTATCCTTCTAACTAGCTGTCCAATCCCCTCACCATCTCTGGGCTGAGAGCTCTTGAGCCTTTTGATTTCACTGTCAGAGCTACCTTCAAGGTCCATTGTTACTATTGCTGCCATGTGCTGACCTCAAGTTGCCTTGGGCTAAAAAAATTTCTCACCCCGATCTTTTGTTGGTTCTATCACACCAGAATTCAATTTGACACATTATTTTAAAGTTGTTTGGAGGTGAATGTTGTGAGACTTTGGCTGGATTTCTGTTTCTATTCTACCATCTTGGCTCCACTTCACATAAAATATGTATCTTCAGATTAAACCTCTCTGTCAAGCTCTGGACACACATCTGTACTTATTTACAAACCCATTTCATCTATATTTCCACCTAGCATTATTTTAATATTCATGTATCCCAAAATGAGCCTATCTTTCCCCAATACCTATTTTTTTCTGACTTTACTTCTTAATAATAGCTAACACATATAGCAATTTAAGGTTTATAAAGTGATTTATATTTATTAATTCACTTGATTCTCTTAGAAACCCTGAAGGGATGAAACTACAAGTGATACTATTATCTCTATTTTACAAATGAGGAAACTAAAGCTCAGAAAGGGTAAGTGTTTGTCCAGTGAGAAGACAGCTAGTAAATGTCAGAGGTAGGACCTCAAACCCAATTATTTGCTTACTGAAGGCCCTGAGTTCTTGATGGTATACCATATTCCCTCTCTACATAACAATGACTCTCATTATTTCTGTCAGTGGCATTATATAATTTTCTTTATTCAAAGCTTTGATATGATTTTTGAATTTTCACTCTTCTTCATCTACATCTCATCACTTGCCAAATCCCATCAATTCTACTTTTTATAATATCTCTCAAACTTTAAAGTATTATAGAATTGTGAGTTATCTGTCACATCTATACCAAATGGTATATTTGCTGTACTGTATACTGGAGTATAAACTTTTATCCTCACTGGGATACTACAGTCTCTTCCTAGAAACTATTACTTTCCTCTTTCCTTGCTCCAATCCATCCTTCACAGTGTGATAAAATTATTTTTCCTTATGTACAAATATGTTCATGATTCCTCCACTCAAAATTATTCAATATAATCTTTTATCTGCTAACTAAAAGTCAAATTTCTTAGCATGACATTCAAAGCCTTCCACAATATGGAGCCAAAACCAGTTGTCATTTATTAAGGGTCTGCTCTGGGTGATACACGTGTTAGGTTCTGGTGATATAAAGACAAAAATGGAATCAACCCTTCCTCCGAGGAGCTTACTGACCTTATATACTCTAACAGGAAAAGTGTGTGTATGTGTATGTGTATGTGTGTGTGTGTGTGTGTGTGTGTGTGTGTATCTATGTATTTATAAATGTGTATATGTATACACACACATATCTCCAGATAATTTTTAGAAGAGATACTAGCACTGGGTAGGAGGATGTCATAAAATATCTGTCTTTCCAACTTTTAAAATATTAATACCCTCTATACTTTATGTTCCAGCTACATGGAATTAATAACAATCCCCTATGCATACCCTATATTTTCCTGGCTTCATGTTTGTGTTCCTGTTATTGTCCACTTCATAAAATTGAAATTATTCTTATATTTTAAAATCCGAGCTCAAATTCACCTTCGTCAGGAAGCCTTTTCTATATGCCCAAGCAGTAAAGAAGTAGTCTCTTGAAACTTAACACTTCATTTATACCTTTTTATGTATTTATGTGATATATTAATATATTAATATATAATATAATAACATAATATATTTAAATATATTTATATTTATTTGTATTTATGTCAAAGTTAGAATATAAATTTATCTGTAAAATCTTATGCAGAAGGATGATGGATAATTAAGGGAAATATTATCCCATGAAGCAAAGAGAAGTAGTGGAGGGTAAAGCTTGTCAAGATATCCAATGAAGCAGTCATCTGAAGCATATTAAAGGATAAAAATGGAAATAGGACTACAAACAGAAGAAAAATGAAATAAGACTACAAACAGAAGGAAAAATTACAAAATTGCTCAGCAAAATGTTTTCTCCATAAAAAATAATGGAACCACATACTTGGACCCTAAAATTACCCTAACACTTAGTTCCTGAAATGTTTATCAGGAGCTAGAAATGGCACTAAAGGAAACAACGACAGGCGGGATAAGCAACAGATTAGACCAAATATATATTTGCATGTGTGTGTATGTGTATATATACATGCATATATTTGTATATGCATACACATATGTATGTATACACACACATATATGTTTGCTTCAATTTGGTTGCTTATACTGTCTTTCTTCTCTTTAGTGCCATTTCTGGCTCTTTCATAAGCACTCCATGGATTATCATGTTAGGACCCAAGAGGGTTGGTTCTTCTTTGATCCAATATGTATGTTTATCCTGTCACATATGTCTGTTTTATATGAGATAATTTACCCCATTTTACCTCTCCCTTTCTCCTTCTCCCAGTATAATCTTCTCTCACCCCTTAATTTTATTTTTAGATTATTTTAGATATGTTTATTTTTAGATATATTTTTAGATATCTTTAACTTACCTTGTGCTATCTATCTATCTATCTATCTATCTATCTATTATCTATCTTTCTATCTCCAATGATCTTCATAAAAATCAGGCAAGGCATAAAGGGAAATCAATGCTTGCCAAAGGCACTCACTCACCACTGTGATAGAGGAAATCTAGTACAGGATCCAGATTAAGATGAGATTCTCTGTGTATGGTGATGTTCTCTTGTTGCTCCTGTTTCTGGGTGACACTGTCATGATTTCATTAAAAACTAAGTCCTTGCAGAGTCTCTTGAAAGAGATCTATAAACATTTTCCTGTTCATCCACACAGAAAAGATTAAGTGGAAGAAAAATATCTATTGCCCAGATTTCAACATCTACTTGTATATCTGTTCAAGCTTTGGATGAGCTTGTGCAACAATGATTTTATCTGGATTAGATGTGCAGATGAACAATGAACTGAGGTAAGCTAGTTGAAGATTAAGGGGAATGTGGGCTAGAATGGTTTTGGGAAATTAGAGTCTTTTTGATGACTCAAGTTTCCCATGAAAGCAAAGACCATTTTATGTGTTGCTTGATGGCAGGCAGATGTGCAACACAACTGCCTCTGAAGAAATAAAGATAAGGATGACACAGAAAGAAACTGAGAGGCACTCAAGGCTGCAACATATACAAACAAGGAACTCCAAAGAACAAAAATAGCATCATCAAGTAAAGAAGAAAATGCATACCATCAACCTTGACCCCTACCCCTACAAATTTAATAAACTCTGGTGCCTCCCTATGGCCTCCAGGATTAAATATAAAATCCCTTGTTTGGTTTTATAACCTAACTCCTTCCTAGTTTTCCAATCTTTTTTTTTTCTATCTCCTCTAAGTAGTATGCTGTCTAGAAGCACTGGCCTCCTATTTCTTTCTGGGATGTGACACTCCCTCTCTCAACTCAGAGAAATTATTTTACTTCTGTCCCTCATGCCTGAAATTCTTTCCTTCCTTATCTCCACCTTCTAACAGCCCTGGCTTTCTTCAAGTCTCAACTCAAGTCTCACCATCAGAAAGACTTTATTAGTTCTTAATCTTAGAGCCTTCCCTTTGAAACTCTCCTATTTTATCTGTAATGCATCTTGTTTGCACACTGTTTGCACACTGTCTATCTCATTAAGCTCCTTGAGAGTAGGGACTGTTTATTTTTTGCCTTTCTTTGTATCCTTATCTCTTAGCAGCTCAGACCTGCAGTAGGCACTTAACAAATGTTAGTTGACAGACTGTTCTGTATAGCTATATGCATATTAAATGATTTTTGAATTTAATTTTTTTTTTAGTTTTAGAAAGAAATTTATTAGTTCATTTAGTAGAGGAGAAAGCTGAAAAGAAGAAGTGGCTCCCCTCCTCGAGTTCTGGAAGGTTACCTTATGTAGGAATTTTTTTTTTGGCCTGACAAGCTTTCTTTCTTTCTTTTTAGTTTCCAACATTCATTTCCACAAGAATTTGAGTTCCAAATTTTCACCCCATCTTGCCTATTCCCCCACCCCAAGATGGTGTGCATTCTTAATACCCCTTCCCTAATATGCCCTCACTTCTATCAACCTCCCCTTCTCTTACCCCCTTCCCCTTCTATTTTCCTGTAGAGCAGGATAGATTTCTTTCCCACATTGCCTGTACATCTTATTTCCTGGTTGCATGTAAAAACAATTTTTAAAATTTGTTTTTAAAGCTTTGGGTTCCAAATTCTCTCCCTTCCTCCCTCACCACCCACTCTCATTGAGATGGCAAACATCTCAATACACTAGTCATCCAAAGCACTTCCATAGTAGTCATGTTGTAAAAACTAAGTATATTTCCCTTCATCCTATCCCACCCCCCCATTTATTTAATTCTCTCTTTTGACCCTATCCCTCCTCAGAAGTGTTTGCTTCTGATTCCCCTTCCCCCAATCTGCCCTCCCTTCCATCATCCTCCCTCTCTTATCCACTTCTCACCTATTTTCCTGTAGGGTAAGATAGATTTCCATACCCAATTGATTGTGTATGTTATTCTCTCCTTAAGCCAAATCCAATGAGAATAAGATTCACTCATTCCCTCTCACCTTCCCCCACTTCCTCTCCACTATAAAAGCTTTGTCTTGTCGGTTTTATGTGAGATAATTTACCCCATTTTACCTCTCCCTTTCTCCTTCTCCCAGTATAATCCTCTCTCACCCTTAATTTTACTTCTAGATATCACCCTTCATCTTTAACTTACCTTGTGCTATCTATCTATCTATCTATCTATCTATCTATCTATCTATCTATCTATGTATACATATAATTTTTTCCCTCCAACTACCCTAATACTGACAAAGATCTCATGAGTTACTAATGTCCCCTTTCTATGTAGGAATGTAAATAATTCAACTTAATTAAATCCTTATGATTTCTCTTTCCAGCTTGCCATTTCATGCTTTTATTGAGTCTCATATTTGAAAGTCAAATTTTATATTCAGCTCTGGTCTTTTCATTAAGAATGCTTGAAAGTCCTCTATTTCTCTGAATGTTTATTTTTTCTCCTGAAGGATTATACTCAGTCTTGCTGGGCAGGTGATTCTTGGTTGTAATCTTATCCCCTTTGCCCTCTGGAATATTATATTCCAAGCCTTCTGGTCCCTTAATGTAAAAGCTGCTAAATCTTGTTTTATCCTGATTGTGTTTCCACAGTACTAAAATTATTTCTTTCTGGCTCTTGCAATATTTTCTCCTTGACCAGAAAATTCTGGAATTTGGCTACAATTTTCCTAGAGGTTTTCCTTTGGCGATCACTTTCAGGAGGTGATCGGTAGATTTTTTCTATTTCTATTTTACCCTCTTCTACAATGTCAGGGCAGTTTTCCTTAATAATTTCTTGAAAGATGGTGTCTAGGCTCTTTTTTTGATCATGGCTTTAAGGTAGTCCAATAATTTTAAATTCTCTCCTGGATCTATTTTCCAGGTCAGTTGTTTTTCCAATGAGATATTTCACATTGTTTCTATTTTTTCATTCTTTTGGTTTGTTTACAATGTCTTGATTTCTCATAAAGTCACTAGCTTCCATTGCTCCATTCTAATTTTTAAGGAAGTATTTTCTTCAGTGCTTTTGGACTTCCTTTTCCATTTGGCCAATTTGCTTTTTAGGCATTCTTCTCCTCATTGGCTTTTTGGACCTCTTTTGCCATTTGGGTTAGGCTATTTTTTAAGGTTATTTTCTTCAGTTTTTTTGGGTCTCCTTTAGCAAGCTGTTGACTTGTTTTTTATTATTTCTTGCATCACTTCATTTCTCTTCCAGTTTTTCCTCTACTTCTCTTACTTGCTTCTCAAAATCCTTTTTGAGCCCTTTCATGGACTGAGAATTATTCATATTTTTCTTGGAGGCTTTGGATGTAGGAGCTTTGACTTTGTTGTCTTCTTCTGGATGTATGTTTTGATCTTCTTTGTCAACCAAAGTAATATTCTATGGTCTGAGTGTTTTTTTTTGTACTGTTTGGTCATGTTCCCAGCCAATTATTTGACTTTTAAACTCTTTGTTAAGGTAGAGGTCTGCTTCCAGTGTGGAGAATACACTTTCCTAAGCTTCAGGGGTTTTGTTCAGCTATTTTCAGAGATACTTCTAGGGACCTGTAAATCTCCAGTTTTTCTAAGGTGGCATGATCAAAAGCAAGGTATTTGCTTCTTTTCTGGCCTGTGCTCTGGTATATGAGTGAGCACAAGCACTCTTTTCTGCCTTGGAACTGTGAGGAAGATTCTTTCTGCACTGCCACCACAAGCTCGACCATGCCAGCAACACTCCTCGCTCCAGGACCTCCACTCAGAACTTTGAACCCATATCCAAGCATGGGCAAAGCAAGAGAATCCTTCCTCAGTGCCAGCAAAGAGATCTCTGCAATCTCCCTCTGATCAGCGTAGAGCTCCAGTCTTTTACCTGCAGGGCCTGGGCTAAACTATGCTCTTTCCTCAGCCTAGTGCAACAGACCTTTCCAATCAACCGTCCAGGTTGTCTTATGCTGGAAATTTGCTTCACTGTCTTTTTGTGGGTTCTGCTGCTCTAGCATTTGTTTAGAGCCATTTTTAAAGGTATTTGGAGGGGTTTGAGGGAGAGCTCAAGCAAGTCACTGCTTTTACTCCAACATCTTGGCTCCACTCCCCTGAATTTAATTTAATTGACCAGTAAGACAACCAATTAATTTGGGTAAAAAACCAGCCTACTCTAATAGTAGGCAAAAATCCACCTTTTTGACTGAACAAATAATTTTCTTTCAACCAATTCATTTGACATTATATAGGCAATGAACATCACATATAACTCAATTGTCTTTTCCATCACTTATGTTGGGGCTCTGTCTGCACTATGCAATAAGGGGTATGTTAGTGCTTTTATTCCTATTTGAAGATTGTTTTATTGATAGTCATTTTGAAGAATGAAGACCCTTCCTTCCTTCCTTCCTTCCTTCCTTCCTTCCTTCCTTCCTTCCTTCCTTCCTTCCTTCCTTCCTTCCTTCCTATAAATGATCTCTTATCTGCATAAATCTCCACATTGTCTGTGTGTGTGTGTGTGTGTGTGTGTGTGTGTGTGTGTGTGTGTGTGTGTGGGCAGAGGAAGAGAGAAAGAGACAGAGACAGAAATAAAAATAGAGACACACAGAGAGGTTACAACTTTCAGCCTATGCCGAAGGAAGATATTTCTCTGGCTTGTGACTACAGTTGCTTTTTGCAGAGTTTGGAACAATTTGTAGTTCTTGCCTCTTTGATTTATGTTTGAGTCAGATCCTTTGCTTTAAGGGATCATCCCATTCTTCAATGCAAAGTGCACAAATCATTTAGAAGCCATAGTACTTGCATAAGTCATGCCATTTTGTGGTTATGAAAATATGCCCTGAAATGGCTTCAGTAAGTCCTTTGTCCTGTGACTTTGTTCTCCCTTAATAATCACCCAAAATGAAATATTATAATGACTTGCCTGCCACTTCAGCCCCCTAACCTTCACAATTGGACATACTCAACTTCCACTTATAGGATAGTCTCTCTCCCAAGCTCAGGGATCAACTTGTCTCTAAACAGATAAAGATCCCAGAGCTCAATGGTTCAACAATGAGCCAGTAATGCTGTTGGCCTTGCAATGACCTTGCTGTTTCTATTCCCAAGAAACTAGTAATTGTCTTGTACCCCCATCCATGAGTGTCTGAGATCCTATCTTACCTTCTGGTCTTGCAGTGACTAAATTTATTGCCTCTATTCTGTTCTTAATACCTGCTCCTTGGTTCTCTGTCAGCTGCATACTTTTAACTTGATAGACACTCTGGATCTTAAAATTGGTTTGGTTCTTTTGTTGTCAGTACTTCTAGTCCGCTTTTCCTTTCCTCTTGTGACCTAATCTATTTTCTTTTTTTTTTAAGGCAATTGGGGTTAAGTGACTTGCCCAGGGTCACACAGCTAATTAAGTATCAAGTGTTTGGTCTGAGGCTGGATTTGAACTCAGGTCCTCCTGACTTCAGGGCCGGTTCTATCCACTGCACCACCTAGCTGCCCCCCTAATCTAATTTATTTTCATACTTCCCTTCAGACTCAGTGTGTGTTCCTAGACTGACCTCTGATTTTTCTCCCCTGTTTAGAATCCAGACTTCACTTAGAACCTAGTGAATCTGTCTGGACTTTGGATCACTACCTTTCCTGTGCTGGCTCATTTTACACTATCTAAGCCCTTGTTCAGAAAAGTATGATCTATTTAGTTGATTCCGCTTTCATTTACCCATATTGTCCTACTCTGATTCTCATCATGGCGTGGAGGTGATCCTGACCTCCTGGAGGCTATACCAGAGGAATTCAAATTCTGAAGATTTTGCCAAACTGGAAAGGTATATAGCCTGGGGCTAAATTATAGATTTGAAGACCAGACAAGCTAGGTTTGGAGAGGTTCATCACCAATTTGGCAACAAGGAGATGAATTCTGTCACCACAGCAGTACTTGGAAACATTCAAAATTATAGAGGGGTAGCAATATGTATCAGTGGAAGGAGAACCCACCCCAAAATATCATAGAATTTTGAAGCATTGAAGTGCTCTTTGAATCTTACATATGCCCATTCAGTTTGTGAATTATGCTATTGATTCATAATTTTCTCCAAAGTACTCATTCTGAAAAAGTCACATAAAATTTAAGTATCTTGGAATAAATGCTAATATACTCTCATTATGGAGTCATATGTATTTAACCGGTCACTAACTTAATGTTTTTCCCATTCATTACAGTCAACTATATTAATCTTTGGAACCATATATATGTATGTATGTACATATACATACACACCCACCCACACCCATCCACACATATATATGTATGTGTGTATACACACACACACACATACTGAGTTTACTCATTTCCCTCATAACTCATTGGTATCATTCAATGCCTACACATTTAAATTGATTTGCCATTGATTGGGTACTTGATGCTGCTTTAAATCCTCATGAAGCATTTCTACAGTATGGCCAATATATACTAGACTACTTAAATTATAAACCACATTCATTTTAGAGAATGGAATTGACTAAAATCCATCTAATGCATGGCTCTTAAGAAGTTGACAGCTATTTTATTTGACCAACCTGTTGCAAAGGGTATTCAAGCTAGTAAATGAGAGGATGAAAATGTTTTAAGATTAGATGTTGGATATGGGAACAATTCCTCTATTTTTTCTGTGATAGTTTGGGTAAATTTTAATCAACATTCTATTTGTTGGTTTTTAACTTAGAAACTAGATGATACTGAAACTTTCAGGGCCAATTATCCTATAGATACACTCTTATTCCCTTAGCAAAGCCCATCTTGGGAGAAGAGGAAAATTGTTCATGTACCTAGAGAAGCACGATTATATGTGCTATCTGAATGTATGATCATGCCAAGCCAGATGGGGAATGGTACAATGAACCCAACTCAATTTGTTGCTAATTATCTTAACCTCACATGAGTACTTAAACTGACGTTTCTAATTCCTTGTCTTAAAGTTCTAATGTGCAAATGAGTTGCAGTAAGTCAGGAAGAACAAATTATATAACTTCAATCTGGCACAAAGATGGAAAGTAAACATTGTCAAAAAGCTCAAGGAAGAAAATTATATTTGGTGGCTGTATATGTTGCTCAAATTAATATTAAATTTCCAGAGTCCACTTAACTTAGTGTCATCTACTTCAATCTAGCAAAATGTATTTACAGGATACCAAAGTATTCAGTCAATTAACAAGCATTTATTAAGTGCTCACTTTTACTAAGTGCTTATTTATTAACTGCTGGGGATACAAATAAAAAGCAAAAACAGTCCTTACCCTCAAGAAGTTTATATTCTATTGGGTAAAACAACATATAATTCAGAACATATAAGACAAATACAGAGTAGAAGAATGAAAATCTTAAAGGGGATTGCACTAAACAGATGGTAGGAGGAAGAAAGGCCTCCTTGGAAGAAGTCACTATTGAGATAAGCCTTAAAGAAATCCAGGAATTATCAAATTTGGAGGTACAGTATTTCTTTCTTTCTTTCTTTTTTTTGGGGGGGGGCTAGGCAATAGGGTTAAGTGACTTGCCCACGGTCACACAGCTACTAAGTGTTATGTGTCTGAGGCTGTATTTGAGCTCAGGTCCTCCTGACTCCAGGGCCAGTGCTCTATCCACTGCACCACCCAGCTGCTCCCATAGAGTATTTCAATCAAAGGGAACAGCCAGTGCAAGTCACAGAAAGAAGAGATAGGTTGCTGTGTGCAAGGAAGTTGTTAGGGTAGTATGGCTGAATCATTGAGTGTGTGGAGGGGAGTATAGTATAAGAAGATTAGAAAGAAAGATGGAAAGATTATAAGAAGAAAGGGGCCAAGTTGTGCAGAGTTTTAGATGCCAAAGGACTTGATATTTTATCTTGGAGATAATAAGGAGCCACCGGAGTTTGTTGGGCATGGTGGTGACAAAGATAATTTGAAAAAAAATCACTTTGGCATCGGGGTGCAGGATATATTGGAGTAGGGAAAGAGTCAAGGTGTGGAGACCAATTAGAAAGCTATTGTAAAGGTTTAGGTGAAAGATGATGAGGGTCTGAACTAGGACAGTAGCTGTGCAAATGGAGAGAAAGGGACATTTATGACTGGTATAGAGAAAGCAATGATAAGCTATGATAACTGATTGGATATGTGGGATGAATAAGAGGAGGAGTCCAGAATGACCCTGAGGTTTTGAACTTGAGTGATTAGAAATGTGATGGTGCCCTTCCCAGGGAAGTTTAGAGGAGGGCAATTCAGTGAAAAGAATAAAATTCTTTTCTGTCATAGAGAAAAATTCCAATTAATCAGACTTCACTTTTTACCATATTGTTTTTGCCACATTAGACAGCCATCCTTTTTGATTCGTGTGTGTGTGTGTGTGTGTGTGTGTGTGTGCATGCGCGTGTGTGTGTATGTGTGAGTTTTGTCATTCACATAGATTTGTTAGTAGGCTATTTGTGTATTTCTAGGCAGTGACTGTAATATCCATTTATCCCTATAATTGGTAGAAACAATATATGTCTATACGCTGTTGAAGAATTCTCTTGATTGAGAGGAATAGGACCTCTTGAGAGAGATATACCCATAAACAGGAGTCTAATGACTATGGGTCAAAGACAAGAAGACAAATTGAAAACAAAAAGATTTATTAGCATGCTAAGAAAACCTGATAGTGGCTTCAGTTTCCTGGAGTACAGATGTGGCTTTTATAATCTTTCAGACTGATTTAGAGTACACAACCAATCAGCAGCATTCTCTAGCAACTTAGGAAAGATAAGTAACACATATTTCCTGGAGGGAAAGGGGTACAGAAAGAGGGGGTTAGAAAAAGGTGAAAGGGGGAATATTCAAAATTCAATTGGCAGGATTTATTACCAGAATTAAAAAAAAAAAAAACATTCCCTGTTCAAGAGCAGGAGACAAGGGGAAGAGACCAAGTACTCTTACAATTGTGGAAGAAGTACTTTAAAACAAAACTCAAGGTCTATTATCCAAGGACAATAAATAATTTTTACAACAGTGGATGAGAACATCCACTTTACCATGTCCTTGACAAATTTGTTATAGTTTATTTCTCTGTACTTACCACTTTTAGGCCACCAAGTACTTGGAAGATTTCAACATTGTTAGTCCATCAAGATGCTGCAAACTGATTGTATTTTCTCTTCTCTCCCCCCCCCCCCCATAGTGCCTTGTAGCACCTGGAGGAAATGTCAAAAATTTAGTCATTTTTGCTAAGGGATGTAGAGAATTCAAGATACTCTGTGTCCATTTTGTATTAACTTTATAAAAAAATCAGAGCTCCAAACCAGTGTGTTCTTCATTGATTATCAAAGTTAATTTGCTCTTAAAGGGGTATTTGTTAAGTAGATATAGCAAAGATAGACGTTAAAAAAGCATTCCTTGTACACTCAAGGTTTCTGGGGAGAACACATTTGGCCAAAGGATAAACTCATATAGGAATCCTTTTCACCCTTTATAGAGGTTTTATGAAATTTCCCTTAGGTGTAGGGATAATTTATTGCTGGTTTCTGGGCAGAATCTATGTTCACTGTGTTTAGTTTGTCCTTGATATGTCTTTCATCTTGTGTTACAGAATCTGCCACTTGCCACTACTGCTTCAGGGAGCACTGCTACCTACACTGATGGGAATTTCAAATCTTTTTGACTTCTGGAAATTCACAGGGTCATCAACTGTCATTGGAGGAGAGGGAGGAGAGAAACTCCCCTCTTTCTGCACCTAGGGCAATTCCTTCTCTGGGATCCTTTACCTCTGGATTTGATTGTCACACCACTTACCTGATTATGAAATTTACAATTCTGAATTGGCTTGCTTCCTCATACAGAGGCCCAAGCATATGCCTGACCCTCTCATCAACAATGATAATAATAGCTAACAATTATATACACTAACTATATGTCAGGCACTGTGCTAAGTGCTTTACAAATATCATTTCATTTCATCCTCAAGACAACCCAGGGAGATGGGTGCTATTATTGTCCTCATTTTATAGTTGAGGAAACTGAGGCAAGAGCAGTTAAATGACTTGCTCAGGGTTACATAGCTAGTAAATGTCTGAAGCCAGATTTGAACTCCTGACTCCAGTCCTAGTGCTGTATCCATTGCACCATCTACCTGCCCATCAAATCACAAGATATTTCCTGTATTACATCATTTTTTTTCATATGACTCAAAATCTCCATCATTTTTTTGATTGATTAAGGGCTTTTCAGATTATTTTATCTTTCAGTTCAGTCTAGATGTTGGGATCTTCTGCAATTATATTAAGTAGAGTTT